>NW_027466939.1:22500-670000 GCF_046128005.1 Genypterus blacodes | reverse complement strand
AGATTACAGCTCCGGCTCCCCTCACCCCTGCCTCACTCTCACTCTTACTCTCACTCTCCCTGATTCCACTCTCCTCTCCTCTTCTCTTATCATTCCACATTTAGTCTCTGTTCAGAAGAACATCGTCTCTCTTCCTGCAGTGATCAAAGCAACATTAAGGTCTTTGGAGCAGATGTAACTCAGCATTCATCTTTCAGACTGTAGGCGTGTATAAATGTTGTTGTTCAGCTGTGTGTTCCCTGCAGCTGAGCCTGACTGCGTCCTCGGGGTGTAATCACTTCATGTAAGCAGGTGAAATAGCTTCCATTTGTTACGGGGTTAAAGCCCTGTAAAATACTCCTCGGCCTCTGTGATGAATGATGAAGATGATTGGACGCTGTCGAGTAAAATGGATTTATTTACTCTCTCCTCTCACTGGTCAGTCACTACTGTTAAATACTCCAGTCCAAGTAGCAAATGAGCCGTAACCATGTAACCCAGCCTTTAGCATACCAGCTATAACCATAGTAACCATCCCTTATGTATCGCATGTACCGCCTCGCATCCATGTCAAACACAACATCCAGGCCCCTACGATGACAACATCCCGTAACCATAGCAACTGCCTGTATCCATGGCAACCAGGCCATAACCATAGGAACCAGTCGGTACCCATGAGGTGCCCATGATATCCGTCATTTAAAAAAAAGCTTTTAGGAACATTGACTGATGAACTGGACTTAGTAAGTGTTTTGCTTCACACTGATCTCAGATTCACTCATTCAAACACACACACACACACACACTCAGGCACTGGCAGGAGCATGTATGTGTGTATGTAGGGGTTCAGTGTCTTGGCACACACACACTGGCAGGCTCCCTAGGTGAAGCCTGGAATGGAACCAGGAGCCTTCCTCTCTCCTCCTCTCTCCACTCTGCTCTCCCTCTCTGAGACATGACTTCACTCCAGCAGTCACACCTTCCCTCTCTCGGGTCAGTGTTAAGATTTAAAGCCTCTTTAAAATCACGATAGTTAAGAAACATAACCTCCTCAGCTGTTATTGAGTTTGCACAGTCTTGAGCTAGATGATCAATAAAAAATGAAATCAATAACAACATAACACAGAATACTAATAAACAACTGTAATTATTATTGGATCAGAGGAGTCGCTGCTGCTGCTCGGCCGATCAGCTCTTATGGAGGATTTGTTCTCTAACATCAAAGCCGAGGTCAGGATGAGCCACACACACTCTCTCTCTCTCTCTCTCTCTCTGTGTGATTGATGATTCTCTTTGTTCAATTTCAATATAATAAATATAATAAGAAGCTTCCCTTTTCCAGAGACGGAAACCAGTCATCCTCCCAGTCTGATCTGACCTCAAAACAGCTCACACACACACACACACACACACACACACACACACACACACACAAGGAGATTTCAATGACATGATCACATTGTGAAAACACTCTTACTACAAGTTCTTATTTTCCCTCAGCTTTTGTTTATGCTTTCATACCTTTAAAGCGAAAGTCAGCCTTCAGCATGGGTGTGTGTGTGTGTGTGTGCGTGTGTGTGTTATATTCCTACTTCAGCACTCTGACTGCAGGATTGTTAAGCTGCCTGGCTCCTACCTTCAAATGAAATATGGCATATCAATAATTGCATCGCCCCAAACCGGCTGAGCAGGCAAACCGGCAGCTCGGCTCGTCTTACTCTGACCTCGCCTTGACTCTTTCATTAAAAAGTGCTATTTGTTCAATATAATCCTCACTTTTACGCTCAGAGTTGAAGAAACAAAGAGACACACTCCTGTGACGCCGGAGAGCCGAGAGGAAACTCACTAGTTGTTCCTTAGGAGACAGAAGCCTGCAGCTAATATGAATGAAAATCTCCGTGCAGCAGTAAACGATCCTCCTGTGTCTCCATTTGGACCTTAGAGGTGATTTATTACACCACAATCCATTCTAACAAAGTCCACCACTGACTCACATATTTGAGGATGAAATATTTGAGCTCAGCAAAGAAACAAGCAGAAGAATAAAGGTTATGATCTGCTGAGGTGATGTTTCTCATGTTAGGTATCAGGATATGTGTGTAAGAATGATGAGGGTGATGTCTATAATCATCATAAATGGAACCAAATGGCACCTATTGATCATTCAGATTGATGTATTATTAGAAATTAGCAGAAAATATAGAAGAACTTGATCACAAACTTATAAATGTCATTTAATCGGGACAAAAAAAACTCCTGGCTCTGCTCCAAACTCTTTCCAACGCTTGGTCAACCCTTGCTCTCTGTGACCTCTGTGTGAGAACGAGGAGTCCTGGACAGAACACGGATCAGCGCTCGGCTCCAGGAACAGGTTTGAGAAAATGCTCCATCATGAGGCCGGAGACTGTAAGCCAATGAACAGATTCGGGTCAATCTGCCTTCTAACAGAAGTCCTGCCAGCACGCTTAAGATCTTACATCCCTGTGACACACAACACACGGGAAACACACCCTCACAGCGGAAGTGCACAGTTTTTGTTTTGATGTTATTTAATCAATCATCTTTGTCAGCCAAGTGTGCCGATGCCCTCAAGGAACTCCACTTCAAAGCCTCTAACTGTGACATTGCGACAACTTTGGAGGCTAACAAAGTACAAATGATGAAATAGCTTCAAGCACCACACACACACACACACACACAACACAAGAGACGCATAACCTGAGATATTAGAACTCAATCATCATAATGAGATGATGTTTAGAGTCAGACACTGGAATGCTTTTACATTAACATAGAAATGAAACAGAATGAAACTAAATAACTGTCAGCAAATCCACATGAAAACAAATGTGCTTGTTGACATTAAAATAAAAATGAGACGGCTAAAAGTGAAGGATTTTGCACTTCCAGACTTCAAGAAGTGAGGCTGATATAGGAAAGTGTGTGTGTGTGTGTGTGTGTGTGTGTGTGTGTGTGTTAAACAGGCTATATGTGACCCCTCTGAACTTGTGACCTGGAGTTGAGCCATCAGACGGTCTGAGCTCTAACATGGTGCAGACATGTTATGTTGTGTTACTCTGTCATGTTGAGTATCGAGGCCCAACATGAGGTTGGAAATTCTGATTCTCCTACCACCTCTGGCCTGGTGGTAGGCTGATTGTTTTCACTCAGTGTGCACAGTGGGCCTTTAGTAAGGGAGAAATGTTACATTAAAACACGAGGATTCAAATCAGCTCCCTAAAGCCCAGAGCAGACTTAAACACAGACGGCTCTCTATTTGTTTAGCCTGTGACAGGAATCCCCAGCTGGAGTCCAGGTCTCAGCACGTTCACACCACCGACACTCACACACGTGTGCACACCTGGGAGACGTGTTCCAACTCAGACACACACACCTGTCAAAGATGCTAGGAGAAACGCCCAACTCTTTTGTAAAGTGCCTGACCAGCTGTGCCAACATCTGATGAGCTGCAGCAGCTCCACTAAACCTAACGCCTCATCCAGACGCACAAATAAGCACAGATCTGTCCTCCGCGTTGTTTGCTGACAAGAATCAGCCCCAAAGTGAGTCTGTGTGTGTGACTGTGTGTGAGAACGGAGTATCGCAATCCAAGCAACAGTCTGGGAGGAAATTGGTTTTGTAATTGGTTTTGTAATTGCACTGAGTTTGCTTGTTTAAAGTGAAGTGCAAGATGTCAACAAAGTTTAGCAGTTTGTGCCGGGCCTATATAGGAAAATAGAACATGATTTAATCAATATTTGGTTGGACTGATGGTCAAACCAAATATGCAGAGGGCTGAGTGGAAGCTAAGAGGACTTTGGTGCCAAATAGTGAACCCAAAAGCTAAATGATGCGTTTTCCTATTTTTAGGAAGACGACCAAGAGTGAAACTTAAACATTTAGGTTTTCACCTTGAACACAAAGCCTGAGTTCATCATGTGAGTCCACATTGACACTACAGACTGTGGTTCAGTCCCGTCTAGACTCCCTCTCATTAGAAATGTGTGTTTGTACATCCAGAAAAGGCACTTCGGGTCTTTTTGAGCTTTTTAGGGCCGGAAAACATACCAACATACATACCACAGGTCAGACAGTGCTGTATGTGCTGCTACACAGGGCACAGAGCTGCACATCAAAGCTCTCTCTCTCTCTCTCACACACACACACACACACACACACACACACACACACACACACACATTCTGAGGTTGATGAAAGAAGACATCTGTCTATTGAAGTTGTACTCAGCAAACGTTTACACAAGCTGTAAAATGTGAAGTGGATCGTATCACACACACACACACACACACACACACACAAAGTGTCTCCTAGATAGCAGGTTTTGCGTCAAACCAACCTCTAATCTAATTAGTGGGCCTTAACCTAGGCAGACTGCTGCTATAACAATAACTGACACACTGACCTACAATATAGTAAAGGCAACTCAAACACTGTGGGTCTTTGCTGCAGGGTTCAGGTTACGCTTGTGGTTAATAATTCACCTAGAGACGGTTAAATACTGAGAAATACTGAGAAAACAGTTTGCTTCTCTTCTGATTTGAACTTTGGCATCAAACTCCTTTAGCATCTCAACAAACAGTTCAGACATAACTTCAGACTGTTTCAAACCTTAAACAAACAGACTGACTGCTGACTGAGTGTAGGTTTGATGCAGTGGAGCTCTGATGTGGATCATTACAGAGGCCAGGACCTTAATATGTCCGGCCTACAGACTGAGCCACATCCTGTCCGCCTTTACAGACACACAGGCAGACTGACAGCTGCTCTTAAAGGCTTCAGGGATCAATACACAGTATAAATCCTGTCTGGGGCCATTCTGTCTGTTTCGGATGTAGATTAAGGAAAATACACAAGACACCATCACTCCATATCTGCATGCCTACAGTCATCTGGATATGAAACCATGTGTTTACTGTCAGGACCTGGAAATCTGACACATGATGCAAATCCACCTGGTCTCCTCCTCAGTCTGTAGGCATAGGATTCAAAGGATTCAGGGTTTATTCATAACGTGCTGACAAACAAACTAACAACCAACCACCATCCAAACACAGGACCTGACAACAGATCCTACTCATAGTGTGTAAAAATAACTTAAAATGATTTAAAGGTTGTTTAATCCAGTTGAATTGATTAGTGAGGTTTGAGATTAAAAGGTTCTTCAACTCCTATATATGTTTATTTGTAAGTAAATGAATCAATAGGTTACTTTGTTCTCCCTACATGACGATCGGGTCTCATCTGATATCTTTGGGATTTTCACTACAATCAAACCAAAGTTCTGTGGATTTGAACACATGGACACACAAAGCCTAACTGGAAGATGGAGCCATAGGTGTGTTTATCATGTATATGTAGAGATCATTGGGCTGATGAACGCTGGTCTACAGCTCCTTTGACATTTTATATCTGACAATAAAAGCGTGATACTTCCTGATGGCCCGGCTGCAGCTCGGCCTCAGCCAGCAGAAGCACGTGAGCTCAGAACAAAGTCAAGGATCCAATTACCTCTAATTGACGGGACATGCGTTTAAGAGCTTAAAGTAAAGATGTGATGCCTGCTTCTGTCTTCAGTTTGGATCCAAAAATGTGATGAAAGTCGGGTTAAATACATATTTCAAGACCCAACGAATATCAACACACATTTTTAAGCGAATACTGAACCTTCATCATATCCTCATATTGGATTTCTTCATATTTACAGATGTGTGTTATTTCTTAAAGAGGATTTTAGAGTTGATCATGCAGAAATGTAATAATTCAAACTTTACTTCTATTGAATAAAGCTCAGTTTCTCCTCACATGGCTCTGAAAGGAGACAGGCAGGTCGTCTCCTCTCTGCAGGCGTGCTGAAGGTTTAAGGGGATAAACCTGTTAAAGGTTTCCACCTTGACCTCCTCCTTCTGTGGCAGGGGAATGAGTGCAGCACAGACCGGACTGACCTTTACCGACGTGACAGAGAAGAGGAGGGTGTGGGGATTAGAGGTGAAGATATAAAAGCCACGGAGAGCCGCTGTCACAAAGTCCAGACCAGGAAGGAAGCAGATCAGAGTAGAGACGGACCGCAGGTGAGACAAACCCCTTTAATTTAGTCACTTAACTTAGCTCTGAATTTAAGGATGATTGTTGAGAAAAGGCTGGATGATGAAGAACAAATGTGATCTGTGCATTTACAATTGAAACTTTGATTGTTGGGGCGATCCTGGTTAAATCAGGTGTGTGTAGCCAGGATGAGTCCTTATTAGGATTGCCAAATGATGAAGACTTGCTGAGGTTATGATGCTGACAGAAGTGTGAGAAATGAGGTTGGGATCGAAACAAAATCTGATGATCTTAAAGCCAGAGTGCAAGGAGAGAGAGAGAGAAGGCTTAGAATGCATAGAAAGTGTAGAGGAGAACAGATGGAGGTATGTTCTAATGCTGAGCGTAAAGAGGATTGACCTGAGAGGCAAAGATCACAGCAACAGATGGACGACACCTCCACCAGGCGGCTTCACAGATCTGCAGACGGGACAGCAGAGATCCACAGGTCACCAGTGGGTTTACATGAGAGCCAGAGGACACTGAGGAGACTGGCAGATGTGCCGTTGCCGTGTTGTTGCCGTGTGGCCCAGGCAATCCTGAAGAATATTTAAATAACAATTAAGTTAAGGTGAACCAGATGGATCTAAAGACAGTGTAAGGATTTGGTTTTAATAGTGAATAATTAAGTCGTACGCACACAAGTGTGTAAAGTATCTAAACTGCTGAACTCTGAGCTGGGAGGAGTCGAGGAGTCAGGGAGTCAGGGAGTCAGGGAGTCTGTGCTGATGGAAACCTTTGAGACCTCAGACAGACGGAGGTTGACTTCCGCTCACACACTTAATCCCCGTTGTTCCACAGGGATTTGAGTGGGATTACTGCTAATCTGGCTGTTAAACCTAATCTGCGTAATTTGCTCTAATTAGCCCAGGATGCATTAACTGTGGATTAACAGAGGACAGGACGGAGGAGGACACATGTGACCTGGTTTCTTCTTCTTCTCCTCTCTTTGGTACAGAGCCCCACAGCAGAGATGAACTCCGCCCCCCCTGCAGGAAGCGCTCTGGGCCCCGGTGGATCGACCGGCCCCACCACGCCCAAAAAGGGCCCGCCCAAGTTCAAGCAGAGGCAGACCCGCACCTTCAAGAGCAAGGCCCCCAAACCAGGCCAGAAGGGGTAAAGACACACACTCACACACAGGGTTCAGATCCCTTCATGCAGCAGGACTTCCCCTCTCTAACCTTTCTGTTCCTGTTTGCCCCGTTCCAGTTTTGGTGACGACATCCCCGGCATGGAGGGTCTTGGCACAGACATCACTGTGGTTTGCCCATGGGAGGCCTTTGGCGACATGGAGCTCAGCGATCTGGCCAAATACGGCATCATCTAAAGCTGCTGCTGCCTCCAGCCTTCCTCACCTGACCCCCCTCCCCCTCCTCCTCTTCCTCATCAACCCTCCCCGGCCTTCTCACCTCGGCACGACTCGATGAAGCTGCCAGCGAGCCCCTATTGCCCCCTCGTCAGTCTACCTCACGCTGCACTCCACCAAGTGGATCAAAGGCATAATAATGGTCTTATTTTTGTATTATTATTATTATGATTGTTATTATTATTATTATTATTATATAATACTGATGACAGTATCTAATATGTACATGAAGAATGACAGGACGAGAACAGTCCCACCCCTCCCTCCCCTCTCCTTCATCCATGTACAAGTCTCCTCCTCCTCTTCACTTCCCTCCTCCTCCTCCTCTTCCTCCTCCTCCTCCTCCTCCTCCCTCTGCGGCGAGCAAAGCACCAGTGTTACTACGTCGTGTTTGCTTCTAGCTGTGCGTTAAATGTAAATATGAATTTGTTTTCAGAGTTAAACCCTCTCCCCTTTTTTACTTCCTGCTCATTTTGAGTCTGACCTCCTTTACTGATCCGTCCTACGATGCACTTTGAGATCAGACCTCCTCCTCTCTTCCCTTCATCTCTCTGTCTCTCTCTTTGTGCTTGCTGCAATCCAAACGCACAACATGACATTGTGCGTTTGTCAGTCCTGATAGCTGCAGTAAACTGTGTGTTCATTTTCACTTCTCTGGTCTCTTTCTTTGTTTTGGAGTCATATAAGGTCTCTGTGCTGTAATACAGGAAAGGAAAGCTCCGATGATCTGCTTGTTCCCTTTCTCCCTTGGTGATGTTAATAAAGAAATAAGAAGCTATTAATGTCAAAATTGTCCAGAAAGAAGTGACAAGTGTGTTAAGCCAAACACTGGAGGCCACTTCCTGTCACCGGCCATCAGAATCTCCCCGCAGTCATCATGTGAGTGGAAACTTTGATTGACAAGTAAGCTGCTGACGCTCTCACATCGGGACGAAGCGTCTCCTGTCAGAAACGTCACTTCATCTGTTTGGTTACACAACTCTGTCCCCTTCTCTCCTTTATGTGTTTGGACAGGAGGAGGAGAGAACGAAACAAGCAGGTCGACTCTCATTGCACTAAGATGAGAGGACTGATGTTAGAGTTCAGCTCCTGGGCCTTTGTGTGTCTTTACAATGTGTCAACAAACGGCAAAATGGCACCAGTTCCAAATGGAGTCTTCTTTTCTCCGACAATACGCCGACGACACTCTCCTCTCTACTCCTCTCCGTCTTTGTGAAGCTGCTTTCTGAGTCACTGGTTTCACTTCAGCTAAACAAAGTGTGTGTGTGTGTGAAACATCAAGCTCTCGTGTGACATCGTGCATCAGACACAACGTCTCACTGCGATGCAGCACAGCGCCACCTGCTGCCCTTCAGAGCAAAAGAAAAGGAGCGAGGTCATTTACTTCCAGACTTCTGCAGAGAAAAGTAGGAACAAAAGAAATTGCCTTGTCGTCCTTTGACGCAAACACTTCCATCCCAATAGCCCACTTGGGTTGCTATGGTTACCAAGAGTCACACAAATGCCTCAAATAATTTCCATTTGCAGTGACCATGACTGAGACACAACTTGAGTTCCCTTGGTGTCAGATTCTTGTTCGGCTCGTGAATGCAGCACACGACGCTTAAGAACACTTGGATGTGAGAGAATTTAAGCTTAAAGAAAGTCAAAGCTGCGTCTCCGTGCTTTGTTCTAAACCCCGGCTGACAGGAAGCAGCACTCGTCGGTTCATTCAGTACCGTGACGGCATATCACACACGTATTCTGGTCCAAACCGGTTGGTGCCTTGTAGATACTGAGTAACAGTCAGGAGGCAGATTTAGGTTTCAGTCCCCACACATACACACGCACATTTTTAGAAAGTGAACACACCCTTTAAAGTGAGTACTTGTACAGACACGAGCTGTGAAGTTACGTGTGGGCTTGTACAGTGGAAACTATTCTCTTTCTGTCAGACTTCACCACATGACGCTGTGGGTCCCTGTAACTGGTGACTACTGGTTCTGTGATCTAATCCCAGTGACTCACACACATTTAGATCCACTCCCAAACTCTGCTGCTCAATCCTTCTGTATGTATGAGAGTGTGTGTGTGTGTGTGTGTGTGTGTGTGTGTGTGTGTGTGTGTGTGTGTGTTACATGAGGAACAGGATCTCAATAACGTTAGATAACGTTAGTGTTGACATTATCTGGGGATGGCATTCAAATACTAACAGGAGGAAGTGTGTGAGTGTGTGTGTGTGTGTGTGTGTGTGTTTATCCTCCTCCTCTATCATCTCCAGGTGTGTGTGAGCCCCACCTATATTCTGACACAAACACAGGAGGGGTCTGACAGGAAAGTCTGAGTGGGAGTGTAATTTTCTCTCCTGTTGCCCAACCAGTCGATGAGAGAAGAAGAGACAAACTCCATCGCTGTCCTCCCTTCCTCTTTTCACGCTCTTCCTCTAAGCTCAGGATGACAGCTATGGGCTCATCATCGGCATAGGAGGTGAACGGACTGACACATCGACATATACACACTCGCACACACACACACTCACACAAACGCACTCAGCAGCACAGAGTTTGATATGAAAATCGGAGGACGAACATCCAGCAGAGCAGGAGGTAAGAGAACTCAGCAACTCTGAACTCTAACTTCTACCTGATGTTATGTTTTGGTTTCTAGTATCAGCTTCGCTCGACTTTACACACAATCTAGAACATTTCGGCATCTTTCTTTGTTAAATCTTCATTATTCCTCCGCTGAGAGGAAGCTCTGTGCTCTGTGTTGTGTTTGCTGAGTGATAAACCCACAAAAGGTCATCGCTCAATCAAACAAAGGCTGGAGGAAGTGACAATCAGCTATCGGGAGTGAAGATCTCTCTCTCTCTCTCTCTCTATCAGTCTCTCTCTCAGTCGCTCTTTCTCTCTTTCTCTCCCCTGGATCTGTATTATGCCCTCTCTCCACCTCTGTGTGTCTGCAGAGAGCTGAAGTTTGTGTTTCTGTCCCAGCTTCACCTCCATGTTCCTGGTGTTGTTCTTCCATGGCCTCTGCCTTGTCCTGGCATGTTTACGCTCTCCCTCCTCCTCCTCCTCCCCCTCCTGCTCTCTCTCTCTCTCTCTCTCTCTCTACCCCATGCCCTCTTGTTTTGCCCCGTCAGTCATTGACACGTCTACCTGCTTGTGGAGCGTCGGCGTGCTTGCGGCTCTGCTTTAAAGCTTGTTGATGAAGAAGAAGAATACACACGCTCTTCACTTTGTATACTGACGTGTGCTGATTGTTTCAGGAGGCCAGGACGCTCTACATCAAAGGGTCCGTGTCACAGGACGCTCAACAGGAAGCATGAGCTTTGCGTTCCACAATCCCAAATCCCTCCTCCTCCTCCTCCTCTTCCTCCTGTTAGACGTCCCTCACCTCTGTCAGTGCCAGACAACAGCGATCAACAGCAGCTCCACATCCAGCCCGAGCAGGAACTCCTCAGCCCTTCCCTCTGTAGTCCCGGGCTGTGGTGCCGGGCTGGACCCAACCTATACCAACCTGTGTGACCTGCAGTCCTTATGGGGCATCGTGTTGGAGGGTCTGGCCTCTCTGGGGTTCCTGGTCAGTGCTGGTCTCCTGGTGGGTCTGCTCATCTGGACCCTGTGGGCTTGTGTGTCGTCACGGCACCAGCACAGCAGCATCGGCGGGACGGTGGCGTCCACGTCCTTGTTCTTGCTCGCCACAGCCGGGATCTTTGGCCTCACCTTCTCCTTCATCATCGGGCTCACCCCTCAGATCTGCCCCACCAGGCTCTTCCTCTTCGGCGTGCTCTTCTCCCTGGCCGTGTCCTGCCTGCTGGCTCGATGCCTGGCCCTGCTGGGCTTCGCGGCGGCCCGGGGTTGGGGGGAGCCGGCTCTGGCTCTGGGACTCTTCACCGTGCAGGTCATCATTGCTACACAGTGGCTGATCCTCGTGCTGCTGCGTGACAACAAACCCTGCCAGTACAGCCAGGAGGAGTTCGTCATGCTGCTCATCTACGTGCTTTGCCTCCTGACTATCAGCTTGATCTTCTCCCTGCACTTACTGTGTCGCTCCTGCTTGACCTACAGCTACGGCTACAGTGGGAGCTGCCACCCCCAGGGTCAGGTGCAGGCCACCCTCCTCTGCCTCACACTGCTGCTCTCTGCCTGCATATGGGTGGCGTGGATCGTTCTCCTCATCATAGGAAACCGCAAACTGGGCCGTCGGCCTCAGTGGGACGACCCGGTGCTTAGCGTCGCCCTGGTGGCCAACGGCTGGGTGTTACTGCTGGGGCACGGACTGGCCCACGTCGCCTTCCTCTGCAGGGGGGAGTCCAAGTCCAAGGACAGCCCCCTTAGCTTTGCAGGATGGACCAGTCCCAGCACTGACATCCCTGGACTGAGCAGCCCCAAGGAAGGAAGAGAAAATGGAAGCTTTGAGAACGACGGAGGGAACGGGAAAGGTAAGAACGGAGATTTAGATCAGAGACAACAAACTGAGGTTCTGTGTGAAGGTTCTCACAGCATCCAGCTAAAATAAGTCTGACATACTTCATTCAGTACCGTGACAGCAAAGCACAGATGCATTCTGGTCAAAACCGGTTGGTGCCTTGTAGATACTGAGGAAGGCAGATTTAGGTTTCAGTCCACACACACACACACACACACACAGTTTGTCTCAAGCTGAACTGAAAGTCTGAATCTGCAGTGAGTAATTACAGTGGTCAGGTAAATCTACTGCAGTAAGGAGTGTTTACCTCTGAAACACACTGAAGAGGAAGAAGAAAGCACAGAACTGTAAACACACCAGTAAGAGAATCTCAAGATAACAACATTTGACTCTGGGGTTAGAGGAGAGGAGCTACATAAATATTCAAACTAAAAACCAACCAATAGCACCAGATCCAAATCCTGATCCTGATCTGAGTCCAGACCAAACTGCACCTATTGATCATCTACCATGGGATCAATATGACTCTATTCCAATGATGATAATCCTGGCTGAGGCTGGACAGCAGAAGGACACTGAGCCAGACAGACTGAGCCTCAGGGACATTACACACACACACACACACACATATATATCTATATCATGTTTAATTATAACTGCTTCCCAACATTCCATAATGGATGGTTCCATCCGTCAGCTCCGCTCCCACTGTGGGCATTTATGATGAACACTATGTAATGAGGCAATAATTAGCTAAGTGTATCATCGTCTCCCTGCAGGCAGGAGGACGGAGGTGGCGCTGCAGTCGCCCTACCAGTCGGAATTCTCCATGACAGTGAGTAACAAAGCCAATACAGCCAAGTCACACTGTAAGGTTAATGACAACACGGCTCACTGCCTAAGTGTGTGTGTGTGTGTGTGTAAATGATGTGATGGTATGTTTATGTGTTTCAGGAAATAGACCCTGACAGAGATTACACCATCCCTCGCCCGCAGACCACCAACACTCGGGAGCCTTATGATCGTTATTATCAGCATCATTAAAACCAAATCCATTTCTCCTTCACACACACACACACACACACAGCATGACACACACACTTACACTCTCCCCCACAGACAGCCCACACACTCTACCATGTGGAAATCATTTAATATGTAAGGAATGTATTTTGGGCTCAGATGGTCCTCGTTTGGGAAATCCACAAACTCTTAGTGTGTGTGAGTGTGTGTGTGAGTGATATGATATGAAATAACCCAGAGGTGATGTAGGAGGTGTGTTTGGAAGCACTGAAGGCGCCCAACTGCTGTGCAGAGGAAGAAGAACAGAGCGGAGGAGCTTGTGAGCATCTTCATATTCAATGTTAGGAGCTTTGTTAAGCCCCAAACAAATGAATGTATATTTTGTTTTTGTACATATGTGACCCCCGTTATCAATAAAGATGTGACTGATGAATGGACGTGTATTTGGAGACATTTCCAGATCTCAACCTCTCGTGCTCTCCCACACACACACACACACACACACACAAAATTCACAGACGCCAAAACAACACAGGCCGTCACTCTCAGCAGAGCCGTGATGCCTTCAGGCCCCAAATGCAGATCAGCGCCAGTAGTACCTCACAACAAACACCAGGGGGCAATGTTGAGGCGTAGCAGGGAAGGATTGGCTGCTCACAATGGAGACGGAGGGGCGGTGACAAAGAGAAGGTGTTGCTGCAGTCCTGGACTCTGATTGGCTTGTAACCTTTGAAGCAGGTAGAATCGGTTCAACTATTGGTTGTCGGGGAAAATCTGAGTCTTTGCATGAAGACTTTGAGCCATTTTAACAAAGCTGCAGCTTCTATTCATTTCAAAAACACTTTATCACAGCCTGCAGTTAAAAATCAAACAGATTTATAGTTTGTGGTGATTCTGTGTTTGATGGTTTTGTTCCCCATTTCCCCTCCCGGCGGCCTGCAGAGCCTCCGTCACCCACAAAGGTCAACTTCACTTCAACCAGATAAAATCTTCACAAGAGTCGGCTCTCAATCTATTCCTCCAATTACAGCGATTTCCAATTAGTCAGAGAAAGCGTGGCGTCAAATAGGCAATTGGCCTCCTGTGCATTGGAGCAATTAGCAGGGATATGAGGTTTTCCCGCCACATCCAACCCATTTAGAGCCATTAACTTCAGATGCAATTAAAGATCGTTCCAGATTGTTCCCTGCGGTAACGGTGGGAGATCTGGGAGGTCGGATCAGCATCGCACGCAGTAGATTTGGAGGGAGGGGAAGAGGGTGGAAGAGGGTTGAGGGACAAAAGTGAAGAGTTGACACTGATGCGACCCAGTCGAGCAGCAATAATGGCGAGCAATTGTTGCCTCCATCAATCATCTCAAACCTCGGAGAGAAGTGGCGACGCGACTGCAGAGTGAAAAGTTTGCAGCGGTCTGAAGTTGTAAGTAGTTTTGTCTTTTCGCCGCTTTGACTGAACTCTGATGAGAGGAAGCTGAAGTTTGGGCGTCTGTGATTTTGCTTTATCAAAAAGGTCGCCAGAGGCCGAGGCGTAAAAACCAAACAGTTTATTTATTATATACATTCAATAATAATGAGGGAATAAACAGAAGTCAGACACAATGATGGCAAAATAAAACATTGGGAGAAAAATACACATCACTTCATGGAGGGGAAAAAAGAAAAAAAAAGTCACTTGGATAAATGAGTTGTTTTTTGTGTTTCTATAGCAACGATGAGCATGTGACATTTAAAAAAAAAAAAGAAAAATTCCACATGCAATTTTGAAACCTATTTAAACAAATCCCTGTACAGACGCTCCTCCCACCGCCGGGCCGGACCTGTGCACGCCGCGAGGAGACAGGGGTCAGAGGTCAGGCGAAGCACGCGAGACATCAGCTGTAGTTTCTTCCCCCTCCCCCTAAACCCTGCCTCCTCTCCTCACACCTCCTCCCCCTCCTCACTGATCTTCCTCCTCCAGCACTACGATGTGAATTCATGCGCAAATCAAAAACGCCTCGCCTCACAAAAGCATGCATAGTGTGACACTCCTGGTTATACTCCAAAGGGAATAACAACCAAAAAAAACAACAAAGAGGTAATGCTTCCTTATGTTTTCATCAAAAATATCCACTGGACGTCCAGCAGCATCGTTCTCCATCACATTCATACGACGCTGCGCCTCCCTCTCCTCTCCTCCCCCCCCTCAGACAGCGGTGGACGCCGTTCTCCCGCCTCCCGTCTAGTGATTAATGGCTCAGCTTCTCACCTTCACCACCACAACCGCCCACGCGCTCGTCTCGTTGTTCAAACCGTGGCCTCTGCCGGGCCCCCGTGGGACGTTTATGTGGACGGTTTTACTCTCGTATCCTGCCCGAGCTCTAATTTGGGGAAGGGGGAGGGAGCAACGGTTTAACATCCTCTTTGTCTTTCTCAAAGTCCCTCAACTCAGAGGCCGTATCGCCTGGTCGTCCAGACCGAATCAATGAGACTTAAGGGTTTCCCGTTCCTCGCTGCGCTTTAAACAGACGTCTTCGCTCCTTTGAGTGCTGTTGAAGCACCTCGCCGTGTTAAACTGGGAAAATAACGGCTTTAACCCCCAACAAAATACAACAAGACAAAGTAAAAGGCGACCATGAAGTACGCAACAAAAACATCTTAAACCAAATGTGCTTATATCAGAGAATCTTTGGAACCGAAAAGACATAAAAGCATTAAGAACATAATGAGGGTATATGGTTATAATACACGTGACAAGAGCTCATACAAGGTCTGCTCCTCAGTCTGTTTGGACTGCAGAGAACATTCCAGAGGGCACGTGGGGGGCGGGGGGGTACAACTGGAACACCAGGCGGAAAAGCAGATGCATGTTGGGTAAGCAGAGTGTCCCGAGCTGGATTAGAAAAATGTAAAGACGTTTCTCCTTCCTTTGGCTCCGCGCTGCCTCCCGGCTCTGCTGGGTTCTGACCGGAGGCTCAGTTGGGCCTGTGCTGTTGTGCTGAGCAGAGATCAGTCGTGACAAACGCCTCTGCTGGCCAGGAGGGACTTTGGTTCCCTATGTGGCCGTCCGGCCGGTGACTCACTTCATATACGAGCCTCTTAACTCAAGTTCATTAAAGTTCATTAGTGTTCTACGGTCCCTGGTCCGGGCGAGTCGGGGCTGAAGGCCTGGACGGAAACGTACCCGGTCCTTTTTTTGTTCAGTTTTTGTTGTTTTTGGGAAGAAGCACTACGAGCAGATAAGAAACAAAGCCAACGTCGAGCCGGGTCGACTGATTCAGCGCTCCGTCTGGGAGATGGGGTTGGATATAAATGGAATACTTACACGTGAACATAATGGCTACATCACTGAAAGGAACGGACACATTAGATGTAATGACAGCTGAAAGCTAAATTATCTTCAAAAGACAAACTGAGGTAACGCAGAAAATCGAGTCTCTTGTTTCTTTTTCCTTGTCATTTCCAAAACGTTTGCATCATTTTCTTTGCTTCTTTTGATGTTTGGAGATAATGGAGAAGAAGGAACAGCGTTTCCTGTGACATGATCTGGCGTCACATGGACGGGGGGGGCGGGGAGGTGTGTGTAGGGGGGTAGGGCGGGGGGGGGGGGCTGTCTCTGTCAGTCAGGCGTCGCCCCTCCTAGTTGAGCCTCCCTCCCCTGGCTCCACTATTCCAGCTTGGTGGGAGCATGAATGTTCCCTCTGCCTCCTCTAGGTGGAGCTATGCCAGTCTTCTATCAAACTGCGAGCTGGAAGTCTCTGTGCGGTGGAGGGGCTTTGATCAACCATCGATATCAACGTAGTGTGTACAAAGAGAAAGGTACCATGATCTTCAGGCAAGTGACGCTGTGTTGTGGCAGTCATAATAATGTGAGCAGGCCAACAGTAAAGGGAAACGTAGAGGAAGGTGTATACAGGTTTGATAAAGCGTTACAGGGCAGTGGATGGGACCACAGAGACGTGTAGAAAGAAAGGTGTGTGTGTGTGTATGTGTGTGTGTGTAGTGTGCAGGATCACAGGGGAGCAGCAGTCTCGTCTCCTTCGGGTCCCGTAGTGATTCTAAACCTAAATAGTTCCCCGTAGCTCTAAACGTCTCCTCCGCCTGTGGCAGCGTCTCCATGACGCCGCCTTTGAGTCGATGTGGCAATGAACTCTCGCCAGGAAAAACAACTGAAGAAACAAAAAACTAAAAAACACACACATGAGTTGTCACTGTAGTCCACCCGCAGGAAAATGGAGGGGAGCTCCTGCCAAACACAGAGCTCGGAAAAAAGGGGGTTGTGAAATTCCTTGGGTGTGATTTGTGGTTTTAGTACGGAGCGAAGCGGCTGTATCCCGCCCGGTATAGACTCGCCTGGAAGAGACAAGAGAAGAAGAAGGAGGGATGAAGGGACAGATGTGCAGTGTGTGTGTGTGTGTGTGTGTGTGTGTGTGTCGTTGCTTTGGGGAAATTCAAGCCTGATCCCCATGAGGCACACTGAGTGAATACACACAGTCACAGGCTGAGACACTCAATCTGCTCCACAGTCGCACGTTGGCTGACTTGGGACTAGAATAAACTTGACTATGACATCACCTGCCAATCATTACATCAACTCATTAATATGTAGATAAAACTTATTTGTTTATTCTGCCATTATGGTTAATCTCTGAAATGATTTATGATGAATTTAATAAAAAAAAAAAAGAAAACATAATATAAATATGTGGTTAGTTAAGAATAAAATAAAATAAATTTAAATAAAATAAAATAAATACATATAATATAAATATGTGGTTAGTTAAGAATAACAAATAAAATAAAATAGAATAAATGCGTATAATATGAATATGTGGTAAGTTATGAATAAAAATAGAATAGAATAAAATACAATAATATCAAATAAAATATCAAATAAAATAAATACATATAATATAAATCTGTGGTTAATCATGGGGTGATTGTTGTGTAAAGAGTTAGTCAGTGTCCTCACCATGGCTCCCACTCCGTAAGCAGCAGCAGCGGGGGTTAAAGCGTGGTAGGGGTCTGTAGTGTACACTCGGCCATAACTGCACACACACACACACAAGACAAGCACAACTGCAATTACTCCTCTGTAGCTGACAAACCTACATCTGATTCACCACAAGACCCAATCTGCCACTGTTACAGATTTTAAGGCTGGGATTTAGTAAGCAAGTCAGTAAGCAGCAGAGTGAGACGTTTACATGGACAGAACTAATAGGATTACTTCATTTTCCACCTCCTTGCATAATGGGAGGATGGGGAGGGTCCAACGGTTGAAGAAATGTAGGCGGAGGTGTCTTACTCAGAGTAAACACACACTGGATTTAGGCCCATTTCTATGTTATTACACATTAAGCTTGGGGGGGGGAAACATAATCTATTTATTGGCTTCATCTGAGTTTATATTTGTGTGGACGCACCGACTGACTGAGGCTGATTCATTAGTGCGGTTATCCGAGGACGAGCTCTGCATCTCTGCCCTCAGAAGTGTCGGTGTGCTCGTGTGTGTGCCGGCACGGAGCGGAGTTATTGCTCATAAATCAGTGTTCAGCAGCGTCTGCCTGTCCAAGCACGGAGCTCCAACAGAAACCGTTTCAACGCGGCTGGATTAACAATCGATGACTGGAGGCCTTCAACTGTCCACTCCAATCTAGACTGTAGCTGTAGACTGTAGCTGTAGACTGTAGCTTTAGACTGTAGACTGTAGACTGTAGCTGTTGTTGCCTCCATGGCTCTTGAATTTGTAATGGGGAGGGTTTTTGATTCTGGAGATGTACATTTGTGAATATTTTCTGTCAGATTGTTTACTCTGTCAATTTTGCACAAGTAAGGTTTAGTGAATGAGGTCGCCTGTAATCATGACCTGATCATGTTCTATTAAAGATGTGGGCACTGCTTTTATCTTCATTCCTACATAAGATGCACAAGTTTGTAAAACAGTCAAAGCTAGAGGTCACAAGATTGAATCTGAAACAATACAGAACATCGCCATAACATCAGCACAGTAAACTACAGACAAAGTTACTACAAGGACTAGTGTGTGTGTGTGTGTGTGTACTGACCTGTCACTATAGGCGGCGGCGGCAGCGGTCGCTCCGGTTACGGCCGTAGGCTGAGCGTAGCGATACGCGGCAGCGGCAGCAGCAGCAGCGGGGTAACCTCCCTACACACACACACACACACACACATATTACAAGGCTAGCTCCCTCACAGGGGGAAGACACCTGACCTGAGCAGCGTACATGAGAGAGGGGGACAGGTGATTACAATGATAATGACCTAAATGCTAGCAAAGACAAAAACTAATATACTATTTCTACATGTTAATATATCTTTGTTTCTGTTTTAAAATATGAATAAACAGTATAAAGTACATGTATCTCCCTGTATTCTTATTTAATGACATTTCTGTATGGATGACAGATGAGGTGGGGGAGGGGAGGGTTGTGTGTGTGTGTGTTGATGCTGTGTCAGTGAGTTTGTGTTAGATTGTGTTATCGCTGGAGGAGACAGAGGGGAAGACAAAGTCTGGACTTTAGCTGGAGACCTCAGTGTCCTCAGACACGTATGGAGTCATAAAGGGGATAAGGGAAAATACACCATCCTTATTCCTGTTCCTTCATGTGAATACAAGAGACAGACTGGAGAGAATGATGAAGGGGGGGAAGTCTCTCACACACACCCACACACACACACACACACACTCAGGCCTGTGCCGACACTAATATCGTCTCCATTTCAGACGGCATGCAGAGCCCCATTACTAAACACCTGCTAGAGAGCACAACACCGCTGCATTAGAGCCCAACCAGAACACAGCAAACCCCACAGAGCACCCAGGGGTGCTACACACTGCAGAGGAGGAGTGGGAGGGTTATTTAGGAGAGAGCAGGGGGCATCTGGGTGAGTGGCAGAATAGCAGAGGAGGGAGAGAAGGAGGAATACAGTGTGTGTGCGTGCGTATGTGTGTGTATGTGTGCGTGTGCGTGTGTGCATGCAGCAGCTGATCAGCACATGCATGTAATCATGTGGGGGGGACAGGTAAGTGAGTGGTTGGGTGGGTGGTTCATTCAGGCAGAGACCATGTTCTCCCTGGGGGGCCGTCACCCTGGGCCAGTTTTCCTCGGTGGTGTGAATCCTGCCCGAGCCGCCGCAAACCAGCCTGTCTCTTACTTCCAGACAGCAGAGGAAGAGGAGGTGGACAGTTTGGGTCTCACCAACATCTCCTGCTTTGGTTGTGAACGACCCGCTAACACTAAAAACGGGAGGAGCGCCTGGATGGCGTCTGTGCAGTGTAGAGTTAGAGCTCAGCTGTCTGTCTGACGGAGCCTCTTCTCTTCTCTTTGCCCTCCTGTCGCTTGTAATGTTGACGCGTGTGTGAGCCCTGGGTGCCAGGGTGTCATCGTTACTCTGCTAAGTGTGAACACCAACACGCTTCAGCTTTGCTCAGGTATGTTGTGTGTGTGTGTGTGTGTGTGTGTGTGAGTGACAGAAAGGGAGCCAGGCTGTGGGCTCAGTGCGGCTCGGTGAGACTCAACCCCTTTGTGAAAAAAGTGCCACTGATTTTAGAAGAATGAAAGCAGAAACCTTCAGGTCGGTGTAAAGCAGCACAGCAGAGGTGTGACGCTGCTGATAAACGCAGCTTTAACAGGATTTCAGCCAGAAAAGGAACAGAATAAGGATTGATATGATCGTAACAAGAGACCAGGTTCTCCTTTGAGAAGTATCAGATGTAGTTGTTTAGTAGAACAAACCCACACTCCAGAAGTCTACGTTCAATAAGTGAGTTAGTAAGAGAGGAAGATTCAAAGCAGGAGCTCATTTCCCAACAACTAAAAGGTTCAGATGATCCAGATCAGAAGGGTCACAGGTCAGAGGAGGTAGTACAGTCAAACAATGCACACTGTGGGTTTGGTGTTGAGTTTGACCCTACCTGAGGCAATCTGGGACTAAGGACTGAGTCCTGAAACACTAGTCTATAGAGAGAACAGAAACAACCCATGTCAACCTGGATAAACACACACACTTGTTCACACACTCGTACACTGGAGCACACTGCCACATCCGCCCACAGAGCAGCTTTGGTGACGGTGTTGGAGAGCCTCCGCGCCTTCGTCACGGGGATTTTACCGCCCCGACTTGTGACTGTCAGGGACACAAACACCTTTTAGGAGCGACGGTGTGTTACTCCCATTGTTACAGAGTGTTTTGTGCTTCTCGGGCTCGCGGCGGGCTCGTTCACCTGTGCTGTGGGCAGCTCTGTGCAGCGCATGAGCGGACACACATGCAGAATCACCCCCAGAGGAAGAGAGAGGAGGAGGAGAGAGCCGTGAGGGAGGGAGGGAGGGAGGGGACGGGGTGTGTTGGCGGGAGGTGAATTTACTTACATACAAGTCTGCGGCTCCGTAAAACCCATCCTGATACACCACACTGAGAGAAGAAGACACAAGAAACGAAGGGGGGAAGTGGAAGAAGAGGAGGAGGAGGAGGGAGGGGACCCCAAAGGTGACCGAGTGCAAACAGAGAGGTGCGCAGTCCCACATCAGAGTGAGTCAAAGTCACAACACAGCAAAACAAAAGAAGAAGAAGAGAGTGGGGAAGGAGAGAGAGAGAGAGACAGATGTTATTTCACACCCATGCAGCATGCAGAGGATACACAGCTTCCATTTAGGCTCCACGGCTTCCACCACAAATAACATGGACCCATGAAGCCCACAGGTGAAGTTCATGACTTAAGAGTTGAATTGAACTGCAGCCATTAACCGGCTTCTGATCCAAACAGAGGAAACCAAAGGAGTCTAATCCACCTCTGATCAGTCTTTACTGTCATAAGGAGAGCGTTTGACCGCTAGAGCAGATATGAAAGAGCATTTCCCAATATCAACTTGTTCATCTTAATCTTGAACGTGGTCACAGTAAGCAGCCACAGGTTTATTAACCAATCAATTCTGCTCTGAATCTCACAGCAGGCGTAACCCCATTAGCTCGGCAACAAGGCATGCACAGTACCAACAAGAACACACATCACACAGGAGTACACGTGAGTCCTCTGCAGCTCGTGTGTGTGTGTGTGCGGCATGACTGCTTACGCATAATGCCTGAACGTCATTTATGTGTGTGTGTGTGTGTTTATGCAAAGCTACCAATGCGTGTTTATTCAAATGAACGGCGCGGCCCCAGCAGTGTGTTACACTCTGCTGAACGGCCTGCGTGCCAGTTGGACGGCTGAAGAGAGTGAAGTGTGAGTCATGTTTGATCAGGAGCGGCTGGATGAGCACAGCTGTCTTTAACACACACCTGCTTCAATAACAAACTGGGAAATTTATCTCAAAGTGGCATCCGTGAAATGCTCCTGAACGCATCACGTGGGTGTTTTTCCATACGTATGGCAGAGCGCAGAGGGTGGAGCGGGGGGTCTTACCCGGGGTAGGTGGGGATGGCCGGCTGAGGCACGGCGGCCCGCACGGTGCTGTAGACGGGTCGGCCTCGGCCCCTCAAGTGGGCCCCGCGGAACGCCGCCGCCGCCGCTGTGGTGGCTGCCGCCGCTGCTGACGGGTAGGGGAACCCAGGGACTGGAGGACAGACGAGGACGTGGGCGAGGGAGAGGACCAAGACGAAGAGAGGAGAAGGAAGAGAGGAGGGGAGAATGATTGAACAGATGGAGGCAGAAAGAGGAAATGTGATTATAAACATGGATGAACAGCAAAGGGAGAAAAGAAAAGCTCTTAGTGTGTGTGCGTGCGCGTGTGAGCGTGTGTGTGTGTGTGTGTGTGTGTGTGTGTGTGTGTGTATAGAGCACACGGAGACTGGCTTTACCTGCGTAGATCTCTGGTCCGTACACAGCGCCCATCATAGGACTCAACTTCCAACCCGCTGACGGTCACACAGACAGAAGGAGACGGGCAAATGATGATTAGAAACATGAACAATATGCTAATTAGTAAATATGCAAATGAATGGAGGCAATGCGGTGAAGCCAAATGTATTATTATTCTTATTGATGGTAGTTTGCATTGGGTTGAGTAAATCCTGCCCCTGGTCTCAGAGGCCTCAGACTGGCTGATATCAGACATGCAGTCCAACCACAAATCAGTATTCCTTTCAAAAAAAAGGGGGATGTAATTCCTTCCTTCCTTCCTTCCTTCTTGTTGGAGGACACAGTACACTCGTGCTTCCTTGTTTTCATTCCTGTGCGGCTGTAACCCTGAAGCAGCAGCAGCGCCGCACACTCGGGTTCTCTACTTTGCATGTGTATTGCAATCCAAACACAGTGCCAATGAGAAAGGTCACGACAGACTAATACTTCAGATGCTGAATGCCACGAGTGCTTAAAGCTCACAGTGAGGCTGAGAGGTTTCAACAATTACTGTGAGGGTCCTGCGCTCAACAGAGAGATAAATAGACCTTGACGACTTCTAGGGATTCAACTTCTCAGAAGGTGAAAGGAAGGAATGACGAATGAACAAAGTAAACAATTATCACCTGCATCTTAAAAGCCCAGCTGATTTTAGTGCCGTCGTGTGAAGTTTAACCTAAAGAGGCTTTTTGGACCTGAAAGCTAACCTTCCCTCTCCATACTACATCTGAATCCACTGAGATTCCACTGCTATCTGCTCACAGGTTGTGTACATACAGATGTGTGTTCAGTTCTGTGCAGGAGGCCTGATAGGAAGGGAAAAATGCAGGGACACTGTGTACTTTCCCCTGCCTACCTTTGCCTCTGCCCGTGTAGTCAAACAGTCGGGATGATTATGAGCCACAGTTCATTGTTAGTGCGGGTGCGGTTGTTACCATAAGGCAGTGTGCTGAGCGCCTCTCCGTTAGGGTAAGGGCTGACCATTTTCTTGTTAGTCATCACCCTGGCGGTGGCGTTATTCACCTGGGGGACGGAGGGACAGGCGGTCAGAGGCACAGGCACAAACAAGTCAACACTGTATTGATACTGGTCAGACCTGCTGTTATGTGCTGGTGAGGTGGTGGCTGTGTGCTTTCTATGTCTCTGCTCTCTGTTGTTATTTTGTGCCGTCATCATTTAAAAACACTACCGGTGTCGTTTAGAGTTAGGGCCCATATAGCTAGTTTACGTTTTGCAAAAAAACATTCAGCAAACGTAATCTTGTCAGTGTTTATAAATGAACATGAGCAGTGTGAGGCTGTACAACAATGGATGCAGACTGTTAAGGGGAATCATAGTCAGCATGCAATTGGAGAATAGAGTTTCAAATATTTGGTGATTAACACAGGTTGTGCCATTGCTGTGACTGAGAGAGAGAGAGAAAGAGAGAGAGAGAGTCAGAGAGAGAGAGAGAGAGAGAGAGAGCGAGAGAGAGAGAGAGAAAGTCAGAGAGAGAGAGAGAGAGAGAGAGAGAGAGAGAGAGAGAGTCAGAGAGAGAGAGAGAGAAAGTCAGAGCAAGAGAGTCAGAGAGAGAGTCACAGAGATGTCACAGTTTTGTACTTTTCTAGCATGCACAGATGAAGATGGTATTTTGCGTTTGTTAGGTGTGTGTGTGTGTGTGTACGTGCTGTGCACTCTGGCCACAGTAGCTGACATTTCAGACTAATGCTTAGGCCTTCCAGTCTAAGATGGCTGATAATCTCCTCTATGTGCTTCAAAGGCTCCCGCTCCCGTCCCTTGATCTGTCCCCATCTTCCCATCTTTGATGGGCTTTGAAAGATGGAGATTGTAGCTCTAAATAGTAACTCATACTGTCCAAGAGAGCCGATGGTGGCAAGCCAAGATTAATGATCTTTTTGGCAAGATGAGAGAGAGAGCGAGAGAGAGAACGTGAGAGAGGGAGAACGTGAGAGAGGGAGAACGTGAGAGAGAGAGAGAGAGAGAGAGAGAGAGAGCTTGGTCGCACACACACACACACACACCATGAAGCCATTTAAAAGACCATTAAGGCTTAGAATGCCATTCTCGTTGCCTCTGTAAGTGAGTCACGTTCTTTATCTGTTGAGATTCATTGGAATGGAAATGAGATTTACCCCATTTTTCTCTCATTGAAAATGAGAAGGTCAGTGGCGGCTGATTCAATTAGCCTAGCTTAGTAAGTTATCGGACTTACAGCAACTCTGTGTGTGTGTGTCTGAGTGGATTTTGAAATGTAGGAACTACTATTTAACGTCTTACAGCAGAGTTGTGTGTAGAGGTTTGTGTCTTTAGTGTTAGCTGCATGTTATATTGATCTGTCTGAACCTGTTTGTGTCGTGCGATGGTATTGGGTAATTCTCTGAACACATGCAAATCAACAGAGACAAATGTGGAAGGCAAATCTGAAAGTGTTAACGATTAATAAACATTCAGCATTTCTCGTCCCACGTTTGCCCTCCGGTCCAGTCTGGACCATAGAACCGTACACAACCAGAGCACCTTTCCATATGAAACCAAACTTGTGGGGTTTACATACCTACTAAAAATATTCCAAAATAAAACACAACAAGGGAGAGGGAGAGAAGGAGGGGGTGCAAAAACATTTGTTTGGCAAAAAATTAAGAATCAGATAACACAGAAATTACACGCAGCCAAATATGGGCGCATCACATGACCAAGAGTGAGAGTAACCAAAAAAATCCAGCCAATCAGCAAGCATCGGATGCAGCATAGAGACCAATCAACACAATCGTAGCACTCCCACATCAAACACATAAGAGACAAAGATGGGACGTAAAGAGAGAGAAGGATGCAGGTGAGGAGGAGAGAGACAGAGCCAGTCCATATACAAACAAAACACAAAGATGAAGTGAGGACAAAGAGAAAAGGGGGAGGAAGTATACATAAGCAACACCAAATAAAAAAGAAAACTGATTTACAATTACTGTTTACAACAGAAATAAATAAATACCAAGGTGCATCATTCAAATAAAGCAATTAGATTTGGTGACCATTCTCCTGAAATTCTCATTATGTGTGGTGGGTTGAAAAACAGAGCACCAAAAGAATGGAGGGAGGAGAGACATCATGAGAGAGAGAGAGGAGAGAGAGAGAGGAGAGGAGAGGAGAGAGAGAGAGACTGAGAGAAACAGGAACAGAGTGAGGAAGAGAGAGAAGAGAGCAATCCTCATTCCCAAAAAAAAGGAAGAAAACAAATCAAAAACAAACATGAGACACTCTGCCAGGCATTAGACTGTGTCACACACTAAGACCAGTTCACTACAGCTACTGCTACTACTACTACAGCTACTCATACACAGACAGTCCACTACAGGAAAACCAAATCAGGAGGACAAACAAAATGGCAGCATAATAGAGAGAGACCCAAAATAAACAGCAAGGTAAACCCCATACCGGTTTAGAGATGCATATGGTTACAACACAGTGGCAGAGAGGATTCCTGGAGTCGTAGCATTTTTTGGCGTCCCTTTAACTGTCTGAAGCACAGGGGCCGCGTCTTCCCACATCCCTGACATAAGAATCAAGTCTTCCCCCAGCCTAGACGCCCCGCTATGATTAATGCCGGCAGGTTAATGGACAAAAGGAACTCAAAAACAGAGCAGCGTTATTGGCCCTGCTGCCTGGGGGGCGGGGGGGGCGGGGGTCTTGCATTCACGCAAAGCAACTGTAGGCAGCGACAGAGAGCAAAGCGCCATATCACCCCCGTTGATTGGTGTTTATTTTTGTTTTGTTCTTTTTTATTAATCAAAGAAAATGAAACGCTAAACATTGAGTCCGATGAAGAATTAATCAGATGGGTTGTGGACAGCCGTGTCACTGCACAGAGGAAGGTGATTACATTCGGTCATTCCCAGTGAGGTGTTAATGATGGGGGGGAGGAGGAGGAGGGGGAGGGGGAGGGGCTTGTGTAGAGAAGGTTACTGCTAACCTCATCCAGTCTGTCTCACAGTGTTGTGCACTGTGACGTGGCTAAATGCCTCTAAGCTGGTCAGGGCACAGAGCTGGAGTGTTGTTGTAAAAGTGTTGGGCCTGTGCTCGTGGGGTTAAAGGTCATCAGGTCAGTAAGGATACAGAGGTCACCGTCACAGTGTAGTGGATGTTATATTGTATCAAAATGGCCATTTCAGGGATAGCAGGGTGGAGGTCAGTTCAGTGATAGATGTTGGTACACAACTTACCGTTGCAGTAGAAACAGCGAGTGGTTACCGTGGAGACTGACAACAACACACAGAAGTCGTCAGGGAAACAGAAAAAATATAATAAATAAAGGAACAAATAATCCTCGAAACAAAAGAAAGCTAAATGCCCCGCCCTCTCCCCCCCCTCCCTCATGCTAAATAAAGACCTGGTAGCAGCAGTGTTACAGTTCAGAACAGAGAGAGAGGAGGAAGAGGAGAAGAGAGGAGAAGAGAGGATGGTAATTTCTTTTAATGCTAAACAGAGCCCTGAGCAACATTAGAAACAATGGGAGCGGGTGGCAGGAGCAGGTTTCTGTGCCGGTGGGGGCAGCAGACATTGCAGAGGACAGAGTGGAGACGAGGGCCACTTCCTTCTGCTTAACCCACAAATTAGCCCACAGCCATTTTTAAAAGGGACTGAGAATGTGAGCGAGCCTGGTCACCTCTGAGGAAGGCCAGGAGAGAGAATACAAAAACACACCAACGCCCCTCTTTCAAAACGAAAAAGAGCAGAAGAAGAGCAGAGACTGGTTTAACGGTGGTTGGGTCTACTTCAGTCAGAGGGACAAGCAGAGGGGTTTAGATGAGATGTTACAAGAAAGATTTCATTCTTATGTGGTGAAGTTAGTCCACAACAGAACAATGTTTCGCTCGTGGATAGAACAGCTATCGTCTCCAGAGTTTAACCAGTCACCAGAGAAGAGCATAGACCAGCTGATCAACAGAAACATCTACATGAAAAACAAACACACAAACTTCTAATAATAATATTAAAACAGAAACAAACTAAAAAAAGAGCCGGACAGAGGAAATGGAAAGTAACTATCATACTCTGAGGCTACAGGTTAATGTAAAAGAAGAACATGAACAAGACACAAGTGAGGGGCGAGGGGCTGATGAAGGGATTGGCTAAAATAAAAAAGGGGGGGGGGGGAGGGGGTAGGGGGACAAACCTGACTGGCGACAAGAGAATGAGGGGATGAGAAGAGAAGAGAGAAGAAGAGAGAAAAGAGCGGTGCAGACCACAGACAGAGAGAAGGTGGGAAAGGGCAAAGTGGTGGCACGCTTCCCCCTTTTCTTACGACCTCCTCCGCCGTTTCACTCATACTGATCACACACACACACACACACACACACACACACACACACACACACACACACGAATGTCACAAACACTTCATTTACTGGTTTAGCTTTTTCTGCGGCGACTCATGCAGCTAAACAGAAAAAGACTACAGCCAAAGTCCAAACGTGATCTGGCCTCATGGTTGTCCAGCCTCTGTCTCGGGTGGGAGATGGGAAACAAAGAGGGTGAGACAGAGACACACAGCGCATGTAAGCCTTCCACACACTCCATCTCTAAGCTCTACTGTCTATCATTCCAATCAATGTTACAATTGGATCAAATATGAGAACATGGCTGATAAAGGTTGTTTAATGGTCAGGCTGGGCTTTAATGTCTGGATGAGCTGAAGGCTTAGATTAGAGCCGAGTGTGTCCCAGTGAAGAATGTGTGTGATGCTGCTGGATGAGAGTGTACACGGTCAGTCATGCAGGACCACAGGACACACAACTACCTCCTTCTCATCACACACACCCAGTGCTGGCTGTGTGTGATGCAGTGATGGTAACACACAGGGGACTCTAGTAGCCACCCCCCCCACCCCCACCGCCACACTGATGAAGACAGACGCATGCAGAGCTGCACCACTTGTCACGCATACACACGCACACACACACACACTCCTGCTATTCTACACTATATCATTCAAATGTCTGACTAAAACTCTGCGCTGCGGAGGAGCTGTCACTTCCCATAACACTCCAACACACACCAGCCACAAACACACACACACACATACTTATAGCAGGAGTTAGTGAGCCTAATGCCCTTCCAGTTCAACCAGGCATTGGCACTTAAGAGTGTACTATGTGACTACACAGCACAGAAATGGATTGAAGGGATTTACTGTTAGTGTGTCTTAAAGTGTCAATAACACAAGGCAATGTGAGACAGAATGTTATGAGGGAGGACTGTGTAGCCATATAAACTTAGTCTACCACACACTGATTCATAGACAGCCACAGGTAGGTGGGTATGGATGGAGGTGCGGATGTTTGTGAGCGCATTCACGGACATACACAGACATATAGAGGACTATAGGACTCTACAGCCTCTATATAAGAGTCATGATGTCATGACGTGATGAGGTGGGAACACAGAAAGCAGGTAGAGACAAAGTGAATTGTAGTTGGGCCACTTACATGGATACAGTGGAAGCACACGGGAAACTGACTTCTTCAAAGCGCAGAGTTTTATCCCAGACAAAGAGAAGTACAGTACAACTTTAAGCAAATCCATTCTGTTTCCAATTCATTATCAGCTAGAAACATGCACAACACTGCTGGCTAAGCTAGGAGAGGAGGTAGCTTCTAAGAGCATGCACCAAGAAGAAGGAGTGTGAGCTCTCAGGTGAGCACGGCATACCTCTGGGAATAAGATATCAGTGTGAAAACTACAGACTATCAACTATTCATCCCCCATTTCAATGAGTGAAGCCAGACGGTGAGGCATCTAGTCACTGCTGTCATGCTGATTGAACACGTGAACATCCACTGTCCGCTCACTATTCAGAGGGAAATCCATAGAAAATAGACATGCAAGAGTAAAAACATCCAACGGTCTGCAGCACTGCCGTACTGAGGCAACAGATTACCATCATCAAATACCAACCATGCACACTTAAGACGCATTAACTCAAACCCCATGCCAGTAGCTAGCAGAAAGCAAAACTGCAGTCAACAAACAACAACAGGAACATGTTCAGATGAAACCATAGCATACGGTCGGCCTATATTTCAGAGTTTCTGAATCACGACACAGATACGTGACGTACTGCAGTTGTTTTCATCACCAGCTGCGTCGCTCTGGACTCCTATCGTTCAACAAACTCTGAAATGATGCGACCACGTGAAGCGGGGGGAGACACACTGCAGCAACATCTGCAAGGAAGGAGAACTGGCAGAGGACATTGCCTCAAAAAAAGAAATGTCCGGGCCCTTTCTCCTCAGCTCAGAGAATGTGTAAACACGACACCACACACACACACTGTCCTAACGCCAGCCTTTTGTCATCGTCAAGCCCATGCACCATAAACAAAGAGAGAGAGAGACGCACTTTACACACTCCGCTGCCGGGCGCTACCATGCGGCCGCTACGTGACTCGCTGACAGCCCGTCACCACTACCGCAGTACGACAGAGTACATGCAAAAGTCACGACTAAAAAAAAAAAAGGAAAGACACACTGCCCGTCAATTAATTAAAGGTGACTTGGATCATGCAGAACTTGGGGAGGAAACACAAAGAGGTCAGAGGTCATTGTAATGCCAAGGGGGGGGGACGTCACGGAACAAGAGGCAAGACTGATGCAGGTGACAGAGGCCCCATCAGTATCCATTCAGCTTGCTGATTGACTGAAGGGGGTGAGGGGTAGAGAGGGGGAGGGGGTGATGTACCAGTGGATGCAGGTGGCTGTCATTCATTCCCCATCACATTGTGGCAGAATTAACATAAGTACAGAATCAAAACATGGGTCCAGCCAGTCTCGTTCATCATGCAGGGACAGAGTCACGCTCAGACAGACACACACACACACACACACACACACACACACACACACACTCACACACACACACACACACACACTCACACTCACACTCACACATGACAAGGAGATCACCAAAGTAAGCCCATGCAGAGATCCTGGCTTACAGTGGCTCGGCTCAAAGAGATCCAACACGGGTGACTAGCAGACTGAAGCCCCACTTGAAATAAACGAAGACACTTTGCTTTACAATTCAAATCAAATCAAACAACTCACAATCATAAAAAGCTCACATCATGCCCCCCCCATACACAACCTTAACAACTCAACACATGCTTCACGGTAAAGAATAGCATTAAGTACATGGAAACAAAACGGTAAAGTCCTTTGGGAAGGATCCAGGCTTCCGTAAAAGAGAACATGCGTGTTGCTGTGATTCCCAGCATGCTGTTACACCAGGAGCCATAAGCTTGTCACAACTACTTAGCCACAGCACTGTAAGAGGGGAGGGGGGGGGGGGCACAGAGGGATGTTCTGGGGGCTAGGGAGGGAAATAAAGAGCATCTGACAGCAATCTGCCATGCATCATCCTTGCACCGCGGCCCCTCCGATTGCCCTCCAGTGCCGTCGACACACACACACACATTACAATCGGTGCGGAAGAAAGTTGGGATCAGTGTGGCTACAATTTGCAAAAAAAAAACAAAAAAAGGAGTGAAGAGAGAACAGCTAAGTGTCAAAATGTGATGCACAGAGGAGAAGTAACCCGGCATGCCTTATGTAGTGTTCTTGCACCCCAACCATTCCTACCACAGAAACAATAAAGAGATGGTTTAGAACTTAAAAAACAAAGACTAGAGAGTGGGATATCAGCGGGCTGCATCAGAGCATATCACTGAAAGGAGGAGGATGGGAGGCTGGCTTGCAGAGTTGGCGAACAAGCAGAATTACGATGGGGAGCAGAGAGAGAGGAGATAGAAGAAGAGAACAGAGGAGGGAGCTAGGAGGAGATAAGGAGATATACCTCAATTTTACGACCTTCCACCAACGTGCCGTGGAGCTTTTCCCTGGCTTTCTCTGCATCTGCGCTAGTCTCAAATGTGACAAAGCCAAAGCCCTGTGGTACAAGACATTAAGAACATGTTAGACAGAGCGAGTGTGTGAGAGAGCGGCCACAGAGTAACACACACTTTTACACATACTGACATCCTCAATACAATCAAAGCCTTCATGTTCTCCTTTTAAAATGGAAGATTTATGATGCCTGTGTGAGTTTAAAGAGGAGCACGGTGAACAGTGGACGTTCCATTCAGTAGCCTACTCAGGTTTTCGAGCAAAAGGGATGAAGAAAGAAGCGGCCCTCACCTTTGAACCCCTCTCATTGAAAATAATCTCTACATCCAGAATCTTCCCAAATTGCTGCAAAATGAATAAAAGCAGAAATTAGTGAGCAGACAGAAGCAGATGAGGTCACACGATCATGTAGACATGCTTAGTGCCACTATCGCCAGGTTGGCGTGAGCGAGTTGCACCTGCTCTGCACTAGGGGTCACTGTGAGACAAATGGAACCTTCCCAGAATTCCTCCCCATCCGTCGGCTCTGAACTTTACTCTGGCCTATTTTCTCTGACATATAGCCAAAAGCCCCCCTCGGGCACTAAAGAGCACCCATGGGTGGATCTTCCCTTTGTGTCATCTCCCCCCCCCCCAACTCCAGACCATGGGTGTCCAGCCTGATTTATGGATCAGAAGCAGTATCCTGTCCCCTTACCCCAAACATCTGCCTGAGGTCGGGGTCCCGGAAGCGGAAGGGGATGTTTGAGACGTGGAGGCGTTTGGGGGTCCCTTTGGCCTCTATAGAGTCTCCCACAGATCCTGGTCCCGCTGTGCCGACCGCGACGCACTGTACACCCACCTCACCCTGGGATGTCTCGTCTACTTTCCCCTGCGAGGACAGGAAGAGAAGAGGGTAGAGACGAAGGTGAGTGGACGGACTGAGAGACAGCAAGTCACCGCCATTTCTGCTCACGAGCTGAATAAATGAAAGCCCTGCTGCACGCCTCTCTCCTTCAGCTGGAGGTAACCAATACATGACATCATGATTAATGTAGGAGAGTTTAATCGTCTGGATGCAGAGAACAAGGAAACATCGATCACCTTAACAACACTTTAACTGCGATGTATAAGAGTTATACCTTTAGGAAACGAGTGCATCAAGGACTCCAGAGACGACAATTTGATTTAGCAAAGGGCTTCACAAAGACGCTGTGCTTACGTTGTTGTTGTTGGTGGCGATGATGGCGGCGGCGGTGGGGGATCCGTTCGGACCGGGCCCTACCTCTGCTGTACCTTGGCCCCCGGCGCCAAACATGGCCCCGGGGACAAACTCTGTCCCGGGCATTCCGTTCTGAGGGGGAGGCGGCGGACGGAAAGCTGTAAAGGGCGGGGCCACCAAGCCCTCCTGTCCTCCTGTCGAATCTTGAGAGCCCTGCAGGAAGGGGAGCAGAGGTGGGGAATGTGGGGAAGGGGGGGGGGGAAGAAGGAGAGGGTTTAGCATATAGATTGTGTAGGCATCTTTCAGGCTGTGTGGTGTCCAGGCAGAATGAGGGGGTTCAAACCCTGCCTGCCTATTAGATTTCACTCTCTCTCTCTCTCACTCTCTCTCTCTCTCTCCACACTCAGTCACTCCCTCATGCTCTCCCCTCCCTCTCTCTCTCCCTCCACCTCTCTCACAGGCATGTGTTTTCAGTCAGCCAACTATGAAATATTTACAGCAAACACATCTATTATTAAGAGTCAGAAAATTTGATACAAGGTTAGAAAGATACTTATTGGATCAGACAGACAGGAGGAGAGATTCTGTAACGTATTCATACTTATGGGATTTTGTATTGGAGAGCAGACACAAACATAAAACCGACTTCAACCAAGTTTAACACATCAGTCGGGACGTACGGGGCCCTTAGTAAAGTCCGGCCGCTGCATCAGGAGCAGAACGCACACGAACACGCACACACACACACACACACACACACACACACACACACACACACGCTCTTAACAGGCGTGCTACTGCGCTGTGCACACACACACACCACGCTCTGTTTGTGTGGTGACGTTGCAATATCCAACACTTCAATCACTTCACACACACTCAAGGGCACGATGTACTAACTTCCACCTTTACAGCGAATGGATGAAAGGGAAAGAAAACAATGGATGGCCGAGGAGAAGCCAGAGAGAAATGAAAGCCTTGTGTAAACCAGGAGCGTTAAAGCTGCGCTAAGGAAAAAGCTGTTTGGTTTGAGGTCAGTGCTTCTCCTTCTACAGGACCACACACACACACACAACATGCAGGCGAGATGACAAAGCATCCGACAGCATTAAGCGTTGGTCTGCTCTCGTCTGTAGGCTGGATCTGGTCTGGTTGAAGCCTGGAGACGCTCTGTCTCCAGACAGCCTTTTTAATTAGACAGAATAACTAAGATGCGTTGCCACAAAGCAAATGAGCTCTCTTCCTCTCTTTCTCTAATCCTACAGCTCTCACTACTACGCTTCTGCAGTACCAATCACACCGACAGCACACAGCCAGCTGAGGCTAAGGCCTGTCTGTGAGCTGGCAGAGACAGACAGCTTCTGGGGTCTGGGACCGAGAGATAGTGAAAGCATGAGAGGAGGCTGCGTAATCCAGAGACAGGACGGAAAAATCTGGGGAACTCATCCTCTGCTGCGCTCTCATTGTGGCCGGGCTCCATGTATGTTAGGAAAGAATGTGTGAGGGCTGATTGTGCGTTGCAAACCCGCCACGGTTTGTGTCGCCTGGTGATAAAAGTGGGACCATCAGAGAGGAGAACACATTAGAACACACTGGTTGGGCCGCAGCAGAACCCAGGCTAGCTTAAATCTATGCATACCTGTTCAGGCATGCGAGCCCGTAAACATGCAGTAGCCTGTATCCAGCCACTAAAGGGTGTGTCCTATAGCCAGATCTCAACCCAAGGCTGAATCATACACACACTAAAATTGCTTAAAGGCAGAGGGAAAGAATGAAACGGGGGAGAGAGTGACACAAGAAGGAGATCAAGGGTTGTGATTAGACCGTGTGCTTATAGGACCCAATCATGTCAATCTAACAGGAGTGCTCACCTACGCTCCCTGAGGTGTGTGTGTGTGTGTGTGTGTGTGTGTGTGTGTGTGTGTGTGTGTGTGTGTGTGTGTGTGTGTGTGTGTGTGTGTGTGTGTGTGTGTGTGTATCCTTTAAAACTCAGCTGAACGGGACATTATAATTCTGCTGAGTCATACAGTCGCTTTAAATGCTCTTTTCCGGCACTTTCCATCATGGCAGCAGTTAGAAATGTTGTATGAATCAAATTGTTTACCGGCTCCTCCTGGGTGCAGGCAGGAGCGTGTAGCCTTTAGTCCACACAGGCATACCTGACACACTGACTGAGGAGCAGCACTGCCCTACATGGTAGCACTATATGGTCTAAAAGGAGAGGAGGAGAAGGGAAAAAGAACTCATGGAAAAAGAAAAGGGGGTCTTAAGGGGACGGGAGAGAGCTGATTATGGGACGTAATGACACGTTCTAGAGTTCTGGCTGCTCTCGGTGCGGTTTCTCTCTCTCTCTCTCTCGGCTTTGACATTTGAGTCTGAGTTGGTGGCACGGTTAAGAAGCTGCGGCGTGGCCTTAAACTGATCTGAGGAGAGATCAGCAGAGCGGGTGAAGGATCTGCATCGGTGTTGCCGGACAAATGTACCATATGGGGGAACAAACTACTCATCCGTCTTGTTTCCCTCTCACTTTATGCGTAAACACACACACACACACACACACACACTTCTGTTACCTGAGACACCATATGTTTTGCCGTACACCAAGAGAATGCGGGGGAGGGACTGGAGCAGCCCTTTTCATGGCAAACCATTTCCAGCATATGTGGCTGGCACGCATCAGCCTCATCAACCAGTTAAGGCACAGACACACATACACACACGCCTCAGAAATCTGAAAATGGATTGCCAGGTTGGCGATACAGCGAAACCACAACGTGCAGAGTGTGTTTACTCATCAATCATACATAATTGTGACAATCGGCCCACTTGATAGACTCCCTACAGTCTGGACAGTTGCTTAGCATTAGATAGAAAAGGAATACTGTCTTCAGCTTCATCTCCAACTGCAATCTGTCCTTTCCATTTCTGTGCTTGGAGAAGTAAATATGGCTCAGATTCCCCCCCCCCCTCCTTCTTGGTACCGGCCTGCCACGCTTGATGAAAGCCAGAAGGAGGTTTTTTTTCCCCTTGTAAACCACAAACACCGCCTCTCAAGTCACTCCGAGCCTCTGCTGCCCTGTGGCCATCATCAAAGCACAGGACACGACCCATGCCCTTATAAGGCAGCCTCCCTACATAAACTCCCGTCTCTCCTTCCTGACTGTCAGCCAATCACATTAAACAAGGGCCGTCCCTTAAAAGGAACATCAGGATTACTCACTGATATCTATTTGAAGACAAAGGATGGTTTACACAGCAGGAAGCCAATAAGAGGAATAACCAATAAATAGGTTCAGAGTTTAATTACAATGCCTCAAACATAGCCGTGAATAAATGCACTTCAATAAGCCAGCAAACGCTCCTGCTGTGGCTGAAAGGTCTCATCATAGTCAGCACCATTTTAGTGTCAGCATTAGGAGCTCAATCACCCACACAGTCACAGCCCTGCATCAGACTCAGCATGGGAGAAACGGCTTCTAAACTCAGCCTGACTCTTTTCTTTTGCAATTATTTTTAAATCTATCATATTCTTTTAAAGTCATGGACATTTCGTACCTGTATTTCGGAGCCTTATTTAATATTTTAGAATAGAAAATGGTGTTGTTTACATACATCAGCGTTTTTGCATCTACAACATAAATACTTAAAATGTCCCTTTGCCATTGAGAAAAAGCATGAGGAGGGAGTAAAGACTACACAAGTGACAAGCTGAGAGATTTAGAGGCGCAGTAGCATCTATGTCACTAGCATCCCAGCATCAGCATTAGCTCCCATCTTACTGAAGCATTGTTTGGGAGACGCAACTCGTTTTAAAATTCACCCTACAGAAAAAACACAGAGAATCCAGAAGTCTTTAGAACACAGCAGGGGCAGCAGACATCACCAGGGGCATAAACTCTGTCCTTCCAATACAAATAAAGATTTACAAAGAGATAATAGAACCTTGGTTTCCACTCTCTACACTCTATTGCCATTGAAGGCCTGATGTCTGTTCTGTGAAAGGCAGATAAACACCAGCACCATCACCCCTGTGTACATGCCAAGTATTCCAGTCAGAGTGGGAGAGGAAGAGGAAGATACAGGCCGGCCTATTTGATGAAGAACCGAAAAGGAACTCGGGGAGTTTCCTGGCTGCTAACAGAAAACCCCCTCAGCACAAAGATGGTAATACGTCTGCAATGTTTCTACTAAATAATGCAGGAGGAAAAACTCAAGCCCAAGTTGTTCTCCCCTCTGCGTTCATCCACAGGCACATCGCTTCTTTTCGTTGCAGCTTCCTCTGCAGCACCGCCGTGCTCACTGGAATCACCCAGGATTGGTTTGTTTCACCGTAACCTCACTCTGAACATTAACTGACATTTACACTTAAGTGGTCTCTATTATGCAGACTGGATTACGGGGCAGGAGGCAGAAGAAGAACGATCTCATAATCCTGCCGCAGCCAGAATTCATACAACCGCTGATGAGACGGCGAGGATCAATGTGAATCTATTGACGTTTCTACTGAATAATTTTCTCGCAGGCACAACAGAATGCATGATGCAATACTGCTCCCCTGGGCGCTCGCCGAGGAATCGCTCAGAAACGGTTGCTCGACTAATGAGTTCATGCAGCAGCAGCAGCAGAAGGGGGAGGGGGAGGAGGAGGAGGAGGGGGGAGGGGAGGAGGGGAGGAGGGGACGCTGGTCACCAATACATCATCATTTCAGAAGAATGAGTTAAAATTTCAAACCCAGCAGTAATTTGATCCCATTGACATCCTGCTGCAGAATAAGAGGATTGGAGTGTGCAGATGTACACACACACACACACACACACACACAGACACACACACATCCTCCTTACAATGCAGAAGTGTTGAGCTTCGGGGAGACGCTGTATACAATTCATCAACCCACTGCACCAACGCTCCGCATGCACGTCACTGAGCACGTGCACCTCTGTGTGTTTGGAGTGTATACCTGTATGTTTGTGTGTGTGTGTGTGTGTACGGTGTCATTCTGGTTTGTTTTCACACCTTAACCCAGTGCGTACAGCGTGGGGGCGGTGGTGGCGGTGACTGTTACAGCAGCGTTACGTTCATGCAGGGCTCTATCATGGTGGCCCACAGGCAGAGGACACTTAATCCTGAGGCAGAGTGGTGTTGTGTGTGTGTGTGTTGTTGTGTAGTGCATTAGGGCCCACCAATACTGCTGCCTCTGCACTTTGGGTCACCTCTTAGTGTGCAGCTGCAGGTAAGATGGTGTATTTTTGTGTTATTCAATATCCTGACAGAGGGGGGGAGGGGTAGTGTGTGTGTGTGTTTACATGCAAACAAAGAAACTAGCCCATTACTGACCAATCCTACGCAGTAACGCGTCTACAATCCTGACACGCAAACAGACCCTGAGGGAGGGAGAGACATAGGTGGGGGTCCTTTGCAAAATTCCTGCTCCGACTCTCTGGTTAACCAAGCACAGTTGTGTGAAGACAAAATGGGAGGTGGAACGCTAGGTTGTCTCAATTCTCTGTAATGCTCAATCACAGTATTCAGTGGGATACGTCTCTGCCGTGGCTCGATACCACTGAGTGAGGTGAAGAACACTCAGGGGCTTCACACCCAGAGGCTGAGCACCAAGCAGACAGTTAGAGTGATGAACCCTCACTCAAACTCTATAAATACATACAGACATAATGATGATCATAATAATAGAGAGCAGTAACTTCAGCGGTTCATTTTTACAAAAGGACAGGCTGATGGACCGGTGGTGTGACACCTTTAAAGTGGAGCTAACCCCCTCCGCCTGTCTGTCAGCGCCCGCCTAGGTGATACTACCAGTACCTGCTTTTGGTGTCGTCTCTTTGAAGCGGAATAATGGGCAGGGAGAGGGAGAGAGGGAGAGGGAGAGAGAGAGAGAGAGGTAGGGAGAGAGAGACAGAGAGACAGAGAGGGGGAGAGAGAGAGACAGAGAGAGAGACTCGTATTTCATTGAAGCTCAAAACCTTTATCAGTGTGTGTGTGTGTGTGTGTGTGTGTGTGTGTGTGTGTGTGTCAGTGTGTCAGTGTGTATTTACGCGACATTCCAGTCCTGCAGACAGACATGATATTGCAGTTATACATTTTTGATTGCAGACAGGATATGTATTCCTTTTTCAGATAGGATTACAGAAATAGAATTAAACACCAGTTTGGGAAACCAAAACTTTTAACAATAGAGCAATGGAGAAGTCCTTCAGGAAGGACATCAGGCCTACATCACTTAGCATGCTGCCTCTACAAGCTGGACAAAGGGAAATTGGCTTAAGGGGCAGAGGTGTCGGTCAATAAGGGCTTGTGTAGCATCGTTTCATGCATATTGGCTAACTGCAGTTTAATAGAAGCTAAGCTAAGCTGCACCTAGCCTCCATGCAGTCTGAGAACAGCCTGCATGATGACAACAAGTCAAGTGAAGTCACACGACTGAAACGGCCTTCTTGCCTTTAGTGGAAACGCTGTGATCATCAAGAGCTGCTGGTCAATCATCACTTCTATTGCTGCTTGACCTACTGGCTGCCTTTGACACAGTGAACCATCAGAGCCTCCTCTCCACTCTCTGAGCTCAGCCTCTCAGCTCGCTCCCTGCTGGCTCCACTCCCACCTCTCAAGGAGATCTTTAAGAGTGTCACGGAGAGAAGAGGTGTCTAAATAGGAACCCTTCTCTTTTCACTATTCACCATCACAACAGGACGCAATCATCGCCCCCCCCCTCCCGCCACGTGGCTTCATTCCCCCGCTGATGACACCTCGCTCTTCCTGTCATTAACATATCAAAGACCCGACCCCTTATCATTCCAGCTAATCCCTTCATACAACCACCAATCAGCATTCAGCTAGACTCATCACAAGTCCTTCTCACACAGTCTATGAGTCTGATGACTGATGGCCAACCAACCCTCATAGAACACATGGCTTCAGTCTCTTGGCCGAGCAGTTTCACCTGGCACAACATCAGGAACGTCGTCTACCCGTCCTCACCTGTACAGCTGGTACGCCGTCTCTTGTTATCCTGCACAGTTTACCGGAATGCACGCACATTCAAACCTCAGCAAATGATCCAGAACGTTGGCGCCCGTCTGGTCTTCAACCAGCCCAAAAGAGCACACATCACTACGCTGTTCATATCCCTTTATTGGCTCCCATTGGCTGCCTGCATCAAGGTCAAATCTTTGATGCTCGCCTACAAAGAAGCGTCCAATACGGCTCCCACTTATCTGAACTCCTTCATGCAGGTTTATGCTCAGGCACAGTCACGCCGCCCGGAGCCCCAGGTGATGGAATCTGATCTGCTGAGATCTTGAAACAACGGTTGAAGACCCAACTCTTTCATGAACACCTTCACACCTGATGACTGCCGGAACAATTGTCTAAAAACAAAAACAAATCTGTCCGTGTGTGTGTGCGTCTCCATGCGCTGGTGTCTCGGCCCACTGGATCCTTGCTTGTGTTGCATTCAAAGGTGAAGTTCATCAATTATCTTACTGTGTTTCGCCACGATACTCGTTTTTTAATTTAGCCGTTCATGGTTCATTATAGAAGTCCTACATGCCTCCAGACGTAAAGGTCTAACCTGTGAGGCCGCAGCCTTCTGCTTCAGTCAGCAGCACGTATAGATCTACGTGTCTCTGCAGCCGGATTGTTCAATAATCGTTTGCCTCAAGAATTCAGATGTGTGTGCATTTGTTGTGTTTTCTTGGCAGCAGTCTGAGTTTTTTGCTGTGTGCTCATTTAGAGTAACTTTGTGTTTTTAAGCTCAGAATGACACAGAGAGGCAGAGAAGGGGGGGAGCAAGTGTGTGTGTGTGTGTGTGTGTGTGTGTGTGTGTGTGTGTGTGTGTGTGTGTGTGTGTGTGTGTGTGTGTGTGTATGTGTGTGTGTACAGAAACAACAACTGTGCCTTGGCACCTGTCCCTTTCAATCCGGTGAGCGAGGAGCTCTGAACGGCACGGACAGCCAGAGCGATGATTCACTTGACTAAATCTCAGCCTCTGCCCTCTGTTGCCAGCGCATCACATGACAAGAGAGGCACACATGTGAGATGTAACATGACACTCTGTGCAGTCAGCATGGCGGAAGCATGGAGCACCTGCCATACATGCAGTCTTATACTCAGAGGCGCTCACACACACACACACACGTCAACACGCCTCACTTCAATGATGTGTCCGGCGCCGGCTACCGGGCGCCTGCACAGCGTTATTCCCAATCCCACCACAGTTCCTGGCAAAGACCCGCCCTGCGTAGCCTTCAAGCGCTAGGATTGGCCCGGCGCCCGTGTTTGAGAGTGTTGATTTTGAAAGCCACAAATCCTTTTCTGCCTTCATCCTAACTCAGGAACACGCGTCCTAACCTTAGCTTACTGAGGTTGGGGTTAGGGTTAGGCACGAAGGGCGGGTCTCACCCAACAAACTCAGTGGGATTTGGAATAGCGCGTGTGCACATACCTCCCACCACCACACACACACACACACACACACACACACACACACACACACACACTCAGTGGTCCCCTGAGGCCCTGAGGAACCAGTACCATGGAGCAGGACAAGCTAGAACACAGCCACAGCACAGCGCTCATCCTCCGGCTGTCTCACACTTACAGCAGCACAGACACGCCCACTGTATGGCACACAGCACACACACACACACACACACTCAGATCATAAAACCCTACACAAATCATCCGCCAGTGTCAAGTCACAGCCGTAGCAAACGTTTGAAATGTTTGTGTTGTTCCGTTATCCTGGCACCGACACGCCGTGACGTCTCCGTGTTGTCTCCAGGTCATAGTGCGACACACACACACACACACACACACAATGTATGTATTTACCAAGACTCCTTGACTCCTTGGCTTCGATGAGTTAAAGGCTAAATGAGCCGAGCTGTTCGACCCGATGCCCTGCCAACTATCTGACAAAGGCCTCACCTGGGCCAAGACGCAGCAAAGCAACACAAAAACACAACAACTACAATAAATCGAGCGCTGATGAGGATAATAATGATTCCCAACAACAACCGGAGAGAGATCCTGTAGCATTTCAACTTCCGACCTCGCAAATCTCAGCGTGTGCAGAGGGTCGCTCGCTCGCCTGCAGAAAGAGAGGGAACTTACCGGCAGCACTGCTGGGTAATACAGCCCCATCATTGTCTGATCTAGAGGAACAACTGCTGACCAGCTCTCCCCTTCCCCGCTTCTTCTTCTTCTTCTCCTCTCTCCGTACGCCCGTGTCTATGTTCCTCCTCCTCCTCCTCCTCCTCCTCCTCCTCCTCTGACTGCTCCTCTCCTGCGTCTGTGCTCTAGGACCATGAGCCGTCGATGCCTTCAGTCCACGTCTCGCACATGCATTCAAATTCTCCCTCGTTCACTCCCTCCTCTTCCTCCTCCTTCCCTTCACCGGTGTTCCGTCCTCCACTTCTCCACCATGCGAGCCTTGTCTGTCTGTCACTCTCTGCCTCCTCCTTTTGGTGTTTGTCTCCCTATCCCTGCTCCTCCTCCCCCTCGGGCCTTTCTGTCTTTCTCTCCCTGACAGACTGAGTCTCCTCTCCTCCTCTCTCTCTCTCTCTCTTCTCTTCGCTCTGCGTCTGTCACTCACACGCTGGCGTTACACGTCCTGCTGCTCCCACTGCTTCCTCATGTTCCCGCCCCTATTTCAAACTTTCCCTCCCTCCCAGCTTCAGTCCCTCCTATCTATCAAAGCATCCATCCTTCCATTTCGCCGTCTACAAGAATCCACGCATCCAATCCTAGTTTGAGCGGAATCAGAGAGCCGCCGCCGCCGCCACCACCGCCGCTGCCGTCGACGTCTCCTCAAAGCCCGGAACGGGGGAAGGAACAGGAAGGAGGAAGATGCCGTCTTCTCTCCACGCACTGGCTGCTTGAGAGTACAGAACACTAATGCGACCCCCACTGCATTGCAGCTCTTTTTGATGATTTATTTATTGCGTGGCAGCCTGTCAGCTCCAAAAAGCAGGCCGGTTGGTCGACGGCGAGGTAGCTAGCTGCGTGAAGGCTCCTGGATCATCTTCATCTCCTTGGTGCGAGCTGCCTTCATCGCAGGGGAAGACTCACAATGCTGCAGGAGTGCCACCCCTGACTCCACTATCTCAACCTCAACCTGAAAATGAATCTGTATTACGCTGCATTGCGCCTTTCTGTTCCTCTGGCTCAGGCTCAGTTCCCCCACTTCCCACCGCCGTACTGTTGGGGGTGTTTAATTGGCCGAGATGAGAGTGCAGTTCCTTGCACTGCATTTTCATATGGGAGGGACTGAACTCTGCGGAAAAAAGCCCTGATGCAAAGCTTTCAGACATCTGCTGAGTCTGGCTAGAAGTGGGTCTGGAGGGATAGAAGAGGAGGAGGAGGGGGGAGGGGGGAGGAGGGGGGGTACGATAAGTGATAGCAGGGGGTAGTGGGAAGAGGGGTAAATGAAGGGAGCTCTGCTGGAGGAAGAGGAGGGGAGGGGAGGGGGATGCCAGCGAGAGATAACGGGATAGAGATAAAAGGATAAAGGGAGGGATGAAGAGGAGAGCGAGGGATGACAGGATTAGGGTGTAAGTGAGGAGGATGAGAGGATGAATGCAGGATGATCTGAGGATTAAGCGCACCGGCTGAATGTGGCGATAAACACACACACACACACACACACACACACACACACACACACACACACGAGCGCTCAGAGGCAGAAACAACACGGTCACATAATGTACACACAGATGCGCTCGTGATGCTGCTGCACCTTGGCTGGCAGACAGACAGACATGGACGGGAACAAAGGGCCCCGTCCATCACACAGACACACACACACACACACTCATGAGCTCATTCAAACAAAGGCGTTCTCAGTCAAACACGAGTAAAGATAATTGAAGATAATCCATGACTGAGCCCTGGGCCGTAATCCAGGAGCAGTTTGTAGAGAGCTTGCGTTGTTCCTGTGTGAAGCTCACGGCTCCTCGTCAGATCGACGTGGAGCTCTGCTAAATAAGAACCGTCTGCAGATACATCAGATCCAGCGGAGCCTGGAATTCCCATCAGAAGCCAAGATTCAGCCAAGATTCCTGAGGTCAAGCCGGCCCGACGCACACACCTTCATGTTTCCACTCTGAGCCCGAGCCCGGGGAGAGCAGAGAGTTTGAGATCTGAGCCGGTGAGCTCCAACAATACAGGAGAGCTCTGCAGTCTAACACCAGCGTCTGTTTCATCATAATCAATCCACTAAATCAATGATCTCACTTCCATCAACCATCTAACATCCCAGAAGCTTCAGTCAGAGCTCCAACTCTGCCTGCCTTTCTCTTACTGTGAATGGAGTGAAGGTCTCAGCGCCGACCTTCCATCCTGCGGCCCTGGAGAGCTTCTTTCTTATAACTCCGTCTTGATGTACGAACAATACCTCAATACACACGACTCATAACTGCAGGCCAGGCACTGACGCACACACACACACACACTCTGGCTGGCTGGCTGAATGAATAACAGGTTTAGCTACACTGATAAAGGCGTGGGAATGAAATCACACTGCTGAGCCCGAGCGTGCAACCGAGCAATGATGTCCGAATCCACCGCCGCGTGACGTGAACACACACACTAACACACTCTCCGCCCCCCGCGTCGTGTGCACATGTGTGTTTTGCTCACCCTGATGATCTGTGTGTTCTTACAACAACAGTAGGCCGACATGTACAGCTCGCGGTTCAGAGTTGCATTTGTCACACACACACACACGTACGCACACTCACACACAGGGAGGGAGGGATGGGTGTGTGTATGTGTGTGTGTGTGTGGCGGCAGGCAGGCACCCAAATGAGTCTCTCTTCTATGTAACATTGCTCATATTGACACAGGCGGACCTCCAGGCAGTTCAAACACGCACACACAACCTAAGACAGGAACATTACCGAGGCAAACGTGCTGCGGCAGCCAGCGAGCCAACGCGGCTACCGGCGGCCCGGCTGGCTCATCTGCATACTCGCCGGCAGCTAGCGTGCCGGAGACTCCTAATGTGCGCTCACGGGCTGAATACGTGAAGTCATTTAGGGAGTCAATTCAGCCGTGTGCGATTGTGCGGAATTTGTAGACACAACAAGGGAGGATGAAAGGAAGTGAGGAACCAAGGAACCATGACTGAGATATACAGCAGGTCTTCACTAAGCGAGCCACTTCTGAACGACTCTGTGCCCCGCAGGCCATCTTAAATAACTTCACCTCCGCTCTCCTTCAGTGTCTCTCTCTCTCTCTCCTTCAGTGTCTCTCTCTCTCTCCCCGTCTCTTCCTGCGTCGCAACATTTCTTGTATTCAGGTGAGACAAACTTGAAGCGAAGGTCGGGAAACTAATATACCATGGATAAAAAATAAATAAATAAAGCTGATAAGGCCTCCATAATAAACCCACACCTCTGTGGATCTCTACGCGACTCTACGCTCAGCTGAATTCCCAGGAGAGCCGGCGCCAGGAGCCGAGCCGAATCAGGCGGGGGATCAGGCGGAGGAGAGGAGAGGAGAACCCACAACCAGGGGATGAGGCCTGGGAGAGTGTTTAATGTTGTGATGCGGGAGGCTGGGGGCGAAGAAGGAGAGCGTGCAGAGCAACACTCCCCTCCTGTGGCACTGCCAGAGAGCTGCACATCCCCGACACACACACACGCACGAGCACAGGCAAACACTGAGACAATGATGCAAGCACGCAGTTATTACACACACACACACACACACACACACACACACACACACACACACACACACACACACACACACACACACACACACACACACACACACACACACACACACACACACACACACACACACACACACACACACACACACACACACACACACACACACACACACACACACGACGTGCTACGCTGCTTGAAGGTAGATAACACAACAATCTGCTCGCCCGCCGTGGCGCCGCACACATGAGGCTCTCATTACTGGGAGCATTACGCGTGGAGAGACACTCGAGGACGGGGACGAGAGAACGAGAGAGAGAAATGGAGAGAGCGACACCAAAATGGAGAGCGTGAGAGGATTGGAATAGCGTCACGAAGCCCCCGAGGCGCCGATCTGCTAGGAGAGGAGGGCAGGGGGGGGGGAAGCATCATCTCTCTGCCGCTTTCTGAGGGTCAGGACTCAATCACCGCCGGCTCCTTTTCTAACGGACATGATTTGGCGGCAGGAGAGGAATAAGTGAGCCATTGCACAACGTGAGCCGGCAGAGTTTGACACTCCTGAAAGAATATGCCCTTAAGTTAAGAAGCTGGCTTGACAGCAGGTGATTACAGTTTCTCCTATACGCTAGAAAAATGCATTTTCCTCTCAGCACAAAACTCACAGCGGCGGCGGCGGCGCTCCGTGGCTCCGAGCCGCCCGTCTGCATACACACACGCCTCGCAAGTGACTCCAGCATTCTGTACCACATCACATTATAGTTTCTTTCTTTTCTTTTCTTCTGACAGAGGTATGAAAGCAGTCACTAATCTCTTACCTGACTGTGAGGTGGGTATCCATGGAAACCTGGGTTTAAAGGCTCATTGTTCTGCAAGAGACAAATGGGGGAGGAAGAGAGAGCGATGTCAGTGGCTGCACAGAATGATGGGATGCAGCAGGGGAGTCCAGAAACTTTCACATTCCGGGCGGAAACGCACTCTGGTTCGTTTTCAATATCTGCTAATGGCGTTACACACAAAGTCACAGCACGCTCCCCTGATCATGCTTCACGTTGAATAAACTTAACACTCGGGCTATTTTAACACCTTTAAAAAGGGACTGATGGGCGGTTGTGAGGTTGTTGTGTAAAGAAAAGGAGGCGAACAAGGGAGAAGCAGAGCCTGGACTGAAGGGAGTGAGGAGCTAACATGTGACGCAAAACCTTTCCCTTTAAGCCACCACTCAGAGCGACTGTTCCTAAAGCAAGAGAGCAAATGTCCCCGCCGCTCGCAGCACATTATCTCCCCCCCCCCCCCCGCCAGCAGAGGGTGAATCCCTCCCTCCCTCCTCCCCTCCCTCCCTCCCTCCTGCCCCAGAACCCAGTGATGTGGTTAATTGTTCCATAATTACTTAATTAGATTATTCCAGCCTCTCTCCCTCTCTTTCCTCCAAAACTATTATTTTGCCCTCTGCGTCAATTTACCCCGGCGAGAGGAGCCCTTTGTTTGGAGCCGGAGTTAGGTGGTGAGGAGGAGGAGGAGGAGGAGGAGAGAGAGGGCTCCAGAGGCAAAGGGGAGGAGGGCAGGAGAGAAGGGGAACAATGGAGAAAGTTAACCAGAGATGATATTTTGACGGCGGTAAGAGAGAAAGAGAAAGAGAGAGAGAGAGAGAGAGAGAAAGAGAGAGAGACGTTGAGCCTGCCGGCGCGCCTCGCCGAGAAAACATGACTCTCCTGCAGGAGAAGGGAGAGGGGGAGGGGAGGGAGAGGATGAGAGGAGGTGGAAGGAGGGAAAAGAGATGTGTGTGTGTGTCTGCGTGAGCGTGTGTGTATTCATTTTGGGGGATGGGGGAGAGGCTGTCATCTGCACAACTGCTGGCGTGTTTTCATTCCATCTAATCTGCGGGGCTGGAGAGCTGACAGAATGTTTCAGATTCATGCGCTGCCCCTCGGCCCGAACACACACACACACACACACACACACACACACACACACGCCTCCATTCAGCAGACGGGCCCGACTGATCGCGGGCCGCGCGGAAACCAGGAGGGCGGTGGCGCGGCTTCTGAAGAGTGTCAACAGAGTTAACCTCCTGGCCCTGACCCCCAGACGCCTGCCGCGCAAATCACTTCCTCATATCGTTCACGCGGCCAATCAAAGGCGAGCGCGAGCGTCGGAGAGCGCCGGTGTGTCGTCGAGCAGAAGCAGAAACGCAGCGCCGCTCTTCATAAGACGAGGAGAGGAGACTGTTGGACTCAAGAGTTGATACCAAAAGCAGATGTGGTCATGATGTATGGATGGATAAAGGGGGAGGGGGGAGGAGTGGCGAGACGGTGGAGGAGGGCGGGGGGAGGAGCGGGGGTGAGGTTACTAACGAGGAGACTATGAGGGAAAACGGGCACGACATAAAGAACGGGGAAAAAGTGAGGGGAGGGAAACATTTTCCTTCTGAAAACACAGCTTGCGTCTGACTTTTGAAGCGTGACTTTGTGTGCGTGTGTGTGTGTGTGTGTGTGTGTGTGTGTGTGTGTGTGTGTGTGTGTGTGTGTGTGTGTGTGTGTGTGTGTGTGTGTGTGTGTGTTGCTGTCCAGACTCGGGGCCCGTCCTCCCATTCCCCTTTCTCAAACAGCCTTCTCTTTGTCTCCCCCCTCGCCACTTCCTGTTTCATCTGGAACCGATTTCCCCCCTCGTGCCTCGTCCCCAGGGGGAACACTCTCCTTGGTTGCGGCGCGTTTACAGGAGAAAGGACGGGCTTATGCTGCTCGCCGCCGCCGCCGCAGATGGAAATGCAGCAGGCTAGGAGTTTAGAGCGCCGTCTCAGATCTGCACTGCCTTTGGCGATGTCAGAAGGAATGAGAAAACACGTCTTGTTTTTAAAAACAGATGAACGTTTGGAGTAAGAGGCGCTGAAGACATAGAAGGGAAAGTGTGTGGCGATGTTAAGAACCAGAGCTTTGATCGTATTAAGAGAATGAAAGTTAGGACAGTCTTCCTGCTGGACTCTACGCTGGCAACTGTAGGGAAGCTGGAATGCTGACGAAACCTAAACCTAAATTATCTCCAACCATCAAATTATAGAGTGAAACACTGATGGTTCTACAGGCGAGGGTGGAGAGAGAGAGAATAGAGAGAGAAGAGGAGAAAGAGGAGGAGGAGTTTAGACGAGGGGGGGAGGGGGGCAAAGTTTAGCAACATCTGGAATCAATCTGGACAGGGAAAGGGAGGGAGAGAAAGAAAGAGAGCGAGAGAGAGAGAGAGGGACTGGAGGAGGAATGTGGGAAATGGCCAAAAAAGAGGAGAGAATCATAAAACAGTAAAACAGTCTAGAAATGGAGACAATGAGTCATACGTGAAGAATGTCATGTGACTTATGTTGTCTTAAGGGGCGGGGGGGCTGAGGGTCTGAACTTGATACCCAGTCTACAGACTCTGACACGAAAGCACATATGTACGGCACTGCAGGCACAGAGATGACTTCACTTCACTACATCTATACCCACAATGTATACATATTTTATATACACACACGCATACGTGTGTGTGTGTGTGTGTATGTGTGTGTGTGTGTGTGTGTGTGTGTGTGTGTGTGTGTGTGTGTGTGTGTGTTGTTTTTACAATAAGCTCGTCCGGCCTGAGCGTCGGATTTCCAGACTGCTCTTTTGCAAAGTTTCCATTAAGTGTCTGGGCAGCCTTTGAAGGCGCCGACTCACTGGCTTGACTGTGGGGGCTTCAGGCTGCACACACACACACACACATAAACACACTCAGCCTCTGTCCCCCGCTCTGCCTCAGCTGAGGGTAAAAGTAAAGGGCGTCTCACTTGTTTATTTTTTCTCTCTCCAACTTGCTATTTTAGGAGGACAGAAGTTGAGGAGTTGCCGGAGCAGAGGGGGAGAAAAAGGAGCAGCAGCGGTGAGGGACGGCAAAATGACATGAGGTCAACAGATGGTGAGAGAGGAGGGAGATGGGGGGGACAGGGGGGGAGGGGCTACATGCATCCAGCAGTCCCTTATAGATCAGTCTGCGGGCCGACGCTGCCTGAGTTTGTGTCACGTTAGCACCAAAGGCAGTAAAAGTCCCGTCGCCTGAGAACATCAGGAGGTAAACAACAACAAGGACACGAAAGGAAAACGACTCCAAACCTCCGCCACAAAAACAAAACCTCCTGTGGGTTTTGAGGAGGTTGAGCGCTGCAGCTGTCGTGAGCGTGTGATGAGACGGCACAAATGGAGGCCGGAGAGCGACATCACCAGCTGCATGCCTACATCTGGGAACGCAAACCTTCTCAGCTCAAGACAACAAGACACCACTTTAGCTTTCCACATGCCAGCCTCGTCCACGTCGCCACGAGGAATAAGCTCCTCCCACAAACATCTACAGAGGACCAACAACTTCAGCAAAGCTCCAGACTCTAAGATGGGAGAAGGCAGACGCTCACGCAATTCATTAAGTCTTCAACTGGAGCTCAGCGTCAAGACGACTCTAACAAAACTACACACTGCATAGTTTTCAAATATTATGCAACCGCCTCACAAAACTGCTGTATTACATGGAGCTTGAATCACAGCGGGTCAAAGAGATCAACCATCAAATGCCGCTTTTATAAAAATCAAGGCCGGTTTCATAACCCACTCTTCTGATTCTGTAACGGCCGCAACAACAGCGAGGCAGCGCCGCCGTCACTGCTGAGGCTCTGCCACCGAGACTAGAACTCATCTCTGTGTGGGTGGAGGAGATGAGAGCATGTATGATAGTTCTGGGCCAGCCATGGGGGTCAGGAGGGGGGAGGGGGGTGTGTGTGACATGCTGAGCGTACAGGGAGTTAACATGAGTGTGTCACGTTAAGGAGCTGAGACCCACGTGAGAGGAGACGGACACAGACACGCTGCGTCAAGCTGCAGGGTTGCTTTGTTTTGGTTCTATCCCAATATTCCATTTCTTTCTCTACTCGGGTAATACTGTTGTTGGACTGGGGTTGAGCAACTCTGTCCTGGGGGGGGGGGGGGGGGGGGGGGGGCCTTATCACCGCCGGGTTCAAAAGTCAAGGGTGACTTCTCAGTGCAGCGGCTCAAAGTTCAACTGCAATCATTAAAAACAGAGGAGAGAGAGAGAGAGAGGACAGGACGTGACGTGAGAGCGGCGGGGAGGAGCGGGATCCTCTGCCACACACATTGACACACACACGCAAGCTGCACCGCCTCCTCCTCTGCTCCTCTCTGCTCCTCCTCTCCCTCTCTACACATGTTTACTCTTATTCTGTGAATAATTCAGACGCTGGACTGCTTAAGGATCTTTCCCTGCTTCGGTTACAGACGGAGCCTCGGCCGACGCCGTTTACGTTGAAAAGGACGGAGAGTTTAATCTGAAGCTTCTTACATATTGGATCCACTTCACTTATTTCTTTTAAGAGAATGAAATAATAAAGCTATCTTCACTGAGACTGAACACAGAGCCGACCGTCTGCAGCCGTACGTTCTCATTAGCAGAGCAAACTGTGGAAGATTAGAACTGTCTGTAGGTTTCTGGGCTGCAGAGAAAGTTTGAGTGTCCTTAAACAGAAACAAGCATCACTCCATGCTAACCAACACTGCTCCTGTGATTGACCATTCACAAACCAAAGCGCTTCTCCACTGGTAATGACATATCTCCACAATCTGTCCATTCACATCACCCCTCTACTTGTCTGCACCCCTCCCCTCCCTCCCTCCCTCCCTTCCCTCCCTCCCCTCCCACTCTGGCCTGTTAAAGCGATCAGCCTGGTTAATGCCCTCTCCTAAATGAGCTTTGATCTCATTAGTGCGAAACAAAGCCTCTTTACTGCCAACGATAGGACAAATCGCCTCTCCAAAAAAAAAAAAAAAACGCAGGGTAGAGACGGACAGACGGAGGGAAAAGAGAAAGAGAGAGAAAGAGAGAAGTGCACTCCCGCTGCATGGGAGTGGACGGCGCTGCGCTGCACTGCCCCCAGGGGGAATCAGAGGGGGAAAGAGAAGAGAGGTGAGAAACGAGGGGGGTGTCAAGAAAAATAAACAGAGGTAAATACGAGACAAGACAAATGTGGAGCTGGGAGAGAGGGGGGGAGAGGGTGGGAGGGAGAGAGAGAGAGAGAGATAATGAAAGATGGCAGGGAGAGATGGGACGGCAGAGATAGAGACTGGAGGGGGGGGGCGGGGCAGGAGGGGAGGGGGGGAGGTTTTCCTCACTGGCACATTGAAACACGCTGCGAACCAAGAGTCAATTAGCAATCTGGAAATATGCCTGGGGGGAGAGAGAGAGGGGAGGGGAGTCAGAGGACAGATAGAGGGGAGTGTGGGTGAGGGGGGGGGGACAGGGAGTGCAGTTTGCATGAGGATGAGGGGGGGGGGGGGGGGGGGAACAACAATGGAGAGCAGAGGTGATCCTCTGCACTCTCATTTATTATTACAGTCTTGATTTACAGTCGGCCTGGAAGGTCGGCGCTCTCCTGCCTCCGGCTCTCAGTGGGAACGCTGTGGTAACGTTGGGACGTCAGCTGAGCTCGGCCCCAGAGCGTCCCCACTCCCGTTCGCACACCCTGAGCCACAAGCCGGCGAGTCGTTTCCTTATTTACCTTCCTCATAAAGCTGGCTGCTCTAACCCAGTTCACTCATCTTCATTCAGAGCAGATCCTCTTCCTCACCCCACCACGTCTTCGCTGCCATCCATCACTTTCCTCTTATCCTCTATCGTGATGGATTCAGACTGAGGCCTCTTATTTCCCTTCTCTCCCTTTCCCCATCATCCCCACTTCTATCCATGCAACTAACCTTCCTCTCCATACTTCACCTTCCTCATATCTCCCCTCACCTGTCTCTCTCCCTCCATGCACACACCTCAAACTAATCCCCACCTCACCTTAAGACCGTCCGTAGTCTTTCTATGTTCATCCCTACTTCACTCTATCCCATGAATACACTCCCAGCGTGACACTCAGTACCCAACAATCAATAAAGCTGATGGACAGGGAGAATGCGACGCCGCACAGCTGCTCGTTGTCACATCATGTGCGCCGGCGGGCTGTAACCTTTCCCCCCGTCATCAACATCCATCCTCAGTGAAGCCGGGCGAGCATTGTGAGCCTGTTTGTCAATACAACGGGTCAACTGCACCGCCGATGGAAGAACTATATCAGTTACCCAGAATTCAATTATGGCTAGATGACCTGGAACTACGGCTGCCTGCCCTACAAAGACTGTTAGAGCCATTACAACCGAGTCAAACACCAGGCGTCAGCAACATTCTCCCCGTGTACCGTTTGGTTGTGAATACTTCAGAACGTGTGTGTGTGCGTGTGTGTTAAAATGATGTGTGTATACAGTATAAAGACACAGACTCAGAGCAAAAATAAGAGGAGTGAAGCCCGAGCCTGTACGGTGGCTTCTAAACTGTAAATCACACAGATTAGCCCAGCGGAGACAAAGCGGCAGTCGACGCTTCTGCCGTCTGAGCAGTCCAGTCGAGAAAGTGGGGGAGACCCGTATAAGGAGGGCCCCCCTGAGCCCCCTCTCTCTCCTTCACCCTACACCAAAAGGCTCTGTTCTTTGTCTTTCAGTGTGGTGACCCCTCCCCCAATCCATGTCTGTCTCTCTCCCCTCTTTTAACACCTAGCGACAATCAGGGGGGGTCATGGAGAGATAAATGGCACATGCAGCGTCAACCAGGACTTTAATACGGTGACTCACCGCAAATTAACATCTCAGTTCAGAGTAAATTCATCCACACAGGAAGGAAAATTACAGCCTGGTGAAGCCCTGGTTTACTTTCCATAGGACGGACGGGCGTGCAGACTGGATGTGTGCTGCTGTCTGTCATAGCAATGGAGCCTGGATCATATTACCTTTGTCTGCCTTGGTATGGTCAGGCTGCCTCCCTCAGCAGCTCCAGGACCTCACTCTGTCTCTAAGTGCTCAACATCTTCACTCATCGGCACACTTTTAATGTGATGAATCATTTGGAGGGGGTTTTAATCTAACTCAGGGGTTTTATGGATATGCTGCAATGAAGCATGATTCTGTTGTTGATGAGAGAGAGGCGCCTGTCACAACATTATCATTCCCTGATGCTCTGGAACAAAAGCTCCAGTAAGAGAGGAGGCAAGATGGGAGACTACAAGGAACAGCTGCACGCCACAAGAAAGCTCACATCATATATGCACACTTACACTTAGACAAAAGAGAGAATACATCCTACATGTGTTTACTAAAATTCTCCTTACCTGCCCGACGTCACCGATCACGCTCCCGGTTCCGTCTATCCTCGGTCGCTTGCATTCCGCCCCGGGTAGGTCGGGGAGAGCAGCGGCCGCCTGAGCGTCGGGCTCCGGGTCACCTCGCTTCATCCCCCGGACAGCTGCCGGTCCTCCGGTCGCGCTTCCGTGGGGTCCGGCTGTCGCCTCAATGTCTATTTCTCGCTCCATTATTCCCCGAGTAACGGGTAGCATTAGGGATGCAATGTCGGTCGACATTAGCATTGGACGGCAGAGTCACCTTTAGAAAGTCTCCTTCTCCCTTTGCCTTTCTCCTTTTTTTAATCTACACGAGCCTCGGAATTCACAATGAATCGCTTTTCCCAAAACAAAAAAAAACCCAAAACGCGTAGACGGACAATGCCGGAGTGCTCTTTAGCAATGCATCAATACACGCAGCTCCAAGTGTTTATTGTCTAACTTGGTGTTCGCTATTGGAAACAGGACATTGTGACCATGCCAGTCTTGTGCACAAAGCCCTTTTTCCTAAAGCAGGCCGGCGCTCAAGTGTAACGTAAAGAGCACACACACACACACTCTCTCATACACACACACACGTCCAAGTCCTTAATGTCTGACAAGCTAATTAGCTAGCTAACACGGGATAGCATTACATTCCGCTAGCTCTCGTTGTAAATGAGCATACTCGCTTCCAGTAATAGAAAATGTTGGAATTAGCAGCGGGGACTCCTCCTTCTGCGTGGCCGCTCGTCCCTTCTGCTCTCCCCGCTAAAAGGTGCTTCGCATTAAAACACCTCTCCGCTCTTCTTACCGGGCTTCCTTCTCGGTTTCAGCCCCGTCTTGGTCTCTCCAGCTCCGTTCTTCCTGCGCCGTGCTCCGCCGTTTGGATGTGTCCGTCTTGGCGTGCGGATCACTCGGCTGCTGTGCTGACGAACGCTACACACACGGCTTCCTCTGGTGTTTGAGTCCCAGTTTGGTGTGTGTGTGTGTGTGTGTGTGTCTGTAGCGGTTGGTTGTGGAGAGGAAGGAGCCCGCCGCTGAGCTGATCCACGGTCAGATTGGATCAAGGCGCGTATAAGGAGCGAGGTGAAGAGGAGCCGTCCCCAGGTCTGCTCTTCCTCCTCTCCCACCCAGCCCTCCTCCTCCTCCTCCTCCTCCTCGATGCCCCCTTTCTTATCTACACTCACTTATTTTCATGTTTCGCAGAATAAAGATAGCACAACACCGCTGCGTAGGACGCTTCTTACGTAAGAGAAACAGAAGGCATTAATTATTTATAATTATTTGGCTTGTCTGCACATATATACTCTTTAGTTGTATTGCAAGTTAAATAAAAACATTATAAAGACTTCAAAGTACGCTTAAAGTTACAACGAAAACATACTGCTGATTATAAACAGCTGTTAATCACACACCTACTGTGTGTCGTCTAAAGTCGTGTATCTGTTTATGTTGCACTAACCTCTCATAAAAAAAACTAGTGAAGATATCTGTATGAGTTATATCAACCAGATTGCCCCCAAAACTACCTTCTGTTAAATCAAACAAATGCCAGCCATAGGTTTGCAGAACACAGATTAATGACTTCATATACAGTAGCTTGCTTTCTCTAAAAAATGTCGAGTCATTCCCTTTACAGTGATATGAAATATGAAAAATAAATATGATCTGACTGCAGCACCACTCTAATAAATATATCACATTTATTAATCATAACAGATCCTTCAGTGTTTTGATCAAGAGAAGTCGAAGTATTAAGAGGTGAAGCATGGATTCATAAGATGTCTTCAAAATAACGTCATACCTTCATGTGTCAAATTATTGTTTTGCATGCATGTAAGTAAAATAGTTTGGGGGAATTTGATTATATTGTCACAGCAGAAGAGCCTCATTCTGTCCGGATCTAAAGTGGGATTACTGAAATAGTGAAATAGTGTTTCTACCCGCATTTGTAATGACGTGGCGCCCCCTAGCAGACTTTAAATCACATTGCCGCTACGCTTTCTATCAATATTTTTAATGACATTACGCCCTCTATTGGACTCTAAACAACATAGCATTTTAAATTAAAGAAACAACAATTACCCAAACACCCAGGTTAACATGGACAACTCTATCTCTCCTGATGGTACCTCACACAACAGTAATACTAATCAAATATTGCTGCTATTGTGAAAGGTTTATAATGACAACCTTGCATAGCTCACAAGACACACACACACACACACACACACACCAATTTGATGCCGCAGAACAGATGTTTGCTGTCACTTTACGCTGTCTGCCAAAATGTGTTTGTGTGTGTGTGTGTGTACGTGCAGGCTTACAAACAAACAAGACCAGAATGTTGCAGTTGTGCAATGTGTGTGCGTGTGTGTGTGTGTGTGTCTGTCTCCCTCTATGTAACTCTCTCTGTTTGCCTCTCGGGGCTTCTTTTGTCACACATTGTCTCGTTTTCACTCTGCTAACAAACCTCACCTCTAACAGCACCAGAATACATTTAGTTGTCTAATGTTAGTCCCTTTGAATGAATGAAGCGGTCTATTGTACCCAAATTGCATGCACATTTACATTCGCTTCCTATACAGAAAATAAATAAATAAATCAGCTGCCTCTCTGACGAGACACTGACATTTAACTTTATAATTTTAAACTGAAAGTCAAAGATTCTGCATTCCTTGGGTCTCTCAGCATCCATTCATTTTGGTCATGCCCATTAACACCAAACTACATAAACATTTAAACACATCTATTTATAGTTTGCTGATTAATATGATACATATACTGATGTGGCTGAATGGATTGGTTCTGGGGTCAGGAGTGGTGGTTCAGAGTTATAGGGCCACACAGGTCAGGTGACCTCAACAGACAGCTCAAACTCGGGAACGAGCGAGGAGCAACATTTCAAGGGGATGACCTGGACAACAAGAATTAGGCAGGATCTGTGTTGCAGATGGCCCAAGCTCCAGAAACCAAGCTGCTCAGAAAAAGCAAGAGTTTTCAGTAGAGGCCAAACTCGAGTCCAACTCGGTAGTTTTTGGAATCATGGGAGATCTTCCTCAGATAACATATTTTAAGACTGCTATGACCACTGTAGAAACTGATGGTAAGGCAACTGCTGCTTGCTCCGGGACAACAACAGTGGCAGGTGACAAGACAGCTGCTGCTTGGAGCCAGGACAGAAACATTGGAATACGATGAGGCAGCTGCTGCTGGATCCAGGACAGTAACTGTGGCGGGCAACAAAGTGGCTGCAGGAGGCGGGACAGGAACTGAGCCTGTTTGCTGCAGGAGACAGAACAGGAACTGAGGTTGGCTCTGGGGCAGCAGCTGGTGGACAGGAAGAGAGGACATAGGCAGATGATGAGGCAGCAGCTGCCTGATCCGGAACGGTGACTGAGGTTGGCAGTTGCAGCTGATGAGCTACTGCTCAAGCTGAACCAGACAACTTGGTGATGCAGCTGAAGCTGAATCAGATGACTTGGGTACTGTAAGTCGAGCTGAATCAGACGGCTTGAGTGTTGCAGCAGGAGAAACAGGGGCTATTTCTCCTCCAAATAGCCACCAGAACTTTGAAATACTCTTGCTTCTCATAAAAAATATCGTTAGCCCAAAGTCCATACAAGTCCTGAAATAGAGCCTTAGAAAGCTACACCTCTGACAGAACTGCTAGTCCACCAACTGTCTGGGCTGTGACAAGACCACCCCCAGACATTTGGCCAACAACTGCCAAGACTCAAGATCCTGACTCAGACCAAGAGCCTCCCGAAGATGGGAAGATGGGAGCAGAGGTGGATCTCATGAAGTTATTAGATCTCCATACGAGTCTATATGAGTTATTGAAAACTAAACTTTGCAGTGGTTAAATTGTATATCTCTCTTTGTCTGTATAACCACAGCCTATTATTGCCTCTTCTAAACAGTTGCAAGAGTCAAATGCTTTATTCTTCAACATCACAATGCCAGATTGACCTCTAAACATAAGTGGACATGACACAAGTGTAGGGCTCCATTTTATTCTAATGTTACTATGCAGCCTAATAACCTTTCCTGTCATCTCGTGTACAGCTGGGAGAGCGAGAGGCTCATCAGAGACTTGTTTGCAGTTGCCAGAGAGTTGCAGCCATCTGTCTTTGTTTTATTCCTCTCTTTAGATAACAAACATGCTCCAAAGACTTTTCACCTCGAATCAAAGGCTATGAAATGAAATTGACAGTTTGCATTGTTGACAGGAAATAGAGAGAACATGAAGCCTCTTGTTGATTAAAAGCAGAGTTCCTAAGTGAGTTTGATGAGGTAAGAACAGTCAGTCGGTCTGTGTTTCAAGCTGTCTTTAGATCTTTAGACAAAGTAGGTGGCTTGCGCAACACGAGGCTCAGCTTCTCACCAATCTCATTTCTTTACTTTCAAGTTTCAGGTTCAGTCAGGATGGGGTGACAGAGTTCTGGTAATGGGAGCCCCTTGGGACCTTGACAAAGCAGTGCTGTGGTACTTGATGCAACCCTATATGTTGTACATTATGACGTGTATGTGTATCTGTAGGTAGATTAGTATCTCTTACTACATTTTGACAAGTCAAACATTTATATATATTTTTGACATTCATTTGTATTACGCCTCTAATATCAGCAGCTATATCTGTAAGTGTATTTCAGAAACCTGGAGTCCCGTCAAAGCCTATTTTAATCTCAATTTCGGTTGAAGTCATTTAAAGGACTTTAAGACATCTTTAATATCTTAATGCTAAGAGTTATAACATCGCGTGCCAGCCACCACTGGTATGTAGACAGGCTGAGCTTACCTCTGCTGTTGCAACAATGCTGTTAGTCTGTCAGTGTAAAGTTGTACAAATGCTGCACCTAGTTAATGGTGGCTAACATGGATACCAGCATGATTTGCATCTCCACAGATTCTATCTTTGTCCATGGCTACACTATTTTGTGCTCTTTTCATGATGTAAATATTATTTCTTTTACAAACTACTCTCTGCTCTCCAATCACCTTCAAAATGGCAGTGGGATGATGTCTTACACCAGCAATGCCCCAACTCTTGAAGAACACTAGCAACTGCACCCGCAACTACCCCAGAACACCATAGCATCTGCTCTAGATACCACCCAGAACACCAAAGCAACAACCTAGGTACACACAGTGAGTCTGGCACAAGGGACCACAACACATCACATATAACCTTCTGTTATGCAACACAGTGGAAACCTGTGCTGAAATTAAAAACGGCCCCAGACTTGTCACATGGATTTAGTTTATTCATTATTCACAGAGAGTGAAGTCTTACAACACAATATATGCAACACAGTATATATAGCAAAAGTGGTACTATATGAAGTACCAGTCACCCAGTTCACCCCTGGCTTTTACATCTGCCCCCCCTTACTGCCTCAGCAGGACTTGGAAATTATCAAATTTCAACAAGTTCACCAAAGTTTACTGTTCATGAACTATTAAACTTGGACTTACCTCTCAAGTCCGGCCCCTGGCATTGCTTCCACTGGCGTCCAAAAACTTTTCCAGCTTCTCTCCTCATAAGCCTTTAATTCAAAGTCTTTTCAGTTGCGTTGGGGGTCCTTCACTATTTTAGCTTGGCGATTGATGTAGCTCACCAAACTGGCAAACCTCACTTTTGTGCCTCCTTGCTGTGTAATATTGAAGGCTACAATGAGGCTCTCTGATTTTGTAGGGTAGTTTGAACACAGGTTGTCCATCTCTTCTAATGGTTCTATGTCTTCCAGAGTAAAGCTGCTTCCATCCTTTTCCATGTCCTTTGTAATACTTTTCTTTTTGAGCTGCTCGTGGCTTGTGTAATCTCAAACTTCAGTTCTGCTCTCTTAGTCTTGATTCTGGACGATCTCTGCACGGCTTTTCTTCTTCAGATAGAAGGCTTACAACATTGTCACAAATTTGTCACACTTTGCTTTATCTTGAGCATCACTCAACGTCCACACTGAGTCGGCCCACTCCTCTTCTAAAAAGATGCGGAGGACACATTTCGTTGCAAATACAGCGACAGTAAGCAATTTGAGCATCTAAATCCTTTTTCCTTTTAGAACTCCTAATTTTAATTTATTTTCCTCAACGCAACATATTATTGCAATTTCAATTCAGCTTTCTTTGTCTGTTTGCTCCATCTCCCCTTGTCCAGTGCGCCTATGTGTTCGTCTTCCTTTTCATCAGCCATCTTGTATATTGGTGGCAGGGAGATTTTCTGTACTTTCTCTCGGGGAACTCCAAAGGATTATCCACTTCTTTGTCACCAGATAGTACTTCAAAGGACAACTTTCCCTTCCCATCAGCTCCTGGGGAATAACCTTCAAGTGGTATCTGCTGCCACTGGACAACACTTCCAAGGTTTTAGTCCCCTTTCCTGGACAGTTGGCCACCACCTTGGCTACTTACACTCGCCCATCTTAACTCCAAGGATTATAATAACTCTTTTTACTAAACTGTCTCAGTTAAGCTGAAATTAAACTACTAAATATAGTGCCATGTCTCACTTCCTCTTCATCATATATGTCACATCTTGTAGGTCTGGTAAACAGCAGGACTCGACCTTCCTTTGTGTTGTTCAATTAGAAAATGTAACATTTCAAGGTGAAACTCAAGTTCAAACATACAGTCAGACTCTAAAGCTACTTATAGAGAAGTCAATGTCGTCGAAATAACAAAGTGATGTCATCCAATAAACACAAGTTACAACAATGATGTCACAGTTATACATAATTATAAAATTGTACTTCTTACAGTTTATAAATTACTACCCAGACTGTTTATCTCTTGTTCTTACTTCCGTCGTTTATATTTAATTTAATTTTAAACTCTCCTCTCACTGCACAGCGCCCGTTCCTCCGTCGGGGCGCTCCTCTTGGCTGCACCATCAACTTCTCACCAAAGATGGCGGTTTGCTAAGTGCTCATGGATGTACACATTTCACGGCTACTTGTTATCTTACCGAAACTCACACTTAAATTGCAAATTGAGAGCGCGGCGACAGAGAAATAGTGCACTTGGAGGATCGTGAGCGGCCGCTAACATGCAGATCACACTGAAGACTCTGCAGCAGCAGACTATTCAGATTGAGATCGACCCCGAGCAGACGGTGAGTGACTAAGAGCTAGCATGCTAACTTTAGCGAACAGCACTATCTGGAAGACGTCTTTTACGCCGCGCCTTTGCTTATAAACACCACAGATATACTCGGTATTACCGGATAAAACGCCATTTACGCGTTAACTTATAAAGCAAACGGCACCTACCAGCATTTACTACTCATTTTGGTAGTCCACATGGTAACAGCATGCTAACAACGCGAAGCTCACTCACTAGCAGACGGTCGCCTCGCGCTAACTGAGCAGCATGTTATCAAAGTCAACGCGACTCCGTTTTAAGATTCCGCCTTTGTGCTCGTTTCTCGGGGTTGTCTTGCTGTCAAACGCTGACCGGGGACGCGGAATATTTTGTAGCGTGTAGCGGCGTGAAGCATTGAAAGCTACAAGCAGCTAACGTTAACGCTTATGACACTGGCCGCTACGGTTAGCGGCGCTATTAGCTTCATAACTTAGCTCAATGAATTGGCACGTAAAGGCATCACTACTATCAACCCAACTTAAAGCTACGTTGGGCGAACACAGTGTTGGTTGTTATTGTGTGTTTAGAACACGGGTCACGTGTGCTCGATACTTCTCTACAACCAGCTGTGTCATGATGTCTGATGCAGTTTAGCCTGAATCATTGATTGAATGAACGCAACTCTGTCTCTCTGTTCTAAGTCACTTAAACACTCGGCGTGAATGATTCATCAACGCCATCTTTTCTGAGTAGGCACATGACTCTGGATCTGACTGTCACACACACACACACACACACACACGGTTTATGTTGCAATAAAAAATGTGAAGATGCCATGAGTGAGTGAGTGGTACTGCTCACACACGCTCCTGTTTTCAATAGGTGAAGGCCTTGAAAGAGAAGATAGAAGCTGAAAGAGGAAAAGATCACTTCCCAGTATCTGGGCAGAAGTTGATTTACGCTGGGAAGATCCTGCAGGATGACACGCCTATTAAAGACTACAAGATCGATGAGAAGAATTTCGTTGTTGTGATGGTTTCCAAGGTGAGATCAATAACATCGATAGGAAATATCTTATAACTTTTATTTCCTGATCAAACTTTTATTCTCTGAGCCTCAGATTAAAGTTAACAGCTGTGAGAGTATTGTGATATTTGTTGGTTGATCCAAACTATGTTGTTCCTAGATCACACTATGACCGAATCTCACAACTTGCGACATATTGATCCTGTATTTCTGCCTGCATAGCCTCCCCCCCTTGCTTTTTGTGTTGGTTGAGTCAGAACTCGTCTCAAAATCCAACACACATAGAACTTTGTATGTAGTGGCGAGTCCTAACCTCCCTCTCCTTTGACCCGGTGGAAGGCTAAGTCCACAGCTGCCACCATCACCGCGTCCCCAGAAGCGGCCAAGCCCCCAGCCCAGGACTCCGGCCCCACATCAACCGCTGTGCCGGTGGCGACCCCGGCTCCGGTCGCGGTCCCGGCGGCGACCCCGGCAGCTGCCCCCGTCCCCCCTGAAGAGGCCAAAGAGGAGTCAGACGCAGCGGCCACAGAACCACAGCAGCCGGCCAGGTAGAAGAGGGCTTCTGTCTGAAATCATCTGTTTCTGCATGTTTGTCCTGCTGGGTGACTTCAGATCTTTAGTTATATGATGTAAAGGGAACCTGGATGAATGTTTGATAGAAGCATTCAAATGTATCTTTAAAGGAAACAAATGTGATCCATCACCAAGTAAGCTGCAAAGTCTTGATTCAGTGCCTGTTTGCTGCCTCCTCCTCCTCCTCCTCACCACTTGTCTCTTTATGTGTAATCACTACAAATGTTCTAGTGGATGTTATTTCCCCCCTCCTCACCTTGAGCGTGTCCCTCTCCTTGCAGCTCCAGTGGGGGCAGTCAGGGCCTGGACGCCTCCTCAGCTCTCGGTGAGTGAAAACCAACAAATACACTTTTAAGATCTGAACCTGTTTGAGCTCCATGACAACAGCGTTTTAAACATTTAGTCAGTCCCACAGGTTGCAGATTGGTGTACATTTACTTACCTCAGTGTGTGTGTGTGTTTCAGTGACGGGCGCAGAGTACGAGACGATGCTGACAGAGATCATGTCTATGGGCTACGAGAGGGAGGGAGTGGTGGCTGCGCTCCGAGCCAGCTTCAACAATCCACACAGAGCTGTGGAGTACCTGCTCAATGTGAGAGAGAGAGAGACACACACACACACACACACACACACACACACACACACACACACACACACACACACACACACACACACACACACACACACACACACACACACACACACACACACACACACACACACACACACAGAGGTAGGAGTTTGCTCTGGCAGCGTGCGAGTGTGTGTGTGAGTGATTGACAGGTGTGTTGTTGTGTTTGCAGGGTATCCCCAGCAGTCCGGTCCAAGAGACTAGTCCCCCAGTGCAGCTCCCCTCGTCTGGAAACACAGAAGCCCCCCCGCCTCTAGCAGAGGGTGAGCCCCGCTGCGCGCGCGCACACACACACACACACACACACACACACACACACACACACACACACACACACACACACACACACACACACACACACACACACACACACACACACAGCCCTCCATGATGGGGAGATCACTCACACTGTCTCAGATCTAACTGGGCTCTTTAAAGGAAACAAATCCCCCCTCTGCTCTCGGGGGTTTGAGCTCTACTTGCTCTAAGAATCTAATATTGGAATCTAAAGGATAATGGGAATGATTGATATGAAATGGAAACATACTCGTCCTCGTGCAGCTTTAACATCAACCAGGCCTCAAACTCTCCCTGAAGCGTTTCCCAGCAGACGTCGTGTGTTTGGGCGACACGTCTCTGCTCTTTTTGTTAAGTGGAAGGATTCGTCCTCGCCTCGAAGTGACGAGCAGCGTTAACACCCCCCCTCCCCCTGGCAGGCGGTGACTCAGTGAAGGCCCCGCCCCTCACTGTGCATTATCGCGCCCGTGACCTGTGGGCAGCGTCGGCCTCGTTCAGACTGAGCTCCCGCTGAACGATTGGCAGTCGCCGACGGCACTGAGGGGAAAAGCTGTCTGTCACATCTGGGCTCACAAGACTTTAGGCCACGCTTGTTTACTGTCAGCCATTTGTGTTTCTGAATCCAATGAAAGTGTGTTTGTGTAGCTTTGTGTTGACACTGGCTCTGCTCCGTCTGCAGGAGAGAACCCCCTGGCCTTCCTGAGGACCCAGCCTCAGTTCCTGCACATGAGACAGGCCATCCAGCAGAACCCGGCTCTGCTCCCGGCTCTGCTGCAGCAGCTGGGCAGGGAGAACCCCCAACTTCTACAGGTAACATAACACACGCACACACGCACACACGCACACGCACGCATGCTATCTGTGTATGTTCAGGGAGGGGCTATGTCAAATTGCCGCTGATTCTCATCTCTGTATCGATGCCAAACAAAGGCCCAGTCAGATGTTGCAGCACGTTAGAATGAGTTGAAGAGTTCAGGTTACCATAGTTACAGTCACACACAGCCCCTGGTCACAGGCTCCCCCTGGCAGCTCCGTGCCTCAGTATGAAGAACAGAAACTCTTCACTTCCTGTTTGGAGTCGTACACTCACTCTGCTTCCTCCTCCTGCAGCAAATCAGTCAGTACCAGGAGCAGTTCATCCAGATGCTGAACGAGCCGGTGGTGGAGGGGGAGGCGCCCGAGGTGGGAGAGATGGGAGCGGCGGGGGAGGAGAGCGCGCCCGTCAACTACATCCAGGTCACACCTCAGGAGAAGGAAGCCATCGAGAGGGTGAGTGAGGCTTTACAAGCTCCGCCTCCAGACGCCAAGATGAACCCTGGACCTGTGTGTGACGCTGTCTTCCTTTCTCTGTGTGTGTGTGTGTGCAGTTAAAAGCGCTGGGCTTCCCCGAGGCTCTGGTCATCCAGGCCTACTTTGCCTGCGAGAAGAACGAGAACCTGGCCGCCAACTTTCTCCTCAACCAGGGCTTAGAAGACGACTGAAGGGCGGAGTCGGCCGCCTTCCCGGCCCCTCCCTCCTCGGCTCAGCACAAGGACTGCACCCCCCGCCCCCCTCCCCACTTTACTGTACAGCTACCATCCTCGGGTGGGGGGAGGAGGGAGAGGGGAGAGCTAGCATGGGGTGGTGAGGGGGGGTTAGAGGGGTGATAGTGGGGGGGAGGGGGGGAGGGGCTACCCGCTGCAGTGCATCAAACGGAGGGCCGTGTGCAGGAAGGTCAAACTGGAGCAGGATTTGTGGTTATTGGGTCGAAAAAGTGGAAGAATGGTTTAAAAAAAAAAAAAAAGAAATCCACAAAAATTCCAATGGAATGTGTGGAATTTGTTTAGACGCTTTGGGAACATTAAGGGAGGGGAGCGACAGGGAGGAAGGGTCTGCAACCAGCGTGTGTGTGCGTGTGTGCGTGCGTGCGTGTGTGCGTGTGTGTGCGTGTGTGTGTGTGTGTGTGTGTGTGTGTGTGTGTGTGTGAGAGAGAGAGATACAGTAAAGCTCAAAACTAGCTGATTAGCATAAGTAAGCTTGTTAATGCTGTAGCTGTATGGAAGCACATACGTTTGTGTGTGTGTGTGAAAGATTGTGCGTCTGTCTGCCTCTGTAAACATTACGTATGTATGTGCTAACACTATCCCCCCCCCCCCCCCCCGTAAACATCGACTGTGACTCTAAACTTTCCTTCAGAAGTTTTTGTTGTTGCTGTGGGGATTTAACCCCCGGGGTCCAAACTGAGGGGCGTGACCCTCAGCAGGCGGAGCTGCAGGAGTTTCACTGTCAGCAGGAACACACACAAATTAGCCCAAATCACTTCCTTTCCCCAGCTTACCAGCAAACACTGTTCATCCAACACCTGGGAGGAACCACACAGACACACACACCAGTCTCTTAATTCATTACATTCAACTCCCGTACATGCCTGTTCCTCCAGTGTGTGTGTGTGTGTGTGTGTGTGTGTGGACCTTCCAGCTCCCCCACAGATTGAGGATGGTCTCTCCACGTCATGTCTCCCTAACGTGCGGAGGAAAGTCAGTCTGTGTTTTGATGGAACGTCACACTCATTAAAACCTTTAAACGACCTCTGACCCGACCTCTGTAGTTTCTTGCTCTTATGTTTGTGAAAGGGTTAAATATTCTATTGCACTCTGCTGAGCTGCAGGGACCAAAGCGCCGAGCAGAGAGACGCCGCACTCTAATCCATCCGAACACGTGAATACAGAATCATTCGTCTGCTGCATTCACCAATAAATCTGGGAAAAAAGCTCGACCTCTTGTTTTCTTGTTGTCTGCCTGATTAAAGCTCCAACATGAAGGCTCAGCTACAGAGACACAGTCGTGATGCAATCCTTCATCAGAGCGGTGCCACCCCATATCAATCACACCATGTTTGTTGCCTGTCTGGTTGAGTGTGTGTGTGTGTGGTGAGGATGTGTGGCTGTGTTTCTGTTGTGACTGGATAATATTCTCATCTTGAATGTGGGTCCATGAGCAGAGAGAACCTATAAGCAGAAACTTGTCCCTGTAAGAGTGAAGGTTTTGATTGACACCTGCAGCATCAACATGACTGCTGTGCTTCATTAAACCTCAGCGTCTTTCAGGCCTCCGACTCCGTCTGCCTCATCATCTCACCACTCGGCCTTGGAGGAGGTATGGGCTTCAATAGCTTTGTCAATATCACATAGTAAACATCCTGAAGAACCTGACTGCAGAGGCGACCTATGTGTGGGCATCACAAGGGCCAGCAGGTGGCAGCATACACATTTTCTTTATTACCTCGGCTGGTCTGCAGACCAGAAGAGTCATATATGAATAGGCCACGCCCATTTACTACACTTCCCGCTATTTTTAAATTTTCCTAAAACAGAAACGCATGACCTATTTCTTTTAAATTATTGAATATTAATATAATCAAATTTTGAATTTGTGCACCGTACCAAAGTTGGTGGAAGCAAAATCAATTCAATTACTCAAAAATCCCTGTTTCAATAAAACTTTATAGACAAAAGCGAGCAGGACGGCATGGAGCTGGCTGGTTGTGAATTAGAGAGAAAGCACCGATGTGATTTGTGTTCTGATTCTGAACTCTGAACTCTCTTCTGGCTGCAAATCACATTCTAATGCAGTGGGCCAAAACTGTGGAAACCAAGTTCACTGTAAATTCTGCTCTGTTTGTAGAAAGTCTCCTAATTGAACCGTTCATGTTTGAGTTCTAACCTTTTACTTTCATATTGTGGTCAGTACAGACGTGCATCATGAACGAGAGGCGGCGTAGGGTGTCGGCCCGACGTATACACCAGTGCATTGTGGGAAAAGCATCCATCCTTGTGGACCTTGAGAGAGGAGAGAGAGCTGCTCTGATCACCACACAGGACCAAAAGAAAGCGGACATAGGAGGCAGAGTACAGTCCAGAACAAATCCTTTAATTCAATTAAGCAAAGGTGTTGCTCTTTTCAAACTGTGTTTTTATTATTATTATGGAAAAGAAACTGTAATTAACACATGCATTTCACCGTGGGCTCTGGGAGGCGTGTCTGAGGATGGGACGCTGCCCTGAGGGGAGGAGGAAGAGGAGGAGGAGGAGGGGGAGTGGAGTTCTCAAGGTGGAAGGTGTGGGGTTCAAGCCCAGAGAGGAAGGGGATGGGGGGTGGGGAGGCCAAAGGGGAGGAGGGAGGAGGAGGTGGGGCGGGGGGGCTCAGTCTAAACACCACTAAACAGCCCAGCATCTTACAAAAACGTGTGAAAAAAAGCAAAACAACAGAAATTAAAACGGCAGGCGGCCAGGCGGGGGCGGGGGTCGGACCAGGGCTTCACTCTTACCGGGCTGGGTCAGATTCTCTCTCTCTCACGCACGCACACACACTCACACACACACACCTCACACTGCTCTCTTGATATGGCTTCTCAACTGCGGCGCTTTTCACGTGTCAAGGCCTTAAACCGATAATACTGCTGCTGGCTTCATTCGAGTAACGAAGGAAAAAGAAGGAGAAAAGTTGCATATATTCTTTTTGTCGCAGGAAACGAGAGGGAAAAGCCTCCGATCAAGCCTGCACTTGACTTCTTTTAGTTATTTTTTTTGCTGGTGGAATTCCAAGGTGCTTTCACCTCTAAAACGTAGACGAGATAAATAAGAGTGCAGCTTCTGGAACCATATCACTTTGGTCGATGTGTCGTTTAGTAGTAGTCGGTGAACCGCTCGTGTCGTTAAACTGATTTTCTGATGATTGTACTAAAACACGAGCCGGGGCGATTTGATCAGTTAGCCCCGCCCCCAAAACCGCTCTGGATCCCGCCTGCTGATAAGGTGCTTGAAGTCGTTTCAGTTATGTTTTTTTCGCGGTTATAAAAAAAAAAAAAAAAAAAGCTGGTCTCAATCAACCACGACGAAGGTGCAAGATTAAAGGTTTCAACAAATCAAAAAAGCAAAATCCAAATTCAATTATAAAAAGGAAATAAATAGACAGAAACAAGGATCACAAACAAACCCTGCCTATGCTAGCAGCCCCGCAGGCCGGCCCTCACCTTCCCTTGCCCCCCCACCAAAAAAAGGTCAAAGGTGAGTTTTTTAGGTGGAGTTTTGATTTGTCTCTGAACACTGTTGGCCCTCCGGCAGCGTCGGGTCCTCAGCACAGCCCAGAGCCCAGCGGTGTAACTTGTTCACTTACATTAGCTGTTGAATGGAGAAGCTGAAGAAGATGGGTATGGTAATACAATGTGAAAGCGTACAGACAAGAATAACATGTGAGCTAACTGCATTCTGCTCAGACAAAACAAAACCAAAACAAAAAAAACAAAATTGTTGCGTATTCTTTTTTTTCTTTTAAACCCCGCCGTTCGGAGAAGGGGGAGAAGGGGAGAAGAGGAGAAGAAGGAGCAGGAGGAAGAGGAGGAGGAGGTTACGCGGCTACAGACTACTCCAGTGTCCAAGATAGACAGAAGACGAGATACAGAGGAAGAGAAGCAAGACAGAAAATCGTTTTTTTTTTGTAGTTTTTTTTCAGCTTTTCTTAATTATTCAACAATAAAAAGAGGAACTAAATCACACCAATTTCCTTTATTACTATGTATACTGCTTTAAAAAGCTCGAAGAGAGAGGAAGAGAAAGAAGTGATACAGAAGTTATGAAGGAGGGGACGTTTTCTTTTTTTTTGAGATGGAAATCTGTGAACAAAAGGCACTTTTTTTTTTTAGGGACAACCTTTAAGATGCTCTGAGTCTAAAACACTACATCACCAAACAAATACTTAGAATCATCTACACGGGGAGGGGGCGGAGCCTGGGAGCCAGGGTGGGTGGGGCTTGTGGGTGGGTGGGGAGGGGGTGGGGTTCACTTTTTGTCGTCCAATCAAGTGACAGCGAGCGCCCCGGCCTTACAGGTGGGGGAGGGGTTTAAGCATTTCACAACACGGACACGTTCCACGCTCACGGTGTCTTTCTCCCCCCAAACTCTGATAGGCTCAGCTCTTTGTCCCGTCTTTAGGATGGATGTGTGTGTGGGGTCGTGACCCACGTGGAGACGAAGAGATGGAGGAAAGAATTTACATTTGAGTTTACAGGAACGGCTGGCGAGCGACTTTGACCTCAGCCGTTTGTTTGTAAAGGTTTGGAGAAAAATGCCTTTTGTCACAACAACCTTTGCATACAATGAACCCCTCCCCCCTCGGTAAATACAAAGAGAAATAGAATAATGCATGTTTTCCTAAAATTTGCTTTATGATAACACTTAATTTTGTTTATTATTTATGTATAATAGAGATTGAATGTACTTTATTCTGTAGAAAGCACCAGGTTTCATAGTGATATATATTTGAGTTGTTGTTCCTTCAGCCCTCCCACCTTTGGAAAAGAAATGAACTTTTTTTTCTTTTCTTAAAAAAGCAATAAAGGAAGAAGAAAAAATTAAAAAGGAAAAATAAAAACAATTTCCCCAAACTTACAAAGACTGGGATTTTTTTCTGGCTGCCCTCGTGTTTAGAGTCCCAGGGCAAAGTGGACTTGAAAACAAAAAAAACTGGAGGGTTTTCCCTCTTTTTCTCTCGACAACCTCAAACAATCTCTAACAGACAAACACAATTCCTCTACCAAGGCATTGCACATGGCTCAATCAACATACATCATTTTAGTTTCAATAACAATACTTCCCATCAAAACACGAAAGAAAAAACAAAACCTAATCCGTTTGTTTGTTTATCCTCGCCTACATTTATCCTTAATGTGGTTTCCTAACGGATCTATTGTTGTGTTTGTCGCAGAGTTTCTCTTTTTCGTGTGGGTTTACAGACTGGTACTTGAGCTCAGATCAGCGGATTCTAGGACTGTGCGATGTTCGCCATGCTTCAAAAAATAACTAGACTGCCACAGAGCTTATCTTGCAAATAAAAAAATGTATAGATCTATAAATATATATGTGTATTATATATAAAGATGCTTGCAATTATCTAGTGAGCCGTCACCTTTTTTCCTCTCCCGACATAGAATTTCACCATTAACTATAGCTTATATGTGAGAAAAAGAACCTGAATTCATGTTTGACAAATTGCATAATGGGAATACAGAGGCACTTCCATAGATTAGAGAAGAAATCACCTTCGCCTTCGTTCCGTCTGACTCAGCACAGCGAGTTCTCTCTATGAAGCTGATGAGATGGTCGCCAGGCGGTTGGCCGACTATGTGTGTTTCCCTGCAGTGAAGAACATGGCCAGGCAGTCCAGTTATTTAGTGAGGTTTGGGTGGGCGACTTTGAGTCGGCCTATCAAATCTGATGTTTGGGTGTGTGTGAGTGTGTGTGTGTGGGTGGGTGTGGTCGTGGTCGTGGCGGGCGTCGATGCGAAAGCGATTACAAAAAAAATAAAAGCATAAAGGCCTCCTCAGATTGTCTCAGTTTTTTAAGACTTCCCTTTGAATTCGCTCGGGCTGTGTTTGCGTGTCGGGCAGCGACGGCAGCGAGTGGTCTTTGTTGGATTTGAGTGTGTGACCGCGTGTTGAAACGAGTGGCATCCTGCGCTCTACGAGTGTGTGGGTGTCCATCCCATGCCATGAACCGGGGAATTAACAAAATGGTGGCCGGTCTAATTCATCCCTTCAAAATAAAACACAGACATGTCTCACACGGTTGGCTGGCGTGTTTACTTTAGTGCAGTTTGATCATTAAGGGCTCATCCATTTAGTCAAAATAGCTTGGGGGGGGAGGGGGGGCGGAGTCTCTTCCTCCTATCGCACGCCTACAGGGGCCCTCAGTCCCTTCAGCGTAACACAGATATGTCACATATTCATTTTGCTCCACAGCGTGGCGCTCTCTGCTCTTGGAGCAGCGGCCCTCTGGGAGTGTAAACAACAGGGTAAACATCAGGGAGACAGAAAGAGGAGCAGCTCTCTCTCTCTCTTACTCTGGGTCCCATCTTCAGCAACCTAAGCTTTCCTCCTCCTCCTCCTCACCCCCACCAGCCAACAACATTACCCATGATTCCTTGCTCTACCGGGCGCTCTCAGCTTTAGGAGTGCCAGACTGAAGGGGCCCGCACATCGCCTGGCGTTCCATCCTGGAGAACGACACGCACGTTTGTTTTTAATACTTTGCTGTGATTGTCATAACTATCGTCTTGTCCTTGTGTGGCAAATACATGAATCTGGCACGGAGACGGAATCCAACCATCGGACGTCTACGCTATTGGTCAGCCAACCACCCTGTCTGCATGTCAACATGTCCCAACATGTCTCTACATGTCCCTCGCTGCGTCGCTCTATAAGGTGCTGTCATTCAAATACAAAACAATTAGAAAATAGTACAAATCCAAAGGAATAAAATCAAATAAGAGAACACACAAGAGATAACAAAGTCATTCATCTACATTACAAGAGGGGCAAAGGGGAACCAATGGAAGCCGTCCGTCCGTCCGTCCGTCGTCTGTAATGTGAATGGACTCAATGTCAACGTCAATAGATGCTGATGGAGCGGGCCTGTGTGCATATCAAATGAAAACATGATACATAACACCACCACCTACGTACGTCTATTAGACTCTAAACACTGAGACTGGGCCACCGTGTGTGTGTGTGTGTGTGTGTGTGTGTTGCTGCGGTCATGGCACAGATTGTGTGATCGTTTTGCGATCTGATTCGCCGGCTGTGCGTGGAGATGCGATGGTGAGCGGAGGCCCGGTGACTTTGCTGAAGTGAACGATGGAGGACGAGTGTGTGTGTGTGTGTGAAGTCTTGTACCTTGTTTTTTTTTGTGTTTTTTTTTTTACTTTACAATTTTAGGCATGTCTGGTTTCTTTACCTTCCATGCCTCGTAGGTAAATAGTGCACATCGTTAAGATTAGTGTTAATTGATTCGACTCGTAGTGCAACCCTTAATCAAAGATATGTTTTGGCATGGTCTCTTTCTGGTTAGTAGTAAAGGGGGTGAAGGGGCGAGAGAGAGAGAGAGAGTCAATGGTCACAAAGGAGGAGGCGTCGGTCAATTTAACGACTTTTTGGGTCACAGTAGTTTGGACTACAACAGCTTCTACTGCAAACTCTAATGGTGTCTTTGTGTTTGTGCTGGATCTCGCTGTTGGATGGATTTAGTAGCTTAAATGTGTGTGTGTGTGTGTGTGTGTGTGTGTGTGTGTGTGTGTGTGCGTCCGTCGCGGGAGAAACCAGATTCGCTTTTTGGACGGTAGATTTTTTTCGTAGCCATTCATTACACGATGCGTCCTGGCTGAGTAGAAGTTGACCGTTTTCCTCGGGGGTTCCTCTTGTTGTTGTTGCTGCGGTGTGTGTGTTGCTGGTTGGGCGGCGTCAGGAGAGATGCCTGCTGCTGCTGCTGCTCGCTGTTTGTCCTCTTTAACCTTTCCATTCCTGCCATCCTCTTGTCCATCCGTTCATCTTTCCATCCAACCATCCGTCTTGTGTTGATCTGGGCTTTGAGCCCACTGATTGGGTGAGTGAGTCCAGAGTTCCTCTAAAAAGTGTCCGCTGCTGGGATTTCCTGGTAGCGTAGCTTGGTTATATTTTTGCGATAGGTGAGAGAGACGCTGTGAGGGTCGGCCGCTGGGCTGGTTGGATGGACAATCGTTATCCTGTGGGTCGTTTCTCTGTTTGCTATTTCTGATTGTAAAGAAAGAATTCTAGTTGCTGGTTTGCACGCAGATCTTGTCAGAGGAACCAAGACTGAAACAGAAGAGAAGTGGGAGGAGATTGTTAGAGTTAATGTGGCTGAAGGAGGCGTAAATATAAATATACATTACAGACGCACGCACGCAAGGGTCGGCCTAAAACAGGAAGTGCGGCTGTAGTGTCCACTTAAGTGTTCATCCATGCAGGAAGAGCAACGTTGTCTCCTTTCACAGACATAGAGACGCTTTGCCGACGTATGTCCTGCATAGTTTGAGAAACTTTACCTCAATATGACCTCTGACCTGATGGAGGTACTAGAGGAAAAAGGTCAGGAGTTCAACCAAAACCTCAGAGAACAATTAAGGACGGTCATGCCATTTTTCACAATGTCTGAATCAAAGAGTGACCTCAGTGTGACCTCTGTGTGACCTCAGTATCCTCAGGCAACACAACACAATCTCACCGCCGTCCTTCAAATATGGATTTGTGTTGACGTTTGGATTTGGGCTGAAGTGCAGAGCCTCTTTCATGCCGACACCAAACTGTGTGTGAATACGTGTGTGTATACGAGGTCCTGACGAGGTGCAGGGCGGGGAGAGACAGCAGTCGACTCTCACTGTGCACGGAGAGGCTGTAAGCATGAATGGTGTCCATGTCTGGGGTGAAGGACAGTTTGTACACTCGGGTTTGGCTGAGCATTAAATGGTTACTAACAGGCCAGGCAGCAGCAGGGTGGGGTGTGTGTGTGTGTGTGTGTGTGTGTGTGTGTGTGTGTGTGGGGGGGGGTCCCTCTCCCCTCGGTGTGAGCAGGGAGCAGAACTGGGTCACTGTCTCTGTTGCTGGCTGCCCTGCTTGGCCTGCAGGATCTGGCACTGCTGGCCAACGCGCCGGCATTCTGGAAGTCAAAGCTTTGGAAACGACTCTGGGCCTCCAGGGAAGAAGCCTTTTGTTTACTTTGACTCTTACAGGTCGTATGAACACACACACAGACACAGACACACAGACACAGACACACACACACACACACAGACACACACACACACACACACCTCTCTCCCCTGGGCACCGTCCCATCAGGCCGTGGGCATTGTAACTTTTCCCTTCTTAGTTACTCTCTCGCGCTCACAAACACATAAACACACACACACACACACACACACACACACACACACACACACACACAATCTCCCATGTACACTCCCACTAAATCCTTGGCAGCAGACAGTGACCACCCTCTTTTCTTTCTTGCCCCCCCCCCTCACCCTCTTTCGAGCAAACCCCTTCTCAGATTCAAGATCAACTAGCAATGACATCATGTCTGGTTGCCGGGGGTAACGAGACGGCCGGGACGTGACTTCTCTTAGGGCTGAAACTCTGTCACTCTGTTCCCTCCGTTTCCCTCTCTTTTTTTCTCTCTGGCCCTGCTGGTATCTTGTTTCCTTCCTCCCGGAGGCTGCAGCTCTTCGCTGCGGCCACTAGAGGGCGCATAGAGCCCACTGATCCCACTGTGGGAACTTCTCCAGCCTGTCCTGCACTCAGCGCTCGCAGACTTCTGACAGGGCTTTTGTCTCGTGATGTTTGTGGATCATGAAGCCTAAAGCGTCGGAGGAGCCGAGGCCGTCTCTGAGCTCGGCCCTGGGCTTTACTTTGAAAAGTAAAAACATGCCTTTTCTCTACGTCTCTCTCAGTATGAAGTAGAGAATCCAGAAGCAGAGGAATAAAAGCAAAGTGGGACCAAGGACGTTTAAAAAAGGTCTGAAGGCCCGAGTGCATTAGCAGGAAGAAGGCAAAAGCATGAAAGGTGCTGAGAGAAAGGAAATAAAAATTGGACAGAAAACGAGGATGGGGAATAAAAAGTGAAGTACTGTATGAAAGAATGGAGGGGGGGGTGGGGGAGGGGGGGAACTGAGGGCAGAGAAACAAGGGAGGGATCAGCAGAGCAGACTCAGATGGTTTCCATGTGTGGAGGAGCAGAGGAGAGCTGAGCTGAGCTCCAGGCGGGTGTGGTTGGACACTAATGAGAAAAGTGCTGTGGGTAATGGAGGAAGCATATGAAGGAGACGCAAAGTGGCGAAGGGTGAAAGAGGGAAAGTAAAGGCAGAGAAAACAAATAAAAGAGCGGGAGGATAATGGCGGAGGAGAGCGAGAGAGAGGGGGAGAGAGAGAGAGAGAGAGAGAAGGAGGGGATCTGGTGGGAGAGGAGAGGAGGAATCCAAGTGAGAGGTAGCAAGGGAGCGAGGCGGCACGGGAGAAGGCCTGTTGCCTGAAGGGTAAGCTCCATATGTGCCAAATAAACAGTGGAGCACATATGGTAAAACACACACGTACAGTAAAACACAGATACACAAACGCACACATTCATGCTGCACTGAGGGACGAGTGAGGAGGAAACACAGCAGCAGGTTTCAGGGAGTGAGGGAATAAGAAATAGTTTGGCACCGGTCCACAAAGCTAATAACTTTCCTGAGTTTCACCCGTAATCACACACACACACACACACACACACACACACACACACACGCACATATTGGAACAGGTTCTGCCTCTTACCTGCGTCTGCTGCGGGATGTTCAGAAAGTTGTTGTCCCGTGATCCGATGCCGACAAACCTGTTGGGAGCTGTGGCGCCTGGCGTGGAGTATGCTACAGAGAGAGAGGAACAAAGATGTCAGCCAGCACAACCACCGCCGCCACGGCAACTTCCTGTGGAATGTTAACGTGTAATGATACACAAAAGAAAACTCTCTGGATTATCACCGTTAACATTCCACACACAGTAAAGCCACTTCTATCATCCAGGTCAACCAAAGCGTAGAGGAAAGTGTGCCAGAGTCGGGTTTATAAACTTTAGATCTGCCTGAGTGTTGAGGGTAAAACTCAGTGATTGAGCACAGCAGGATCCTGACACTGAGGATCAGTCGGGGGACGTTTAGAACCCAGTGGCATCAAAGTCTCTGACAAATTTAGGGCAGTTTGAGGTCCGTACAGACTCCAACATGAAGGCAGGCAGAGGCGTTACTGTAAACACAAATCTCTGAGGACTCTGATGGTGAGGACGTGTGTGTGTGTGTGTGTGTGAGTGCTGCATGTGTGAGGAGGTCTGTTTGTGTAAGAGGGACAGACAGAAAAAGAGACGTCAGAGAATAATGTGTAAGTCCATCAGTATACTGAATACGCCAAGAGTCGGTAACAGACACATGACACTGAAGACTTAGAGACGCTGACTCTGGGTAGAACACAAACAAACAGTCAACTTGAAAGGAGAGCTACAAAAACAAAATCAAGTGTTCCAGCCAGTGCCCCTCCTATCACAGGTGATAGAGACGTGTGTCGTGGACAAAGCCCAGACGTCCAGAGTCTAACAAGACACCGCACAACACACCTTTCTCTCCTAATCCAACATTCACCAAACAAAAAGCCCACATCTACAGAAGAGACTCAAATCAGCCGACGCAGGTCAGGAATCAAATTGTTCCACCAATGGCTGAGGTCTTGGCATGGACTGTTTTAGAATCCAAACTGGTTAAACTGCCCTAAATTTGCGCCTTGGAATGCGAGGAAGCCCACGGGACCGGTTCAAGACTTTCACAAGGTTTCCTGGACAGAAGGGTTTAGACGGAGAAGACCCAGGGTGGAGAAGCTTCAACACTAGAAAGAGAGCATACAAAGCGGCACGTCTGAAGCGGCTCACGTGCCTCAATATACACAACTACTCACACTGGAGGACTCGGTCAGTGGGCCCAATACAGGGCCCAGAGGACCTGGACCGTCCACAATGAAAGACATGTCTGACCCAATGGTTGGTGGTCTCTATTGGGTTCCACAGCATATTCTGTGCAGCCTTCCAACGGCAAACGGAGATGAGATGTTGGGTACACAGGAACAATGATGGCACGAGGTCGGACGAAGAATAATGGCAGGGGCTTTTCACTGGAGAGGGTGGGATTCTCTGTTTTTGTTTTTGTTTGTTTTTTTCCGACAATGGTCTCACGGGGTCACTTACACGGAGATGCGGGCGAGGAGAGTCCGCCGTCAGGGGGAGTGCTGTTGGGTTTAGAGTCGGGCAAAGGGAGGGGCACTGGGCGGGCCACTGGGGGAGGTGGAGGCAGCAAGAAGGAGCCTGGCATTTTGCTCTGGCCGCTCCCGTTTGGCTGCAGACAACACAAACAGGGTCAGGAGGGCGACATGCGACGGTTTCGCAGACACGGAATGGAAGAGGACACGGCTCGGGCGGCCAGGTCCAAAAAAAATATCCATGACGGAGGGAGAGGCGATGGTGGAGGGGGGAGGAGGTGGAGAGAAGGGAGTGGAGAAACAACCAAACAACCAAAGAGATGATGTATGTGGACTGCATCATTGATGGAGGTGTAAAAAAAAAAAAAAAAAAAAAAAAAAAAAAAAAAAAAAACTTAATCACCACAGGGTTTGGTGGGAGAGCGGCTGGAGCCTGAGGAAAGAGGTGAGACGTTCCACCAGGGTGGTCCGTGGTGGGTGGAGGTGAGGAGGAGGAGGAGGAGGGAAGTGAGCGGATTATTGGTTGGGTTTCGTCCATAAGATGGCAACAAATCAAAACTATGGGAGAATACTCGGCTACACAAGCACAAAACCACCGACAATACCAGCACCAAACAACCAAACTCCAACTCAAATTGCAACAGCTATAAATGAAAACAGAACACAATGACACAACACAGAACAGGTATGCTGGGCTGGAGTGTGTCGTGACTCATTCAGATTTTCGTGCTGATGGTTGCGACTTCAGAGGGGTTTGGGTGAGCGAAAGAAAAAAACAAAAAAAAGTCTGAAACAGGAAATGGCAAAAAAATGACATCGACAAAGACAGTACAAAGATCTGAGCATCCAAACGGTTCACAGCTTCACTTGGGATGCAGTTTTTGCTGTGGTTTCTGCGTGTGGATTTGTAATAATTAAGTGTGTGTTCTTACGCAATGCCTTCAAACAAGCATCTGGCATCCACCGTCCACTTAAAGCAATAATGTTCATGATTGATTGATGCTGAATACAGTTTGAATCTGCAGCTAAAACAGGACTATACCTTTGATTTCTCTTTCTCTATACTTATTCTTTATTCTTATTGTTGTATGTAACTGATTTGTGCTGTTGGTCCAAGAAAAAATACCATGAATGTAAAATCTCTCTTGAATTTGTGCCATTTACCTGCAAAGCTCAGTCTGAGTGTGAGAGCTTACCTGTCCGGCGGCCTGTCCCGAGCCGTCAGCACAGACAAACTGCACAAATTCCTTCAGGGGGTCCTGTCCAGGGTGGTGGTGGTAGCGGATGGTTGGGTGGGTGAAGTAGGGGCTGGACTGCTGGATGATGGAGGGAGACGGGAAGTGCAGGGCCGAGGCCGAGGCACGGGGACTCCCTGAGGAGAGACAGTTAGTGTGTTAGAGGAACGGTTAAGGAGCAAATCCAGAGACAGATTGGGACAGCCAGAGAAAAGACACTTGTCCAATAAACGCTTACAGGCGGAGAGAGAGAGAGAGAGAGAAGTACTCACTGGATAACAGCGTAACTAGAGACGTTTAATCTGGGTAAATGCAGGACGTGAGCGCTATGACGTTCGTCCAAGAAAAGCTGATTTCAAGTTAATAGGTATTATGGGCATTGCATCATTATGTTTTATGACCTCTCCAGTAAATCTATAGAGTTTTATGGAGGCCATTTACACACACGTTGCATTCATGTGCACGCACTCACACAGACTGCACAACAACACCACCCCAGTAAACACCATCCAGGCTCACACACACACACACACACACACACAGGCTGTACACACCTGAATGTGCATCAACTCACTACATTTCTAAGCTTGTTAAAAAAAAAAAAGAAGGATTACTGAGCGCTGTCTTAAATTAGCAGTCTTAATGCCTCCGTGCCTGTGTGCTGTTTTCAGAGTGTGATTCATTGGCACCGATGCAATTTGGCATACAGACGGCAAATCTGTTTTTTATCTGACACATTCTCTGTATTACGGAACTAATCTGTACATTCACACTGTATGTCCAAGATGTTTCCCCTTATAAAACCGGCCGTGGTACATCATTATCTGTGAATGTGTGTGTGTGTGTGTGTGTGTGCCGATCTCATACGACAGGTGTGGCGATTCAGCCTATATCAGCCTTCTACTTATACAAAAGCTTTTCTTTTGTGTTTTAACAAGAAAGGGGAGAGAGAGAGAAAGTTGCTTCCCAGCACCTAAAGGGGCTGAATGTGAAGCCGTGTGTGTGTGTGTGTGTGTGTGTGTGTGTGTGTGTGTGTGTGTGTGTGTGTGAGGTGTGAGAGGGGAGCAGTTGGTTGAGCCCCACCACCAAACACAAAGCCCTCTCTGTCAGACCTACATCCATTACTAAATCTCCTTCATTTGTATTAAAAGGGTGAGGCCTGTTCCCCCTGTTCTCCTTCAAGCTTGCCAGTCTGCCACCCACCCACCCTATCCCATCAAAACCCCCCAGCTGCCCATTATGGGTTGCCAAAACTCCTTGGTGCTCGCATCTTATACTGTGTGTGCGTGTATGCTTCCGTGCGTCAGTGTACTGCACGTATGCCAACTCCGCTGCATTACCCCCCAGACAGGGCCCTATGCCTCCCAGCCCAGTAACACCTTGCTCCCCTGCCAGGCCTGCCAGGCTGCCTGTTCTCCTGCAGAGCTCCTATAGTCCCCTTCTAATCCCATTAGAGACAATGTGAGGCCCAAACACTTGAGGGGGGTAAGGCGGTTGGTTGGTTGGTGATGCAGGGGGGGTTGGTGGTGTTTGATGCAGAGGCTCATAGGGAACCCTGCGCCCCAACCCCGCTCTCACTCACCTCTTAGGTGCGATGGAGGAGAGGCGAGTGCGTGCGGAGAGCGACGCCCCCCCGCCCCGCTTTACCTCCTCCGTACACCGTTACAAAGCATGTTCCCTTTCTCCAGACCATAAATCCCTTTGGATCTAGTCTTTCACGTAGCACAACAACACGCAGATGATGTGGTAAGCACTTTCACACCAGCATGGGAACATTTCCCAACACACACACACACACACACACAGAGTTTGTATAGAAAGAAATCACAACCGGGTAACTTACCGACCTTGGCCACAAAGCGTTGGATATTATGTACGTGTGTGTGTGTGCATGTAAGTGTTAACGTTTGTGTGTGTGTGTGTGTGTGTGTGTGTGGGGAGGTGGAATTTGCTGTGGCTACATCTCAAAAAGCACGGGGTATCTGTCAACAAGCATGGAGGAGGCTTTAATGACATGGCGGTCAACCTCATTGCTTCACATCTGCTCGGTGGCTTAGAAAGCCTTTGATGTCGCCCGGTTAGAGAGCCGAGGCACATGGGTAATTATCTCCGCCGAGCTTGTTCATTGGGTGAATTCACAAAGATCCGTTTAACCGAAAAAAGAAGAGCAAATCTTTCTCTTTTGAACTGTGGGGCGATGATAAAGGGGAGAGGCTGAGGACGAGTTAGTGACTGAGCACCTTCGGCTCCGTTTGATGCTCGGATGCATGAGTGTTGTTGTTTCAGACCCGGAGCATCCCTCTGTCTAGTTTGCATGAACACACACACACACAATCACACACACTAACACACACACACACACACACACACACAATATAAAGTTATATATAAAAAGAGTTATATAATGCTGTAAATGAATTCATTAAGTTTAGAATCAAAGTCGAGTGTAATATGTGTCACATGTTGATAAACTGCCAGAGTAAGAGCTACAAACATGTCTGGCTTGCAATCAATGGAGATCGATGTAGATGTAGCAGAACAGGTAGCAACATCCAGCCAAACTCTTCCTCTCTGTGAAGAAGAAGAGACACAAGACACAGTGCAGCCCACAAACAGAGAGGCCCAAAGAGTAAGGAGACATCCATCCACCCTAAAGCTCCATCACCAGCTCTCCCTGCATCCTTCAGGGGGCAGAGTAAGCACAGGAGGAGGCAGAGGTGTGCAGACCTACGCAGAAACCCGCCAGCTTTATTCCCAGCTGCCCTCTCGTCTCCCACGGACAATGGGCCATAACCAGGGGGAGGGGGCGGGGCCTGGAGGAGGGGGTGGGTGGGTAGGAGGGGACAGTGGAGCAGGGCGGACAGGGAAGGGGGAGGGATCGGGAGCTGGGTTGGTCTCACCTGGTCTCACTCCCGCCGCCAGCATTGGCAGTGAGTGGTGGGTGAACGCCATGCGGGGGGACCTCGTCTGGGAGGAGGACAGGGCGCTGAAATCGAATTTCCCCGGCTTCTTAAGAGAACCAGGCGACGAGAGTCCTGGCAAAAAGGGGATCAACAAAATGGCAGAACAGAGACCAGGTTTTAATGAAACATCGGCTGCTTGTGCTCCTACTTTGACTCTAATCAAAAAAAAAGTTGGAAAATAAACTTAGCAGACTTTAAGTTTGAATTTGATTACAAGAATCAAATGATTGCGATTAAAATTGAAATTGAAATCAATGGACTGATCGATTGATCCATTCATTCATTTCTTGATTACTTTAACAAACAGATGGGTTTACATCTTTCCCTATCTGCCTCTCCTGTACTCTGTGTACAGTCAGAGAGAGCTGTGTGTCAGGCTGAGGGGGGGAGGGGAGGAGGTCTGGGTCCAGTGAGAGGCCATGTTTTGAAGCAGCAGGGATTCAGAGTGAAGAGGTGAGGGGGGGTTCGGAACAGGGGAGGGGTTGGGGGGCACAGCGTCAGGAGAGAGGAGAGCTGGGAAATGCAATGGCGTTATCTACATACACTCCTTCTTCCTGCGGGGACATTACAGGCCTGGCGCTGCCTTCAAGGCCCCTCGGAGAAACCATTCACAGACAAAAACGCCCGCCTGTTTGAGAAACCTCGCGAATATCAGATCCACGTAATCTCACTAATCCCAAACCACAATGATCTCAGAGCCCACTTGCTGCCCATCCAGTTTAAAGACAGCAGGAGCCGTGGCTAAGGAGGGAGGGGGGGGGGGGGCTGGAGACAGGGTCAACACACAGTGACACACACCGACCAGCCTACACATCGCACATGTCAAGATGGCTCTTTGGACTGGATGGGATTTTTGGATGGCTTCATATCTCGGGCATGTTGAGGTACAAAGTCAGCATGAGCTCTTTAACCACATAGGGCTGCAGGAGAGAGAGAGAGAGGGGGAGAGAGAGAGAGACTGCCAACATGTACATCAACACATCCTCTCATGTAGCGCCCCTTTGCATATCCGTCGCTTCTTTCATGTTATTGGCATAAGACATCTCAGAAAAAAAAAAAAAGTAGACGCTTCAACTCGTATGCTCACAACACACACACACACACACACACACGCGCGCTCGCTCGCTCAAAAGGCAAAGTGCCAGTAAAGGCTGGATGGCAGTGTGTCGGAGAGATGGAAGGAGTTAACCAGAGGAGCAGCGGTGACGGCATGGCCACCACACATAGAAAAACATATTAAAGTGTCCCCCTCTCTGTCTATAAATGTCAGCCCGGCGCAGAGGAGTGCATGAAAGATCCCCTGGTTTGGTAAAAACGGCCACAGTAAGTACAGGCCGGGCTCACCAGCGGACCAGAAACACGGCCCAAAGTGTGAGAGCTACAGATAAAAGAGACTCTCCGCTATGATCAAGGCCGTATGCGGCGCGGGGCGAGGGAGCTTATTTTGATGTATGGTAATCCAACGGCACAATTTAGAATCTCAGGGTTTGCGGCCCGACGCCAAATGGTGCATTTGACCTCTGCAGGGAACCGCAACGATGAATATGCGCCGGAATAAAAAACGCTGGAGAGAAGAATCCATTAAAAGCAAGAGAGTAAGGAGGAAGTGAAAGTATAGAAATGTGCATCGGTGCGGACGCTCAGACCTCATGACTTCATCCTGGAACATACGGAGCCCGGGTTCCTTTGGTTGCATAAATACAGTGATAAACAAACGCCGGCAAGCAAAAGTCCTATAAACGACTCAACGACACAATATTCACACATATAAAACAAACACACTCAAATAAAGAGGGGGGTAATTTCACTGTGGAAATAGACTTTATGAGCTCAGCTTATAAAAGCTAACAGCAGATTTCTGAAAAGCTTTTTTTAATGTTACACAGGGAAGTGTTTTAGCACTATTTACCCACAGTGCTCACAGGAAACATGGGTGCAGCTGGGCATATGTGTGTGTGTGTGTGTGTGTGTGTATGGGCAATGATGACTATAGAGAAAGGTGGGTACACACACTTGTGTTCAACAACCGTGTAACAACAAATGGCAGTGGTGGGACAAGAGAGTGGGACACACAGGCACACACTCACACACAAAAGCACACGCGCACGCACGCGCGCGCACACGCGCACACACACACACACACACACACACACACACACACACACACACACACACACACACACACACACACACACACACACACACACACACACACACACACACACACACACACACACACACACACACACACACAGCCATTAACGCGTCTGAAAAAAACTTCATTATCAAAATAAATCCTTACTAAAAGGAGAGGACAGGTTGAGATCTGAGTAATCAATAAGTCTGTGTGTCTGTCTGCTGTGAGCCGGAGGAGCTCTGGCCTGCATACCAACACAGCAGCAGATCAATGAGAACACGCTGATGATGCCTTAAACGTTACATATTGTCTTCAGTGTGTGTGTTAGTGAGCTTCATGCTTCTACACGGCGTCTCAGTGAGGAGAAGCAAACCAAGGCCAGATGCCCAATGAAAGCTTTGTCTGATAAAGCTAACAGAAGTTACTCTGATCTCACCCTTAATCTGTGTGTGGGTGTGGGCATGTGTGCGTATCTGTGCGCACACACACACACACACAGTTGTTTGTTCTACATTATTTCTCTGTCCTTTTCCTGGCACATTGCAGGAGCAGACTGGCAGCCAATTGCTCCCATGACCCTCTAGTCTTGCCACGCTAACAAGCTGGCGACCGCACAAACCCCCCCTAACTGTCACACAACTCGTCAGCTAACACAGCAAAGACACACACACGTACACTCATCACACAGGTACACATTAACAGAGGTGTGTCTCTCATTAACGCACACGCTCTCACATCATTAGCACTCAGGCACACTGTAGGAACACGCTTGAGGCAAAGCAAGAACAGCCAGGCCGCTACGACAACACACAACCCCCGTACAGGACAGTGTAATGCCCAGAACACCAAATAATAAGGCAGAATTCTGTGCCGCTGTCACAAATCCTTGAGAAAAAGCTTCCCATTTGTCTCAGAGGCTGAAACGTTGATCAGATTCAGAGTTCTTCCACCAGCGAGCAGCAGCAGCAGCAAGCAGGCAGAAGAGAGAAGAGAGAAGAGAGCAGAGAGCAGAGAAGGAGGCAGCAGACTTCATGATGAATTACATGATCACCTGCTATGCCTCAGAGCTTTTCATTCAGGTAGAGAATCACCTCTAGAGCGGGCAGAGGCGGAGGCCCTTTTCCTCCTCTTCCTCCGCCCCTCCTCTCCTCCTCCTCATCTCACACTCCCAACACCACCACCACCATCACCAGAACAGATGTCTGCTGTAACCCAGTAGCTCCCTTCGCTGTAGACACATGGAGGCGCCATCTGGACCGGAACGCTGCTCTTCTCCAGATTGGGCGCTGTGTGTGTGTGTGTGTGTGTGTGTGTGTGTGTGTGTGTGTGTGTGTGTGTGTGTGTGTGTATGTGAGAGAAAATGTAAAGAAGAGAAGGCGAGTATACATGTGCTTAAATTGTGTTGTGTGTGTGTGTATGTGTTTTTGTCTGCGTGCCATTTGTGAATGTGTGTTAGTGAGGACAGAGAAGACAGAAGGTGCCTTGTGCATTGATGACACACCTGAGTGCCTTTAGTCTTGTTTGTTTGGGTCATATGTTGTTTTTCCAGCGCTGTCTTTGAGAGGCGGTTGAGTCAGGAGTGTGTGTGGCAGGTGGGACGCCACTCAGCGGGGCTGTCTAAACACCCGGCTCATGCTCCATCCAGATACCTCTCATTACATGCCGTCTCTAACAGGGCGTTACAAACACACACACGTCTTTAAAGACACAGTGAAATGGTGACCTGGTCTATTACCTGGAGCAAGAGGAAGAGGAAGAGGAAGAGGAAGAGTAAGAGTAAGATCCGCCATCCAGTCAGTAGAAGATTAAAGTCTCTGCTGCATTAATGGGAGCTATGATGGCAGCGTGGTAATGTAACTGTCACAGAGTCTGAACAGCTTCAATCAGTCAGTCTTTGTGTGATAGTAGCTAGGAAGTGTACGACAACAAGCAAACACATCAACAGCAGAATGAAGACAGGACAAAGACAAGTTTAACATCGTAAAGATATTTCTCTGGATTCATTTCCCTGCGTCTTTAAACAGACTGAATCAGACCACACACACTCACACACACACACACACACACACACACTGGAGCGGCCTGGAAGCTTTTTGACCAGAAATACCTTATTAGATATTTTTACGACTTTGTAACTCTTCTATATGACTTTTAATTGTTTATTATTAACGGCAGACAGCTGTGGATGTTGGATGGAGCTACTGGGCTGTGGTGAACCCACAAGGAACAACAGCAGACATCTGGTAGAAACACAACCCCACCCAGTGGCAGCATAACCAGAGAACAAGACATAACACAGAGATGGAGGAGAGGAGAGGAGAGGAGAGGAGAGGAGAGGAGAGGAGAGGAGAGGAGAGGAGAGGAGAGGGGAGAGGAGAGGGGAGGGGAGAAGAGAGGAGAGGAGAGGAGAGAAGAGGAGAGAGGGTAGAGAAGAGAGGGGAGAGGAGAGGAGAGAGGGGAGAGAGGAGAGAGGAGAGGAGAGGAGAGGAGAGGAAGGCAGAAGAGCTCAGAGGTCTCAGACGTGAGGAGCAGGGACAGACAGCAGGACAGAGATATAGACACAAAGGTAGAGGGTAATAGAGCGGAGGTAGAGCAGGTATACATGTACACAGTGTAATGTTTAATGTTGGTCTAACCATGGTAAGGAAACTGCACTCCATCGCTCTCATGCTTAATCTTCCTCTCCTGCACACTGGCCAAATGGTGCTGCACTGAAAGGCCAAACAGGGGAGAAGAGCGGAGTTAACAATGGAAGAGAGGGAGAGAAGAGAGAGAGAAGATGGAGAGAATGGGAGAAACAGTGGGGTGGTTAAATAATGGGCAATAGGGGAGTCGAATGGTGAGAGTGCAGCGAGTGTCTATAAAATAGTTACATCATTATAGCCAGAGGTATTAAAATGACAGAATGTGAGTGGGAGCGGCGGGTATAAAATGGAGAATACACGGAAATGTTACAATACAACAAAATCCCCACGGTCACATACGGCACCCAGGAGGTAAACATGTCATCTACTGCAAACACACTCTGAGGTGAAAGGTCAATGTGTGGTTACAATGGGGCTCTTCTGTCAATGTGATAGAAACAAATATCTCACTAAACCCCGCCTCCTCAAGTTAAGAGTCCAATGTGCAGGCTAGTGCAGGGTGGACAGGAGTGTGAAGTGTGTCTGTGAACAGGTTTATGTGGCACAGATATCACTACAACACCGCACACACTAACAGTAGAAATAGTAGTGTAATAAAGCACTGCATGGCTATCACTCCTCAGGTTGGTCGACTCAGGTGGGTGCGGTTACGTCCCTGTCTTTGTGCTATGTGTGCAAAACGGGGGTGCTATGACCTGGATGGCATGATAGGATGTGGGTGAGACAGGGTGGGGATGACAAGGGTGTCACCTGATTAAGAGTGTGACAAAACACTGCGTAGGGATGAGGAGGCAGGTGGGCTGAGAGGTGGGGGGGGGCTGTGGCCTTGGGTACACTCTCAATTCAGTGAGTGAAGAATTTAACACCAGTAAAATGGATTCAAATGGATTCAAATTCACTATGAAGCTCAAACAGAAGAAGTGAAGCTCCTTCTTTGGTATCTTTGTCTCTTTAACTAAGTCCATTTAAGTTTCTGACTTTAGCCACTGTACTGAATTGATGTGGACCTTGGCCCAGCCCTGGGAGAGGTGTGTGTGAATGATGTGTGTAGGGCAGTGAAGGGCAGTGAAGGGCGGACTCGGGTTTGTGGCGGCACTACCTGCATCCACATCATTAGGCCAACCGCTGGACTGAGAGCTGCTGCCAGCCGCCGGGGAGCGGCCGGAGTAGAAGACATCGTCCACCGGGCTCTCCATCTCACTGTCGTCAATTGACTTGCGCTTGTTGGAGCTGGAGGAGAGGGGGGAAGAGGAAGACGGCAAGAGAGTTTGTTAACTCCTTCATTAGGGTGAAGAGGAGGCAACCAGCAGGACTCCTTGTCACTTAGAATTTTAGATTGAGGCCTAAACTGTTGCATCCATCCAAGAGGGCCTGTTCATGTGAGATGTAGCCCCCCTTCTATTAAGTGCTAAATGTGCTGAGACATCATTTAAGGGACATCTGAGGACACATGTGAGTGCCATTTTCTCCCCTGGGGTCAGAAAACCGCCTGCATGAAATTAAGAGTAAGAAAAATTCAAAATGTCAAGGTTCCCATGGTTGTTTTGTTTTGGTATTAAGTTTGAGCCACGAGGGACAAAAGGAACAAAACTGCAGAGTGAGACAAACATAAGGCCAGGATTTATTCAACATGCTGCATCCATAATGGCCCGAGGCGGCTTCATGCTAGAGACCGAGCGCAGAAGAGTGTGTATGGTGATGCTGGAACACATTCTTGTGTGTTTTTGTGGATTCTTATAGACTCGTACATCTGTCACTAATAAAAAAAGGGGGTTTTCAACGTACAGCATTTGCATGTGTGTAACTGTGAGACAGTATCTGTGTGTGGCTTTGCACGAGTGTGATGTAGGAGTCTGTGTTACATTAGTATCAAGGGAGATATTCTGTAATGAGTGTAACTACCTCCGTGGGAGACTTGCATAAAGCTCCATTTCAGTCCTGCAGCGTAAGATGAGCGGGAGAGAAAAGAGAGGACAGCCGAGGGAGCCAAGGACGAGAAGGCAGAGACACAAACACAGACAGTGTGACAGACAGATCAGTGGGGGAAAAGAAGAGTCAATGAGAAGGATTAGTGGTAAAGAAGACGAAAAAAAAGAGGAGAGAAGGGGGAAAGAGAGACCACAGTCAGAAAGCAGAGCAAGCAAAGCCAATATAAAGAAGAGACTTAGGTTAGGAGGTTAGAGACTTAAGACATGAAGAGTATTAGAATAGAAGGAGCACAATTTGGGTTGCATTTGTGTAACCCACATGTGAATATGTGTGCGTACGTAGATACAAAGCTGTGTGTGTGTGTGTGTGTGTGTGTGTTTGTGTACCTGGTGGAGGGGGTGGAGGTGATGGAGCGTCTTCCCAGGGTCACCTGGTTGATGTTGTAGTAGCCGGGGCTGTCCAAGTCGGCCAGGGAGAAGTTTGGACCGGTCGCTGTAGCCACCGGGGCTGAGGAACACACACACACGCACACACACGCACATTACACAGACATACAAAGATACAGAGATACGCCGAAATAGAAAGGAATAGAAATGAGGGATAACTAATTGAGGACTTTTCTAATGAATCCAATTGTCCAAAGATAAAGCCTGTGATTGAGAGGATAAGCAGCACAGAGAGAGAGAGAGAAGGCATACAGAGGAGGAACAGAGTCTGGATCCTTTCCATCCAAAGAGGAGACATAAAACATCTGCTGCTCTTTAGGAGGCTAAACAACCTAGGGTGGACTTTACAGTTTGAACATTATAACAAGGATCTGGGACCAAGAGGGGCCGATAAGTCTTCATCCACAGGCTCTCTGGATTTATAATCTAGGTTTAAATCTGGATGCTAATTAATAGGGATTTAAACATTACGGCTATTTAATTTGTTTCTTATCCCATTTGTAATCTTTCATCTGACTTTAAAAAACAATACTCTACCACAATGAACTTTTATTTTGAAATGGCTGTGTTGACCGTACAGCATGGTTGAATGGTTGAGGACCTGTGTGTGTCATGTGGCATTAGACTGACTGGATACTTAAGAAGACTTCATAAACAGTCGGCTGTTTGATGGGACATTGAAAGGCTGTACGCTCTCAGTGAGCACCCCGGTGATGGCGGCGGTTGAATCTCGTGCCAGCAGGTGTTTGGTTAAGTTGAGTTACAGGTTATCTTACACACTATAATTTACCTCTTGAAATTGATTGGGCGACTAATTGGGCTACATTGTGTGATGATTATTTGACTAAAAGATAATTGCAACATGTAACTTGATAAAGCTCTCCTAAGCCACCCAATAGTCTAAGTAATGCTACTGTGTGTGAGAGCGCTATTAAGGTCTTAAGAGTACAGTGACTCAGAGTGAGAGAGAAAGTCCAAGTGTGCTAGGAAGGAAGGGGAGGGAGAGTGTGTTGTCTGCCGGGAGATTGACAGGAGGAAATTATAGCTGTGACTCACTCTGTGACACACGGACCAGCTCGGCTACGTTCCACACCCCTGAAGTCACAAAGCAGTCCTGGAAACTCAAATGCCCTGGGGAGGGAGAGAGAGAGAGGGATGGAGAGAGAGAGAGAGAGAGAGAGAGAGAGAGAGAGAGAGAGAGAGAGACAGGAGGATATCAAGGGACCGACACAAACAAACAACAAAGTCCATTGTGAAACACAGGTATGAACAGGCCGGATTAATGCAGAGTCACACACACCCAAGGCAATTTCTAGTTATTTACTTTATTTTATAAGAACATGATAACACCAACGACCATTCCCTTCTACCTACTGGGCAGAAAACAACTCCTGCATCTTTACATCTGAGTGTAACCCTAAGACCAGGGGGGATTCTGGGTACGTAGCTGAACAACTGAGGTTACACTGGGTCTCCTTATCGTGCAAACACCCAGCTGGGATATTTGGGTTCTTCAACCGCATGTGAGAACACGAGCAGAAGAAGCTGGATTCAATTATTCAGGATAATTGCCTTGTTCATTGAGAAGGGAATAAATATGGACAGTGGAAACCATGATCATTAGTGTGTGATGGACGTGATGCGTGAGGGGACGCAGGAGCCAAAGATCCTCACGGAGGCTACGGAGAACTTAAAAGCTTTAAATGTACTCAAGGCTCGACTGCAGAAGACGCCAAAATGAGGACAAAAGTGAGGAGAAAAATAATGTTCCCATTCTGTCGGTCCTCACTTCTCCCCACGTCCGAGCAAACAGCAGAACACACAGGACCTAGGATCGGGTTTAAGCTCCATACAAAGTCTACTACGGTGTATGTTACCTCCTCTAACACTCATATCAAGAGTAGTAACACACTAAGTAGAGCAGTGAAATCCTGTCAAGTGATCAATCGAAGTACCGGGACTAGGCCCCTGCGCTCTGCACCAGCTGATCAGTTATGATGTCACTGGAATAGGGTTCTGTCAAAGTGGCACTGCGCTGGCATGTGTGTGTGTGTGTGTGTGTGTGTGTGAAATGGGAGCACCTTCCTCCACGCTATCCATCCAAAAGGCTACGTCTGTTGTTTTGTTAGAGAAAGTACTTACAGCAGCTTTTCCCCCCAGAGAGCAGGCGCTGCACTTTTTCCCTCTTAAAGCGGTTACAGCACAACTTTACTACTCTGTTATGTGTGAACTTAGCCTTAATTGTCCTCCAAACCTCCCCCCCTTCTGAAGGTCTCCCAACTATTGACAATGTGTTCTTGCAAAGAGATGGATGTTAACACTTATTAATATTCAGTGTTTTCACTCTGCTGGGGTTTTTTTCATAAACAGAATGATGAAGAACCTCAGTGTGCTGCAGCCCCGCTCCGTTTGTCCATGTCAACATAAAGCTCCTTATATGTGTGTGTGTGTGTGTGTGTGTGTGTGTGTGATATTCTGCTCTTTAATGTCAATATCTATACTGTCTAGCTGTACTTTGTATGTGTGTGTGTGTGTGTACAGTATGTCCTGAACTCCATACGTGAGTCAATCTGACAATCCATCAACTTCCTCCAATCCTCCTGCACTTCTCCTCACTCTTTCCCACCCCTTCCTCTCTTTTCCTCCCTTCTTCATCACTCCCCTCCTCTTCACTCTCTGTACCCCATCACCCCTCATTTTCTTTTCAAACTCACACTCCGTTCCTCCATCTCTCCCTCTCTGCATCCCCGTCCAGGGTTAACCACAGCGGGGACAGCGTATGAGGTCAGCGCTCAGCTCAGCGCTCGGCTCAGCGGCGGCCATGTGGTTCCCATCTTCGAATAACGTCAGTGTGATTTATGAGTGGCCCGCCACAATCTCAGCACAGCCCCCATGCTACAGTACCATCAGCTCTCCTTACCATAATAAACTAAGACCCAACTCTGCTGGGACACCACACACACACACACACACACAGAGGGGCCTGTATGGAGCGGCCGTGAGCACACAGGCGCATGTGTGTGTGAGTGTCTGTGTGGGTGTGACTGACAAAGCCGTTTGTGTGCACGTCGCACACGGGGCACAGGTCTATTTTGGACGTATTTGTATGCGGACGTGTGCGCTAAAGCTTTAAGTGTGAATATGAGTGAGTACTTACCATTGGGCGGGGGCTTGACATCTGTTTCTCCTTGCTGGTTTGAGTTGTCTGATTGTCCTGATTGTTCTGTGAGAAAGACACATGGACAGAGAGAGAGAGAGAGAGAGAGAGAGAGAGAGAGAGAGAGAGAGAGAGAGAGAGAGAGAGAGAGAGAGAGAGAGAGAGAGAGAGAGAGAGAGAGAGAGAGAGAGAGAGACTAGGTTAGACAGTGGACAGATGTCTGGACAATACCCCAGACAGGGGCAGAGGGCAGTTTGAGAGGGAACTCTTTTGAATAGCGTTGGGAAGAGTCCTCCCTTCAGCGTTGGCCCTGAGGAAGCAGACATTAGTGTGAGATTAAAGATCACTGCACACTTCTGCTCAGACTGAACCTTGAGATGAAAGTGATACATTAGAAAATCTAAAGTTTGATGTGTTCACTTCTGGAGTTTGTCACCGTGGAGAAATTACTCCTCCCAAAAAAAGAAATAAGAAAGGAAAAGAAAATGGCTGCAGATGAGAACAGAGTCAGGACGGTAATGTGTTTCCAATGTGAGGCACACACTGCTTTAGTGCTCCGTGTTTCTACTGTATTCTCACTTTGTTTGAGGACTCAGAGTCATTTAGTAAAGGCCTGGGCTGGATCAAGTTGTAAGACATCACAGCAAACCTTCTCAGTGTTGCCGGTTAGCCGAAGAAAATGTTGGTTTCAGGGGTTTGAACGTCTCAACTGTGTGTTCAGCTCCACATCTATAGGAGAGGAGAGGCCTGCTCTGGTGAGTTTGGTTTGGCCCCGCTGGCTGCCATTCTTGTTCACATGCGTAATGCAGCCTTGTGGAGTTTTTATGTTTGTATCATATATACCACTCAGGCCAATTACCCCACAGCGCCGGAGCTTTAAGGCCGTCCTGGGCCAAGTCTCCCCGGCTCGGTCCTGGCCCCCCTCGCAGCCCGGCACTAAGCCTCCAGACCACAACCTCCTTCTAGACACAAATCAGTGTCCTAATCATGGTGGCATTAGTGCTTAATGTGCAGGCAGACAGGTGCACTATTTACCCTGTTTGCTTGTTGCCAACGACAAGAAAACAAAGAGAGGCAGAATCACCTCATCGCTGCCGACGAGAGCCGGAGGGAGAACCCAGAGATAGAGTTTCTGTTTCTCGTAACTCTCTACTCTCAATTGCGCCAGAGCCCGACTCCATTTTTGTCTCTTCTCCCTCAATTCTTCTCACTCCCTCTCTCTGTTTCTGCTTCTCCTTTTCTCTCATTCTGTCGCTCTGTGGAATCCTGGCAGCCATCTTAGCGCTTGGCAGCCATCTTAGCTTTGGCGGTACCAATGCATTCCTGCTAGCTGACGGCACACCCACACACGCGCACACACACACACTCACGCACACACACACACACACAAAGCACACTGTCTCTCACACACACAGACCCAATGGTCTTAAAGATAAAAAGACCTACAGAGGCTATGCAGTGCTAATGGAGTGAAGATAAACCCTCTGGGATGTTTGTCTGCAGTCCTGGGAGCCTCGTGTTGCTCACCTTAATAACACCTTACAGACAAGTGTGTGGCTTTAATGAAAACGAGAGATGGCCAAAAGTGTCAGGGTGAGTGTGTGAACAGCATGGGTACAGGAAAACCTAAGGAAATCATTTGGACGAGTCGCACACACAAAGGCAAATAAGGTGATCTGGTAACAGGAAGCCAGAATAAATGGAGCCTGGAGCTGGAGTCCTCCTCACTGCTCCCTTCATCCATTCATGCACCTTTCTAGGGCCGTGTGCCTCTGAGAAGTTTCCCTCTCGTACTAGGTGACCGTTTCCAAGCCAAGTCGGTGCCTAGTTGTCATGACGACCAGCAGCACATTTACGTCCCTAATGCTGAGTGGTTGTTGAAGCCTCTGTGTGAATATGTGTTTGCTGTTTGGTCTGGCAATTAGTCTAGATGAAGATAATAGTATAGCTGCCTGGCTCCGGATCAACTCGCTGCTTTGTCTAAGTGTGTGAGTGTGTGTTGGCACTAAAACCTGTGCTACGCTGTGACAACTTCTAATCTACACAAAACTTTCTGTACTTTCAGGTTTTTAACTGCACAATATCGAGCCTTAACGAACATCGGACAGAATCTTTGAGATTTTCCTCACAACACTAAGAACGGATCCATCCTGGTGGAGAGACGGAGGTACTGCACCTTCCTCCGCTTAACAAAGCTCTGAGAGAGAGACAAGACTGGAGAAGACTTACATTGATTTAGGCCAATGACTGATGCAGCAGAGTTTAAGAGAGAGAACGTGAGGTTGAGGAAATCCAGGGAAATCAGCACACACAACAGTTGCAGTGCTGTGTGTGTGTGTGTGAGGATGTGATGTGATCAAACAGGGAAGGGCAGAATCTTCTTTCAGATAAATGGAGTTGATCAGTGAGTGTTAGTATGACGCTGCTCCTGCTCTGTGCTACTGTGAGGCCTACCTGCACACACGTCTGTGTAACACACACACAGGCACACACACGTCTGTGTCAAACACACACGCACACTATGTAAACACACCAGGAAGCATGCTGCCCTGTGTAAATGTAACCACACACAAAAATCCTTTATTAATGCACGACTTCAAATGCTTGCATGTGAACGCACAGACACACACACACACACACACACACACATTTAAACACAGATGAATCATGCTTCTTATCTCCAGCGCACAGTCGCTCCAAGGCCCCCCCTGCACACTCGCTGCCAGAGATAATACAGCACACACACACACACAAACACACACACACACACACACACAGACACACACACAGATGAAGTATACTATGCTATCACTCCTATCAAACACGCACTGAGTCCATGGTGTCGGTGGGTCAATACACACTCAGTGCTGATGTACTGCTAGTGTGTGTGTGTGTGTTCAAACGTTAACACAGCCTCTACATTTGTCACACTGTAGATGCAGACAGAGGCCGGGCTAATGTACACACACTCTACACTCACACTCACCTAATCATTCCATTCATCATACACAAAAACAGAGAAGACACAACAACAACAACACACAACCACAAATCATTAAGAGACACTTCACAGTTAAATTACACACACACACACACACACACACTTCCTCACTTAATACAGGGGCGAGTGCCATTGCCAGTGCTAATGGACTCATTTACCATGCGCATATTCATATACGAGTGCGCACACACACACACACACACACACACAAACAGCCACTTTTTTCCCCTGGTTTACCGAGCGGCTTAGAGTGTTTGTTTGTGCACCGCAAGCACACATGAGCAAACACACCCTCTGTAATCTAATGTGCACTAACTGAAGGGGATTGCAGGCTGATGACAGAATGTAAAATCAAGATTATCTGTCAAACACTGAACGCCTCGGGTGCTAAACTTGACTGGGATTGGTGGAGGGATGGGGATGGGGGGGATGTGTGTGTGCGTGTGTGTGACTCAAGCTCGGCAGGCCTGAGACTGGGAGCAAGGCGCCCCTGCGAAAATCCTCACAAATCCTTTATTCTGATTCACTCCTCACCTCTTATCTCCAGTCTCACTAATTCTTTGTGCAAATGGAATTTTCCGCATTATTCTGTGTTTTTCTAAATAAAGTCCTAAATGAAACGAGTGCACGTTCATCATTTAACACTTTGTTATCCATATAGCTTCTCCTAACACAGAGGTAATGCAGAGGAAAGGTCGTTAGCCGTCTGCGTGCTTCTGCAGAACATAAACGTTGTACAGTTATTCTGAACGCTGCTTCCCTTCCCTTTGTTCTGATTGTGGAATGTTGCATCCTTTGAATCAGATGTGTGTGTATGTACAGTGTGTGTGTGTGTGTCTGCCCTCTCCTCACTCAGCGAGGCTTCCTCCTGCTCTGGTTTGTATCTGTGACCGTCTAGTAGTGGCTCCTCTCAAATGACAAACACAAAACTCTCCTCTCCTCAGTTTAACACAGACAAGCTGCAGAAGGCACACACAACCATAAAAAACACACACTACTGGGCAGGACGGGGGGTTGTGTGTGTGTGTGTGTGTGTGTGTGTGTGTGTGTGTGTGAACTATACATACACAGCAGCTGTCTAGCGGCTGAATGCTTCTGTGTGTGTGTGTGTGTGTGTGTGTGTGAGAGGATGATAGATTGACTGTGATTGAGCGTGGCATGGGAAGCATGAAAAGTGCAAAGAGCTAACGTATCACAACAAACTGCTACTGTACAGCCGGGACCACAGCGTCTCCTACTGTGACAATACAGCAGCTGTTACGCCACAACATGACTCGCTCCCATCCTGACTAATGAGCTCTGCTGACCGCAACCGGCGCTTCAACAATAAGCCGAGTCTCTGTGAGATCACGGCCAGGAGGTAGCGGGGGAGGGGGGGCGGCTCCCAGGTGTGAGTGTGTAGCTCCGCCTTTGTTTAATCAAATACATTCAGATGCTTTGCTTTGGGAGTTGGAATAGCTGCGGCCTCCAGCACGTGACCCCTGTGACCCCTCTGACCCCTGTGTGTCCGAGCCCGCCCCTCCTCTTACCCCTGGCTGGCGGTCTGAGTGCCGTGTCATTTAAGGATAGCTCCCCAGACACGGTTCACTTCACAGTCAATTGATAGAGGCCTCTTCCTCAGACTCAGCAGAGCTCTGAGGACAAACACACCTCTGTTCTCTCTCCCTCCTCTTCTGCGTCTCGCCCTCTGCTTCCTCCCTGTTGCTCTTTGCCGTTGTAATGCCGCTTCGTCTCCTACTCCCCGCCCCTCTGCCGTCGCTCTGCCTCTCACCATCTGTGTGATTTGTGTTGTTATGGGCTAAACCCTGTCATTGCTGGTGGAGTGTGTGGGCACCAGCAGCAGTTCAATGTTAGGTTCTGGGCTCGGGGGTTAATGTGGGAGCCCAGCTGTGGCCGTGTCTCCATATATCTCTACCCAGATGTGACAGGGGGGCAGGCAGGCACACACACAGACACAGACACACACAGACACACACACACACACACACGGCCACAGGTGTATGGAAAGAGATCCACTCTGTAAATGACACACACACACACTTCAGTGTAACTACATGTACGGCTACAATACACAATAGAATGTGTGTGTGTCCACGTGCTGATGAAAATGGATGTATAAAGTATAATGGCATCCATGGAATAAATAAGAGTGTGTGTATCAAGAGTGTGTGTAGTGAAGCATCCACAACTCCTGCCCCCCCCCCCCCCCCACACACACACACCAACCTCTGGAAACCAAACAGCCTCAATTGGGTTTCACTTAAGAGGTTTATCAGTATGTTGCTAAACATTCTGACCTTTTTTTTTATTTTTACATCTCTAATACGCTTCAAACGTGCCAAACACTCCTAATCCCCAGGGCAACCCCACACAGATGTTCACTCAGCTCTTTTATTGGACTTCATTTCTTTCTCCCCCCTCCTTCTTGCCACATCCTTCTTCTCATCCTCCGTTTTAATTTGTTTCCGGATTTATAAAAGGACCCGTGGCCCCCCCGGCCCCCCGAGCCCCCCCGCCCCTGGAGGCACAGCTCACTCTGACTCAGGTCTGTGAGCCGGAGCTTCTTATTGGAGGCTGCTGTTGTCAGAGGCGATGCAGCGATGGCGTCTCTGTCCTGTGCGTGACCCCGCTTCACTGTGGCAGCTGCTTTTCACCAGGAGTTAACAGAGGATGGCACATTTTCCACGTGTACCACTGAATATTTCATAAGAGATTTGGTTCATTAGATAATGCTCAGTTGAGAGTAACACGATAATAATAGAGGACGTGGTCGTGAACCAGATTAAACCCATCAACAGTGCGGCTCCACGGCGTTCCCGCTGAGCCATTAGGACATGCTGAACAGCCACTTTAGCCACCGCACAATTAACGTCCCCCTCTGACCACTCCTGCTTTAAATACTAATATGTAATGTTCTAACACGGCAGCTGGTTACTTTAGCTGCGAGGCTGCGGGGAAGATGTTCAGTTTAACAAAGCAGCTTCAATCAAACCGGAGAGGTAAAAGCACTCCAATTCAAATTCAATGTGTTGCTGCTATTGTCTCATGAATTAGCTTCCACTTCCTATTTACAGGCCTGAGAGCTTCATGCTAGCCTTGGTTTCCTTTTCATCATCAACCACACCAAGCAGTACTGAAGCAGGCTGAGAGACGGAGGAGATGAGGATTTGGTTTAGAACTTTACGTGTTGGGCTTCTCTAACCCAATCCCACATTCCTCTAAAAGTGTTCAGTCGATGTAATGAAAGCACATTTACAAGCAGCGTATTCGTACACAAGCTTGAAATGATTTTAGGTTTTGGTAATTGATCTTTACTTCAAATTCTGGGAGTCTTTGTTGCACTTTTCTGGTGTTTGCTTCCAAATCCCCGTACAATTCTGTTCCCACATTGAATGTAAAAGAGATAGGGTTGCATCCCGTTGTACTTGAGTGAGTGTGTGGTATGTAACTCCATGTGACAGCACAGCAGGGGGCGATGTGATTAATTGTGAAATGTGTTTCTGTGTCGCTCGTGCTGAAGTGTCAACGTGTGGGCGTGAGCCTATAAATATACAACTCGGTGGCTACGGACGTTAGAATGTGCCTAATATATGTTTATGATGGAGTGTATGTGCAAAAATGTGTGTATAGCACATGTTGAGGCACAGTTGGAGATAAGCGTGTAACTGCAACATCTGTGACTGACAGGCTGAGCGCCGGCGTGTAGGAGGGAGACAGTGCTCTATTCATAAATCTAAGTATGCCTGTGTATAAATGTGGATTTGAAAAATGTGTGTGTGTGTGTGAGAGTGTGTGTGTGTGTCTCACGCTGAATGTATGGGAAAGTTCCCTAAATTGAGAGAGATAATGTTGCATTAGACGCACATCTGTGTATGTTTTTGTGTACGTGTGTGTGAATGTGCACACGCCTGCACTCTATGGCGGCGGCCTGGCCCGAGCCCTGTGCCAGCAAAGAGCAGGTGTGGGGAGGCAGCCCTGTATTGCCCCGTTGCCCATCTGCGTGGCCGTCTGTGTGCCGCCTGCGCCCTCTCTGTGCCAACGCCACACAGAGCCGAGGAGCCAGGGGGTGAGCGGGGGGGCGAGAAGGGTGAGAGAGGGGCCTGAAGGGAATCAACCATGGGAGAGAGAGGAGGGCAGGGGGTAGAGGGATGGAGAGGTGAGGGGGGGGGCTGGCTGGGTGCCCATGTGTCCCCCTCCCCCCTCTGCCCTGGTTCTTTTATCTGTGCCTATGCTGATGAGCTGTGATGTACACGCACAAATCAAGCGGGAGACACACGGACACACAAAGTCTGCCTCCTTCTTTCTATAGCCTGATTTTCTATTTTATTATTTCTAAATCTTGTCCCACGAGAAGAGGTTGGCAAAGGCACGGCCACTTCAAACACACAACTCCACTGGGCAACGAGGCAACGAGGCAACACCGGTGACCTCGGCCTCTTCGTCTTCCTCCAAGTCTGAAGCCCTGCACCCGTTTCCTCCGTCACTATCCAAACTCCCGCATCAAACTGGAAAATGCAGTACGGAGAGGTGTTGTTGCTCTGTTTGGCCAGCAGATGTCACTTTCTGGCAGTGGGGCAGGACTCAGCAACACATGCTAAAGAAATCTGCCTCTCAGAGGGGGAAGAGCCAGCAGAGGGAGAGACTTCAGCAGGGCTGCCATGACAGCCCCCTGCTACAGGCTCTGCCGTATCACACTGGAGTTCAAATGTAACCTTCAACCAACAACAACACACAGGCCGCCACAAAAAGCTCTCCAAACTTTTCAACACACACACACAGCTGATTGCATTTTAAACCCAAACACATTTGTGACTGGATTATTTCTATTTCTCTCTTTCTCAAATGTTACTGATGACATCACCCAAAGATTACTTAGATAATATGGTTCACAGTCCCAGCTGCTCTAATGACATGAGCAATAAACACACACACACACACATATACAAATGAGTCCTGATACTGGCAGGCTTCTTTAAACTGCACAGATGATTTGTGTATATCCAGTTTCAAACATAAAATGTAAAGCACCGAGGTTCATAGCTGGGAGTGAAAGACATGAGCCACCCTGTGATACTACATGGTTTCCTGTGTTGTGCTGTGCGTGCGTGCGTGTGTGTGTGCACGTGCATGTGTGTGTGTGTGTGGGGCATGTCTGGGTACAAGTGGAAAGGGGGGGGGGGGGAGGAGGGTGTCATGTGATGCCAGGCTTTGCCAGGGAAAAGGGGAGAGGGAGGAGGGGGAGAGGGATGTAGTGAGAAAAAAGTTAAGAGACAGAGAGAAGTGGAGAAAAGAAAAAGAAGTGAATGAGAGTGTAAGAAAGAGAGAGAGAGAGGGGGAAACGGGTGAGAAAGAGAGAGAAAGAGGGAGAGAAAGAGGGGGGGCAGGCTGGGGGATTGTGAGAGCTGTGGGAACGTTCTGCCTCGCCAAGAAAGACGTGAGCAGAGAGAATAAAAGAAGGAATGAGAAAAGAAAGAGAGACTTGTTGGCAGAGCAGAGGAGGAGAGCGGAGGCGGGCGTGAGGGGGAGTGAAAGCAGGGTACAGTGGGCACCAGTGAGGAAGCAGACATGATCAAACCCGGCACCGCAGGAGAGATGAGGGAAAGCAAACACGACGTGCACACAAGCGCCCGGGCATAAACAGACATTTGCAAGAATGCAGCCAACGACAGACAGCTTTACCGCTTAACTGTATGGCGACACACACTATCCTCACAGTATGTCCGCTAATAAATCACACACACACACACTCTCTCTCTCACACACACACACACACACACGTGAATGTAAGTGGGCGAGCCGTGATGCGGACCTATCACTGATGGGGAGAGCATGGCGACCTGCCACTCAGATGTTTGTGTCTGTCTGTCTCTCTCTGTGTGTGTGTGTTTGTGTGGGGTGGGGGCTGGACATGGAGCTGAGACCTTGACCTTGTGAACTTTTGAGTTGGCACTTGAGTATTCTCATCACTATGACTCCACCCTCACAGCAGAGACTCATTCTCAGTCCCAATCACTTTTTATGAACGCAGCACAAAGCTAAACTGGGAAAGGTTTGACAAAATCACTCATAAAAACACTTTGTTCCTTCCTTTTTTGTCAGTTGAATAATGGATTTGTTGTTATAAAGTGCGCCTTTTAATTTGGGAGCCACACTGTTAAAAACTAAGACCTTTTGGTGTTCAAGCTGAAGGGTAAACAGAGTTTCTTCCTCTGCAGCTTTCTGTGAAACAAAGTGACGCTCCACTCGGGCCGACACATTGTTTCTGTCTGCGTCTTGCTGCCGCTGTTTGTGTGTGTGTGTGTGTGTGTGTGTGTCCCCGTGTGTGTGTGTGTATGTGCAAATGGGAATGGCCGATAAATGTCCCTGGGTGAACATTTGCAGCTAAACACAGAGGTCCAACACGTCTAACATGCTGCACCATGTGAGAGGAAAGCATCCAGCTCTCCTGTTCCACTCTGGTCAGACGGCTCACCGCACACATTCTGCATCATTCTGAGCTCTCAGTTTCTTGTGTTGTTACAAACGCATTATACTGAAAGGTGTTCCAAATATTTATCTCCCCCAATAGACTGTATACATTCATGTTCTGCCACTAAACCAGAGACAGGAAGTTCACTTTTCATTCTAGCCAAAGCCATCATTTGTTTCATAGCAGAAAAGTTCCTAAAATGCTTCTGCAGATATTCTTCTATAATTAAATTGATAGTTATTGTAATATTTTGTTAATTCCATTATATTAGAAAAAATAAAATCCTTAGTACTGCCATCATGTTTCTGACATTGGCACCAAAACAAAACAATGTCTGCATTTTCCAAATCAATCATTTAAGGACAGTTTAAGTGACCTTTGACCTTATTTTTATTTTTTTTTAAGTGTACATTCATGTTTCATTTTTTTTTCAAAGCTGTTATACTGACTGATTCTATTTTTAATTATTATTTTTTAAATAATAAACATTTTATTTTGAAAGGTAGATATTCTCCCAGAGCCGACACAGCGAGGTTGTTAAGTGAAGTTGTGTGTTTGAAACCTTTGCTGTGTGTGTGTGTGTGTGTGTGTGTGACACAGAAGCCAGACTTCACCTTTCCTCTGTGCGCTGGTGTACAGCCTAAATTAAAACAGTAAATGGACGTCATCATGACAGAACACGATGTCACCCGTCTCACATCTGAACATAATGTCAACTAAATATTCTTCAAATTACAAGACAAGGCTGTTTGTCCCCCCATCCTTTATTGACACCAGCGGGCCTTCAGTCTCCTCCAGCCGGGGCCAGGAAACACTAAGCATTTATTCTGGGTTTGTGAACTATGCAAATAAATGCTCCCAAATCTATCTGGGGCTTGGAGGACGTGTTTTATGAGCGCAGTAAAACTCCACACAAACACATAAAGCAGGCCTGTAAAAATAATGTGTGCTCTGCATAAATGCTCATTTGGACTAATGAATTAGGGGAGCGATGAATGGCTGCGTAAAAACCCGGCATCCTCCCTGGATGATGCCAGTGGGGACAGAATGTACCACACACACATGATATGTGAGCGAGTCGCTGTTTCACACTTTGTGCACATGCATGAGGTTTGGAGGAAGCTCTCTTGTGTGTGTGTGTGTGTGTGTGTGTGTGTGTGTGTGTGTGTGTGTGTGTGTGTGTGTGTGTGTGTGTGTGTGTGTGTCATCCTCTAACCTTTCAGTAAAGTGTCAAACCAGGACAGAGAGAAGCGCTAACAAACTGAGTTCAGGTCCAACACACACACATATCACAAACAAAAGGCACAGAAGGAGCAACAGTGGCTAACATGATTAACGTGGCAGTAAACTTGGGTTGTCTGAACACACACGTACTGAGAGAGCGGGGGCTTTCCCCAAGTCGACTGGAGAATAATCACAATATCAGTGTTACTGGGAGAGGAAGAGCCAGATCGGCATACCTACAGCATGAAGCCAAGATTGATTCTTTCAGCTGACAGAAGGAGAGAGGAGGAGGCAGACAGACACAGAGAGAGGGAGAGAGAGAGAGAGAGAGAGAGAGAGAGAGAGAGAGAGAGAGAGAGAGAGAGAGAGAGAGAGAGAAAGAGAGAGAGAGAGAGATGGAGAGTAACAGATGAGGCCAGAGAAAAAAAACAATCAGCCAAATGAGGGCAGAGATAGAAAGGCGACCTTTGACCAGCAGCTGTCTGGGAGTCACCGCCCCGCCGCATTTGTCAGTCTGTGTCCCTAGATGAACCCAGCCGGAGGGTCAGTGACTCCCAGGACAGTTGTGTATTTGTGTTGCTCGTTATCAAGTATCCCGGCGTCTACTGGTTTGCCAACACTCTGGTGTCATTAGCAAGTATTGCAGTGTGTGTGTGTGTATGTGCTCAATGCATACAGGCTCATCTCGTATCTCTGCGGGTGAGAAGGTGTGTAAACATGTGGCGTAGCTTTACTGTACCCCCCCGCCTGTCACATGTTCATCAAGCCTGACAGTGACAACCTACTGCACTGAACTACAGGACATATGGGGTTGATCTATTTCCAGTGGAAAGTTAGTGGGCACCCCTGCTTGAAGCTCAGAACATTACATCATTCTTCTCAGTTATAAAATAAAGGCCAAATTGCTGAAATGTAAATCTGAATTTATTTTAATATTACAAAAGAAGAAGTTCTGGTTGAAAGGTAATAAAAGACAAATCTTTCTAAAAATCGTATTATTATATAAATACCATCACCATGGTGACGCAGAGATCATTCTTAACAGTTAGGTTTGCATTTTGTCTCAACCTTCTCTTTGTGGCAGCAAATCAAATTCATCTTGTTGCATCTCATCTGAATAGTTTCTTCTTCAAGGACACAACTGAAAGGAATATGAAATCAGTCTAAACATGAAACCATGAGCCCTAACTCAGTCCACTCTGTGTGTGTCTGTACTCATACTCACACATGTGCCCACATTAGAGAGGACTGACCTGGTCCACATCTCCTTTAGCTCCACCCCTGCTCTCTCTCTCCCTCGATCAAGCAGATAGTTGGAGATTTGTTCTTACACTATCTATTAATTCATCGTCATTTGTTAATCCAGCTAAAAGCTTCAGACCCCCGCTGCCTCCCTCGCATCAGAATCAACACAGCGATCTGAGACTAAACCACCGCCAATCCACTTAGTGAATGTCACTTAATTCACAAAACCATATTCATCCATAAGCATCACCGACCCCAATCTCATTATCTCAGGCGCAGTCTGTGAATGATGCACTTAAACATCGACCTGGCTTCAACTGAAATGAACTGAAAGGGAATTTGAGTAAAAGCCGTGGGTGACTTAAGCCTCTTAGAGAGAGCTCACAATTAGCAGATCTCATAATTAGAGGGCTACTTCCTGCTCCTCCGTCGCCACTGCGATAAATATTTGTCCGTGTCGTTCGGCACTATTTCATCGTTGACCCTACCTGACACCCGCAGCATTAATGTTAAACACATGTGTTCCTCAGCTGTGTAACACATCATAGTAACACATCAGCCACGGAGCCTCCAGCACTAAATCCCCCGCTTATTTCCACGAGCTCTTTGCCAAACACGCCACAGCAGCCACCAGAAGTATACCAACAAAATGACCATTAAGGATATTAATTTAAATGGGAACTCCTCTCTTTCCGTTCCGCCTCGGCGAATGGATGAAATGTCAGTGCAATGACTGCTGTGTGCCGACGGCCCCGCGGTATAAAATGGAGAGGATGTTCATGTTGAGGGGCCTGCATCTGTTTGGCAGTCGCTCAGAAATATCTAGCGTTTCACACTACGCCTCTGGGATCATTGGCCAAAGCCAGGAGTTTATGAAAAACAGAGAGAGAGAGGGAGGGAGGGAGGGAGGGAGGGAGGGAGAGAGAGAGAGACAGAGAGAGAGAGAGAGAGAGAAGGAAGGAGGAAGAGTAGAATAGCATGGGGGTGAAGTGAAGGAGGGCGCATGAGAGAGAAGAATGAGCTGAATGACATGAGAAGACAGAAAGAGAGATAGCAGAAAGGAAGGGGGGGCGACAGCTGAAATGAGAAAGGAACGAGTTTAGATGATGATGTGATGTTTTCCATTCTGCCCTGTGTGTCTGTGTGTGTGTGTGTGTATGCACGCACACATTGGGTTCTCCTGAGGCCCCTGAGGAGCCTGTGGGCCCCTGGTGAGATCTGTGAGTGGATTCAGGTGAGGAACAGGTGCTGTGAACTCCAGGAGTATGTTTGTGCCTGCACGTGTTTATCTGTGTGCCTAAAGTAGAGCTTCAATCAAACCCTAACCTATAAGAGCAGACCCATTCATTCTGAACCTGATCTCATTTGGTTTCATGGCCGACATTGAGCCCTGATCTCCATATGAACAGGAAACCGAGTCCATTTCATAAAAATCCTCCAATCCTTTAATTCCAACTTAACTGAAATGACGCTGACATGTTGTTAATAACTTTAGCTGCCTTCCCCTCACTGTGGATGGAGTGAAGCTTCCCTGTCAGTCACTGTGGTTTCATCCAGCCGCACTGAAAACCTTCTCCGCTCAATCTTCTGACTTCAAGGATGCAGAAACATCTGCTGCTGCACACTGATGTATGAACACTAAGTCACTCAGTGTGTGTACGCATTAGTCTGGAGCTACACACACACACCGGCTCACCTGCTGAGTGAGCAACTGAGGCAGACGGATCAACAAAAAGAACCCTGTGTCCTATAGGGGGAGAATATTTCTGTTACTCCTGCTCATAGGGACGCAGTCTGGGCTGAACCTGAACCTGAACCCGGTCCCATCAGGCCTGGGTTCAGAGTTCACACGTCAGAGAGATGGAGCAACCTGGAGCCTGGAGTTTAAACCCAAGATGCCTTCCTGTGTGTGTATATCTGCTGTACTGTACATGTAGTCGTTTGGTGAGCACGCACAAATGGCTGCGCTCCTTCGGATTAACATATAACAGGCGGCTCTGTCTTCACTTAAGTCCACTTCTCCACAACAAACCCACTCCCCAGAGCCCGATCCATGCTTTATTCTCCGTCTCAGCTGTCACCACGCCCGCACTGTCTGCCTCCCGTCAGCTTCACTGAGAAAATATGCAGCAATTTATAGCCATAACATAGGGTGTACACACACACACACACACACACACACACACACACACACACACACACACACACACACACACACACACACACACACACACACACACACACACACACACACACACACACACACTCTTTAACTGCGTTCAAAGAGTGGTTATTTATGTTAAAGACATGAAGACATAAAGAGGAGCTTTAGAGGTTTAAGGCACCCAAACTGTTCGCCAAACACAGGGACTTAAGTGTTACTAAAGTCGTTTGAAGAAACAATGAAATGAGTTAGAAATGAAATGTACTGTTCTATGACTGACGACCTCCTTGTCCCCGTCTGAGGACAGAAGTCTCCCACCTGTTTGTTATCAGATCCAGGTTACAGCTCAGTCCCATCCTGTGTGTGAATGTGTTCTAAATACACACTTAATCAATACGCTCACTTCATCATCGGGCTCTGGCGTACGCCCCGGGTTCAGTCACATGAGACGGATGACATGAACCTGCAGAGGCCGCCGTCTTTTTTCGCGTGTGGCCCATTGTTTCCATGGTGCTGTGGAGGTATGCAGGTCTAATAAAGTAATCAGGGGGAAGTATTTATAAGAGCATCTCAGAGGTAACCTGAGCCGGCCCACTTCCATCTGGACGCTCAGACCCTCCTCAGTGAGAATGTGGACTAAACTGGGGCCGGCATTAGGGAGGTGGCAGTGTGTTTATTTGACTGCGGGTCCTATCTGGCCATCATTATCTCACGCTGCAGACGAAGCCCTGTAAACAGATGCGTGCGGCCCCGCTCAGCTGGGACAGTGCGCCCGCCTGCCCGCCTGCGACCGGAGCCAGGGTGGGAAAGAGCTGAGGTTAGGGCTGTGGCAGAAAGGAGCTGCTCTGGGGCCTGGTACTGAGGTTCCGATTGATTCTGGGGATGAGACCAAAGCTGATTTGGGGTTAGAGGGAGCAAATGTTATTTCTACATCTGGAGCACGGCGAGGTAGAGGCATGGGACTGAGGCCGGGCTTGGTGCTCTGCCCTCTCTGTGGTCGGCAGTATTATCGTTCAGAAAAGAAAGGCTGTGTTGCAACGGTCATAACACGGGGAACCCATATCAGTTCAAGATGCTCCTGCTGGAAAGCTCAACAAACACTGGCAGTGAAGTTTTCACAGAGCCGCGTGGCCTAAACAAACGGACCGGGAAGGAAGGAAGGGAGACAGGCACAGAAAATAGGTGAAGGAGGAAAGGAGACAAAAATGAAAATGGTTTCTCTGCCACTAAGAGAGAGAGAGAGAGAGAGAGAGAGAGAGAGAGAGAGAGAGAGAGAAAGAGAGGGGGGGTGAGAGAGAGAGGGAGGGAGAGACAGAGAGAAAGCGAGAGAGAGAAAATGATCTGCTGGGTTTTTTTTTTCTTTAATCAAAAGCAGAGACAGTGTGCAGTGGAAAAAGCATGACGAAAAGCAAAGTTTACATGAGCTAAAGGCGGAGAGGAGGAGGCAGGGGGAGACGGACAGAGACAAACAAACAGACAACTACTGACTAACAGCTGCACGGAGCGACGACGGGGAGGGCAAGAGAGAAGGGGAGTGAGAGAGAAAAAGAGAGAGAAAGTGAGTGAGAGAGAGAGAGAGAGAGAGAGAGAGAGAGAAAAAAAAAGAGCCCCTAAGTTACAGAAATGGAAAGTCCACATTTGAGCACAGTATGGAAATATGGTCCTCATTTCATGATTCAATTCCCGCTCCCTCCCCTTTTCCCTCCCTCTCCTCTAACTACCCCTTTCCCCTACCATACGCTCTTGCTCGCTTTTGCAGCTGCAGCCGGGTTATAAAAGCATGTTAAAACACAGGCAGGCCAGTAAAATGGATTGAAAAATAGCAGCAGGAAGGTTTTAGGGCTCAGCCAGAGAAATGAAGAAGGCATGGAGAGCTGAAAAGTCGACAGAGAAAAGTCAAATGCAAAGACAAACGTGTGCACATTGATCATTTTGATATGTTTTCCTACAAACCTAACTGAAGACTAAAGATTGCTTCTCTCCTTCTCTCTCCTTCTCTCTGTGCAGAAGGCTTTCAGTCTTTTCCATGACTCTTTCTGAATATGAGAACATTTCTGTCTGTTGCCAAAACGCCATCAGCTTCAACATCCATCCGTCATTTTAATCTCCAGCTCCTCTTGCCTCTCATCTCCCTCCTCATCACTCCGTTGTGTGCATGTGCAGTAGGAACACACAACATGTCAGGGCTGCGGCACGGTCCCTTGTTGACTGTCAAAAAGTGATGAGCAACCCGATCAGAAGCCAGACCCCTGCAGGGGCGTCGTTCCATCTTCATCTCCACCCTCCTCCCTCGTACAGGCTTAATCCCCACGGCTTTACTTCTTTAAACTGTTCCCTCGCAGCTACGGGGCCGTGCCAGGGAGAAATTTTAAATGTGCCCTAAAAAGCTGAGGAAGCAGGCTTTTCCATTTACCTTGCTGACGTTTACATCTAGAACATCCCAGAACCCCTGAGCGCACTCCTCGGTATCAAAGTCACAAGCTCCGCCCACACACACACACACACACACACACACGTGTCCCTCTGCATCTTTCCCAGAGCCTTGACCTCACGTTCTGATACACACTCCCTACCTTGATCTGTTCTCTACCCTTCATCCTTGGATGTTTTTTGTTCTCTACTCGTTTCTCTGCGGCTCCTTCTCCTCCCCGCCGGGTCGAACCCGGTTCTCCACAATTCACTTCACTCCCTGTTCAGATCACCATGTTAGGCCAGGCGGTTCGTTATTTCAAATTTACGGCCTGTCTGTTTGGCCTGCCTCGAGGAGGAATAAAATCAGGCTTTGGTTGGCGTGGCGATCTGGGGCTCGACCCAAACTCCTCCTTTTCCCCTGTAACAGTCGAATATAAAGTCATATCAAATTAAATTGAATGAATGAAAAAAAAAAGCTTCGCTGATTGCCAAGAGCTCTACATAACCCAAACACACACACACACACTCCCACTCACCACATATAAACACACACACAGGGCCGGAACACAACTCAACACTAAAGCGGCCTCTGCCCTCTCTGGGGGAGATAACTCAATTCGGCAAAAGAGTGTGGAGCACTGTATTCAAGTATCTGTGCGCGCACACACACACACACACACACACACACACACACACACACACACACACACACACTCTGCATGTCAGTCCATGTGTGTATGGGGGTCAAATGTATGGAGTGGAAAACATTTGGATGTCTGAGTGATCATTTCTAGCTCTAACCTAAACAGACAGTAACATCATGGCTTTGCATGTGGAATATGTCAGACTGTCTGTGGTTGTGTGTGTGTGTGTGTGTGTGTGTGGAGTGTATGCATGTCTATAACCAACATCTATTGACCCGGAGCCAACATCCCCACTGAATAGAATAATAGGGGAGGCAGCATTTTAAACGGTTCTGACTCTGTGGTAATACAAATAATGATGCTTGTTCTATATCAGGGCCTTCCTCTCCCTCCATGTTCATAGGCCCTCTGGGGATTGCAGTCATTTGAAAATATTTTAAAGAGGCCCAATTGCCCCCCAGCTCAGTGGCTCAGAGAAGCCTTAAAACCCTGGAGCTAAATCCTGGGGTTATGTAAGGTAAAGCCTTAAATCTCACTGCGCCTGATGTTACATATTACTGTAATTGCAAAAAAACGAGGAAAAAAAAGCACACAAGAAAAATACTGGATGGTGGTGAAGACTGGGATGGGGCGCAGAAAAGGGGGGAGAGGAAGGAGGAGAAAAAGGACAGGAAGTGAGGGAGGTGAGCGAGGATGGAGCTGTGGGAAGTGGAGAGATGGAGTAAGGTAGAGATCAGGGGGGAGAATAGGAGGAGTGCATCTCTGACACAATGGGACCTTGACGTATGCTAACCATCCCTCTCTGACTTTTTGGGGAGACTTTCTGTCTCTCTTTCCCCCCGCCACCAGATGACAGAATGGACTCGGAGGAGAAGTGGGAGCGGTGGCCAAAACTATAGACTCAAAGTAAAATCCAATAAAGCATCATCTGCCTGTGTCCTCTGTCCACCTTACATCATCAGTCATCCTCCAATCCTAACCTGACCTTCCAGGAGTAGAGACAGGACAAATGGAAGTCCCGAAAACAAGCATAACTATTATAACTACGGTTAGCTACAAACTGTGTCCAGATACTTCCAGGTGATGGAATGTTCAGATCTGATACTTTGGTCTGTAACCATGTATCAAACATCAGGGCAACAGACAAAAACATATCACAATCTGTATCTGTATGTGGGGAAAGAACTCCTGTCCAGATTGCCTGACAACAGAGTTTAGTTTGGCTGCTTTCTATTGAAGTATATGACGTCTTCAAATCAGCCTGGGTGGAGCAGATGTATGGATTACACGGCTCATATTGTTGTGACGTGCATTGACGTCGTTGGAAATCTGCAAAATATTGATGAAGAGGGTGTAGAGTAGACTCAACATGCAACTCCATGAGACTCAGCTGCTCGTCTTGTTTGGATGTGAAAATGATCCACGGTCCCGAATGAAAAACAGAGAGGACAAAGCCGGTTTGCCTTTTCCAAGTGGATAAAGTGTAAAGGAGAAGGGTGAAGGAGGCAGAGAGGGTGGCTAAATGACGTTCACATAGATCACTCACTGTCTGTGTCATTGGCTGCCATCCAAGTGGAGGCCAGTCAACAAAGAGGCTGTGAAAGGAGACTGTAATGTGCACTTGCTGTGTAATGGCTGGGGATGGCAGGTAAAATGACCTGCTGGGCTACGCTGCTGCTGCTGCCGCTGCCGCCGCCGCCGCCGCCGCTACGCTGCATCTAGGTTTGCGTCTGACGGCACTGTGATACCTCAAGACAAACCAACAATAGACCAGACAGGCTGCAGATCATCTGAGGCAGACGCTGAGCAGTACGTCACCTGGCTGAGAGAATGTAAAATGAATCCGCTCTCTCACGTGTTACTGAGCAGGGAAACTTAACCCCCGGATCAACCTGGTGGCATACAGAGAACATATCCTCCTCTTAACATAAATATGGTATAAGCTCTGTTGTTGACGTTTGACTGGTAAGGAACCTACGAGTCTATATTAGCACTATTGTCCTAAATAGCTCAATGAGTGACATTTGATGGCTAAAGGTTTCATGTTATATTCATGAGAACACATGTTCATATCAACTTAATGTGAATGATATGGTCACAGATCACAAACACACACACAGCCGTTTGAAACCCGATCACATGGACAGTTGTGTCCCCAGGTTATTGTTGATTTTGATCGGACCTATCTGCCCTCTAATCCGTTCCTTCTCATCTCGACTATCATTGTGAGACTTGCTTCTTCTCTCTCCCTCTTCCTGCTTTGTCTTTCTCCTAGAACTGTTGCCAACATGTGATTTCACTTATCTTCCAGTGGAATTAGAGTGGAGAAGAACAGACTAATGGTCATCTCCCTGTCTCTCCCTCTTTCCTCCTCTCTCTCTCCTCACCATGGCAGCGCTTGATGAAAGGACCTGTATATTTTGCTTTCGTTTCAAATTCCGCTGCCCAAAAAACTGCAGATGTGGGCTGCTCACCACACCTACACAAAAATGCTGGGCTGTAAAAAAAAAAAAAGAAATGGAGGGAATAAGCAAGCAAGACAAAGAGAATGGAAATATAGACAGAGCGAGTGAGCGCAACTAAAAGATCTGGAGCAGATTCACATTTATTATAAACACAAGATGAGCTCGAGCCTGTTGAACAGGGCAGAGGAGGCCAGCAAGGACTTCAAACTAACAAGCTAGTGCTCAAATAAACGGTGCCTGCTGCTGGTGAACAGAAGAGAGTGGTGCTAACATGTTCACCAGCCAGTTATGATGCAGTTAGGGCCTGATTCAGAGATGGACACTTCATGCTGAGGTAACAACCGAAGCACTAACATGAACATGTCAGTCATCTTTGTCAGTGTCATCCTATTCTTGTTTTCTTGTTGTTCTGCTGCCGTCTTTAAGGCCTGGTAATGGTGATCAGAGATCCTCACTGTCCTCTAAGCTCTCGCTGTCTTCTATTCTTTCCTTTCTTTCATCCCTTTGGTGCGTTTATGAGCCATGGAGAAAAGAGCTTTACTGGGACAAAGGCCTACTACATCTGCAAAAGCCATCAACTCCTGAGTCAGAGATCTTAAGATCTCACAGAAATTTGGGACAATCAGCAGAATGATGGGCTGACAGGGTCTCCAGTAAATTAACGCAATACAATACGTTCTTGTGATGGAGTGAGAAACGGGCCATGAATTTCACATTAAGAGCAAACAGTGCTATTAAGATGCTGGAATGAGAAATCCCTGGAGACTTAGACTCCATTAATCCTAGAACAACAAAAGCAACGCTCTTGTGCACCAAAGTGAAGTTTTTTCTATGAAGATCGGTTATGGGGATGAAGTGCAAACCTAGAAAGAAGAACAGGCGAGTTTGAAATAAAATGATGTGAGTGGATAATTACTGAAATCCAATGTGTTCCCTCCGTATCCATCACACCAACGTGCCACACTGGGACACAGCAACTTTAAATGCTTCAGCCTTGCACCAAGTTTTTGGTTAAACTTTTGAAGGGTCGAACAAAGGAATGATTGATATAAAGAGAAGAAAACAAAACAGACAGTCCACCGGGTGGCACTATAGCACTGGAAATTCGAAGGAATATGAAGGGGGGTTGTTCCTGTCCTTGCCATCCCAGCATGCATAAAAACCTCCCAGCCCCTATTGGGTATATGTAGCTCCGTTAAGCTTTTAGGGGAGTAGCAAGCGCCTCTTGCCCATAAAATGAAAATGATGCATTAGATGCAGTGCTGAAAGCCATGCTGACTTCAATTAAACAAGAAATATGCAGCCAGAGCCAAAGTTGTAGTAAAGACATTAGTATGTTATGAAGTTGATTGGTATGTTCAGTTATGTTAACAAGTTTATTGTCAAGTTTGGCGAACAACACTGACACTAGTTCCATTTTTAGAACAAGCTCAAGATTGAGGATCGAAAACTATTAATAAGCAAAGGCTGGGAACTGGAAAAAGTCTGCAAGCATTTAAGATGTTTCCCTCATCAGATCAGAAGAAGTGTGTAGGCGGTTGAACTTGACATGTGCCGTATATGATGGAGATGTGAGATTAGAGTAGGATAGAGGTTAGTGCAGACAGAGTTGAAGTTATCTTTTGTTCATCTCAGAGGTCCTGGCTCTAAACGCCTTTTCTGGTTCACAGCACCCAGGGTCTTGTGAGCGAGAGAGAGAGCACTCACTGAAGGAAAACTTGCTGCAGGAAGTTCCTCACCAATAGTAACCCCACTGGGATCGTAAGAATAAATGGAAAAAAGGAGGAGATACAGAGAGCAAAGAACGCAGGGAACGAGACAGCGAGAGGCTAAGAGCAGGGAAACCGCTGCTAATGCTTTCTGCAGAAACGGACTACTGAATGTTCCTGTAATTGGTGTGATCCGAGAAGTTGGATCTTTCCATTTCAGCTCTCCCAATCTTTCTTCTCTTCCCACTCCTCCTCCTGTCTCTTGATCATCTTGTTCTAATCTGTTCCTCTCTTCTTTCAGCTCTTCCTCATTCTTTAACTTACAGGAAGCATACGGGCAAAGTTTACCGAGTTCTCTGTCTCATTCGTTTAGACCCGAGTTAGAGAGGAACCACAGAATAGGAGTAGTTACACTGAATGGAAACGAAAAACAACTTTGCCCTTGAAGGAAGGCTTGATGAGTCCAATCAAAACGTTAAGTCAGCGCCGTGCTAAATGAGGGCAAGCGGCACAAAGAGCCAAGATCAATGTGAGTGAAGAAACACAGATCTCACTTTCGTGATAGGTGCCTGAGCTTTTCCAAAAGAGTTTTACTTCTAAACACTTCTCTTTAGTGCTGATGCCTGTACTTAAACTACATATCACCGGTTCAGTACACAGTAGTTTGAACTGATGCACACATCCTTCCTCCACCCCCATATTCATCCTCTGGGGTCAGACTGAGAGGACCTCCCAGGCATGAGCACATTTAAGATCATTGGCTTTAGATGTGAGAGTGAAGCCAAAGCAGAGATCAACTTGCTTAGTGAAGCATAAAGCCCACCTACACAACACTTTGAGGAGAGGACATAGTGTAGGGATGGATTACTGACCAGCTTCAGGATCCAGTGACTGCTAGGTCTGTGTCTATCAACCAAAGCTCCAATGAGATCAGTTCCCAGACTACCTTTTTCAGGAAATGTCCCTACACTGGGAGTTTGTAGGGTATTTTAGATTCTGTACCTGGTAGTCAATGCAATTATCTTCTTTCCAAAAAAGGATCATCCAATTACTGAGCAGCTAGTCTGACCCCCGGCCTCCTGTCCCTAATCAGAAAACACAGCTCTATCTTTTAATCCAAACAAACGCTCCCCCTCACATTATTGACAGTTAGACAGCACCACAGCTCAGAAAATAGCAAATGAGTAACTCCCACATTTATTCATTCAGGAGACTTTTGGACAAACCCCTGCAAAAACAATTGTCTCTCCATTTACTCCCTGCCTCTGGGTCTACTGCAGATCTGTGGATGAGAAAGTGAAGGGAAGGACGGGGGTTGGGGGATGATGTGGCGATAGAGATTAACTTGTCTGGGGCTGTCCACAGGCTAAAACACTAAGCGCTCAATCATTCAATCATAGGGATCCACGTGCTCACTGGGACTTGGTCGCAGAGATGCCACTGATGTTGACCATGGTGGGACCAGCAAATGTGTCTACACTTAGGCTGACCGCCACAGACACTGGTGGTCCCTTACCTCTTTCTGTCCTGACCACTCTCCTTCACTATCTGCAGCTTGCCAGGCGTGATGTTATCAAAGAGAGTAGGCCAGGTAGGTGAAGGAATAGACTCTTGTTTTTCTGTACTGTAGGAGAACTGCAGTTGTGGGAGGGTTTGTCTTTGGAAGAGAAACAGGGGGCTTTCCGATCCAAATCTGCAAATTGTTCACACAAAACGAGCCTTCTGGCACGCATCTAACAGTAACGGTGCAGCGTACTGACAGACCGCCTTCTTTCTACTGGAGAGACCCTCAAACGTCTCAGTCAGTGTAAGTCTATACCCTTTTTCCTGTCCCTTCACATGTTCAGACTTTCGGAGGCTTACACACTTGTTTTATTAAAGAATTGAATACAAATACAACAATGTCTTCACTGCCTCACTCCCTCCACGCTTTTTATACTCTCTCTCCTTTTCCCACTCAAGGGTGAGAGAGACACAAAGACGGGAGGAAAGTAGACCTGCACAACGCACAATGGGCCCTGTTTACATCAACATTGCATGTTCTGTAAATCAATTGTCACATCTCATGCAATAACTGTGTTGGCTTGAGGCCAAGTAGGAATGGAGGTAGGATTTTACAGCGTCCTTGCTCCTGCAGATATTTTCCCCTATATTGATGCTTAAAGATGACATTTGGGTGAACCATAATTATAAGAGCATTAAAACAAATAAATGTACTGTTGTAAGCTTCAACTCTATCCTAAGTACAGCTCTGTACTTCCATAGATACGACTCACTTCTATTAGGTCCACAAAAAAATTAGGCATAAAAATAAATAAATAACCAATTAGTTATGGGTCCAGTCTGAATGGAGGATAATGAACATTTGAGTCTCAAATGCTGTGCACATACAAATAAATGAAGAGCTGGTTGAGTCTTTGATGCAGACTAATTGATGGTAATCAGCGTACTCCACCAAGCTCTAACACCTTCCCTAAACTGACACACACACACACGCACGCGCACGCGCACGCGCACACACACACACACACACACACGGCAACAATTAAGTTAATGCAGCTGTCTAATAAACAGAGAAGTAATGAAGCCCATTCAACAGGGTGATGGGGCTTCTTCTATTGTCCAACAGCTTTATTGTCCAAATCTTGAGGAAAGATTGCCTTGGTGAGCGCCGACTGTTGATTCAGGGCTCGGGCCAAGTAGAGTGAGTAATATGGCCAAATTCTGCAAGTCTGGCTTTATTTCTTTTTGTATTATAGCGGTTATTAATTTAACACTTCTCCAATGTTTCACTCGTTGTCTTTGAATGTGTAACCATACTTTTATTTATAAGCACCATTATCTAAACATCTTATCTTTATTATCCAAGGGAGAGTCAGTTAGACGTCCACTGGGTTTACTTCTGCTGCTGTGGAGGATTGGAGGCTTTTTTCCTCTTTTTTTTTCGCTAAAGATTTCCATAAGCATGTGAACGGCACAGCACACACACATGTACACAAAGATCATATCTGTGTTGTTGAGGGAACTGATTTTTTTCTTTTACCAAACATTACATTTAGTCTTAATCCTGTGCCCTGCAGTGATGAAAAGTGAAGAAAAACAAGGAGAGGGAAGAGAGAAAATAAAGAGGAAACTAGTGCTAAGAGGAGAAATCTTGGAGAGCCAGAGGCGAGAAAAGATCAAGTTGAGGGCTTGGACGAGAAGGAGAGATGGAGAATGAGAGCAAACGGAGCGGTGCTGGTGTCTGTTTTCCCTCTGGCTGGTGATGGGCGACTGCAGCCAGCATAAACACATGCCTTCATGGCTCACACATTTCCTGCTTCACTCCACATCCCAGCAGTGGGCCACACAGGCTCAGGACACCGCAGCGAGTGTGTGTATGCGCGTTTTGCATGCATGCATACAGTATGCATGCTCACTGCTCTTGTGGCGCACATGGACCCAAGGTTTGAACAGAACAGCGCTGAACAGCATGCACATGTATGTGAACTCATGAACATACCCAGGCACACACACACACACAAATCACTGTTGGGGGAAAAAAATGATCTCAGTTGAATGTAAAGGAAGATATATTTCATATTGAGCTTTGAGGGAGGAAAGAATTGGGCTTATTCCCATCTGATTCTAACATAATGTATGTGGTTTAACAGGCATTAACACTATTCATCTCCTTACTTTTTGGCGTACCTCTACTCCCACGAGTGAGATATCTTAATGTGGAAGACTCTCTGTAGGCGTGCGTACATATGTAATGATGCTACATGAACGTGAAACAGCAGTGTGTTACTTTAAATTGCTTGTATGTTGTATGGTCTAATGTTGATGGTACAGAGCTGCGGAGGAAAGAAAGATTTAAGACAATGACCATGGGTACAAGGGGAGCAGCAGGGAGTTTGGGGGAGAGAAAGTCATGGGGCAAGAGAAAGGTGGAGAGATAACATTGAAGAGAAAGGAAGGAGAGAGGTGTACAGAGAAGGAGAGCTGGCTGAGGGGCCTAAAGATCTTCATCCTCAAGAGACACTTCCCTCAAAAGAAAAGCACCTTTTCTGTGTTGGACACCTGTAAGCCCGATGTTAAGTGGACAAGACATTTCCGGTATTTAGTAATTACTCTGTTCCCTCCACTCAAGTATTCATTTGAGGAACTTTGGAGGGAACTTGCTATGGATTAGAGGTCAGGGTCACTGAAGTCCTACCCTCTCTTCTTGGTAAATGGTGTAGACACCGGCCTGCAGAAGGTGGCTAGGTCCCAGAAGGAGAGGATTATCCAGGGTTGATTTCTACCACAGTGGGTCTCTAGGTATCCGTTAAGGACTATAGAAAGACCCTACCGACAGTTACTAAGTATTTCACGAGGTGTCCCTGAAGTATCTTAAAGTGTTGATTCCCTATGCATCATCCTCTGTCAATGGATATAGATTTGGTTAAAGAGGAAAACAAGGAGGAGGGCGCAATGAAAAGAGGACTAGACATCATTCGGGGGCCCACAAACATGGAAAAGACGCAGAGTTTATTTATGAGTACTATTCAAAAACAGCTCCATGTACTGTGTTCTGTCTAAACATGAGTTATAATGGAGTCTGGACCAAGGCCTGGAAGTACATTAGGCCACAGGGACTGCTGCTCACAAGTCTCAACCAGAAAGTCTTCCATTAAATGCCAGCCGGGAACATTACACGTTCTCTCTGTCACTCACATCTCCTAACACATACAGTACGTGCACACACAAAATAGACCTGCCTCTCAGGCGCTGTAATCATTATCTTACATTAATTAAGGGGGTTACTCAGATCATTAGTGTACAAGAGGATGTAATCTGATCATCAGCTGGCTCATCAGCCTACTTGGAAATTAATAAGCATCACACAAACTCTCTCTCAGGTGACATTTGGACTTCTCCTCCCTCACCCCTTCTCTCTCTGTCGCTGTCTGCTTTTCATGCCGCCTGTGGCCTCCTAATGGCTCAAGTGAGGTAAGACTTCTTGGAGAACGCACCAAAGCAACCTTTGTCAGTGTGTGTGTGTGTGTGTGTGTGTTTGTGCGCAGTATACCGTATATGTCTGCATGTTTCAAACTGTGTGCATTTGTGTGTATTTCTGCTGTGGGCCCAGATCTGTTCTGAGCACAGCGGCGAGCTGTTTCAGGCTGCGGTCTAAGTTCAATAAGCCAGGTTTGACATATGCTAGCATTCTGTACAAACACTGCCCAGTGGTTGGCCCTGCACTCTAACCCTGCTATTATGACTGCTGTGTGCGTATGTGCATGTGTGTGTGTGTGTGTGTGTCTGAGTGTTCTTGTGTATCACAGAGAGAGGGGGAGACGGCAAATGTACCACACAAGAGAAAGGAAAATAGAGAACGACAACTGAGAAACCTAAAACCAGAGTCCAGAGAGGAGAACGTGATTAGAAGAGCGGCCAACATCTAAAAATGTTTTTAAAAGAGAAAAAAAAGAAGAGAAAGTTTCTTCAGAGGACTGAGTGAGTTTCTGGTGTGTGTCAGAAAACAACAACAACACACTTGTTCATATGAAGTAGATCTTACTGCCCAGTGGCCGGAGAGATTCTACACTTCCTAACACATCACACAGTTTGACATGTAGACCTAACTAACCTAACTTAATTAGTCCATAAATAAATAAGTGAATTCACAAGATCGATACTCCAGAATTCAGATGAATCATTTCTCATCTACTCGGCTCGTTCTGTTGCTACATCACATTACACACATTTGCACATTGGTCCAGCAGATTTACACAATCTGCTCATAAAACCACATCCTGTCCTACATGCTTCCTGCCTGATGAATCCTGTGAATGATTGCTTCTCTTGTGTTCTGCCTACCAGCCTGCCTGCTTGACTGAGGTCTGATCTGTTTACATTTCGCCCTTACCAACCTGTTTGTCTGCCTACCTGCCAAGCTACCGCAAGTGTTTAGTTCAAACTATGCCACATTACAAGGCCGTTTGCTTCGGCTAATGACTGAATTATTGCCGTCATTCCTGCACGACAAGACTTTTTCTGGACTTTAGCAGTGGTTGTCCCATAAAAAGAGTGTCAGTCTGCTTGCCTGCCAGCTTGTTGCTCCCATAAAGACGGAGGAATGAGGGACCAATCTCATTAGGGGAAGATTAGGCCAACATCTGTTTGCTGTCCTGATGCCACTGCTGCTGCTGTGGCGCTGTGATGAGTGCTAACGCCACTGCCAGGGTATTGTTCTAGCTAACATGCATACAAACACACCCACTTTACACACAATACAAGCTGCTATGAGATACTAATCACTACAGTCACTGCATTGTGGGAGGTGGCAGGTCTGTGTTTGTCTGCCATATGTGTGCTATGGGTTGTATACGTTGTGTTGTCGTCTGTTCTTCTGCACGGTCCAAGCCCACAAACAAGTCCAGAGATAGAGAGATGAGTATCAAACATCAAACAGAACTAAAACAACAAGAATTAGAGAAAGGGAACACGAGACAGAGAGAGTAAGAAACAGAATTAGGGAAGGATGGAGGGAGGGATTGAGGAGAAAGGGAAACACATGAGGACGTTAAATGTAACAGAGGGTTTATTGTTTGTGATTCTTTGGGGAGTGGAATGAATGAGCGAAGGAGGGAAAGCGAGAGAGAGAGAGAGAGAGAGAGAGAGAGAGAGAGAGAGAGAGAGAGAGAGAGAGAGAGAGAGGGAGAGAGAGAGAGAGAGAGAGAGGGAGAGAGAAAAAGAGACAGTGTGTTTGTGTGTGTGTGTGTGTGTGTGTGTGTGTGTGTGTGTGTGTGTGTGTGCGTGTGTGTGTGTACAGTGCTCTGGCACAGTGCAGGACATTGGGCAGACCTGCTCAGTAGGCCTGCAGACTGGGGCCTCCCTACCAAACAAACAGTGCTATAATCAGTCTGATGCTACTGAGTAGACAGCCAGCAGCGTTCTGGAAATCAAACAGCTATGGCACAGGATTAAACACACTGCAGCAAGGAGGTCAACTTTCTACGCTAGGTCACACACACACACATACACACACACACACACACACACACAAGCATGCATGCCAGGCAACGCTCTTGACACTTGGACCAACAGCTAAGTATGATTATACTCTTTGACAAGCATCATATACTGCTGTCACTCACACACCAAAATGCATACATGGAAATGGGCACACACACACATACACACACATATAGTCAGCAGCAGGAAGATGACCAAGAGATAATAATTGCCCTATAGGGTCTCAGCTGCCAGAACACACTCTCTCTCTCTCTCTCTCTTTCTCTTTGACTCTCTCCATCTTTGACAGATTTAAGTAAATACCAGCAAACAAGCAATTATTTCTGGCAGCCTGTGCCCCTTCTCCCGTCCAAAAAGACATGGAGCAGAGGGAGAGGGGGTGGATGAAATCACCCTAACAGATGTGATTTAAATCAATATTACATTATATGTCCCTTTATTTATTTAAAAAAGTAACACAGGGCATCAAACCAAGAAGGGCCGGGCGACGACTGCTGCCCTTCACTGCAACAACTCATTGCTTTAAACACATTGGGGGGTTTTTCAGATTTTAATTTCCTTTTACCCCATTTTGTCCTTTTTCGGTGTTCCTCCAAGTCTACGCAATTCCCCCTGATGTTCAAATAATAACAGGCAGGAAAAAAGAAAATCCGCCGAGCTGTCAAATATAGAGTTTTAACACAAACCATATGGTGGGACGATGGAGGTAAACAGCTGCAGACTGAACGAGGCTGGGGCGAAAGGTAGGGGAGAGGAGGGAGGGAGGGAGGGAGGGAGGGAGACGTGGAAGAGAGCGGGGAGGGACCAGAGGGAGGAAGAAGAGATCAGAGGGGAGATGGTGTGAGATTAGAGAACGTTGTTGAGGAGGTGGAGTAATGGGAGGCGGAGCTGGCGGGGGAAAATATGAGAATCTGCAAAAGATGCTAAAGGTGGAGGATGAAGGGAAGGAGGCGGAGAGGTGGGTGATGGGAGGGGAGGGTGGTGGAGCGGGTGACAAACTGTAGTCTGGGAACAAATGAAGGTGTTGCAGCCGAGCTTTGACAGAAGGAGAGGAGGAGTGGGAGCTTCTGTGTTGTAGTATAACAGACTACAATATAGGTGGGCTGCGTTCCAAAGGAATGAAACCATTCAGAAGAAAACAGGAACAGGCTAAAGATAGCTCAGTCAATGTTAAGCTGTTTCACTGGCTTATTAAATTCTCTATTCTGTTATTAACTTTTATTTTCAAGGGAGCACTCCGTACTTCCTGTGACATAATTGAGGTTTGTATAGAATATCCTTAGTTTGCCTTCATCTGAGGACATTCTTAGGTATGTGTGAGGAATATTGAGGATACAAAGGATTTACAGAGACATAAACATATAGAGACAGTAGGTAGCAGTAGAAAGCAGTCTTACCTTTGGTTGAGGCAGCACAGGAATGAACCAAATCAGCAGCATGGAGGAAGAAGAGAAAAGTCTCTGATTAGTATGACGGTTTTAGTTCACACTTCAGTCAGCTCATCTGGGATTACAGTTGGAGATAACATCTGCCACCAGTCTAACACTCACTGTCTGACCAAACACTCTTTAATGACAATGTAGTTCGTTCAGGCTCGGCAACAGCACCATTAGGACTCATCTTTTTATTTTATGTGGGTGGCAAACGCTGAAGAGGGAGAAGAGAGGAAACACTTTGTCCTCACATTTTCTGTCATGCTATATTACAGTGATAAATAAAGACTGGGGGGCTCTCTAGGGTCAACAAGTGGAAGCTGACTTGCAAAAGGTGTAAGAACGCACATGAGTGGACTGCCTTCCCTTGAGTGATGAAGAGAAGCATGATGAAGCACCCTATGACATGAGGCTGCTTGTTAGACACAGGTGGACTTTAAAGATTACTACAAAGACACAGGGGCTTAATAAACCACGGACCCCTGGTACAGCTTCAGCCCACCTTGCGTAAACCACCTTTATGATGTCAATGACTCTTTCTCTTCCTCCTTGTGGTGGCATGGCCCCTGTCATCTGACACAGGAGCTGATCGGGCCTGACAGGGGGTCAGCGACCTCACTTCCTACCCTAATTGGTCCTTGGTGATAAACCGGCCCCCTGGGACCGAGGGAGATGAGGGCTTGGTGAAGCAGCAAGGAGTGAGGAGTAAAAGGGTGGAGTGGAGTGAGCAAAGGGGGTCTACTGAGGCCCGGTCTAACCCAAGCATTTGGTAATGCGCTAATTAATTTTAAGAGTTCTACATCCCCCTTTCTGGCTCTCACTAGAAACAGATGTTAAGAGGAGGAAAGGGGGGGGGGCATACGTGCTGGTGGTGGAGGGTGATACGGGCTGTGAGCGATACACAGTTACAGATCTCCAGAAAAGCAGGGGAAAGGGAGAAGTAGGTGACAGACAAACAGAGAGAAACAATGTTCCAATCCAGTCGCTCTCCTGCCCTCTGACAGGTGAAGCAGATGACAGTGCAATTTCACACCTCGCTGAGCCAATGACAGATTCTTCTGTAAGCGAGAAGGAGAACAAAGCATCTCGCTGGGAAGCTGCACGTGCACACGCTCACGCACACGCTCACACACACGCACACACACACACACACGCACACACACGCACACACACACTTCACATACAGTACACGGAAACAGAAAGCAATAGACAGGATTCCGTTAACACTTGTGGGATGCACCCTGAGAAAAACACAATGGCCTATTCATCAGATGTGTGTGTGTGTCTGTGTGTGCACAATGACACGGGTGTCACTGAGACAGGGGGGGGGGGGGGGCATCTTTAACTTAATAAAGGCACTGTGGGGTGTGTGCACAGGGGCCGGCGGCACTTCACATTCAAATGTTAAGTTGTCAAATTTCCGAGGAACTGCAGCGTTAGCACAGGAGAGCGAGGGGAGAGAGTGTGTTCCTGCTTAATGCGTCAGGGGGATCTGGAAGTGAAAACGAGAGGGGGGAGGTGTGTGTGTGCATGAGTGTGTGCGTGTGTGAGGGATTTAGGGGAGGTGGGGGGTCCGGGGAGGCCCAGTTGTTGTAACCTCTGACCTTTCGGCACGCTCCAGGGCCTCCCAGAAGCCACTTCAAATGCACCCTGCATGGGAGCCCCCCGTGCCACAGAGAGAGAGAGAGAGGGAGAGAAGGAGGGGAAAAGAGGAAGGCCAAATCTCAGCTGTCATCACCGTCACAGGGCTTCATCTACACTTGGGCCAACGGTTTGCATTCACAACACAAGCACATTCTGTTTACTGTTGCTCCCGTCAACCACAGGTCCAAAGCCTCAGCTTCTCTCTGTCACTTTAGCGTGACACACACACACACACACACACACACACACACACACACACACACATCCACCTGTCTGTTTATCTCCTCAACTTCTGACTCTTTATCAGTGGTTGCTCTTTTCTCTCATCTGTCTCATGTTCCCTAACTCTTCCTCCCTGTACAAATTGTGTTCCATTCACTTCTTGCTCTCTAATAGAACAATGTAGCAGATTTACATATCCCCCCCCCCCACCCCCCCCCCTCTCAGCTGCCCTGCAGAGTGTTAGACGTCAAACAACCAACTCCCACATCTCACTGTCTGTTTCTCCTCTGCCTCTGTCCCGGTGTGTGTGTGGTCTGATGCAGCCCTGTGGTTGAGACAGGACCCAGGGAGGATTTGGTGGGGGGGGGGGGGGGGGGGGGGGGGCGGTTCGATGAGAGTGATGTGCCAGCTTGAGGAAACATGATATCATCCATGAGATGTCAGCCTCTAGTGAGAAACCAGACCCGGGGCACTGTTGTCATGGCAACCCCCTCCCACCACAAATGAGCCCCCAATTCTTCTCATAGCCCCGGGGCTATTTCTGACCTCCGTCAAAACCACCTGACAGTTGGCAGGAACCATCTCTCTTTCAATCGCTGATCTTTGTAACATCAGTGTGTGTGTGTGAACGCATGGTGTTCAAACACGCACATCTACATTAGTGTTGTGTGCGTAAAAGTGATTGAACACAATTGAGGAAATTCTCATCGAACATAAGACACCTACACTAGTTTCACACACACACAGAGAGAGAGAGAGAGAGAGAGAGAGAGAGAGAGAGAGAGAGAGAGAGAGAGAGAGAGAGAGAGAGAGAGAGAGAGAGAGAGAGAGAGAGAGAGAGAGAGAGAGAGACGGGTACTGCAGGGGTGCGAAAAGTAGTTAGATAGAGTTGTGAGATGAGATGAGATGACAAAATAGTAGATGAGAAAAAAGATGAAGGTAAATGAGAGGCAGAGAACAAAGGCCTGCTAACATCGACTGGATCGTTTCAGTTCCTCTACAAAAAAAGTGACCAAAACCATGATGTGCTCCAGATATAAGTTCTCCCAGGTTCAATAACAAAATAAAGCTCATTAGCGTGGGTGTGAGGGGCTTTAAACACACCCAAACAAATACACACATCTTTATTAGAAAAGGAAAAAAGAAAAGGAAGTAACGTTATGAATCAAAACAGGTCGAGCTTAGGAAAAAGCAATGTTAACAAGCTAGGAGTCCATAAGAAGACACACACACATACACACACACACACACACACACAGGATATTGTTCCTTCAGGGGGGGTTAACATCACTCACTTAGTCCTTCATTTCCTGTCAATGCAGGCTCAAGAATTCAACAATGTACTGCGAATGTTTGACAAACAACTGCCAGCCATGTTGGTGATCACAACTGGCAACATTCCCCAACGGGCTCGGCAGTGAACAGATTGAGCTGTGAATCTCCGTATTCACCATCACACATGTTCTAAGTGCCATATCAGTCATCTGCTCAGAGCTCTTTGCACACCAAAGCTACAGTCGTTGCGTGCACACACACGCAGAGAGTGAACTATTCCCCCAGGCTTCTGAAAGCAACAGTGTTTAATTCTGTGGTGCAAAATGACTCAAATCTTTGCCTGAATGCCCTGAATGTAACCCATGCACTGATGACACTGCCCGGTACTCTGAATAGAAGCCAACGGTGATGATATGGATCAATTAAGATAGCATTGACTTGGAAATCCAACTGGAATCAGGTCTGTTACCTTTTGACCTTACTTAGACTAAAGGTAGGCCAACTATAACCAAACATAACCATTTAAATCAATTACAAATGTATTTACAAACACAAATATAGGGTCTCTAGGACCTACAGTAGCACTTACAGTATGGACAGTGGAGGTAGTCACTCTTAGGTTAACCCCGTCTGTATTGTGATGGTACAATACCCGCTCACGTTTGTAGGTAGGACCAGCTATACGACCAGCTATACTGTATCTCTCTAAACCTTACACAAGGAAAAACCAGAGCACACACTTTTTCACTCTCTCTGCTCTCTGTCTAAAGAACTACTAAAGTTTAGAAGTTGAAGTCCATTTCATTTTTAGGGCCCTGACTGAGAAACAGACTCAGAGACGTTCACCTCAGTCTGGCAGCAGAGTGAGAGCAGGAGGGTGAAGTGCTCACTAGTTGGCTGTGAGATTGATTGAGGTGATGTACCTTCATTTATTTCAATACAATCTGTTCCTATAAAAATTCCCTTTTATGACATGGTGTCATGGTTTGACTGTAGGCCTGGTGTTACCAATGTGCCTGTGGAAAAGTACAGCATGTACAGCCCACCCATACGCAACATACAGGGGGCTTCACTCAAACTTTTCAGTTAAATAATGTAAAATGTTTTGCGGTGCTTCGTGCCCCGTCGTGCCCCCCCACTTCCCCCCTCCCCTCCGTCCCACAGGATGACGGCACCTACACTAAAACCTACAAAACGCAAGGGGAAAACCCTGATTCTGATGCAAATTACCCAAACATAGCCTTAGCTGTAATATTTAGTCTGGGTTTATCCCCGGCTACACTTCTTCTTTACCATATTATCAGGCTCGGTGTACGCAGGCCTTGGAGAATATCCCGCTGGCCCATAATGACAGACACCATGAATTCTGGAGTCAATGAGCCTAACAAACGTTAACAATTCAGGCCCTCTTGCCATCGCCCCCTTTTCAGCCCCCAACCACCGAGACCATTGTAGCAATTAGTATAATGAATGTGGTTTTGCTGGTAGGTAATCACATACTGTATAGCGCGGCCCCCTCTCCCCACATACAGGCGCTCCTGGCCCACCCCCGTCTCTCTCTCTCTCGCTCGCTCTCTTTCTCTCTCTTCCTAACTCCTACACCCTTCCTTTCCGCTCTGTTCAAATCTAAACAAAAGACACATCTGGTCTGTCTCTTAGTCTCCCTCCCCCCTTTGCTCCCATCTCACTTTCTTTCTCTTTAACTCTCTCCTTGTTTCTACTCTGAGTCTTTTTCTGTTGTTTCTATCAGCACTTTGTTGGTGGGAAGAGCTGGGTGTAGGAGCTTTGTTCGAGGGTCAACCGCTCAACTTTAGACTGGAGCTGTTGTGAAAGACAACTACTGTATCCCACAACCTCATGTATCCAAACTCCTAACCAACCGCATGTTAATCTGCAGTTACCGTGTCCTTGAAGACCATAATGTAGCCAACGTTAGTATACAGCAGGAGATTCTAAAAGATTCCTATTCATGGTGGATCAGTCGTACACCAAGCATGTAGAAAGTGGAACTTCTACACCAGTATCACCTGTCACAAGCAAAAAATGGGGGTATCGATTAGCTTATCAAATGAAAACCTCCTTCATCCCTTGAGTCTTGAGTCTCAGCTCTCCACCAGGTCCACAGAAACCAACACTGACGCATCTGCGACTACTGACTGCTAGTGTGCAGAGCATCCTCAAAGAAGGGCTCTGACATCTGTGCGTGGATGATTGCTGTTAAGTTCATGTGTGACGGTCCACATGTGTTCATTAAAATGTACATTTTACAAACCGATTTCAGGGTTGAAATGAACTGTCCGTCACACAGGGGTTATACAGGTCACCCTGACCCACAGAGCACCTCGCTTCTGCCCCAACTTTGAGCTGTCAAACTGCGGCAGACAGACAGACAGCTTCACATCTGGACCCAAGGTGCTATTGTCAGAGATGATCCCTAGACTCCTCCCATTCCTCTCTTGTCTCTCACTTTCCCCATTTTCTTCATAACTTTATCCTTTTCTTTTTTCCCTCACTCTTGCTGCAGCCCTCTCTCTCTCACTCTCTCTCTCTCTCTCTCTCTCGCACTCAATTTCTCCCGCCCTCCCTTGGTTTTATATAGAAAAACATTCCTGGTGTTCTACTCGGCTCCAGTGAAACCTGGTGCTTATTTTCAGTGCCCTAAATTGATAGCAAATGTGAGGACAGATCCCTCCTCTCATTCAGTCTTCCCTCCCTCTGTTCCTCCACCATCCCCACCTCCTCCCCTTTTGGCATTAGCTTTGAGGAGTCGTGGAACATTTTCGTGACCATATTGAACCCTGGGGTTTTGTGTTTTTGAAGGTGTTCTCCTTTAGATTTCAACTGCATGTGTTTTTGTTGAATTTCTGGGGAGAGAAAGTCTGCAGCCCCAGAGTCTCCTTGAGAGCAAGACTGAGTCATAGACTTTTTGTTTTTCAATAAGCCCCCCACTGCACCGTGGAAACCAAACCTGGTTTGCCTCAGCTGTCTTTACCCATAATTCAACAATCCCTGTGTGTTTGTTTTCTCTTTTTCCTCTCCCTCCCTCTTGCTCGCTCTCTCTCCTTCTGACTGTGTAAGTGAAACCCTAACTGTTCCCTTCATTTTGATGCAGCCAACTGATTTCTGCTGGACCAAAATGCCCTCTATTGTTATGGATGTGTGCCGGGGAGAGAAACTGAGACTCAGAGATCAGTGTGTGGGTGAAACTTCTAATGGTTTTGATTAAAAAAAATGAGAGAAGAAAACTCAGTCAGATTCTTGTTAAGTCTGTTTTTTTCCTCCAAAAAGGCTCACTTTGGGACTTTATGGGCAAAGGTAAAGAAGTAAACTATGACTTTTACACACAATATTGTAAATCCATATCCAAATGTTCCTTTACTTATTTGTGTTTTTGCCAGGTAATGAGACCAAGCTAGCTGCTGGGAGAGACAGCTTCAACACCCAACTCTTCTGATCTTGGCAAATGTTATCCTCACCATGAGTCATAACTTTATCAGCCAATCATGTGGCTGCTATGATTAATGTCCCATTTATCACTGCAACACCACTGCCACGTGCCATGATTCAGTCAGAACAGAGAGTTGAACGCGACACAGCAAGGCAGCTCCTCCTAGCTTAAATTCACAGATCCATCTATAGAGACTGAAGGGGCTAAAAGCCTGGTTGTCCCTCATGGGTCTTTTTGAGGGGATGGTGCCACTGAGTGTAGTTGGTGGTTACTTAGCCTTGCATGGATGGAGAGTCAGGCATGCCTGCTTGTATTGGCCAACTTTCAGCATTCCACATGTCTTTGTGATTTTCAGCTCTCTGACCTCAGGAGACCCTTCACACTACTGTAAGTCAGACTCACTACAGGAGCACAGACGGACCAGGAAGGAACGCCGAAAACCTGTCGGCCCTTGGCTAATTTCAGATTGCACTTGTAATGCTAGATACTGTTTGCGGTGCAGCTGCTGCAGTAAATCCTCTGATTCAACTCTGGATTATGGATTGATGATATTTCAAGGGTTCCTCACACTTCATGTACTTCTTAACGATCCCACCAGTGACAAACACACAGAAACACACATGCCCAATCCTGACATTGGTGCTGTAAATCCCTTTGATTGACCCACTGTCCTGTTCTTTCCTTTCTCTCTTTTCCGAGCCTGAATTTGAGTACGAGAATCTGCTGTCAATCATTAAACTGGTGCATATAGCAAACAAACTACCAGGAGCACACACATTCTCTCTATCTCTCTCACACACCTAACCAGCTTCATTTCAAAGAACACACATCTTTGTAAGAGCTCATCCAAACTATAGGAAGGCCCTTCACACAGACGCAACAATGTGTTCATCTGAGACTACAGAGGAGAGCTGCAGTTATCCATGAGGCTCCACTGGTGCTTCAAGTGGACTAGTGAGTCACAGATATAGGCCACCCTGTGTCACACAGTGTGTAATGACCCGTGTGGGTTGCGTCCTTTGCTCTAACACTGTTAGCAGGCTAGTCATGGGGATTTAACAAAGTTAGAGGTGCTAATTGCAGACTCATGCTAACTGTCTGGCCAGAAGAGGGGGAGCGCAGATTCACTACATCCATACACACGGATCTCTAAGTTATTATTGTGTCCAAACAATAATGATACAGCCCCCTGACTAATCCCTAGTTACTATTCACTGTATGCTCACAACAGTGTCAGTGTCACTTTGCCTCCTTTCCTCTGCACTTGGCTGCTTTTGCCACCTGGATTCACCTCACAGCTCTCCAGCAACCTCAAGTAAACGGTAGAGCATGATAGTGTTTTGAAGTGTGTGTGTGTGTGTGTGTGTGTGTGTGTGTGTGTGTGAGCCTTCATGTCTACACCCATCTGTGCCATAGAAGCAGAACAAACTAAACAGTGAGAGACAGAGAGGATGTGAGATGAAGTAGGGAAGCTGATTTGGGAAGTGTGTCGGTGGGTGTGTGAGTTCAGATCCAGCTCCAGGAGCCAGTTGGGCCGTGGGGCTGAGCTCAAACAGGATTTACCTGTTGCTGTCCCCAGGTGACCCGCTTCATTCACTTACCGATAACTGCTGCAGGGCCTAATCTCTAAAGCGCCTGCTTCATAAATCTGCATGTGGCTGAGTGTGTGTATACACAACCAATCTGTCTCCTTGCTCATATTCTATGGCTTAATAAAGTTATCGGACGCCCTCTCACCTTAAATCAGCGTCTGACCAACTCCCATAAAAACTAAGATATCCAAGCTGTCCTTCTCCATCTCTCCAACATGCTCTAATGTAAACGTTACAGTCTCTCTCCCTCTCTCATGCTCCAACAGAGAGAGCTCTCTGTAATGGCAACATAAACCCTGTCACTCTATACTCTAACACTTCGCCTGAGGAGGAAAGCTAGCTACGCAATTGGTGCGGTTTATCCAGCTTCAGTCAGTAGAATAATAAATTACAATCTATAATAAACAAATCATTCTGTCATAAATCCTCAAAGCTAAACAGCAGCGTGGCAGGTGGAGAGGATGAGGAGAGGAGAGGAGAGGAGAGGAGAGGAGAGGAGAGGAGAGGACAGGAGAGTGTTCTCCCCCTCCCTCACAGCAAACTGCATACCTGCTTTGCCTGAATCGGTCCTTTTGAATTTACATGTTACAAACCAGGCCACAGTACATAAACATGTGCAGAACCCACTCATCAGTGGTTGATGGCAGGATGTCACCATACAGTTACCGACCCTATTATTCAAAAACCAAACACAATAACTGTCAGCCACAATTGTCAGGGCTGGGAACAACGCCTGGACCAGATCCCTCTCCTGTTTCCTACCTCTACAAACCCAGACCAAACTGTCTGCACCCTGCCTCTCCAAAACACGGCTCTATCCGCCCTTTGCCCTGGGGATGTGTGTCAGGATGGTTTACACACTCAAAACAAACAGGTGTCCAATTGCCACACCAAGAAAAATGGATGTGGGTTTGGATTGTGGAGACACGGGGAGGAGGGGAAGGGGGGGAGGGAAAGAAAAAGGGATGGAGGGAAATAAGCGTACTGGAAAGAGAGCAAGAGACGGAGCGGGAGGGAAAGAGGGAAGGCGGGTTGTATTGCTGAGCAAGAAAGTGAAAGTTGTCATAAAATGACAATAATAAGAGGCCTGAGTGCCACCCAGTGACCACATCAAGGCTTCTTTAATGATAGGCTGTGCAGAACACATGTCCCACTGGATGCGGGATAGGTTTTGTGTGTACTTGTGTGTGAGACACGTGTACTCTCCTGTCAATGTTACAAAAATGGCTTAGTTAGGACGTTAGCCCACTCTCTGGATAGTATAGACCACATGTACCACAGTACAGAGAGTGGGCCCCCGTATGTTCCACTATACAGGCTCTCCACTCACACACACACACACACACACACACACACACACACACCGGCTCTATGGTTACTACTGGATACTTTACAAATAAACACTTCTTACATTAAACTGTCTCCCACATGTACAGAGCCTTCACCTACAGGCCTGGTTGAGGATGGATCGCCCTCTCCCAGGTGAACTCTCTCCCGGGGCTGCGTTCTGTGGGGTGACTGTTGGTTATTATTCAGCCAAACTGGAGTCCCAGCAGGTGTTTCTCATCAGCTGTCAAAGGGAAACACCTGCTGTGATGTCACTAACTGGGGCGTGGGCACAAGTGCAGTACCCTACATGTTTTAACCCTTTGAGAGCAGTAAAGAATAGGTTTCCTGCTCCATGTGATCCACTGTGGACTTTAATTCACATGAATCTTTTTTATTCTTAATGATGTCATTAGTCATGGGCCTGTCAATGGTAACCTTATGTAAAAAAGAGAGAGCACAGCATGAGACAAGCATGCTAAGAGAGGCAAGAACAGGCCAGAGACTGGGCAGTGAGCAGATGTCCTCACACCAAATGTCATCAACACATCCGGTGCAGCTGGCATGTGTGTACCAGCTTGAGAAGCAGGCCAACATGCAGGAGGAGGGAGGAGTGTCTCAGCTGCCATTACCAGTGTGAGAAGGAAAGAGAAACATCAGCTTGAGATGAAGAAAGCCAGAGAACAGTGGAGATGCATTCCAAACAAAACCATTTACCAAAATTAAATCAGTAACGTTTCACCCCCAGTGTGATAAACAGTGTGTGTAGGACACAACTGGACCCTGGACAAGGAAAGCTAGACAGGCAGCACTGTGGCTACAGAGGGACCTGAGGCCAGGACACAAAGTGCTGTTCTTTCTCACAAACACCTTGAAGGAAGAAAAAAAGTAAAAGCCCTGACCACATAAGAGGCTCTGTTCTGGAGGCAAACGCAGTTAAAGTTCCAGCTAGGACCGATCCACTGAGAGCCCTGAAGTGTGGAAGGAGAGAAAAGGGAGCTTTATTTGCTTAACGACTTCCATGATTCAACATGAGGCAGAAACGCCTGCAAACTGGCTCAGGATCTTTACGATTAAAAATATAAAAAAATTTCAGAACCGCTTCATCACACTTTTGAAGTCGAATGAAAAGGAACGTGCGATTGGATGAATCACTCTGGAGGGCCAGGACTAAACAGACTCAATCAGTGTCAATCAGTCTCACAGTTTATGGTTTATAGTGAGCGATTTGGCAAGGAGAGGAAGGACGTTGAGAATTAGAAGCCTAGACAACGACAGCAGCATCTGGTTTTATTTGCTTGACGTATCTCATAAAAGCCGAACTGGACTAAAGACGGTTACTGCAGCACGTATCGTCTTAGAAGCTTTCATGCACGCTGGCACGGAAGTCTGTTTGTGGGACGATTGTGTCTTTTATGGTAAGGATTGTGTAGTTTCAATGTTTACCCAAAGAGGAAATCTCTCACAGGGAATTTTCCTTTGTATCCAAAAACAGAAACCTTGGCCTTGGAGTAAACACATGTGCACGAGCGGTTAGGTCATAGTGGAGGGATTAAGGCATCAGGAGATAACGGGGGCCGGTCCTGAAGCCTTCGGTGTGAACGGTACCTCGTTACAGGGTCCATTTTACAGCCAGGCCTGGAGGAGAAGTAAACTCGGATGAAAAGAGCAGAAATAACAATAAAAGAGCAAGCAGGGGGAAAAAAGCAGGGATCTGAGAAGCTCTCTGGGCCAAAACCACAGATAAAATCTAACCACAGAATGAAGGCCAGATTACTCTAATTCACTGTCATCTCAAGCATTTCTGCATGGAAAGAGAGGCAGAGAGAGAGACGGAGGGGAGGCAGGCACATAAATGGTGGGAGCTGATCCTCCTTCCTTCCTTCCACGTCCACCCACACCCACTCCTCTCCTCCATTCAGATTCACTGCTCTTAAATTGTTTGCCCTCTGCTTTTAATGGCCTTCTCTAGATCATCAGCTCTTAAAATAAACACGGCGGCTTGGATTACGTTCCCTATCACCATTCCACTGACGCAGAACACACATGCGGGAGCCTGTGCCTGTCTCCGGCTCGCCCGCCTCGCCGCTCGTCTCTCTCCGGCCTTTATGTTAATGCCGTCTGCTGCGCGCCCCTGTAGGTTTGGCTTGCGTTAAAGTTGAGAGCAGAAGAATGGAAACTCAAGTAGGGCTCAGCAGCAGCAGCAGGGTGGTCTGTGTCTAATAATACACCAATCAAATGTTACCACACAAAGAGCAAATAACAGAGTAGATCAGCTTCACTGTTGCTGCAAGAGGAATCAGAGAGACACAACATCTGTGAAAACACCTCCTAATGGGGGTAATTGTGATATCCACTCGTTACACCCCGACCATTTCATATCATTTGCAAATCATTTCTAAGCGGATCTGGACCGGGGATGAAAACCTGAGCAGATCGTATGGTTTTGCAATTTTCCACTTTTGTGGCAACAGATTGCGCCCAGTCAGGGACCAGTGAGGAGCCTGGTTCACCTTCCCTCAGCCCACAGGAGGGGACCAGTGAGGAGCCTGGTTCACCTTCCCTCAGCCCACAGGAGGGGACCAGTGAGGAGCCTGGTTCACCTCCGCTCAGCCCACAGGAGGGGACCAGTGAGGAGCCTGGTTCACCTCCGCTCAGCCCACAGGAGGGGACCAGTGAGGAGCCTGGTTCACCTCCGCTCAGCCCACAGGAGCAGGCAGGGAAAGCTCAGGTCCCAGGCTGGCCGCACAATATACTGGGTCATATCAGTCAGACTGTGCCTGTGGGTGTGTGTGCGTGTGTGCATTTCACACACACACACACACACACACAAAAAGCCTACACACATATGGGGGATGAGGGGGGTTCAGGTGCAGGGTGAGAGGTCCAGAGGTCCAGAGAGGACGCACATATGCTCTCTTACAGGAAGCTTTTGTTGTGGTTTGTTCTGCTTCTATGGCACAGATGAGTGTAGACATGAAGGCTCACACACACACACACACACACACAAAAATATATCAACAAACAAAGTCCTATAAATATACATGCGTCTTCCCTCCTGTGGACCAATAGCGATGCAGGCCTGATCTGTGGTCTGGTGTTTATGAAAGTGTTTCTTCCTCTTCTATCTCACAGCACACTTCATATCTTCTTAGAGGAAATATAACTAGCTGCGTGGACTTGTGCCCATTTTTGAATCTAACAAAACCTAATAATCCCTTTATGGGTGTTGTGTTTATGCTATATGATGTTGGCACGGCCTCAGTCAGAAGTGTACAGGTATCTGCAAAGCTCTGAGTGAGTATGGGGACGCCCTCTATAGCGTGAAAGTGATCTGAGTGGACTCCTCTGGCAGAGCGCTGTGCTCTGGTTGCCCACACGTTGGGCCAGAGTGCCACAGTAGCGGCCCAGCACTCCGTGGCAACTCGCCGTGCCAAGCAGGCCAGGCCAGTCGCTGACACTCATTGGATATCACCCAGCAAAAAGGTACGCGGAGGGAAAAAAAAACGGCTTGGTGGCCATGGCAACCCTGTTCGCTGGTCTTTTAGGAGAGTTAATCAACACGTAGATACACATGGATCTAATAAGGCCATTTACCAACTGGAGGGTGACAGTTTGTTCTCGTAAAGTCAACGTCTAAAACTTCATTAAAATATAGTACCAGCAAGTTAAACGAGGACATATAAAAAAGTGTAAACACACACAAACACACAATGAAATTTCACAACATTGTTTCCCTTAATCTGCTTCATATCCTTACTGCTCACCGAGGAGAGAGAGAGGAGAGGAAAGTATTGTTTCCCTCCCTTTAGGAAATTTATGCATTGAAGCTGCCAATAAGAATTCAAATGAGCCTGAAATTATAGAGGAGTGAGTTGAGCGCTGACAGTTGACGGATATAATGAGAATGTTACAGTCCAAAATGATGCCTGTGAAACGGATCTGGTCATCCATATGAAAAACAAACACAGGGAGAACTTGAGTGAATGTGTCAGGTGATTTGGTGATTTGTGTGCAGTGGCCTGGCCCTGCACTGCACTGCACTGCACTCCACTGCACTGACTCTCCCTGCATCTCTCACTGCTGTGACATGCAGAGGATGAAGAACCCAGTGAATGATGAACTATATGTATTATTCTATATGTCCTTTAAAATACAAATCCGAGAGTTAAATGAAGACACGAGACCAAACTCATTCCAATCTAACTGCCAACAGAATAGGATATGACCTTAATCAACTATATTCATCCTGATAAATGTGAAGTTTAGCAGTTAATAGTCTTCATCATTACTTATAGGATTACTATGGAAAACTCAGAGCTGTGAAGTCGAACCCCTAAACCTGATATCTTCTTAATTAACATTAATTAGAACACACACATCTTCCCCTGGCTGCTTACGGAGAAACTATTTAAGTGAGGAGAAAAGACACCTAAAAGACAAGCAGACATGTGCGCCCACACACACACACGAACACACACACGAACACGCACACACACACACACACACACACACACACACACACACACACACACACACACACACACACACACACACACAGAGCGAGCCTTTCTGAACTCAGTGACACTGGCACATTTAAAAACATTAGCTGTGCTCAAACTGATTTGAATGAAACATTTTAAGCGGTCTGATACACCTTCTGCCTCGTCGTGCTGTGTGTGTGTGTCCTGTCCTAGAACTTTGTATGCACACATAGCTATGTATGGGTACAATACAAACTGCACCTTGCAGTCAATGGATTTATTCCATACTGTGCTTAACATTGGGAACAAGACCCCCCCCCCCCCTGCCAACTCCACACAGTCACTCTGTTATTTGAGGGAACAAAAGCGGGGCTCTCAAGGCCATGGGTGGATCCATGAAAGGAAGAAAGGAGTCCTGCTCCTGGTCCTGTCTGAATAGAAGCCTTTCACACGTAGAGAGGCCTGTTTACTCTCCCTCTATAATGGCTCTAATTTTCTGATCATTATTGAGTAATTCCATCCACCCCCACACGCAGCGTTTAAAGCTCTCTCTCTCTCCCATCACTCACGCCAGCGTGTTCTGGCCTCTGAAGGGCCCCGGGATCCTGTCTCAAACCATGTACAATAGATGTTCTTCAATTTACAGAGCACTTGCAAAAATTCCTCCCTCAGTCCCAATGTGTAGGATTTCCTGCCGTGTCTGTTCAGCTGAGCAGATTTAGCAAGAATCAAACACGAGCGGTGTGAAAACATCTCCATGTGTGTGGACGTAGAATATTCAGTCAGCCGCTCGGCTTTTCTACACATGGACTCATCCTCTGCTGTGATTGGAGAAGAGCTGGTTTATCCTCCATTTTGTTTTGGACCAGAATGCACAGAAGCACCATCACCGTGGGCAACAATATTTGCTCTGTAAAAAAAGCTGGCGGAAAATATTTTGGAGGAGAAAAAAAAGGAGAAAATGTCTGCGTACTTGATAGCAATTTGATTTTTTATGCCTCAAACCTCCACACAAAACAAAATAAAAATGTTTAAAGATGGCCGTTCTGTCCGTCCCCTGTGAAAATGAATTTTTTATAAATCAACAGGAACGGCGATGGGAGCTTGGGCCACATGGCGAGGGGGGGGGGAGAGAGAAACGCTCAGTGAAACCAAGGACGGGGGGGGGGGGGAGAGAGAATGGTAAAATAAGAGACAGAGAAAGAAAACGATCAGAAGGAGAGAAGTTGGCAGCGACTGTGTCGGTTTGAAAAGCTGGCACATTCTAAACAGAGCTGCAGCTTTGCGTGCCAAATGCTGCCAACCAACCCCACCAGCCTGAATATCTGCCCTCCCTCCCTCTTTGTGTTCAGCATTTGGAATCATCTCTATTCTACGCTTTCCCTTTTACTTTATATCAGGACTCGGTATCATCATTACAGCCTGACATTTACTATCATTAAACCAGAGGATTAAAGAGGAAGAGGGAAATGAAAGTATTAATGTAGTGATATTAGTATTATTCATTAGGAATTTCATTGAGGAGGATTTTGTTTTCATTTCATCGATGTGGAGGAATCACATTCAAGATGGTGCAAAGAAAAAGAATCCCCATTGCCACACGGAGGCAGAGGGGCTCTGTGATCCACGGGTGTTGTGGTGTTCCGGTGCCGTTTACCGTATGGAAAGAGCCGTCCCAATTACAGGGCAGCCTTCCTCCGGCTCTGCTCCACTGGACCAAACGGAGCGAGGCCCAGGCAGACTGAACCGAGTTGAGCTGCTGGGAGCCGGCCCAAAGACGACGCTCCTCTCCCCCTGCCTGCCTTCCTCCTCTCCTCCTCCGCTCTCTCCTCACCTCTCATCTGCATTCTTTGCCCTTTCTTCTCCTCCTCTACTCCTGCTCGTTGCCCCGAGGCTCAGTGAGCTAAGAAGTTGAGCCGCCCCTCCCCGTGTGGATGCACTGTATGTTTTTAGGGGACAGACAGATTTCAGGCCTGGTGCCTGTTGAGAAAGAGAGGGCTGCACGAGCAAATTCACACAGAGGATCAAGCCCACGTCCTCTGAGTGAACGAGACGGAGGACAACGCAGCAAAGACCGACAGGAGCCATGCACGCTTAGGTTGTGTTAGCCATGGTTTTGTTATTAAAATAGAGAAAAGGGGTTTGAGTATTGAGAATAAAAAAAAACTCTATTGCTTAATAACTACATTCTTAAAAAATGCAAACTATTGACTGACTTTCATTGCCTGTATTTATTAAATTCATTAATGTACTTTTTATGCAAATCATTCAATTATAACATTTTTGGGGGCACACATTCTTATTGTTAAACGTTAGTTATCAGTTACTAATGGAATGTGATGATAAAGCTGCTTAAACTGACAGCAGAACATTTAGTTATTAACCTTAATTACAGAAATAATTAAAAATCACTGTACAGTGAAATTAGGAAATAAAGCTAATCCATTTAGCCACAATAGGCACTTTCTCATACAAGGGAATGTTTCTATTTACAAAACTAAGGCCAGACCTTCATTTCCAAATTTAAATTAATTCAATTCTATACTCGGTCTTTTGTGTATCACTTTCTTGTATTATTCCCTAAATTGAATAATTACAGTGAAGACAAAGCCGGCTGGCCTGAGCCCAAGCTGGTGGAGCTGCACGGTGCTTTGGAGTGGTGGAAAGTTAAAGGAGGTCAGAGGCTCGGACCTTGTGCCTGTGAGTCTGAGCGAAGGGCGGCTAGCATCCTTTTACTGAACCCCGATCCTACTGGAATAATGTGTTTACCAGCAATTCCTTACACTCCACACACTCCACTCTTCTTTTCTCTCTCCTCACTTGTAGCACACACACACACACACACACACACACACACACACACACACACACACACACACACACACACACACACACACACACACACACACACACACACACACACACACACACACACACACACCTGAGAGCGGGCCAGGTTGGGTCTGTTGGAGGCCCCTCTGCCTCGCCGCATTAAAACGCCACCGTCTCTCTGTCCTGTCATGAGCGCCGCTTGGCGAGACTCAAACTTTATTGGGCCACATTATTTCAAATGACGACAAAGCGTAAGAAAGCTTGGGTTGAAAGCGGTGATTTTCACACCGGATGAGTGTGTCTCCCTCAGTGCAGACACTCACACACACTCTGTTCCTCCGTCGTCGGCCCAGATGACAGGCTGATGCCAGAACACCGGAGCACAATTCTATTCTCCATCCAGAAAATCGCTGCTCTGCAAAAGGCCGCGCCAAGTAAAAGAAGAAGAGCCATTTCTCAGTCATTAAGATTTGTTCTGTTAACGTCAGCCACATTGCTATTATCGCTCTGTAACTAAGCAAACAAAGAAGCCATCCAGTGACGTCTTCTTCTCTTATTTTCTGCTCAAACGGTTCTACAATCATTCACCAGGACAGCACTTCTCTCATCTTATCCCCTCTAATTTAAATAAAATACATAGCCTGTATAAACCATCTGTCTATAAAGCACAAATGTCTCTGTGTGAAAAAACAAACAGCACCATCGCCTGTTTGCTTTTCACTTCATTATATAACTGCGTCTGATAACATTACCTTCCTTTCAAGCTCAGGATATTGGGCAAACCAGATAAGATGTGTGTGATGGATTAGTGTGACAAGGCGTTAAGTCCCTCAGCCTGGCAATCTGTCCATTCCTTTCTTTGTTTAGCTCTATTAAAAGATATTCTCTTGGCCATTTGTAATGACAGCGAGACGGACCGACACACAACCACGGGTAAATGAACATCTCTACAGTTCACAGTCGCACCATGGCGGCCTGGAGATACGGAGGATTCTGGCACACACACACACATGGACACACACACACGGACATGGGCACACACACACACACACACACACACACACACACACACACGAACACACACACACACACACACACACACACACACACACACACACACACACACACACACACACACACACACACACACACACCTCTCTAGTCTGTGTGTCTCCAGCGTTTCAGGCTGCTTCACTCTCAGTCACGTCTTTTCCCCCTAATAGTTGTGCTAATGAGAAACGTATGAGGCAGCTATGATTCCAAACATGACTAATGCTGGAAAAGCAGAGATTCTTAAGACTGACAAATATGGAACACGTCGCTCGAATAACAGCATGACCTGATCCGGGGTCTCCAGGCGGAGAACGGCCGACAGCACCCGACCGGAGAGCCGGGCTCTTGGCGTGGACAGACGTGTGATCAAAGATGAGATCAGATTCCTGTTCTCTCTCTCCACATCCTTGAACCATTAACAGTTTCATGATCAGATGCAGGGAAATCAATCATTGCAGAAAGAAAACCACCCGTTTTCGTGGTGGTCTCACGTTGAACGTGTGTGTGTCGTCAGGTACGTGTCAAAAGAAAATGACCAGCTTCTTTTTCATAGTTTGCTTTGCAGCTGCAGAGCAGAAGTGCAGATCTGACTGCAGCTCATGTCCTGAAGCGTCTTTGATCTGTCCCAGCTAGCTGCCCTCACTGCCCTGCCTGAAAGGCCCAAGTCTATAATTGGACAAAAGCAGAGACACATACTGTACTGTAGGGAAGCAGAGAAAGAGAGAAGGGAGTTTGGAGGGGTGTATCTTCTGTTCTGTCAATCACCCTGCTTGAAAGCAAAGCCCCCCCTGCAGCTGGCGACGGTGACATCAATGGGACAAGAGAACTGAAACACCACAGCGGGGACAGGCGGGTGAGACGGCTGCGATCCAATCATCAGGCCTGGCAACTGATAGCTTCCGCAAGACACAGACACCCTGGAATGAAAAGCTAAGAATAAAACTGTAACGCTGCCACTCCAAAGGTTAGAATGGAGCCACTGTGTGTCTGCTTCTCTAAACTCCGGTTAACCCCGCACAGCCTTCTGAAAAACAGCTGAATTTGAGCTTCCAAAGGTGGAGCAAACTCAGTTTGAATTCTTCATAGTTTCTCTGTTGCATGTTCCATGTACATGCAAGGTGCTAAGCAACTGATGTTGATGTGGAAAAGTTGAGCAGGAGCAGAATAAGAAACAGACTCTAACCCAGAGTGAGGGACGAGCAGGCAGAAGGACGGCTGAGCTCTGAGCTCTGACTCCCTACCCGCCCCCAAAAGCCTCCTGCTTTTTAAAAACAAACACAAGCAGAAAGGAAGATTGAAATAGTGACAGAAAACAATTTACTATTATACAATTAAGATCAAATATAACCCCGGACCATAACAGACAAATGTAGTAAATGCCTGCACCTCATAAACAGGCTGAGCATTAAGTAAGAGGGTGTAAACAGCCGTTAGGTTTGAAATCTAATTGTTCATATGAACTAAAAGGTGCACGTCACAGAGCAGAGGAGACGGAGGGGCCGGAGAGCGTGTGGGGATGATTGGCTGCTGAATCCTGGCACAAAAAAGCTTTACTGCGAGGGGCACCAGGCTGCGCTGGAAGCTAATCTGAGCGGTGGTACGCCGCGGCACATTGTGGAACAGGAAGAGGCGCTCACGGAGGCCCCGTTAACTCAAGCAGAGTTACACACACTGGGCTGAAAGGAGCCTGGCATGGGGCGCTCTGTCACAGAAGACCGCTGCACCTCCCTGCCAAGGAGCAGAATTAAGGCTCTGTAACTGTATGCCAGTCTGAGGCCACAGACCCAGGATCATAAAAGGACAGGAGAAGGGTCCCTGTTTCTCAATCTGTGTGTATGAAGACAAGAAACACTCCTGGGATTCTACCTGCACCCAGGAAAAAGGGGGAAACTGGCACAGCAGTGAATTACACCGGAACAACCAAAGCTCCAATAACACAAATATACCACCAGTGCCTGAGATGAGCTGGTAAATAAACAGCACTTAAACCAGCGTTCATGTCTGCTTACAGCTGATCTCTCACACACACACTACAGCTGCTGTCTAATACTGATCAATTCAGTTTGATTCATGGACAGTAATTGCTGCGTGCGTTGGTTGATCAAATGGAGGCCGCACCTACAAACACCAAAGAACAAAATGGAGCACGACTGCAGAACAACAGATGATCAGGAATTTCATTGGATTCAGAATGATTAATTTTTTTCAGACCTGATTGTGAACAGCATGAGAGACCTGGAGGAAAAGTATTCACTCAGCTTTACAAAGATTCAGCATTGAAGTGGATGTGGATGTTTTTTTCAGCGTGTCAAAGTTACATTGAGCCATAAAGTTACTCTTAAAAGCCAGACTGTGAATTATAGATCTCAGATCAATAAAAGCGTTCACTTCATTCTTGCAACAGTAAGAGCAATAATGTATTTAATGTTTACACAGAAAGCTGCGTGTTTAAATGACAGAATTATTATTCTCAGCATCCCCAGTGTGGATTTAGTCCTCTGAGCCTGATGTGAATATTCCACACATTAGAATTCACTCTTTTATAATCATTACATTTCTTGTTGGCTCTTTTACTCGACACTGGGCTGAATATGAAAAAATAAAACATTTGAGACGAGAAGAGCCAGGGTGATGATGTCATTAAACGAGGAAAAACAAAACGCTCATTTGTGCTGGAGTGTGTTTGTGTCTTTCCTCTATTTTAACACTACGGTAAACAAAAGCACCGCGATAAACAGAGAACCGAGGTACAAGGCTGCTGTGAGGGAGCATTAGAGTATTAGAGTGTGTGTCTCTTGCGTGTGTGTATTCAAGCGTGTATGCATGCACTGGCCAGTGGAGAAAAAGCCGAACAGAGTGTGGTGAGGATGAAGAGGCTTCAGTCAGGCTGCGTCCTATACAACCTGGGGCTGAGCCAGCTGCCATCGCTGTCCACAGCAACACACACACACACACACACGGGAGAATCTCACAGAGACATTTCAGATCTGCATCCCCCCCAAAAGGTTGTACATTCTAAGGGTCAGGGTCATGGTTAGAGGAAGGGTTATGAAGCCTAAATGTACAATAATGTGGCCAATGCAGGTCGGGAATGGTCGTGTATGTACGAAGGTGCAGGCACGCACCCACACTACGCTGCTACTGACACACACTGAACAACAACAAACACACGGATTACAGACACATGACAAACTGCTACACACATGCATCCATCATACTAACACACACACACACATATCCACATACATGCACACACAGACAAACAGGTTTGCAGATGCTTTTGTTTACACAGCGCACAGGAAAACATGCAGATTTGGATTTAGACAAATTTGCACACAAATATATGAACAAATGCAGGAATGCAAACAGATCTCTGGGTAAACAGGTCTGAGCCTGGCTGTCAAAATCAAAGAATCACTTTAATAAATCTATTTCCATAATCTTTTTCATGATTATACATCTAAATATATGATTACGGTCAGTTGAAGCTGGTATGTGTGTGTGTCGCGGTGTGTGTGCAGTGTTTATCAGAGGCTGGCACCGGCCCAGGATGAAGGGCAGAGTGTGTGTGCCACTGTCATCTGTGACTCACATGCCAAAGTGTGTGTGACATCACATATTGACCTGTGTGTGTGTGTGCGTGTGCGTGTGTGTGCGTTTGCGTGTGTGTGTGTGTGTGTGTGTGTGTGTGTGTGTGTGTGTGTGTGTGCATAAAAATGAGCAAAAATGTGGAAAAGAATCTACCTGCTAATCTGCGTGTTTGTGTGTGTAACAGTAAATGTGTGTGTCCCCACATACCTGGTGTGTGGACGAAGTAGGCCAGGTAGAGGTCCAGCTCCTTGACCGTCACTCCGATGTGGTGTGGCTGGACGCACAAGCCGTGGTTGGAGCACTGGGGCGACTTGACGAGTCTTTCCCCATCTGTGCTTTCCAGGGGGCTGCCTTTGAACAGGATGACCATCACCAGGTCCAGCCGCCACACCTTGTCGGCCTGGCGGAGGCAGTCAATGCGGCGGATCTTGCCCTTCTGGTCGGGGTTGGACAGCACGCAGCAGGGAGGCTTCTTCCCTGTGATGGTGAGCACAAAGTCCTCACGGAACTCGGGCCGGATGTCCTTGCGGAGCTTGGCCAGCAGGCGTGAGGCCCACTTCTGCTTGATCTCTGGCTTCTCCCCCAGCAGCTCGTCCTTCACTGCGCGTTCCTCGTCCTTGGTCATCCTCTTTTCGTGCTTCTTGAAGTACTTGCGTTTACGGGCCTGTAGGTTGAACCAGGTGTAGGAGAAGGCACGGACATGGGGTAGGAGGGCCTCAATGAATGGATGAAATTCATCCTGATGGAGAAGACGGAAGAGACGGGCAAGGCATTACTCTAATGCTGAGGAATTATATATTCAGAAATATACATAAACACACATATACACACATATATGTATAAACATGTATTAAATCTAAATTATTACAATTGCAATATTGTAAAATTATTGAAAAATAAATGTTTAGAATTTGCTAAAATATTTAAAAATAAATAAAGTTATATCAAATCAATACAATTCTTATCTAAAGTGCTTATTATTACAATTATTAAGTTAAATGTAGATAAACATGCAAGTCAAAAGAAAATGTAATTTTAATTTAACATAAACAGAGAAAGCAAAGAATTAGCGTGCCATAAATAAATACTAAAACATTACAAAAAACAATCAATAAGCAAGACTAAAATTCAAAGGCAGCTGTAAAGCTGAGCCGGAGTGTTCTCTCGGTATTCTGCTGTAAAAGAGAAGTTATTCTGCTCTACCGTAATACCTTCACTACATATCTCTGGGCAACAAAGCCCAGATCTCGCCACAGCGCTCCTGTGCCAGGGTTGCCACACACCGGTCGCTCACCACCGCCAAGCTTTGCCGCCACAAGACCACTGCTGAAATGTGCTGCTAAAAGATCAGCCATACCATTTCCTAGATCTGCTACCATGCAAGGGAGCTCCAACCAGACTCACATTTCCACAACAAACTGAAAGCGAACAGAAATCACCACAGAAAACCACACTGCTAGAGGAAGACAGACGGCCTGGTAGTTACCATTTTGCACTCTCATCATAAATTTGGCACAGCGTTTAAAGTGGAAAAAAAAAACTCCTGCACCAGTTTTTTTTTCCTCCCGCGCTCCCCAAGTAAAGCAAGTGCTGGATTGGCAGGGCGTGGAAAATTAGAAAAAAACTTGGGGGGGTTGTAAAAAATAATTAGCAGAATATGCTGCTCACTAAAAACTGTGGGCCAAAGTATACAACCAAAACAAGAAACCTCCAAGATATTAGCAAGGAGGAAATTCACATTTCACTGCAGTCAGACCAGAGCCAGCAGCTAATCACACCAAAGCTAAATAATGACTTAAAGGTAAGAAAAAAACAACAACAAAAAAAAACCTGCTGAAAAAAATTGAAATGTTAAGATTATTTCACTGTAGGCGAAAAAAAGAAGACAGGACTGGGAGGAGAGCTGATTTGAAAATAAACACTCCTTTTGTTCTTTCCAAAAAAATAAAAGAAGTTAACCTAAAAAAAAAATCCTTGGCAAAGTGTAATTGGTAGTGGTGTCTGTTCTGATCCCTGGGCCCGGCGCACGACTCAGAAACACACACACACACGCAGATGGGGGGGCCAGGGAGAGTAGAGCGCAGAATAGGAAAAAAAAAAGAAAAAAAAAAAGAGAAGAGAGCCGAATCAATGTTGGATGAGCGCATACGACCGCTGGCAAAGCCGAGTGCTGCTTCTTTTTTCCCCTTTTCTCTCCAACTCTCTCTCTTTCTCTTTCTGTTTCTTGCTCGCCGTCTCTCGTCCTCTCCGCGTTCTTTCCCTAACCATTGCTTGAGCCTTTGCCAACACGAGTAGGGCCCACCTATTTGGCAACAAGATGCCTGTAGCCCAGCCAATGCGTTAGCTTCAAGAGCTGAAAGGGAGGGAAAAGAGAAAAGGGGTGTGTGTGTGTGTGTGTGTGTGTGTGTGCGTGTGTAGTGGCAATGAGAGTGAGCGAGCGAGAGCGTGTGAGAGAGAGAGGGGGGGGGGGGGAGTAAGAGACAGCCAGAGAAGGGGAGAGCAGGAGGGAAAGGGAGGGAAGGGGAGGGCGAGGGAGAGCGAGAGAGAGACAGACAGAGCGAGAGAGAGGGGGAGAGAGAGAGAGAGAGAGAGAGAGAGCAGGAGGGAGTGGGTGGGAGTGAAAGAGAGCACGAAGCTCCGTCCAGCAGTGCACAATTTGCCAAATCGACAAGTTCCACTCTGACACGGAGGCAAAGTTCAGGGGAGCGAGGCTTCTCCTCCACCAATCCCTGCAGCCCTCCGCCTGCCTCCATCTTTACTATGGTCGCCATCACCTCCTCTACCTAACTCCCGCAAAACCCCCGCCCACCTCTCTCTCTCTCTCGCTCTCTCTCCCCCCATCCCTACCCCTTTCTCAGCTTGCATAATGCCACCTTGGCAGAGGATGGCAAAGAGAGGACACACAGCTTCAGAATCCCTCCAGACCCCACCACCAGCAGCTGCTCGTAGGTTTACCACAGCAAACAAAGAGGGAGAAACAAACCCAGTTAGCCACACTCCTCTGACTGCAACCCAGACGCGCAAACGGATGAGTGGATGATTTAAAGGCACAGATAGAGGCGTGCAAAATACAAATGGACCCCGAATTTCCTTGGTGACAAAAAGCAGAGGGAATAAAGCACAAAATGTTGCTTTCTGACTGTTTAACTTGCCATTGCTAACTGATCAAACCTTCGCTGTATCCTACTTCAAGCATTGGATAATATTATCTTCACTGTGTATATACTTTAATTATCCTTGAATCACAATTCCAAGTCGACTCTGCTATTCCTCCTGCATTCCCAGAAGGATTGCTCGGTCTACGAGGGCAATGGCTGCCATGTAGCCTCATCGTGAAGCCTCTCATTCAGGGCTGCACCTGATCTACATATCATCTAAATGCGCTTAAGACTTGGCTCGTCCCAAATGGGCATCGTCCCTCTGAAATATAGACTGGAAAAGCAAAGCGTGTAAGAATGATATATTATAAAATGATGGAATCCACAGAAGAAGCCTGAGGCCATAAGGGAAATTAACCCTTGAAGAAGTCCTCATTGCTTGGTTTGTTCACATGTTCACCTTTAATGTTCGACAAAAAGGTCAAGATTTAAGTATGTATCACACCCACTGTTCCTTTTTAAAGATTATGTGTGATTTGGATGCAGAGAATGCGTTGATTCAAGAAAATGACTACATACTCTCACAATAAATTAACATCAGAATAATAGTATTGGAATACTGCGGCCTACGACCCAAAATGTAACGTGAACTGAAGAATTTTGTCACTCTCTCAAACTACAACAGCAAATAAACACAAACGCACAAATACTGTGGCCCCCAATCTCAGTGAACACAGCTTCATCTCAGGAGCCGTGAAGGCAACAACTAATGAAGTATTGACTCTCACCCATCATCTGTGAGCACAATGAAGGGCAAATCACCTCCACATTCAATCATAGACGGCAGATGTTGATACGGCAACAAAAGATATATTAGGAACAATAAAGGATCTGAACAAAAGGGACTTAAACGTGTGTTTATATCTGTGTGTGAGACAGAAAGGTAGGACAGAAGGTGCAAAGTCAGATATATTCACGTTTTCCTCACTACCTGCACTGAAAACAACAATAAGCCTCTACAAGCTTACAGAATGACAGTTTACAGAGAGAATAAAAGGCATTTTAATGGAGTTACTAGTTAAACCGTCCTTCAATTTAAGAGGAAAAACTCTGTATGGTGTGCCAAGAATTGTACAAAAAACTGCCATTCAAATATCACTGGTGTCTGACTTCAAGCGGATTGAAGTATTTCGACCTTAGCTACGTGATTTATCTCCAGAAAAATGTAAAAATGTCTTTATTTTACTTTTGTTTATTTATTTCAAAGCAACTGTTATTTAGCATCTGCACGCGCCAAAAAAGTGCAGTTATTCCGTGCTACATTTTAGGAATATAGCCTAGCTTAATTACAAAGAGTAAGGGTTTTATTTCAGGTTAATTTCTCACCTGGAATTTAAATTAGGTGCAAAAGGGCGCCTGGTAGAGGTTTCAACCGGGTCTGTTATCGATTAACCGGCAGACTTGTGGTGTTTGTCTGTCATATTTGAAAGTTTATGTCGTGACAAAATGAGGCACGAGCTTCTTCCGGTGTTTAGTGTTTCGTCCTGTCAATATAAAAGTCCCACAACACCGAGAGGCTGAGGAACTGACACTTTAATTCCATATAAAATAAAGTCTTACACGATTATTTTCCACAAATAACCTACGAATATAAAAATATGATAATGGATCATTTTTATTCTGGCTGACTACCCGAAAATTTCAGTCAGGCTCCACTAATAAGAGGACAAGTTCAGCCAAAACAATTAAAAATGCACCATCACTTCTTCTCTCACTCTCTCCGTCTCTCTCTCTCCCTGTCTCCGTTTCTTCTCCCATGGCTCTTAAAATATGAACAGTTAAAAAAGAGCGGAGACATGATCGAAACTGTGTGCCAGGAATATAGTGGAAAAGGGAAAAAAGCTGGAAAGGACGAGCTGGCATTCACGCAAGCGACGCATTTCGCGCTACAGCTTCACTAATAACGCAGCATCCGTTAATAAAGGTAAAACAAAACAAAAGACGAGCAAATGTACAGTTTAAAGTGTTTTCAGGCTGGATTTTCATCAAACATAGTAAATTAACTGTATTTTCCTCTAAAGGCCCAAAATAAGCCAGAACAGGTAGATTCAAGTTCAACAATCAGTAGTTTCATCAAAGAGGATTTTTGCTTCAAAATAATGTTTCCCTTTAAAATATGAACCTTAATTAAACCCCAATATGTGCGCCATTCGTGATACGTGCTCCTCTTTATTTATTGGACGGTCTACAATTGTCTATCACGCAGCTAAAACCCGCTTCGAAGTCTGAATTTGCTAGATAAAAAGTTCCTGTCACCATAATGCAGTGGCAATTTAGAAGAATCTGATTGTGAACAGCCTTTAATAAGACAAAAGAAATGATTTTGGACTGCTTTTTTTATTCTCAGCACGTCTGACCGAGACGCGGAGTTGGCTGCCAGCTTCAGATTAACTCTTTCAGTGTAGACAGAGACCCAGAGTTTAACACATTCATCACTGCCCCCTAAGGAAACCTCTGGCACCTTCACCCACATTTACATAGAATTATTAGCAGAAAATGGTCAGTTCATTATTTGAAATAGTTGATTTTTAATCTATTTTTTTTTTACATTTTACAATTTCTAGGGAAAGTGAATCATATTACGCCCCCATTGGTAGATACTCAACTTATAAATGTAACACTTCAATAATACTCTATTTGTTAACAAAGTTAAAAGTTTAGAAAACTCAATAAATAAATAATCCTATTCATGATTGATTTTTTTAATCATAAAATCAGCTCTGGTGTAGCATTAAAGAGTAAATGAATAATAGGCCATGTAGTCTGAAAATCAGATGAAATCTCTTTATATCCTATGCGTGTCCTTATTAAAGGGGAATTTGAGTTTATATCCAGCTTTTATTCAGGCTTTTACGACTTTCCAGTGATGATGGTGCTGAAAGTGAGTTTTGCTCCAAAGTATGAATCCTCACGCCAAATAATCAAATCTCTGGCAAATTCAAATCCTATATTTTAAACCCTCATTTTGAACATTTTCATTCCAGTCAACAAAATGGATTCCCAGTGAATCCATTTTGATGTATTAATAACTCCTTCTGAAATCTAATTTTGTTGATATCACTAATAAATGCCTTGAACTTGACTTTAGTGATGAAAGTCTCCTCCCTCTGACCCATAAGGCCCAGGAGCCGGCCTTCCTGCCCTGCTCCGCTCTGTCCTGTCCTGCTCTGTCCTGTGATACTTGACCTAGAGAGGCCACATCGCATCTCATTAGACCAATTAGACCACGGTCTGCATAATCTGAGCGCATCCCAGCCGCCTGGCCCTTCATTAGTGCAGCTCTGTGCTGCCGGGGCCGTCGCTGTCCTCTCCTGCCCAGCTGAGCGTCCCTGACCCCGGACAGATCCTGCTGCTGGCTCCCCCTGACCCGGCTCAGACCACTAACAGAGCTCCAGATCAGAGGAAGGTGGTGGATGAGGCCTGACCAGCCAGGGTTAGATGGAGGAGAGAGGAGATGGAATGAGAGATTGAACCATTCTAAGTCTTCACGTGAGTAAGAAACAAACAGAAACAGGAGAAGGAGGGCGGCTGAACATGAGAGGCATTTGTCAAAATTCTTCTATAGCCTGCAGATAAACATAAACAAATGAAAATCTTTAGTTCAGCCTCATGATGCAGTTGGCAATACTGCAGGTGAGACAGGGATGAAGCTACCATGGGCCCACACCGATGCCACCGCACTAAAGAACAACACATCAAATCCTATTTGACACATTCATCACCTCAGCCAAAAAACTATCGCCTACAGCATTTTGTGTGATGGTATAGACGTATGGACGTGTTTCCCTGTTTTCTTTAGCTTGCTGTGGTTTTGTACTGTAATCAGAACAAGTTACAGTGTCTGCCACATAACCCTCCATTGTGATCACGACAATCATTCCTGTTAATTATTAGGTTCTAAACGCAGGAGGGGGAAATTTTAACAACTAGAAAGAGTACACCGCCCCACCCGACACTCTCACTGCGTCGTGCGAGTGATGCGTAACGCTCTAGCAAGCTCCGTGCCTGCCTTGGTTGCAATTATCTGAGTTTACAAACCAGCACGTTATGTGTGAAAAATGTGCAAGCAATTTGCGGTGGCTGCGTGCTAACGGGGCCTGGTGAGGGCCGGGGGAACCATCCGAGGAAGAGGCACGCACGGTACATTCCAGCCACACAAAGGGGCTCCGCTGCCCAGCTGCACTGCAAAACAGCCCCCCAAACCTCTGGATTTAGAGCTCCTGGTTGATCCCCCACCAACACCAGCAATAACACCATCAGCCCCACTTTGCAACCTCCCACACACACACACACACACAAACACACACGCACGCACACACGCACTACCACCACATCACGCCACACTGTTGCATTCTTCAGAGGAATAAGGTTGCTTTATATCTAGGCCCGCTTCCAGCAAACCTTCCACTTTGAAGGGAAAATCACCATTAATTATTTCACAATACAGGCATGAATACACATGAGAAACACTGGGGGAGGGGGGAGGAGGGGAAAAAATAAATACATATAAAATGCCTTATCTTGTTATAAAAACAAGGAGCTCATTTCAAAGTTAGTTCTCAATCGTACTCCAGGCTATTTTGTTTTTGAAACTCTCTTCAGAGATTTTAATATACGATATTTGTTCCTGCTTCAAGAGATGCGTAACATGTCGGAGCACGCCAACGTTCTCGGATAAAGACTCAGTATTGATGAGTAGGATGGGCGGGGGGGTGGGGGGGGGTGAGTGGAGGAACACGTTCAAATGTAGTTGACCAAAACTTCAACACGTACGAGGTAATCAGTGTGTTTATGATGCTGATGATGTCATTCCTGCTCCTGTACCTCTGGACTCACCTATGAACTCAAATCAAGCCTCATGAAGTCTGAAGCTCCATTCCTCACACACATCCAAGGAGGTGTATCAGTCTCTTCTACAGACACGTGCGCAAACACACACACACACACAAATTATGCACATCCTTTTAACCTCCACCTTTTTAACTCAACTTAGTACCGCCTGCTGCTGTCTACAAAGAATGTGCTGTTGAATGAAGGAACCGCCCTGCGTCTTGCTAACGTGTGTGTGTGTGCACGTGTGTGACTGGCCATGCTGGGGCAGGCCGACTCAGCACGGCAACAGCCATGACTGAGTGTTTTCTCACTGTGCCAGCCAAGAGGCTACTGCTGCTCAGGCTGCTGCCAGCGTAAACTGAATTATGGTGATACTACCGACTGGACAGAGATGCTGCATCCTTTTTTTGTTCTTTTTCCTTATCTTGCTCTCAATTTAATTATAATCATTGAAACTAGACTGGTCAGTCACGCAATCCAACAACCAACAATTTTTAGAAAAGAACATGACGTCCAAATAATAAGCAGTTGCCTGCCAAATGGGTTGCCAGAGGAAACAAACTTCCAAACTACAGCCAGCTTTTAGCAGCATTTGGCTGATGGCTAGTGTTAATTTCCTTCCCTGCTAAAACCAGCTCTGTAATCGGTAAACATGGCGTACATGGCCTACAACAAAGAAATGCATTTAGCGATCCATTCTCTTTGATCCTGAATGTACTGTTGGTTTGACGCAAGGTGATACATTTTTATGAACATTTCTGACATTTTATCACGCCAGACGTGAGATATCCTAGGTGTGTGTGTGCAGTCGCAGCCAACGGCACCTGATGCTCCGCACTGCATATCACATTGTCTTTGATCTAGACGGCCCGATACATAGAGAGAAAGACAAGCACACGGATTCATCAACGGTCTCACAGCAGAGGATGTCGCACCATAACCCCTCTTTATGAACATATCCCTCTGCACACTCATTTGGAGTTAGAATTTCAACACTGCCTGAAAAGAAAGGGATCTTCAGGTTCATGTGTTAACTTGCAGCTTAACAAAGCTGTAGGGCTTTACTCCTCTTTTCAAAGGGATGAGTGTGAAATGCCAAAGTCAGCTCACAGTTCACACAGAGCTGGAAGAAGAAAGTGAGCTCAAACAGCACGAGTGGCTTTTGAAACCAAGAAAAGTCCTGCATTCAGGCAGAACACTGCTGTTTGCAGCCTATTTGAAGGTAAAGCAAATCATAGCCACGTTGCATTCAATTAGATTTCAAACATACACTCAGTTCACTGAGACACACGGCCAATTAGTTCTCAATTTATTGTCTGCAATAAATGCAAAGTTACTCCTGCTAGGGTTGCGCTTTGTGTAATTAATGACTAATGCCTGTTTATCTCCACCCTGCGCTCACCAGGTGCAGGGAGTTTAAGTACACACACGTGAGCACAAGCACTGTGAGAGCACAGACAACTCATGCTGATGTCAGATCATTGTTGTTAAATATGCAACACTAGATAGATAAATCAAATATTGGCCGTCTTCAACCTGAAAGCCTTTTTCATGGTCGACGCAGCAGCAAATCCAATCAAAGGAGCGATGAACTGATGTCTTTCAACATATAAGCAAATATCTGACTATTCAGATCACTAATAAGCACTTTAAGTCACATTAAAGACCCAACATGTGAGCAGTTTCTCAAATATAATATGATGGGAATTTGCTGTTTTTCACAAATTTCCTAAATTAAGTAATATTTCACTCTGGTTTAACTGTTTAATGTTCAATTTACATTACTTGGGCATTTTTGACATTTTGTCTCACATTGATCCATATTAATAATTGTTTAATTGTCCAATCAAAGACAGTGTTGTATTGTGGAATCTTTTTGGTCGGTGTAAAGTCAAATCAGAGGTCATAAAGCTCCTAGTAGGAATTATAATTGATCCAGTGTGATTAAGCACATCCCTTTACTCCTACTCCAACACTCCCATCACCCACACAGACCGAAATTAAAAAGTTTATCAAGCTTTGTGGTCACAGCCCATTTGCAAGCGTGTCACTTTGGTGGCTGTAATGACCGCAGGCAGCCAGAACCAGTCAGACGCCGAGGCTGCGTATCCAGAGCAGAAGCAATGGACTCCTTCTGACACTCTGACTTGTATGGACTCTGGGCCAGAAATAACAGACCCACGCTAAATAATCGTCCCTTTCACTCCCTACTACCATGACATCACCAGAACCACAACCGACATGAGGGGAACAGCAGCACTGCGGCTCAGAGAGGCCGACAGAGAGACAGACAGACAGCATGGGACGGAGAACAGAGGGGAAAAAGCCACTGGCTGGCACTCTGCACTCGTCTTCAGGCTCATATTCATCTATGTACCCTGTGCAAACCGTAATGCTTCAAACACATCTGCATATGGCTTCAAGCAGAGTAACAATGTTTAAAATCTAAGTTGGGATGCTTGCGGATAAAGGGTGAAGATAAATGCAGACTTGATAAAACAAAGATAGGTCAGAATGTTCCCTTAATTGCCTGATGTACTGATTGCACACGATATAAACTCAAAGACATATGTGCAGCGACAATCACAGATGGGCCAAGAGAGAAAAACTCCCCCCTAAATAAAGGCTGCGGGAAAGTAAAGCCCACTACTAATGCAGTGTTGAACGCTTTGCAATCAGAGAAATAAAGGGGCAATCTAGCACACAATCAAACTAGAGATTTAGCCTGCGCTCCTGCCAACAGCGAGGGACCTCCTCTTTCTGAACAAGGGATGCACTATTGACTGCCCCCCCCACCACCGCCACAACCACCACCACCCGTCTCTCTCTTTCTGTTCCTCTCTCCAGTCTTCCCTCTCTGCCAGTCTGAAAGGCGTGATGCCAACCTTTTCCACTGTTGGGCATGCTGCCCTGCCCTTTATGCAAATGCTTTGCCGCCATCCCTAAAACTCACAACCCCCACTGTCTCACCCTCCACGTCTGTGCACACCCCCCCTTATGGCTTCCTGTCTATACCTATTTTTTTTTTACACCCTTTATGCTTTTGGGGCAAGGATCTGAGTGGAAGCCACAGCCATAAGTTTTTAATTTCCCCCTGATAACCTGTGGTCCCACCTGTACGGCTCTTACATGCAGCTAAAAGCACAATGGTCAGCCTGCAGGCCTGTCATTAGTTTTATACCATTTGTGGGCAAAAAAAGAAGCACCAACCAGGGGCAAATGTGACAGAGGTTTGGTTGTAATGTGTCTGGACCGGCCCTGATAAAGAAAGATATCTCCTGGCAAACGTAAGAAAATAGTGACAAAGACGAGAAGGGGCAAAGGAAAATGAGAAAGAAAGGAAAAATGAAAGAGGGGAAAATCTGTCACTGCATTTTGTCATTAATTGAGTTTGTTTAGGGACCGCTGCTGCCCTTAGGGAGCGGGGAGGCATACTAAAGAGCAAACACGCTGCAATGATTGAGAGTTTTTTACTTCATTTATAGAAAAACTGTAAAGGGCAAATTCAAGTAAAAAGGGCAGCAACATCTAAGGTGATTAACCTGCCTTAACAAGTATTAGAGTCTGACATAGAGGGGTAATTAGGGAACACATGGTGACTGAGGGGATAAAACCATTCACCTGCTGTCATGTGGAGCCTACGAGGCGCCCGCACACCATTCTGAGCCGTGACCCGCGGATGAAAGAAACACCGAACGCAGGCGTAATGGGAGGTTAACAGTCTCAGTGCAGGTGTAAATGAGCAAGATGGGGTTAATAATGTGAGCGAGGAGGGGGAAGACAAAGAGCTAAACAAGGCTAATAGATTGAGATCGAATTAACACAAATTATTGCTGATGTGAAAATTAATAAAAAGCAAAGTAGAAGGAGAATAAATTAAAAATGATAAACAAGTCATAATTGTACAAAGTGAAGCACGAGTGAAAAGCGAGCAGGTGGAGGTTGATGGGTTAACGGAGTGAAGGAAGAGCGCTGCTAATGTGGTTAAGGCAGAGCTTCCACTTCTGCCTTGGGGTGAGCGTAGAGTCGCACAAACAGGGCGCAGGGTCCACACATGCTGGACGGATTCAAGCCCACACACCACAGGAAAGGAGCTCGGCTTAATACAAACACTGCATGACTAGACACACACACACACACTTCTCCTTACATGCCCCGGGTATACAAGGACAAAATGCAGCATTAGATATATTATAATTATTATTAGGGACAAATAAGGACAAAGGTAAATGCTTGACGTCATGTGATGAAATTAAAATGAAGTGGAATCAAACGGTTAAGTTTCCGATCTTGGAGTAACAGAGGGAAACCTTTTTTAGATAAACAAAGACGTCTGGGCCTTAACTGCACCGCCACAGACTCCAAATGTAAACGCCGTGACCCCAAACATCCACACAATGGCTGCTACTACTCTACTCTTCCTGAGAGGGGACGCACAAGTAAACAAGACCAGACGGGTTAAAGGACGTGGAGGGAGAATAGAGAGTTTATCACCCTTTCCTCTTATAGGCGAGTGGCACCGAACACACATCCCTTTCCCTCGCTTCCTACACGGACGTCCTTGTCTGACGTTACAGTTGTAACGTTTTGCGACATGTCGCCAGTGCCAGTAACTGACGGCGGGCGGCAAAGGAAAAGGGGTGAGGCGGGGAGAGGGGGGGTGAGAAAGGTGAAACAAAGGATCATCACCCACACGCCGTGCGTACTAGAGGCCTTTGAACACGGCGGCAGAAAAAACAAGGCCTTCATGTTTAAAGAGGCGATAATTATTTGCCATTAATTATTTTGACTGCTTAGTTAAAACAAGACGGATTGCATTCCTGATCTCAAGTCAATACGGTTTTGCACTCATAATATTCCACTACTACGTCTGTTTATGACCCCGACGTCAGGCACACAAGCATGATAACATTACCCACCGCTTAGATGCAATTATGTCTTCAGCACCAATAAATTTACAAAAATAATAAAGTGTCTGAGGTTACAGAGGACGAAATATCAAGAGAAATATCTGGGATATACGACGGGCTAATTAGCTTCTATCGGCCCGAGCCAGATCGCACATCAGCGAAGACTTGAATGTGTGTGTCTGTGTGTGTGTGTCTGTGTGTGTGCGCTTGTGTGTCCGTGCGTGTGCGGTTGGATGTAGGGAGGAATGAATGAGACCTTTTCTTACAGCAGAGCCCAGATCAGAGCTCCTAACTATGGGATTTGGTGCTGTTGCCTTTCTCCCCCTGGAGGGAGTAATTAGGTTAGGGAGGACAACTGCCGCATTGTTTTAACAGAGGAGGGATTGTGCAGGCCAAAGTCCCACCAGCAACATGCTTCCCTCACAACAAAAATGCCAAACGGATTCTGCAGCACTCACTCACACACACACTCACACACACGCACAACTTTTTGGGGTTTCCTCTATTAAGTTTTTCACAAAGAGAGAAATCTGTCTTCTTATGCAGTTAAGTCTTTGGTACTATGTGTATTCTATGAAATGTCAAATCTAGTCCAGCAGTGTCAGATATCCCCTTGTGTTGGTGTAGTTGTGGGATTCTGGCTCTCTGCGGGCCTCGGTTCATTTTAGTATAACTGTGTCTACCCTCCGCCGTATCCAGAGGCTTGGCAGTGGCGACCGCTCCTAACTAGTATAATATGGTTATGATGCATTTGCATTCCTTCCAATCCCCTTGGAAATACGATACGCCTATATCGTCTGTTTTAATCACGCTCCGCTTCCAAGGAAAGCAAGAGGAGAATACAAACAGCCACGGCTATAAAGAGTCTTTCTCAAATATACATCAAGTTCGTTTAAATACACCCTCTGCTGATTGATAAAGAGTAAATCAAACAAATCACACTGGCAGAAAAAAAGAAAAGGACCCAGAGTGCAGCCTGGTCTGCTGTATATACAACACACACACACACACACACACACACACACACACACACACAGACAGACTAAGGCCTCTTTCATTCCCGCCATTTTCCCTCTTTCCTTTTTCTTTCTGCACCGCGTTTCTTCCTTTTTCTTTCTACAGTCCAATGAGATTTTTTCCTACGTTTGGCTCCTCTGCGCCGATCTCTTAGCCTTCAGCCGTTCGCCCCAAACCCCCCCGCCCCCCCCTCAAAAAAAACAGCATAACATTTTCACCTCTGCGTACCCAAACGCACCATCCATATTCAATTTCAGCATAAATCTCCACAGCCTGAGCTGACTGCAATATAACGTCAATTTGTGGTCCCCACATGAGTCCTAACTCAGGCTTGGAACCACTTTTATTCAGGTGTGCAGATGGAGGAAAAAAAAAGGGCCAGAGGGGAGGGTGGGATGGGGGGGGGGGGAGGACACAATGAATAGAAGAAATGTGTGTGAACTGATACATGACTATAACAGACAGGTCCAAAAGGCCTAGAAGACTCTGGACTTCGCTCCAACTTGCCACAGGTGGCGGAGATGATTGCACTTTATTCCAGATGATGACCATAATGAGGCCAGTTTTGAGTTTCACAGGGACTTTTCTGGAGACGTGCGTGCTGAGGAGACTGACAGCAGCTTGACACGTTAGACGGCCGGCCCCGCCGCTTTCAGGTTTCGATCCCTCCAAGTCCCGTTTCAGCAGAGCTCTGGGAAGCGCGACCGCAAAAAGAGGATCAGCGGCACACACGGTTTCTCCATCAATGTTGCAGACGATCACATCAAAAATGCATTTTATGGAGATGCACACCAGCGCCACATCAGACAGAGGAGATTGGAGCCCAACATGGCTGTGCATTGATCAGGTCTAATGAGTGTTTGAGGAGCAGGTTTGTCCTTCTCAATGAACTCAGAGAGTTTCATCTGGCCCATCTGTGTTTTATATATTAGCAGTGACATGAAATCCTCATCCTGCACTGAATTTTCCAGTCAAATATACAACTTTCCATGTAACGCACACTAATCCTGAAGCTATTTCTTAGAACCTAAACAGAGAAGAAAGTTTATATCTGAATTCCCTCTCGGAGCAGGGCGCAGCTGCAGCGGGCTCACACCGGCTGGCCGGGCCAAGAAGAGAAGCCGCAGAGTTGTGTTTGACTTTAACCCTGAGCCCTGCCTGGCCTCCGTCTCCTCCGCTGAGCTCTACTCTACTCTACTCTACTCTACTCTAAGCCGCACTTTCCAACAAGGGTCTACTTGACTCTACTGTACTTTGCTCAATGGTCAAGGGGGTCTCCAGCAGCATGGGGGCCCCGGCAGCCGCAGCCAGCAAGCAGTCGCAAGGAACACAGAGTGCTCACTTATACCCAAACACATACGCAGACACAACCGCACAAACGCAGTCACTCGATCACACACGCAAACTCCCGCCCTGCAGCTCGGCTCGCTCACAGCTGCTAGGCCTCCTCACAGTTCATCTGAGGTAAAGATATGTTATGTTATGTAACAGAGTATAGATTTTCCACCCTTGGCCCGCCGCCAACTTCCTGCTCCAAAGTGCAAGCTCCAGTGCTTTGTTCCCTTGGGTGACAGCTATTTCTTACTGGACAGAGCGGCCGCATTGGACGCCGACAGACGGACAGAAAGACAGACAGACAGACAGACACGAGACGGTTACGGCGAGGGGGGGAGGTGAGAGAACAAAAGAGGAGACAGAGGAGGAAGAACGAAAGAAAGAAAGAAAGAAAGAAAGAAAGAAAGAAAGAAAGAACTGACGTCCTCAGAAACTGATATGACTCTCTACGTTTCTTCTTCTCTGTCATTTTAAATCCTACTTTCCCATTTACATCTTTTCCCCGGCTCTTGAAATCAGGTCACAACTGTTTTCATTACTGTTTGACTCGCGGGTTCATAAGCCTCCGAGCGTCACTGCTCCTCCACCCACCCCCAAGACAGGAAAACTTTTTCCCTCCAACATTAACCCATTAAATGCCTATTTAAACCAATCGCGAGCTTGAAGGCATGTTCCCGCTGAAAGACAATGAAAGCAGTCCCTGGATGTTGCCACTAACTTGAAATGATGTAGCTAATCAGGATCTTATCTTCTAACTAGCTGGTGTGTGGATTGCATTTCCTGTTCGGCCGCAGTTTTCGCCTCCCTCCATACACGCCGTGCAACTTTGCCCTCGCCGCAGCATGAGGTAATGTGGCGCGCTGATGAGAGAAAGCCTGGGGAAAGTTGCGGTACAATCAGCGAGCCAATCAACGCCTCTTCTATCCACGTTCCAGTAAACCCAGACAAGCGGCGGAAACATGATAAATGCGTGTGGCGTCTCCACGTGATGTCATCCCTTGACAACTGAACAACCGCGAACCCCTGACACCGCTGCCGATTCCCAATTAATTGCGGCCTGACGGAGGCTCTATCCTTTGTGTCCAAATGATGATAATTGCCTCTCCAGTCATCACCAGGTGTGCAGAGATGTTGCTAGTGTTTCGCCTGATAATGGATTGATGGCTGGCTAGAGGGGACGGATGGATGGATGGATGGATGGATGGAGGCAATGCAGGAGAGCCGTAGATGAAGTGCCATATGTTTCAAGAAGCATTTCATCGTATTAGTACATGCTTTTTGCTGCCCTTCAACCTTTCCATCTCAGTCTCTCTCATCTCTAATCTAGTAGTGCTGGGTGCCATTTTAGCAGACGCCTCCAGATTGAAAAGAATGCGCACCTGTGTCCCATATTATTAAGTGTGTGCAGGTGCGTTTGAGTGTCTCGCAGCCTGTGTTTGCTTCTACAGAAGATTATGCCACGAGGCGCACACAGAATATAGCCGTGTGTGTGTGCAGGCTCCCATTCAGTATGAGAGCGTATGGCCTGGATGTAGAGAGAGTATGTTTCTGTGGGTATACGACGGGCACGTGAGGCCAAATGTGGCCAAAGCTCCCGTCCAACTCCACTGAAGATAATATGCATGTGTGCGCCATGTTGGTGTGAATGCCTGCATCTGCCTTCTTTTCCTTTTTTTTTTGTTGGTGGTGTGTGTGTGTGGGGGGGGGTTTAGTGAATGCACGATTGTGTCAGAGATGGAAAATCTGCCTGCACAAGTCTATAAAGAGAAGGCTCGCAGTCACACAGAGATAGAGTGGAACTGGCGCTCACATTTCATCCAGATTAATCTAGCAGCTTTGTAATAGGTCTACTGTATATATTTAGCCAATGCAGTGAGATGTAGGTCAGACAGGCAGGCAGGCAGGGAGGCAGGCAGGCAGGCAGGCAGGCAGGCAGGCAGGCAGGACAGGCCAAACAACATGCCCAGATTGCCCACAGTGGAGTGACCTTGAGTGGGCTGACAGTGATCCGCAACAACAACCTTCTATTTCCGTTGACCTGTGACAGACTGACTGCGGCTTTGCACGCTCCCGAGTCCGTGTCGAAATTTCATAAACGTACATCTGAGAGGTCACTTGTTGATTTAAATAATAAGCTGAGAAGGTATCTGCGTTTGCTTCCGTTTGTTGATACTGGCACCGGTTCAATTAATTCATTTAGTCAAAGCGAGAACAAAGCAAGCACAGACACATTACTCAGGCTATCCTCTACAGAAACAGGAAACCAAACTAACACTGTGAGGTGTGAGCTGTTATTCATGTAACACTCTGGATCAGACTTTATTGACTGAAATACTTCATAACAATGATTATTTCTGTGCTACTGGCTTCACACCTTCAGCTTTACAAATTGGCAAATACAATGGAGGCAGAATTCCCATATTAATCCAGCAATTGTGAACATGAGGTTTAGATGCTGGGACCTGTTCTGTTCTAGAACTCTCTAAATGCTACTACCTATATATTTGTAGTTTGTCCTCCTGATTTTTGGTGCCTTTTTGTTTGTTTTCTTCTGCTGAGCCCGGCTCGTCGCCCTACATGACACGGCCCTTTGCACTTATGACGTCTTGCCCTTAAAAGCCCACTTCAGGGGAGGCCAGGTGTGACAGCGGCGGCTGGAATTTTGCATATCGCCGACACTCTGGCAGATATAAAGCCAGCATGAAAAACACTGAGCCTTTCCATCTATTCAAAACAAAGTGAAGCCTGTGAGAAGGAGGAGGAGGAGGAGGAGGTGGAGGGGGAGAGAGAAAGAGGAGGGAACTTTGCAGGATAAGAAAGAAATATGTGTGTGTCTGCGCCTCATGGTGTATCAGTGCAAACTGGATGAACCACACCCTCTATCATACAAACACTGTAGATCTCTCTGTTCTATTCTTCGGCTCTGTCTCTCACACTCACGTGTTGCCACAAATACCTTATCCTCAACTGCCCTGTCAAAATGGTCGTCACAATGTTTCTAATACTCACATAATGGCAGCGCTGGTGTTTAGATTTATGACTCCAGCAGAGGAAAGAACACGTTCTGCTGACGTGACAAAGCTCTCAAGATTCACCACAGCTCACGGTTTACATTGGGAAAGGTGCATTCTATCAGACTGAGACCCCTATTACTCACACACACACACTCACACACACACACGTATGACTCTACCTCACCCTGCCATTTTCTCTCCCTCCTTCTGTTCCCATATTCTACAGTAACTATTTGGTGTTCTCTCTATATATTGTAGCACAATTATGTAATTTAGCACCCGTGTGTGTGTTCCGTAGCCATGGCAACAGCACAACATTTCAGTGACCACGGGAACCGCAGGCACTGCCAGGGCTCTGCCAAAAAATAATCGGAAAAATAATATATCTATACATGAGCACACACTCTCACACACACACGCACACACACACACACACACACACACCAGTATATTACTCTCTCCTCTCTCTCTCCTCTTCTTCCTTTTAGAAAACAAGCACACACACTGGATATCCTCCCATTCTTCTTGGCTGGAGCCTCCCATGGCAATATCAGTAGGAATCCATTCTCCACGGATGCTGGGACAGCTGTGCTGATATTGAACACACTTGGTTCTGCCTCTCTCTGCATGCAGCTCCAGATAAAAAACTACATGCTAGTTAATTCAAATCTATATCTCCTCCTGCCAAAATGCGTCCCATTCATCTCCTCTTTGTCTTTGCCACCAAGCAGGGCTCTGATTTCCTCACAAAATTGCAGTAAATTCGCCCCTGCTGACACATTATGGTCCCCAGTCACCAGCTGACAATAAACACACACAAATACCAACAAAAGACATTTAGCACAGAAAGCCGTAAGTCTGGTAATATGGCCTATGAATGCAAATAATCCACAACATGCTGCAAAGATAACAAAGTACTGTGACATTTAGAAACTCTGGGATGTCTTCCTTAGAAGAAGGGCACCAGGGGTTAAGGAATTTACTGAAAGAATACCTGAAACCTTAGATTCTTTGGTAACAGGGGTGACAGTGGACTGGCCTGTAACTGGTGCTGTGGTAGGGATGAATTAGTAAAAGGAACATGTTGTCCCAGGCAGCATTATGGCCTCCTGGTGTCCCCGTTACATGATGGAGAAGTGATCCGGAGCTGCCTGCACAGCTTACAAAACACGGCTGCAGCCAATGGGGGACTCCGATTTCACCCGTACTCTCTGCTGTCGTCCCAATTTACACATGCTCACACACACACACACAACACGGTTACCAATGAGCACAATGGATCTGTCCTACCTGTCAGTCAAAACACGACTCGTGTCTGGTGACCAGAGCGAACAGAGCGCCTCACTGGCTGCTCCTCACTTTTCCGCACAAACATAGACACCAGTTCAACTTCTCCTCGCTCTTTGCCATCACGCTGAGTGCCTGCAGTCGATACCCGACGTCAAGCTGAGCCCAAACCCACAGCCGCACCATAACTCAATATACCTATCTGAGAAACTCAATAACAAACACAACATACACCCTCAACTCACTGAAAAATCAATTTGGCATTTGTAACCAGCTCACAATCGTTTGGGCTCCATTGTCTCCAGGTCATTATTTTACAGAGGTGAGACAGGTTAGCTGGCATCCACCTGTGCACACGCACACACACACACACACACACACACACACACACACACACACACACACACACACACACACACACACACACACACACACACACACACACACACACACACACACACACACAGGGGCCTCATCAGCATGGAGTCATGGCACCACAGGGTTACTGGAGGGGAGGGGGGCTTGTTTGCATGACCACATGTATGAATCTGCACATGCATGCATGAAGGGGTGTGTGTATATATGTGTGTGTGTCTTTAATACTAAAAAAATCAAACATTTCTGTTTATTCAGACTGTGGTTCCATAAGATTTTAATCCCCTGAACAGCTGTTCCAACTCAGGGAGAGAGAGAGAGAGAGAGAGAGAGAGAGAGAGAGAGAGAGAGAGAGAGAGAGAGAGAGAGAGAGAGAGAGAGAGAGAGAGAGAGAGAGAGCGCAAAGGCCACAGCAGGGGAATATGCCTGAATGTAAAGTTAATGGGACTTGGCTTTGAGCTTTACAGGCTCACTAATCCAAATATTGAATATTGATTGGATTAATTTAATTTGCACTTAAAACAAACGAGCTCATGCCTCCTCCTCTAAATATCGCGTTTATATTTTCACTCAAAACACCAAAAACGCGTTAAGGACCGAGGGTGACGTAAGAAAAGACCATCCATCCTCTTAGACCAACATATAGTCCGATAAAGAACTCACATGAGGACAAAGTGCCGTCATCCATCATGCGGCGGTGACCTTAAAGCGAGGGTGACAGCCAACGTTCAGACGAATAAAACAAGACTGTGTCCCAAACAAAACGACGGACAAAGATGATCGATCAGCAGTGTGCGCCGACCAGACAGGTAGTGACGTGTCGTAAAGCCTTGGAAAGTGTCGCAGAGGATAAAACATCGCGTAAAAAGTGACGCGTAGAGCTCTGAAAACAGCGAGTCCACGTTGTAAATTAAATTTCCTTTCTACTTAACAAAGCCGCTCTAAGTTGCGCCAGAGCAGCTGCTGATTTTTTGAGAGAATGCGTAGCTCGAAGGTTAATATCTGTAACTCATCTATCGTAAATCTAACCACGGTACAATATCATATTCTGCTAGGATTCAAACATGCCTGAGAGGGAAAGACTGAGCTGGAGACGATCTGAGTCTGGAGCTGCTGCGTGACGAGAAGAAGTCATCTGGTCAGATAATAATATACTTCAGAACAGAGCTTATATACAACTGACGCATGAATACAGAATATATATATATATATATATATAGAAAGAGAGAGAATGCATGTGAGAAAGTGTTTGTGCAATGAAATATGAGGCGTTTTTGTTGCCAAATTCAGTTTCCAGCGCTGCAGGTCAAAAAGCGGAAGTTGATCACAAAACATGAGAACCAAAGATGGAAAAGACAAAACACCTGAAGCTGAATAAAGGGACAGGACTTACCACTAAGGCATTGTTTAGAAGGTGAGTAGGGTAATACTTTATGTGGAGAGGGGAGCAGGGGTCAGCGTCCAGGCGGGCAGAGGAGCAGAGGGAAGGAATATGTTAAAATGCCGCACACGTGAAAACAGTCTGAGATGAAACATTACGACGTGAACACACATTTGTTTTTCAAAAGAATATAAGAGATGGTTGTTTTGTTTTGTTTTGTTTTGAAGGAAACAGGGCTGTTTTCAAAGTGCAGGGGGGTGTGTGTGTGTGTGTGTGAGTGTGTGTGTGTGGGCCTGCATGCATGCGCGTCCGTTTGGGCAACTCCGTGTGTGTGTGTGAGTGAGTGTGTTAAGAGAAAATAGGACATTACAATGAAATGTGCTAAAAATAAAATGTACAAATAAAACGATTGCGTCATGTGACTAACGGAGTTATAGGCACAGAGTGTGTTTTAAAATGAATAGTAAAATAAAATAGCAGACAATATATGACGTTGTTATCTTTGGTAATCTAATCTCTGGGCAGACAATTACGGACGGATCAGGCTGCTAAATCTATGTAATGGCTCCTTTCAAATGCGAAAGACAGAAATATGTCTCATTTTCATCCCTAAATTAGATCACAGTGGAAAACACCAGAAGTCACACAGCAAACACACACACACGCACACACACACTCCTCTCTGGACTATCTGCGTAATTTGCCTCCATTACGCACCGTCCGTCACATCCCAGCACGCTGTTGCTCTCCAGCAAGGCTTTTATCACAGTTAATAATTCATTCGATTGTTTACAATTGTTGCCGTATCCGAGGTCCAAGCTCGAAATTTTAATTATTAACAGCAATTAAATAAACAAAAATGTGCCTGAGTGCGCAGACGGAGGAGCTGCGTGGGAATGCTGGAGTCGTTTCTCCTCCGATACACTCGTAAAGCTCCAAAATGAAAAATGACAAGAGGGCTGTAATTCCAGGCTGAAATCATACACTGCCTCCGCTTTTCCTGCCCTGGCAGAGGCATGCATTAGCATTATGTGCAACATGTGTGCTATATTACACTGTGCTACTTCTGTTGCCAATTACTTTTAATTAAAGGGAATTTAACATATGTGCAAGATCTCTTTTGTTTAGGCATCTTCTGCTGTGAGCTCATTTATTATTGATCTGTGATATTTATATGGAGCAATGTAAACTCTGTGTGTGAAGCCTGTTTGGGAGTAAAGGCCGAGCTGGGAGCCGCTGGAGAAAATAAGTCTGCAGTGTGAAAGTTCAAATGAATGTTACAATCTAAAGGTGATGTGTGTGCGTGATGCTTCTCTCCCAGTTTTACTATTTTCCATTTTCTCCACCAACACACAGTCACTTTCACACCAAGAGAACCTGGACTCATCCTACAAAGCATCCTATAGTCCTATAGTCATAGTTTTCTTCAATAAAATGCTGAATCGGGGGGAAAATAGTCCCCAAAAAAATTCCTTAGCCTGGCAGGTGTCAACAACAGGCCGGCGTTATAACCCTTTACTGCTTTAACATGGAAATGTGTGTGTGTGTGTGCCCGCCCGCCCGCCCGAAAGGAGCTGAGAACGTCCTGTGGTAGCAGTCGTCAAAGACATATGATGGGAGGAAAACTCTTTTTTAATAAAACCACTGTAAAATCAGGAATGAATTACACATCAAACCAGCCCTGGCACTCCACTGTCGGGTGAAGCCAATGAGGGATAAACAAGTTTGCTTTATAAGAGAAAGACTTCCAGCAGAGCAGCTGTAACATGGGCAGATCATTGCCACTGCTTGGAATTATTTGAAAGGGAAATGCCTGCAAAAACCTTCTGCTCCTGGAAAAATGAGCAGGAGAGATTTTGGTCTGAGAAGTGAGATACTGACAGAGAACACTTAGATTTTTATTCATTTAGATTGAGGCTATTTAATGACTTTTAAAAAGCCCAATAAGAGGAGAATGAATCAGCTCCACGCACTTGAACTTGACGTTAAATATACAGTCCTGAAATGTGAAAGGAAAAAGCACTTTGGGATTTTTGAATGTGAAATCTATCATTGACTGCAGTGGAGCACGGCACAGAGCTGCACGGTGCACATGGCAAACAACTTAGAGAGAAGACTCCTACAAGCAGCCATACGTTTACACAGCCCGCTCTCTGACTCCCTCACTCTCTCACTCTCTCACTCCCTTTTCCATCAACAAGTTGAATGTTTATGCAAAAGATTTAAAGATTATATATATATATATTTTAAAGAAAGCTCTGCATGTCAGTGGAGTTGTGCCTGTGTGTGTGTGCGTTCGAGGCACATGTTAAAGTTCTACAGCCTCAACATGATGAACTACTAATAAAACAAAGAAATGAAAAATGTGAACAGTTGAAATATCACTAAAAATGCAGCTAGATGTGGTCAAAGGGTGATATTTATTACACACGCCTCACAGCAGGAATAAATCCACTTATTAGGAATATCATCTGCAAAAAAAAAGGGCATTTCACCACGACGACCACACTGAACCACTCAGAAATGCACTTTCCTAAATAAAACCCTACAGGCTTAGAATTCCATTAACAGCAAATAAAAACAGAATCACAGAAATCTCATCATGATTCATATTTTTGGGGGCAATTACTTATTTTATTTCATTGGGGGGAAAAAAGTCTGTTTTGACTTTTCCCTTTGTTGTGTTTAGCTCTGATGGGAAAGACAATTAAAATATTTAAAAGGGATCAGCAGATGTGAATAAAATAAGGAGCAATGCAGCATCATGCTCAGTCATTAATTTAGATTGGAGAACACTGACACACATTATACACACCCACACACACACACTCATTAAACTCATTTCACTGAATTAAAAAAAATGCCAAACGTGCAAAATGGACAGATTTGAGGGGCATAATAGATAAAAATGTTAAACTTTTCTCAGTGTATTGCGTTAATTGTGGGGATTATTTAGTTGAAATAGAGTTAGAGTGTGTGTGTGTGTGTCCTTTAATTCAACTTCGACTTCATATCTGCACACAAGCTTCAAACCTCTCAAATAATGACAGCAGAGAATAAGAACGAGAAGATGCAGAATAAGAGCGCTGTTCTTCAAACTTTAAGGCTCGTGCACGCACGCACACACACGCGCCTGAACACGCAAAAAACACACACACACACACACACACACACACGCACTAAGCCCCGTCCTCGCATGTCCCGGTCTCGAGCCCTAACGTCCCCCCCGCTCCTCCTCTTCTTCGCGGGGTGAAACTCACGCGAAGCACCGACACTTTTCCACGAAGAAGAGGGGGTGGAGGTGGAGGGGGGAGAGAGAGAGAGAAAGATCCACGTTCGCCGCGCGACATTACAAACTCCGGTCCACATTCGGTCTCTCCCTGCTCCCGTCTTTCTCTCCTCCTCCCCGGGCTCCCCTCCTTCTTTTTTTTATAATATGAAATACATTTCGGGAGAAGCGCCATTTTCTCTCCAAAAAGCCCATGTGCCGATGGAAAAGGCACGGAGGAGGAGGAGGAGGCGGAGGAGGAAGAAGGGGGGGAAGTTTGCTTGACGCGCCCGGAGACGGGACGGTATCGCGGGCGAGACGACGCGACGTTCACGGCGCCCGGACAGCAGACAATCGCTCCAAACAGTATACAAAAAAAGTCAGCACAAACATGAGAAAAAACAGTCAGATGCGGCGCAATGCGAACCCGGCATCTCCAAGTATAGACTCCACCATAACCCAAAGAGTGAAATAAGATAAGTCAGTTTACCTGTGTCAAGCAGTACGGGGAGTACATGGTTATTTTTAGAAAGGAGGATTGGAGAGCTTATCTAAGTTGGATGGAAGCTCGGTGTGGTGCTGCATTGCATTCGCCCGCCGTCCTGTTTCTCTCACTCCATGCTGCAGCTTACAGTAACCCCGCCTCGAAAGTGAAAGCTTGCAAACTTTCAGGGGAAAAAACTTTGCCTCCCTCCCCTCCGCCGCGCACGACTTTTTTCCGCTTCTCCTCTTTTCTATAGAATCATCCTATATGACGAGGTTTCGCACACGCGGTCGCCATAACTTGCATATAGATTCAAATAAGTTTTCCCCTCGGATTAATCTTTAATGGCCCCGTTACGCGCCCGCATCCGCGTCCGCGCCCCCCCCTCCCTCTTTTACGCGGTAATGTTGTGCTTTTGTTAGACTAATTGGTGCTTAGTGACCCGATCATCTCATCTTATAGATATGCAAATAATGATTAAAGCGCAAGTGAGTCGTTCAGGGGCAGGTACGCGTGTTCTGACGTTCTTTAAATCGTGGTTTAATGCTTGTTTTTAACGTAAGAAGTTGCGTAAACGCCTCATCAGAATAGATCTGGAACGTGAAGTCCTGTCCAAAGCTCATATAGGGAACAGAGCTTACAGGGATGAAATGCATATGAATTGATTGTATGTTCATCACCTTTGACAGAGTAGTTATGCACATTTAAACTCTGCTAAAGTTTGCATTGGATTATACTTAAATTCTGCATTATTTCATATAGACATAGACATAAGTTAAGTCTGTTAGTTAACTGAACCATACTTGACCTGGACCTGAACCCACCACTGTAGTTTTAATCCAGTGAAGTGAGTCCCCGCCAGTTGGTCACCAAGAATTCACTATGAAGTTAAAGGAGAAAGCGACCAAACACCAAAACAGATGTAGAATCACAGCGCCTGTACGGGATGAACACACTCCATTGGGGCGTGTGAGGTAACCCGGTCTCTCCCTCTCTCCCTCTCTCGTACACACACCCGGTAGTGAGCCATGCAAATATCACATAAAAAGTCGTGAAATAACGTTTCTTGGCTGGCGTCCCAATTGCGGTACAGTGGGAATTTGGGCGGGAGTGAAGTCATTGTAGAGGAGCAGAGCTGAAATCTGGGCCTGACACTGGAGTGCCACAGATTTATGAGGCCCTACTGCTTGTGCATTTACACCGCAAGCCTCTGCAGGGGAAACAAAGAGATTTGGGCTCTGTGTGGCCAATTACTGCACGCGGCAGAAAACGCGAGCCAGATACGCAGGCAGGGAGGGAGAAAGTGTGTGGTCAGGAATATGTGCGCGCAACAAAACCGCGACCTCCCGTCCTCGCCGCCACACAACGCAGCGATACCAGCATTCCTTTCTGTGAATATGATACATGACTAATATGAAACACACACAAAGACACGCAGACACACAGACCCGCCCTCACACAAACACACGCTCGCACACACACACACACACACACCTTTTGGTTCTCCTTTAGCCAGGTGAAATGATTTTAAAACTATCGCCTGCAACTTTTGAGGGCGTTTTTTGGCATCCTTGAACGCATCATTTTCACCGGAGTCATTAAAAGTACAACAACAGACCACAAAGTGCAAAAGGTCAGAGCGCGGTTAGACAGAGATGAGAATCCCCTCCTCCTCAGAGTCGACTTGCATGCAACACAAGCAAACACTCCTCTGCCATTGCTCCTTAAATGAGCCACACATTTAGTGGTCTGTGTGAGTAAATCTCTCATTAAGTAACACATGGTAGAGCCATATGCTACGGTTGGTGGGTCTGCTGTGGCTCGGCGTTTTCACACGCTCCAATATACATATTTACCCCAACAGTCACTACGCTGCGATCTTTAATTCACCCGGTTCTGCGCTGTTTACTGCCACAGGACTACGGCTCCAGATAACAACTCCAGCTCTCGCAGGGGAACTTGGTCGATCTGGTTTCGCAAAGACGCATTTGAATAATCGTGTTGACTGTTATCAGGAAACTTTAGAGCTTTAGGTGTAAAAAACAGGTTGATCACGGATGAAGGCAACCGCAAAAGTCCTTGGAACTAACACAGTCGGGGACAATTCCGCGGAAAAACAGGAGAAGGGATTTAGCGGGAACACGGTGGAGGAAAAGGGAAAATGTGTTTGTGCTGTTAGGCTGAGCACATGTAGCAGTGAGGGCACGGCTGCAGAGGCCGCCACATACGCAAACAATGCATGTGCATAAAGTGGTTACACACACGCAAATGCCAAATCTGTGAGTTTAAAATCACAATTTTAGGTTGAAATGCCCAAACATATGTTGTGTTTTCAAATCCTAATGGGAGTGATGCAACAATGTATGCATGCAAACTCACACACACACACAGATGGTAATGAAACACGTACACCTGCATACTAAGTGTCAGCTGAAGTTGCTTTGCAGGTTCAGATTTTAGATTCAACATTAAACACATTAGTGACATCATGCTGTTGTAAAAACTACAGTTTGTGTGTCAGACTTGTAACTTCACCACACAGAAGAACGATTAAAGAATCTGAGAGAGGGAACGAATGGTGAATTTGTTCAAACTATAGGATGATGTAATCCATTTTCTTGTGTTCAAGGAAGAAGAAAAATTGGGGATTTTGGGGGCGAACACTTTTTGGGGAGTTTTATGATTTCATACTAAATCTCCCAAATTGGAGACACGAGGTTTTCCATAGTGGGGAGAGTTTCTTTGTTTGGGGGATTTCCACAATTGAGCACTTTGCCATTCACATGAACTAACATGACTTTGTAACTTTAATTCTTCTTGTTTACTTTACTAATTTGACTCCAGTTTGAATGTATAGATCTTCTTGTAATATTCCCTTTCTCTACTTCTCTCATTTACACAGAGACGCACACGTAGACGGGAGCCTCCAGCAGCAGACCTCCTGTTGAGGAGTTGGAGGTAGACACCCTCCGGTGGATGTACTTGAACTCGCTGCCCCTGGAATCCAATACAGTTACAGCGACGCTCCTCCCCTCCCCAGAACTTCTGCTCCTCCAACCACGCTGCTCCATCACGGCCATAATGGTTCATTTCTGTACCCCGAGACACACGATACACTGCAGCAACCCAGATTCTCCCAGAGACTTGGCATAAGCAGAACTCTGGGAAATACTATAGAAAACTGGCTCCCACCTAATTAACAATCACATTTTCAGTTGTCCACAGACCTCCTCCTCCTCCTCCTCCTCCCACCCTCCCTTTTCCCTTTTTATTACCGTTTTACATCACGTTCATCGCTGTAAATCCACTGCGCTCACTGTGCTGTGGAATTTGTTTTCTTTAAAGCTGCACACTTTCTTTCTTCTGCTCGGTCGTCTATTCTATTCTTCCCCCCCCCCCCCCTTTTTTTCATACATGGGAGCGCGCTGCACATTATCATCATAATTTTCATCCCCCATGAGGCGAGGGGCGCTTCGGTGAAGTTGCAAAGGCCCCTTTTTATTAAATGTGCGTGTGGAAATAATGATTGTAATGGTTTGCAGCTGAGTAGAGGGAGCTGTGAATGACATTATGATTGTGGTGCAATTACCAAGAGCATGAAAACACACTGTCAGTCATATTAATGAGTCACAACTCAAATAACACACTTGCTGCACAGACAGGAAATAATAATAATAATAATAATAATAAAATAATAACAATGATAATAATAAAACAATAATAATAAAAAAATATAATGTATTTAATTTATAGATATATACATATTAAATAATAAATGTAATAATAATAAAATAATAATAATAAAATAATAAAAGTCCATACCCTGTATGAGTCTGATACTACAAAGCATTCAGGCATCCCAGGACCTCTGGAGGGTTCTTCGTTCAACAGAAAGGTTTCGGTTGCCTGAAATGTAACACAACAGTTGTTTATTCATCAGATGACGCCGTCTGTAGCAGAGTTAGGGAACTTCAAGACACACAGCTACTTGCACTGAGACAAGGCCGGGAACAGACAGTGCTGATTTTTGATGGTGGAATCCTCTCCATCCTTCAGCTCTTTATAAGGGTCGGTCTTAATAATAGACATTATCCTCATCCTCACGCCTACCACTCCATATCTGCTGGAGGTTATGTGATTAATCATGCTGTTTAGGAGAGACCCTAATGGGAAAGAAACGTCTTTCATCTTTACATTTCACACAAACACACACACATACATCCACACACACGGCTGGTAATGTGCGGCGCTCGGCTGAGAGCATATGCTGTACATGCTGAGGCCCGGCCCTGCCAGTCACCATCACTCCACTGCTGAACAAAGTGTTTAGCTGCCATCCCGCCGCCGCTCAATACGCCGACACAAAGAGGCTTCCTGCCCCTGCTAGTTCACCTGCACTGTCACTTCTGTCTCAGCGGGCACTGATTCAGCACAAAACACACACACACACACACACACACACACACACACACACACACACACACACACACACACACACACACACAGGCACATACAGGCACCTCCACTCATACATGTACTCACATGTAACGGACGCACGCACACACACACAGACACACAAGCCCTTGGCCGCATTATTGGCCCTACACTGCATTCACTGATAAATGCAGCTAAAGTATTTGAAAAGTGTTTGTTTCTATTCAGCAAAGTTCATTTGTATGCTGTGGGACACACCAGCGGGGACTTGGGCTCTGAATGAGCATCCATTGCAGTTCTGCTGTCAATTGAGGCAGCCAGGCCAGACAACATGGATGGGAGGCAACCACAGACGGTGGATCTGGATCAGGGATGGGAGTTCTGCTTCGTTTGCTCGCCGGTGGCTACTACTTTTTAGTCCAGACTGGTACAAATTTGTTCTCAGAAGGATAAATTTGGATTGGTGAAGGCGAAAAATTCGGAGGTAAATCAGAATAAGTCCAGATCTGGTGAGGGTGAGGAAGTCGGGGCAGGAGGCACACAACAGGGATTCTTAGTTACATCTCTGCATGGAGGGGAAGAAGAGGGGAAGTAATCCTATTTTCCAGAACTTAAAGTTCTGATCTCTCAATACCTTAAGCAGAAACAAACATGGACTCAAAACAGGAACAAACATTGCTTGTAGCCAACAACAGAATGTGAAGTTATACTATTTAAATTGGCACATGAGGTAAACAAATTTCTGGGGAATTCAAACAGACATTAGCTTACTTAAGCATTTACATATGCAGAGTCACACACAAACACACACACACGCAAATGCACACAGTGACACGGGATTGCACTTGAACAAATGCTTACATGCACAGACACATGCATAAACACACAGAACTATAATAAGTCCCAGACTCGGGCTAACCATACTGCGGCTGGAGACACAGGCTATTCATATCCTTCAGAATGAGAGGTTACAGCTCGAGTCTTTTCCCTTTCCCTTTCACTGTTACACAGGAAGGACATCTGTGCGTGCGTGTGCGTGTGTGTGTGCACCACCGTGAGTGTGTGCACGTGCGTGTGTAATTTCAGTTAATTTCTTTTGCAGGAAGTTTGATTAGCATGAGATTAATGTTGCTTTGTTGCCATAACCTCTGGGTCACAATAAGTTTATCATGGGCCACATGCTGAACTTACACAAAGTGAGAATTCAAGTCATCCACACGACTAGGAAAACACGCTCCGTGGCATTCAGCCCCTGCATCCCAGTTCTGGCCTGTCATCATTAATATGTGGTGAAACACGGGAGGAAAACCATTTGAAACCATTTGTCCCACTAAATGGCGCCCTTGTCAAGCTCCCTGGGCTTTCTGTTAAGCTCTTAAACTGGCCTGTCCAACTGAAGGATATAGTTTACTCCGCTGATAATCACAGAGGACCGCAGCACTAAGGATGCTGGGAGTTCTAATTGCCTGTTTCTGACAAGTCTTATTCACATTCAGAGTTGTATGGTTTGTGTTGCACTGATGCCGAGGCTGAAGGTTAGTAAACAACCTATAGATGAGGGAAGGACAGTGTGTGTCAGTTTGTCTGCGTCTCTTTGTCTTCTTCAAACTCTCTGCTCTCAAATGGACATTGTTGGTTTGATGTAGCCTCCTGTGCAGCACCGGCCCACTTCTCCTACTTTTCCTTTTTTTTTTACGGAGCATGGTATCAATTATATATGCCTTATTCTATATATATACACACACATATATGCAGCATATGCCCCATCCATATGGCCGGCCCAGAGCAGAAACACTCACAGGGGACTCGTGTAATTAACGCTTTAAAAACTTTAAAAAACATTTGATGTCTAGCATGTTGAGGTTTTTTTAGGGGGGGGACCCAGATGGAATGTAATAGAATATTAAATATTAAATGTTTGTCAGATTTAATTGACGGAGGCTGATGGCTACAGAAGCAAATCAGAGCAAATGGAACGGAAATACTGGAATATGAAAATGAGCATGAAGCATTTTCTACCAGTGTGGATGTGATGGTAGTGATGTTTAACGTTATCTATAAACTTAACAGAGAGAACGATGAGTAGACACAAAGATGAACGACTGCACTACAACTGCAAATAAGTTTGAAAGTAAAGACTAGAATTAGTAGGAGGGCCGTCATACGATCCTGAACTGAAACGTGTCCTGTTCTATTAGTTTTGTATATGATCCTGAGATAAAAGTAACAGGACTGAACTTTTCATTAAGACAAAGAAAGAAAGGTTTTTGAAAATGTATTTGAATCTGCAGCAAACTGGCTTAACAACAACATATATTTATATATTTGAGAGATCAAAGATTAAATTAACTTTTTTTAGAAATTTAACAAAATATGAAGAAATCTTTCAATAATGAATCGTTCCCAAAAATTCCGAGCTCTTGATTGGAAGCAGACTTTTATAATTTCTTCTCTGGGCCGTGAATCAATTTGAGAAATCCTGCTAACAAACAAAGGGAGAGAAAAAAAAACATGTCCTCCTCGGCAGAGAGATAAAAAAAAAAAAGAAGGTCTGAAGGAAAATAAACTACCGCTCCTGCTAACTTCATTGGCTTTTTGTTGTGAATAAAAAGTGCGAAATTTCCCCAGCTGCTAAAGCGGCCCGATCTTGGCTGAGTATTTAATCTGTCTACAAACATTTGCTGCGATAGTAATGGAGATATTAAAGGATGAGCTGTCATTCAGACTGTCACAGAGGAGAGATAATAGGCAGAAGAAAGGTGGAGCACACAGGCGACTCTTCAGAGACCTGACGCCACCTTTGGCCTTTGCATAGACTTCAGCAAAGCCAGTTGTCAGCTTTTGCATGTTTGAAAGTAAGCAGTGAATCCTTCTGGCCTCTCTTGGTGTCACTCTACATGAACCCTACCTGCCCTTAACCCCTGTCTGCCCAAGATGTAACATGTCTAGATGGACTGTGGGTGGCGGTCCACGTGCTACAGCTCTGCACGGTGCAAAAAAAGGCTTCTTAACACTGGCACCTAAAAACAATAGGGTGGTGACGGCATGTGTTCTGTAGGTAGCGAGCGGCTTTCCCCCCCCCCCCCGACATACGAGCAGCGGAGACACGCTCATGTCACACTGCCTGCGTGTGCAGAGCAGAAGCAGCACTGCTGTGAGGCTACGGCAAGGAAAGTGTTTGTCTTTCACACCAGACCACAGAACAGCTACTCAGCACTGAAAATACTGTTCACATTTAAATGCAGTATTAATTATTGAGTTGTTGTTGGCTTTACTTTCCACAATGCAAGCTGTGAACCGCTGCACCAAGCACAGGGATCCTGCTCGTGCTCCACGTTCGTCCAACTGCTTCCGGTGGCTTGGACTGCGTGTTGTAGCCTACAGCAGACGGCACTGATCGTAGATGTCTTGGATATGCTCTTTCAGCCTTTGTTTACTTTAAAAACCATATCATCACATCAGCATTGTGTTGATGGAACAGGAGGAGAATAAATTATTATTTAGCTAAATTCGGTTTGCAGCAGGCGAGCGGAACGTAAAGAAAAGACTCCTCGCCAATTTTTAAAACATCTCGCTGTGCTTTTGGGAGTCTTATCGCCCCCCCCCCCTCCACTCCAGCGTGCAGTCTGAACCTGTTAACATAAAGAGCTGTGCTGCTTCAACACTGCATACACAACCAGTGTGAACCAGAGGTTACAGTGCAAAAGAGCTCAAGGCAATGGGAAAAAAATATATATATACTGTATATACGGAAACTTGGCCACATGAAGGATTGTGACACTGCTGCACTGTAGAATAAGACTTCCTGTGATCACATCGTGTATACAGGCACATCGCTCCAATCCTATGTTGGAGTTGTGATTAGTTCTGTAGGCTTTCAAGCCTGTTGATTGGCAGATGTACATACATGCATGGAGGCTTACAGAGCTTCCTGTTGTGTGACATCTAACATGTAAACATGAATCTGATCTCTCAGTGCCTCAGCCGCACTCTGCGCGCTCTCAGAACCAGAACCCCTTCAGATCGCTCAAATTGGCAATCTTTCATGCATTAATGGAATTAATTAAGAGCCTATACATACAGCCTACCTCCCCCTCTTTACTCTCTCTCTCTCTCTCCCCTCGCTCTCCTTCATACACAAACACCAGCACAGTAAACACCTGGCTCTCCCACACACACATCTGGATGCACAGGGGCAGCAGGTTTCCTCACACTTGCCCATTAACAACACAGAACCTGCTAACCAGGCCGCCGTAGCATTGTAGCGCATTGTCGACTCAACAGTTAGAGCGCTGCAGCCTGGTTCTTCTCCCGTACTGCGAAACATAACCGACATCCTATCCAGCCCCACTTCATTCAGCCTTAATTGTATCCTCATTCCTCACCTGGTAACAAGCTAACAAACCCGTGCACATGTGGCAAGTACATCAAAGAGAAGGAGGGAGGGAGGGGAGGGGGAGGGGGAAGTTGTTTGTAGAAAAAAATGTGTGCGGGAATATGAAAGGGGGAAATTTCCGTTGTGTGAGTCCGAGCCAGTGCCACCTCAGGGAGAAACGCTGGAAAAATGTGATATTTTACACCTGCATCTCAGGAGGTGAGGAATAAGAGACACAGGAGCGGGGGAGGCGGTAATTAGAGGATTGTGTGTGTGTGTGTGTGTGTGTGTGCGTGTTATTTTTATGAGGGATTTTTATTTTGTTTCTGGGGCTTGCCACTGGTTCTGTTTCTGCATTCAATTTGCTACGATGCAGCCGATGCCAAATTATTAAAAATGCTAAACCTGATAGCAAATGCTAAAAAAAAAAAAGTGTTGAAAATTTACACAAATATGCTCGTAATAAATAGCTGGCAACCTCAGTTTAATGAATAATGCTACTGGCTCTAATTCCTCATTAAGGCCCCAAAGAGGAGAGAGGAGAGAGAAAATACATGTATTGTTGTTGTTGTTTCTTCAAATTAAACTCGGATGGCAGACGATACCCACACCTTCCCCAAATTAAGTAGATTCAAATTACACAGCTGGTGTGCAGTCTGGGGTGTCTCATGAAACCAATTAATGTGAGGGTTAAGTCGAGATAAAGTAATTGAGGCAGAGTTAGAAATCAGATGGAAGAGTTATGAGTGTTTCCTCATCAGGCCGAAACCCGGCGAGGGGGAAAGTGAGACTGGCTGTTAATGAGCCCGAGTGCGAGTGTGTAAATATCAATCCTACTATTTAGTCTGTGTGTATTCAAATAAGGGACAGGGATCAGTCCGTGGTGCCGCTGTGACTCGGTTCGCTCTCTCCTCTGGCGTTTTGTCATTTTCAGGCTCAACACGTTCCAATCTCCCTTAAATAAGTGGTGAATATGTGTATTTTACAGTTCATCCCTGCCTCTCTCCTCATTATTTCACCAGTAAGCTATTCAAAATGAGACGTGGCCATAAAGAAAGCTGTCAGCGAATCAGAGCTAATAACTGTTTTGGAGCTTTTCAGGGTCAAGAGGGCTTTTAAGGGGAACAAAACGTAAAGAAGCCTCATGAATATGCAGATAAATACGACTATCTTCATACCTGTTTGCCTGTTTACTCCTTAATTGTGTCTTTTTGTCCTACGTGGGGATAAAGGACAAACACACAGTCTGCTTATTATAGAAACGCACACAGACAGACTTGAGCACAATTCAAGGCCATGATGTTTCAGTTAGGAGGTAAAATGAAACAGTGGAGGTTGAGTCACATGAAGTCACATGTAATAGTTTAACTGTTAACTTACTCCCTGCTACATGGATGTCATACGATAGGATTACACCTCCAGACGTGTCCTTGACAGCCTCTGTGCTAAATTATGGCAAAATAGTTACAACACCTTACAAACCAATCAGAGCCACTATCTTAATATTTACACTGTTTGACCGTCTATCAAACTTTTCCATCTTTAAACTATTTGGAATGCTTACACACCACATGCACGCAGTCTACGCCAGCGCTTATTTATTTTTCCAGGAAAATGTCAGGGCCAGGACAAACATAATAGCGTAATATTCTGTATACAATGAGGGGATGACATCACTGGCAGCAACAGCCAAGAGGGAGATCACACAAGACTGGAAAACCGCTTGTCTGATCATCGCGTGGTGGGCTGCACACGCACACACGCGCACACACACACACTCTCTCTCACACACACAAACTGCAGGATACAATTACCCCAACAATTGACACAGTACTGCATGATTACTATATTTACGTCTTAGCCTCCTAATGTAGTGTAAATCACACCTATAGGACCTTTTGGAAGAGGAGGTAACAGTTGCAACCTTTTGTATATTTACGCATCGCGGACTGAAACTATGATTTAGAGGCCCGTGTTGTTGTTAGTAATGTCATAATGACGGCTCTCGGAGATAGAGGTTACGCTTCTTATGGGCTAGATCCACTACTAAATCAATAACCTGTGGTAGAGCTAATAAACATCATCTTTAAAGGAGAACAGTGTTTATTTATGACTCATGTAGCTGGGCCACATCAGTGTCTAGGGAAAGTGCATACTGACAGTGATTGACAGGTGCCTGCAGTGCACACTGACAAACATGCAAGTGTTTGGCATGGAGTCATAATATATATTTTAAAAAAAGAGGTGAGTTGCTAAGTAGGAGCATAACAGATCAGGCTAATCCCACGTGAGGCCTGTCCTGAATTCTGCATTTTTACTGATGAGCTTCTTCTTGGGAAGCTGCCATGTAAGCCGGGATGCTAGTAAACAAATAATTATTCATACTAATAATCTTCCATATTCATGTGCAAATAGGATTCCTTACTGGTATCTAAGCAGCTTCAAGGTTGTATGTGGGAGGTTCCCCTAACTATTGCCTGACTTGACTCATTCAATGCCAAAAAAAATCCATCTCAAAGGTCAAGGATGTAGGAGTTATATATCAGCAGAGTGTAAAACACAGACTGTGACTCCCTCTGTGACTCCCTCTGAGAGCTACAAGCCCCGCATCCAAAACGTCTTCTGCTCACAGCCTCATAGGGAATACATTAGCTAAGTTCAACAGATAGAGTCCTGATAGAGGCCAGACTGGACAGAGGACCAAACTAAAAGACATGTTCTTATAAAAATAAATCCACAGTGGAAATGCAGCCAATGCAAAAGTGAAGACTTGGATAAATACAATCTAAAATGTTATTGTATCATAATTCAATAACAAAACTGAACAGGCTCCCAAATCAGGTAACCTGTGATAGGACAGAACTTCATGATGTCACAGGATCGCAGTGGATTACACAAATAAATCACCTGCGTAATGAAGGAATCGCTCGAAACCACTGCGCGTAATTACGCACAATTCATAGGCACATAAATGAATGTTGGCGCAAACAAGTGCCATACTTAGCCAAGTTTCCATGGATTTCAAACTCTATAAAGTTTGACTCTGCACAGAAAGGGGCTGTGAGAGCTCCACACACGCCACTAACCAACACATGTTGCCTCTTGTTTAGCTGCCTGTGCGATAGTGCATATCATATATGCGGTTATAAATAGTTTATGGACAAGCTCACATCAAAGAGATGTGCAATGGGAGAAGTTCTCCATGTGAATTAAACGGCAGAAGGCAGCGGGCACCAGGCGGTGAACTGAGGGCAGCAGCAGGGTGGACAGACATTTGGCCAACATCCTCACAGGCTTTCTATGAAAACGAGGCATTGTTTGCTTTCCTATACGTCATTTGTCATTTCTCCATAAAGCATTTCAGCAAGGCAAACCTGAGTAGCTCGAGAGAATAACATAACTTAACGCTGATAAAGTGAGGACACACACACACACTCACACACACACACTCACACACACAGGTAAGTGGACAGACAGTAGCTACACTCTGTGGTCAGTGTTAATCCGTTAGCTACTAAAATAAGCCTCACGCTGCTGCACACAGTAGGATGATTAGGCAAAGTCACAACTTTACATCAAACTTCTCTCAATGTAAATATCCACTACACTAAGCTAAAGCTGCTAACTTCTTGCTTTACGTACCATTGTGGTTGAGGGAATTGTGCCAGCACTCTCAGAGACCCATTTTCCACTCTCAAAAGTTCAGCTTCCAAAAAAAAAAGTGCGAGTGTGGGGAGACACACAGCTCGGGTTCTTGTTCAGTTGGGCCTAACACCGGAAGCCAAAGAGCCCTAACAGAGGCCGGCCTGTGGCCCGGTCAGCATTTTGCTCTATTTGCTCGCTTTTTCTCCGCAGGCACCGGGGAGCAGACTCCTATATTCCAAGCTTTCTCCTTCTTCTTCCCGGCGTCTTCATGCAAGGTGTTTATGTTCGGGTTTGTTTGGGGGTTTTTTCGTGTGATATTTCCCTGAAAACCAAGCCGGTGCCGAGGTGGGGAGAGCGCAGTTGTCTCCGGTCTGTCCTCGGCGGTGGTACCGGGCTCCCGGTGCTGTTTATACGTCCACCGAGTCTCCGAGCTGTGCGTCACCGACAGAGTCCCCGCCTGAGCCGAGTGACAGAGCAGGAGTTTGGACCGACAGTAAGTAGCCTGGAGTCTCTGCTTACGCGCGCGCCGAATCAGCTGTTGCGCTGCACCGCGCGCTTTGTCTCGTGCATGCTCCGCTTTTAACGCAAAAACAAACAAACACGCGAAACAAAAACCTCACAAGTGCTCTCCGCGGCGCTTCTTCCTCTTCTTCTTCTCCTTCTACTACCTGCTCCCTCGGTGTCGGTAGAAAGTTGCGGAGAAAGCGGAGTTCTAGAGAGAAACGCGGAGTTTGGTGGGACTTGGTGGTCAGTGTAGTCCGCGTTTCACCACCCTCGCCGCCGGTGAGAGACACCGAGCGGCCGCTATTCACGTAAACAAACACGTAAAAGTACGAGTGGCTGCACGCTCTGCACGCGCGCAGCGGCGAGGACGAGCGGTGTCCTGCGGGCCGGAGGAGCGGAGCGGAGCGGCGCGGCACGGCGCGGAGCGGAGCGGAGGGCTGGTGAATTATTAATAACCGGAGCGGTGCACAGTCTGTCGTGTTCAGTGAGTAACCAGGGCGGCAGCTGGGGGTTTAGAGGAATTAAATACGGGCTCAGAGTAAAGCATGGACGCAGGGGATTAGTAGCTCTCACCGGCAACAGTGTGGGGACAGCTCGGGGCCGACAGGGAGGGCGGGAGGGTGCGGCGGGGGAGGCGGCGGAGGGTTATGATGAACCCACATATATGATGGCGGGAGCTCCGGGATGTGACATTCAAAGCGTAAATTCAGGGAGGAAGACGCGTGTAAAAGCAGCTCAATGTATGGGACCCTCTCCCACCACACATTGTGCTATATGATGCATGGATTTCTCATTTATAAGTTCAAGAAAAGCCGGTGAAGTCTGTTTCTCCTATAGGAAATTAAACATAAACCCCCGGTGACTTCATTGAATTATCCTGACAAAATATTGGATCGATCTGAATTTAGCCAAATCATTCCCAAAGGAAATTATAGGAGATATTTCCACCGGTCTGAGTCACGTCCATATTTCTCCATATAGTGACGCAGCGCCACCACACCGCCCCACTGTAACACACCGGACTGCAGGCCTGCAAAGCACAACGATTCACTTTAGAATATTCATCTGATATGTGACCAACTCTCCTGTGTTTGAGGGGTAAATTCAGTCAGACGCTGTGTTGTTTATGGATAAAGTGTTTGACTCTGGGTGGATGTGAGACAGAGCAGGTGTACTGCAGGACTCTGCTGGATTAAAATCAGCAAAATATATCAAATTAGCCCCGGATTTTCAGATTGAATTGAGTTGAATCACAGGCCTTGGAGAGATTAACATTACGTCATATAAAACAGACATTTTGTTTATGGGGGACTCATCGCGGAAGTGCGCAACTGCAGACGTCACGCAGCCAAACCACGATTCCACCTGCCACCGATTTATTCTCCATCAGTCCAACTTTATCACTTCACAAACACACTTATAAAAGCTTTATGGACTAAAATAAAGAGGGAAGCCTGATGACTTACTCAACCAATCTCTCCCTCATTTACTGGTTATCGATTGTGGTTACGGTTAATCGATTAAGGCAAAATTTAAAATGGAATCCCCCTGCAAAAATGATGAAATTATAATTGAGTAATTAACACGGCCATTTAAGGTAAATTACCGTTTTATTTAAGCTATTTTATCTGTAGCAGATACATTGTATTTGTAATATCTATATTAATCTTTAGCCTGTGGGCCAATTCTGAAAAATACCACACGTTTTACTTTTAAATAATGCTATCATTTCTTGTCTAAACGTCTTGTCTTTGCCTTTTTAAGTCAACAGGTGCATTTAATTTAGAATAAAGTCGATGAAGGTGTCATTAAAAATGTGATGGCTCACATTGTTTTGGAATATTGTGTAGGGCTTCTGACGTATTTGTGACATTTATTAACTGTCACAGCTGCTTGGCTAAATGTAAAATTAAAAAAAACACAAACAATACTGACCAGATTAAAAAGAACAGTCAAAATTAAAAGAAAACATCCCAAGTCAACCATTAAGGCCTCAAGTATTACATCTCTGATTTCTCTTTTTTCCCTTTTTTTATTTTTTAAATGAGCTAATTAAATAAAGTTGCTAAGAATTAAAATTCGTGTTGCTGATATTAGTGACTGCATGTATTTCCCATTTTAAATCTGTATGGACTAAAAGCCTGCAGGCATGAGGGATGTGGGATAGGAGACTGGGTTTGATGTTAAAGTCAATATTCTCTTACATTTCAGTCAGATGAATAAATGAATAGCTCCATATGTCTGACTGAATATTTATGCAGTATAAATATGAGCGTGTGGCCTGTTAGAGTGAAGGCCTTCATGGTGCATTTACTGCGGGCCTGGATGAGCGAGATAAATGACGTAATGACAGCCTGACGTGAAAAGTGCTGCACAATACAAACGTAAAGGATGTGTGGAATATTGTAACGTGCGGATTAAACGTAAATAAGTGGTAATGTTCAATAAATAAGACTAAATATATGCACACATCCTGTTACTCCAATAAGGTTGTTGTTTATTTTATTTCCAACTTTACCTTGAGTCTGACGTTTAAAGTAACAGCACAGGATCAGTGGATGTAGAATTTATATTATAATAAAGCTGCCTTGTTTATAACGCACAGTATTTAATCTGTAACGTGGTGAATAACGCGAGAGCTGGTTCATGTTGATAAATGGGGGGGGGGGGTGGGGGGGAATATAAACCACGATCTTTGTTTGAGCCTATAAGTGAATATTAAATGCATATTGCTCATATTTTATTTGTAATATTCGGTTAATTATCATGTTCCAGATCAGAGGTCAGCCGGGTCTGAGTTGATTCACGACCCTTTAACTTTATGACATTTAATATTTTCACCTAAACTCCCAAACTTGCTTATATCGCTTTAAACCCCAGAGGAGGAGCAGTGAACGCATCGCTATAACACACTGTGCTGTCCGTCTGCAGAGGAGGGGCTGTGCGTACTCTAACATATGGATTCCATTCACATTTTCAGCGTTTCAGTTCGATTCAGGCTTGATTCGGGTCCCTGAACGCCGCACAACAACTACGCTTTCACCTTTGGAGTGAGTTCGCGTCCCGCCTTGCGTTCATTTGCACAGTCCCTCTGCTCCAGCCTGCAGCGCTCTCCGGCCCTACACCGTCTCTCCCTGGAGGTTTACACACTGACTGAAACAAAAGTTCCGCTTGGCAACGGAGCGCCGAGGAATGCTGACCTTGGCAGGACCAGTGGAACCGGCCGAATCCCGGCCATTCTCTCATTTCTTTGGCTTTGAATGAAGACGCGTTTGACCTGAGCCAACGGTGCTTAGAGCGGCAGAGCGGGACTATACAGGCCCTCTGCTGACCTGTACGCGCTCCAAACTGCTCCCGTCCAGCCTGAGAGGAAGTTTGAAAGGGCAGAATGAAATAAAGCATTAACAAAAATCAATATACAATCACTGAGAGATCAATAGAAATATTACAGGACCGTGACAATTAAGATTAAGTGCAGATTAAGAACAACATAACGCAGAATTCGGTCCTTATGATGAGATATAGAGTAAAACACTAAATAAATACCAAGTGCAAAAACAGAATACTTGATTAACACTGAAATAGTAAAGAATAAATAAATAAAATATATTCATAGATAAATATAAAGGCATTTGTAAAATATTGAGGTCTGATCCACTTTTAAAATCCAACCAAATGTTGTGTTTGTGGAGATTCTATCCCATCAGAAATGCCTCAACTTGTCTTATTAAAAACACAAAAACTACCACATTGAACCAAACTAAGAAAATCTTATTTATTAAATTTGTTTTCGAATTTTATTCCCATCAAACAAATCCTGCATAAACATCATTGAGAATAATAAATATTCTGTAATCAGCTCAAGCTTAATCAGTTCATTAAGTCCATCTCTTTCTGAAGTTATGTTTCAGAAGAATAAAAGCTCTGGAGAGACAGAAGTGGATCAATATTAACATGGATCCTATGGATTCCATTTCCTCAATGACTTTTCAAATAACTTATTGAAGTTAAAAGCCGTCAACATGAAATGTTTCTGTGTCTCGCAGTTTATGGGCTGATTCATCTGTAAAAAACAACTCAACCCCAAAGGGCCTTTGAAATACAGGTTGAAGCTTAATTAGTTGAGTTTAGAGCTGGTGCTTAATTACCAAAGACCCCTGAGAAAGTGTATCAGTCCTTTGTACTTCAAGGTGGGAGAACGCAGCTACACACCATCAGACCTGTAGTGCTTTAACTTCAAATACAGGCTCAGGTAGAAGTTTCTGAACGCTGTGCTCCTGTGTGTGTGTGAGTCGCTCGCTGCAGGTCTTTGTTTAAAACGTCACGTCTCAGCGTTTTCCTGGCTGCTCAAGGTTATTCTGTACCACATCACAAAACAAGATGTGATGTCATTACCTTTGGAAAAGGAAGGTATGAGTCTGAGAAATAAGACATTCAAGCTGAAACTGTTCATAAAGAGAGTCAGAGTGCAATCTACTCACATGTGATTGCATCAGCTTTACAAACACACACACACACACACACACACACACACACACAGGTAACTGCAGGCAGAGCGCTGAGATTAATGACACCTGATGGAGAGGGGTGATTGGTCGAGCCTCGGGCCCTGCAGAGTGCTGATTGGCTCAGCAGAGGATCTAGCGAGGGGCTACAGAGGGGAGTGTGTGTGTGCGTGTGTGTGCGTGCGTGCGTGCGGGTCTCTCAGGGTATCCCACACTCCCCTGCCTTATCAGGCGGTTACACGGCACCGCTAGAGGAGCGCTGCTCTCAGGAGGGCACGGCTACCAGCACGCCGCTTATCTTCTACCAGCAAGGAGGGTTTATAGGTCTGATTAACTCACCAGTGTGTGTTTGTGTGTTTATGAGTGAGAGAGGGAGAAACACACAGAGCGGGCTGCACGCTTTGCTAGTGTATGAGTGTGTTTGTGTGTACAATGGTGGGTGGGTGGATGTGGCTGTGCGTGGATGTGCGTGCGTGTGTGTCTGTGTGTGTGTGTGTGTGTGTGTGTGTGTGTGTGTGTGTGTGTGTGTGCGTGTGTTCATTCATGTGTCCGCAAAGTGTACAAGTAAACATCCATTGCTTTGGGTGTGAATGCTGGTAATCATCACAAAACCATGAGAAGGATGACACACAGTTTCAAACAGGACCGTCATGGCATCACACACACACACACACACCACACACACACACACACACCTGTCCTCTCTCCAAATCATAGCTCTTGAAAGGCTCAGAAACACCCAAGAAGTGACACAAAGCCTTTGTGGCGCTGTGGGAAAGCTCTCCCACATCTCATCACCTCCTTCCGACGGATTCTGCTCGGGATGCGTTACAAAGCTCCCGGCGCTTAATTCCTCTGAAAAATCTACATCAAAACCCCTCCATTTGTCATTGTGACGACGGGAGCGTGCGTGTGTGACGAGCAGAGAGCACAACTTAGTGATGTGATCCAAGGGCTACCACCAGAGAGAGAGAGAGCGAGAGAGAGAGAGACAGAGAGACAGAGAGACAGAGAGAGAGACTGCAGGGAGAGAGAGAGAGCAGGGAGAAGGGGGGGGGGGGGTCTGAAAGAGTATGGCTGCCCCCCCTCCCATAGGAGAATGCTGGTATAATCTCTTTTCCTGGCTCGTCATGAAAGAGAGAGGAAGAGTCACTGGAGTCTTGGTCTGCTTATAGATCCGCCGCCACTCAACCCCGGCCATCATCTTCTATCAGTGATCTCCTCGCTCCCTTTCCTCTCTCTAACTCTCCCTGTGTCTCTCTCTCTGTCTGTTTGTCCCTCTCTTCCTCTTCATCCTTGAGGCACTCGCTGGTCTCGTCCCTGATCTTCTGTCCCATCTCAGCGGTCACACACACGACCCAGCATGAGTTTATCTTGTTTATCATATATCCTTAGTTAGATTCTATCTCTTACACTTCCAGGCTTCTACACATCTACTGAGTTATTGCTGAGACTCACGACTGCACTGAGTACGATTTTTTCCAAACTGTCCAAATTGAAATACAAAGAATACCACAATAACACTCACTTTGCCCCCCCCCCCCCTCCCTCCCCCTTTCCTTCCCATCCACGCTCGCTGCATTCAGTCTTTCACACCTCTGAGGGAAGAGTGTTCTTTTATGGATCCCTGCCACACACACACACACACACACACACACATCACCTCCTTCTGTCTCCATATTTTCCCTTCTCTTCATTCCCTTTCCTGTTTCCTCCATCCTATCCCCCCCCCCCCCCCCCACCTCCTGTCCTCGTCTGCTTTTTGGTGATGGGTGGAGCCTCCTCTCCTCTGTGGTGCCATTTTCTCTTTGGTAGTAGATCCAAGAGGACATGAATATTCATGACTAATCCACTCTGTGCACTCCATCGCAAAACCAGCCCCCCAACACACACACACACACACACACACACACACACACACGGCCTACAGTTGAAGGCAACACTTGGTGGTGGCACATGGCGAGACAGCTGTTGCAAACCAAGCCGGGCATCTGTGCAGTGGGAGCGCGACGAGGAGAAATGAGAGAAAGACACAGAGAGGGTTGGGATGAGAGACGGCGTTAGAGACGTCTAAAGAGGACAGAGATGGAGGGAGAGAGAGAGAGAGAGGGGAGACCAGAGACAGATACATGTTAGGGCAGTGGGGGGAAACGGGGCAGCGGTTGTGGCATCTGGGCGAAGACGAGCCAGACGGACAGAAGGAACGGGGCGGCGACAGGGTCGTCTGGGTGAAAAGGAAGGGGACGAGCCAGACAGAGGAAACTGGGCCCCGGGTGGGAGGGTCTGTCTGGTGATGGAGAGGGACAGACAGGGAGAGAGACAGGAAGAGTGAGACAGATAGGAGAGGGAGGGAGGGAGGGAGGGAGGGATGGAGGAGAGGAGAGGGGAGGGCAAAGAGACACCTGACTTTACAGCGCCATAGAATAAAGAGATGAAGAGTGAAGAGATCAATAAAGGTTCCTGCTGATCGTCCAAGCAAAGCATTCATATTAATATAAATATAAAGAGCCTCTATTCATATTCCATATTAATATACAATCCAATTCATTTAGAATCCTGAAAGTCTTACATTTAAATGGTGTTGTTACATTTTTAAACATTTATTCTGCCTATTAATTCTGCCAAAACCCATGAATGTGTGATTTCCAAAGCGTTTTTTTTTTTTTATCGTTTGCCTTTCTTTATTAATGAGTCAGACGATCGCAAATCACTTGTCTCCTGTGTTAACGGCCGCCGTGTCTGTAACGTGAGCTCTGATTGGTCAGGCAGCGTGTTCAGTGTTGTGAGGAAGAGTCTCTCCTGCCGGCTGACCAATCAGCTGCTCCTCCTCCTGCTGTGTGGGCCGGACTTTACTTTAGTGGCTGCGTGCTTTTACATGTTGTTATTATTGCATTAAGAACAAAGTCCTTCTGCTGTCAGACTTTATACTTACTTACTCATTTTGTCATTTATTTTTATGTCAACTTAAATCTGAGCCAACTGCTTCTCATCGGGTTCATCTGCCACTCACATCCAGCAACACAATCAGAAACAAAACCCCACACATGCCTCGATAGTTGGTGTCCAGTGTGTGTATGTGTGTGTGTGTGTGTGTCAAGGCAACAGAATTCCAACACTAATACCAACCTGACACAACCTGTCTGACGCCTGCAGGATTTTTAAGTCCCGGCGTCCACAGACGGAGACACTGCTCCTTTGCCAGCCTGTGCCCAGCCTGTGCCCCTCTCTGCCCCCTGAAGCCCCCTGTCACCATCTCCTGCATCCCTGCATGGGGCCCCAGAGCTGGCTGGCATCTCTCCCTTATTCCGCTCTCGCTCTCCCTCCCCCATCTCTCTCTCTCTCTCTCTCTCTCTCTCTCTCTCCCTCGCTCCTCTTTTCCAACCCGGGCCTCGTCCCGCCGCCCCTCCCGCCCGGGCGCAGGGTCTACTTCTGCCCTACATAGCGGCGAGCACAGCAGGCTGGCGCTGAGAGGAACCCTCGGGTTTACAAACTGTGTCAGGCCTCGAGACGCCTCTGTGATCAACACCAACCACCACATGAGGGAGGGAGGGGTGGGGGTAATAAAGACGGCGCTACCATGAGACCAGAGTGACTGATGTTGTCAAAATGTGAAATCTGGAAGCACTGTGAATTGATCCAAACTGGAGATGAACTGCAGGTCAACAGCACAGAGGACGATTGAAACTCCCTCTCACTATTATACACTCAACTTATCCTCATATCAATCAATTGCAGTTAATCAATCCTTCATTACGGGCCTCAACAAAAGCCTTCTCTTATCGAAGCAGCAGCTCCTGATGGAAGAGTAACACGTTTAGATCAAAGTAAGATTGATTAAGGTTTGAAATGATGAAGAGAAAATGGCCTTACCCATAAAACGCCTGCTTATTCCCTGTAAAGCCTTCATGGCCTTAATAAAAAATCTGAATCCTTTCCTCCTGTGGCCAAAACATGTTTTAATTAAAAACTGAGATCCTCGGGGATAAGACCCAGATATCTTTGATGGAATCAATCTTTAATTCATTCACCCAAATAATCTCCTGATGAGAATTTAGGAGGGGAAAAAAAGTGCAGCTTCCTGTTACAGTTTAAAGAAAACGTGAGTGTGAAATGACCGACAACGTCTCTGTGTGTTCAAATCTACACAAACAGGAAGTGTGAGGGCCTCAGAGCACCACACACACACACACACACACACACACACACACACACACCTCAGCACAGGTAGATACGGGTGTGCTAGAAACATGCAGCGTGCACGAAAAGTTAGGTAACATCGTATTTAAATATGAACCCAAAAAGATGCTGAATTCTAATTAAGAGCAGAAAAAACAAAGCAAAGCAGCGACAGAGAGAGAGAGAGAGAGAGAGAGAGGAAGAGAGAGAGAGAGAGAGAGAGATATGGATCGATGGCACAGGATGAGGGAGAGACAGGGAGCATCCATCCTACCATCCACCATGACCTGGCAGAGAAGTCGTAACACAGCTGCCACCTGAGCCCTGGGTCACTCTGCATGTCTGCCTCCCACGCCAGAATCCTCTTCCTGGGTCTGCTGATAAATGTAAAAATATATAAACACACACTGAGGGGGGGAAACACACGGATGCAGACACCAATCAGGAGCTATCCGTTACCAGTATGCTTCTGCAGCGTGAGTGATAGAGAGAGGGAGTGTGTGTGTGTGTGTGTGTGTGTGTGTGTGTGTGTGGGGGGGGTATATACTGTATGTATGTGAGAGTGTGTGTGTGTGTGTGTGTGTGTGTGAGGGGACACAGACACTGAAATGCCACGGAGCCCTCTCCAAGCAGCTGTGCCTCTCGCCTGGTCGGTCCAACTGCTCCTGCTGCCACGCTCACACTCACCCAGCCACCGACTCTGCAGCACACACACAGAGCTTTACATGCTTTGGTGCACGCGTGTGATGTCCATATCTGCCTCAGTATGCATTGTTATAACGTGTTTATGAGGCACATTGTGTGTGTTGCGAGCGATGATTTCTCTGCTCTGTGTTCCGTGTTGATATCCGTGTTCCAGGAGGCCCGGGGCCAAGCTCAGATGTGTGAGCCAGGTTACTGAAGTGCTTCCATTCTACACTCAACACTGCAAATAAAGAGCGGAACACAATGCTGTAATCTCTACCTTTATGCCACCCATCCCTATTTGTCTGATATCGCATTATTTCCGGTCTCGTTCTCTCGCTGCTGGAATGAATCCGAACATTCGAGCGTGAAAACACTCCGGCACAAACGTGAGACGTGCTTTCACAACGATCTTCAGCAGATCAAACGGAATCAAACGTCAAAAGTTCATTATTGATGCACGAACACGCTGCCGTAACAAGGGGCTGCTCTACGTTCAGCAACAACTAGAAACTCACAGTGTTTACCTCTGCCAAGGCTGAGAAGATGCTCCTTCTTCTTCTTCTTCTTCTCTGATCCTAAAGAAGCAAACAGAAGAAAGGATAGTATAAATAAAATGATAATAATAATAATAATAATGTTGTGTTATGTCAGATTTGACCTTTGCATAGTCAGGAAATACATTTTTAATTTTTTCTTTAAAATATGAACCTGTCCAATATTTATTATTTAAAAACAAAACCTCTAGGCTCCGCCTCTTGATGCACAAATTGAACAGGATCTCCCCCCCGATGTCTGGTCCTTCCATCAGATGTTTTTTTGATCAATCGGGCTAACAAACAGCAAACACACAGACCGGGCCTCCTCCTCCTCCTCCTCCTCTGCAGAGATAATAATGGAGGGAAGGTTTTAACTCGTGCAGTGAAATGGAAAGGATGAAATTTGAGCTGCGAAGTTTTTTACGAAGCATTGACTACATACTTCTCTGCGTCTGATCATCTGTTCTGGACCCTGAGCCCCTGCCTCCTCTTCCTCCTCCTGCTCTGCTCAGGTGTGTATGTGTGTGTGTGTGGAGACGAGGATCAGGACTAGTGAAGTGAAACCTGCATGAATGGAGGAATAATAGAAATGTTTCTCAAAATGGAAATCCTAAAGCCTAACCCTACACAAATTCAAACGTTGGTGCTGTTCAGTGCCAGTGTGTGTGTGTGTGTGTGTGTGTGTGAGTGTGTGTGTGTGTGTGTGTGTGTGTGTGTGTGTGTGTGTGTGTGTGTGTGTTCAGTTAATTCTCGTTCTCAAAGGGAGGTGAACTTCAAAATGAAATAATAATAACACTGTTTACATCCGGCGAGCCTACAAGTATAAAAGTGTTTCTTGCTTCTTCACCACCCTGATCACGGCGGCGGCGGCGGTGGCCATGTTCCTTCTGCCCTCGCTCGCTGCCTGAGAAACCAGAGGGAAATCTGTTGTTGATGAACATAATAAAAACAAAGGAAAGTCATTTTCCTCTGTGGTATAAACAGTTAGTCATTTCACATGAGGACGGCATTATTGTGGATCTTATTTAGTCATGCCTATTATAGAAAATAAAAAGAAATGTCTGAGAGTAAAATTGGGTTTGCTCTTTGTTTTACTTCGGCGCTCAATCCAATGGAACGGCGGGTTTTATCTGATGCATTCTATCTATTTGATCAACCCGCTCGCCTTTGCCTGTCTGCTGGCCAGCGTGAGACGCTGTCTTTATTTATCTGTCTCTCTGTCTCCACGGCCAGAGCCAGCCGCTCCGTGTCCACTTCCTCCACCACGTCTCTCTCCCTCTCTCACTCTCTCCCTCTCTCCCTCTCTCCCTCCCCCCCCCCCCCCCCCCCCCCCCACTCTCTCTCTGCGTCCTGATGCAGTTAGAGAAAGACAACACAGACCTGTATGTTTATGTATGGGTTCATTAACAGGCATTGACAGCCTGTGAAGGAGAGTGCATTAACATTGCATGTATTCCCATGTGGCAGTCCTGCAGCGAGTGTTGCAGTTGTCTGTGTGTTTTACATGCGTAGAGGGTGAGTGTACTAAAACAAGGAGGGGGAGTGAAGAGGGAGAGGTGTGGGACGAGTGGCAATTACAGGGGCCGGTTATAACACCGTAGCCTGCTCGCTGGGCCACGCTTGGCATGGATCCCCATTTTAAAGGAATTTAAAAGCACTAGACGGGGCCCTATTGTCTGACCCCCAGTCTCTTTACCTCCTTCCCCCACTCCTCCTCCTCCTCCTCCTCCTCCTCCTCGTTTCCATCCCTCCCTAGCTCCCAGTCATGATTCAATGCTGTTTTTAATCTCGCAAGGCCTCAGCGGGGCCTAAAAACACAGGGACTGGGCATAATGCCTAGATGACCCCCGGTAATATGGAAATGGTCCGAGCAAAGCCTCTCCGTAACACTCGGCCGCGGTGACGAGCCAACATTAATACGTTACGCTCCGCTCTTAACTTTCCATCAGAGCCATTTCACCTGAAACGTCTCTGCCAAATGAGCAACACTCTTTAGGAGCGGCGACTCTCCTCGGAGCCCCTTTGTCCCCGACTCCCTCCGCTGCTGCAGGAAGGCCGGCGTTGGGGTTATATAACTGCACTAGACTTCCTCATGTGTGCTCACGCCACAGATCAAGAGCTCACACTCGCACTGGATCATTTCTACTGAAGTGGACCACTCAGAGAAGTTTGCGACGGAGGAGCGGAGCCAACCTGCACAACAGTAACTCATAGAAACTTCAGTATAGCACATCAGAGGGTTAAAGCTGCATAGATTTGGTTAAGTATAAGTCTAAGTATCATTACACGGTGCAGCAGCGTGTATGGAGTTCTGTCCTAAATGAAGTTATATGGAGTTAAAGCCTGTTGTGAGTTTCTGATCTGTAATCATGCTGCATCACTTTTCCACTCAAGGCTAAATTTATGCTTGAGGGACAGGATACACTAAAAAGCCAAAGTTTACCCTCTCCCTCGCTTTCCCTCACACACTCCCGTCGTAATTTGTCTGCCCACTGGTTTCACTTATTAAGTTTCAAAAGGTTTCTGGGCAACGTGGTTTGAGAAAAGGGAAAAAAAGGAACCATGGCATTTTTTTGGCAGACCGCTCTGCCCGTCTTGCCCAGAATGAGGAGGTTACCATGGCATCAGCGGGCACCTCATAAAGCAGACCATTGTTGCCGCCTGTGTGTATGTGTGTGTGTGTGTGTGTGTGTGTGTGTCTGTGTGTGTGTGTCTGTGTGTGTGTGTGTGTGTGTGTGTGTGTGTGTCTGTGTGTGTGTGTCTGTGTGCCACATTGAGTTGCATGGCAACAACCTCTGGGCACCACCGCCATGAGCAAGAAAGTCAAATCTTGCATGAGGCCTTGCCAGCCTGTAATGCAACTATAAACATGAACTTTCATCTCACTTTTCAGGCTGTTTTCATTTTGAGTTTTACCGATTTAATCTCCCGTCTGCGCGCGCACACACTCACACACACACACACACACACACACACACACAGATGATTCCACAACACTATAGTAATGTTGTCAAATGTTAGCAAATTAAGAATAATCTGGAGTGTTTCCCCCCGTTTTTTTTTCTTCAGTACTGTGACGTGCACACATTTTCATTAAAGGTAGAAACACACACTGCGTGGTGAAAGCACGGCGGCCATAATTAGAAAATGAGCCCACAATCTAAAATAACCTGAGGGGAAAACAGGAACGTTTTATTTTCTTGTCTTTTCTACTCAAATCCATTAGCTGAGAAAGAGTATAATACAGGTTTGTTTGTAATTGTTTCGGTTCCAAATAGCCCCAAACACTAAGTTACTATGTGTGAAAACCTGGAAACAATTTGCGGTTCCCTTGGAAAAAAAAGAAAGAAAAAAAAGAAAAAGGAGTGAGAGGAGGGAAGGAAAGAAGCTATTTTCAGTTTATAAAGGTTTGGTGGGAGCTGAAACGACTGGGCGACAACAACCTTTGACAGGTGTACGATCCGGCTCACTGCAAGCTCCGCGCCGGGACAGGAAGGCCCTGATACGAGCGGGGAGCGGAGGGGAAGCGACACGGGCCCGGCTCGGGATGTGGGTCCTCTGGCGCCCTCTGCTGGTTAATATGGAGAACTACAGGCAAGAACTAGAACAAGCGAAGGGGAGAGAATTCATGGTTAAATTACTTTCATTTATTTTTGAACAAATGTTAATCTTTAGTTTTTATCAACACGGTTTAAAAAATGTATTTAATTAAAATGTTAAAATAAAATAAAAAAAGATTTAAATCTGTGTCCTTGTTTTATTTCAAAACAATCCACATGAACTGGATTACAAGTAGAAAAAAGCTAAAACAGACATTTTGCAGTTTCAATTCTCTACAAATTTATAATCAAACCATAAAGAAATAAATAGAAACAGCGACAGACTAAGCTGTGTACTATATCTTTGACACTAATGTCAAATACACACGATTCGTAGTAAACGGGTTGAAAAAAATAAACGTCTGCCCTAATATGGCCCTGTGAGGAAGAGGAACCTACGAGGGTTCACATCTTCTACATGCAGCCACCTGGAACAGACCCACACACTTGCCAAATGCATGCCATGTTTAGCCCGGGCAAGTCAGGCTGCTCAGGCGCGCGTGCGTGTGTGTGTGTGTGTGTGTGTGTGTTGTCATGTCTGATGCGTTTTGGTTCTGCGCTGTTGTGCAGCATGTGGCCCACAGATTAACACTTCAAATAAGACTCTCTCCTGTTCTGAATGCCCCCTCTGTTTGCTTACAAGGCCCGGGTGAGAGTGTGTGGAGGGATTTGAGAGGGTTTTGTATCTCCTCCCGTTCAGCGGGGGCATCCTATTATGCCTGAGAGGCTAAAGGAGGGCTTGGTTACAAAGGGTTAAAACCTGTGAGTGTCCTTTTTTGGCATAAACTGCAGAATTGGCTTTTTTTTTTTAAAGACATGTGGAAAACGGCTCCAAACAGATTTTAGTGCGAGACAGGTGCCAGCATTGCCATCTGCTTTCAGTTTTACCTCCCTCTCTCTCTCTCCCTCTCTCTCATCCCCCCTCCCCTCCATCCCAGTTTACTCTCTAATCCCAATTCATCCATCTCTCTCCTCTTCCTCTTCAACCAATCAGATCGCTCTCACACACTCCCCATCATGGCTCCTCTGCCCTGCTGGCTCTCTTTAGGTCCATGGAACAAATGAAAATGAGAAACTCAAATGGGGACGTTTCTCCAAAATACAAAGTAGTAAATATGTCAACGCTAACGTTCACCACATAAGATTGAGCGGTAATGTCTAAATTGCGTAATATCCTTGGATCGCATTTGAGTTTTGCGGTATTAAACTAACATTGTCACCTCGGCCGTTGTCCTCGGTGAACCTTCGTCCCCTGACCCCTGTTTCACTCTCCAGATCCTGGGACATCAAATTTATGTGCCGTGATGCGTTTACTGCTCCTCTGTGAGGCGTTTTGTAATCACGTTTAGTTAAAATCTCATGCATGTATTCATAAAGGACAGAGTGAATCCACTTACGCAGCAGGCCAGCGAGCGAGCGGGCGGGCGGGCGAGCGAGCGAGCAGCGTGCTGGAGCCGTCGTCACTTCTTGTTTAAAATATCAACTCTGACGTCCAACTGGAAGACGTATGAGCGGTGATATGGAAGTGAAAACACACTGCTGGCTCGTCTGTTTGCGTCGTGCCCCCCCGGCCCGGACTCGTTTAACGTGTGGCGCCTCTCGGGTTCGGAACCTGCGCTAGCGCTTGAACCTGGTGCTTTTCCTTTCTGGAGCGAGGCCTCGCTGTTAACGAGCCCATTAGGACAGAGGTGAGCCAGCCACGTCTAAACGGGGAACGAAAGAAAGAAAGAAAGAAAGAAAGAAAAAAAGAAAGAAGGAAAGAAAGAAAGCAAACAAGCCAGGTGACAAATTGCAAATGACGGAACTTCGAGTGGTCTGGGACGGGAACACACACACACACAAACACACACACACACACAGACACACACACACACACACACACACACACTCTCACTCTCTCTCCCAGGCTACAGGAGAAAGCCAGTGACCGTGGACGTTGTAAAGAGTTGAGACTGGAGGTTTTTTGTTTTTTGAGACTCTTACACCATGCAGGTGCTCTTTTCAAAGGCAGACCCCCTCCCCCCCACTCTCTCTCCCCCTCCTCCCCCCCTCCCCTCCCCAGACAGTTCTTGGCTGATGGTGAATGTTGCTCTCCCAGCGTGTTTGTTTGGGTTCTTTTTTTTTTGTTGTTGTTGCTCCTTCCCTCTTTTCTTCGGTTATTTATGGGCACATTTTGTTTCAGAAAATGCTTTTGAAACACATCTGAGTCTTTTTCTTCTTCCCAATGACAAACAAAGCAAAGCCATAACAGGTACGACATATTTGCCTGTGGTGCTACCAAACGCATCGCTCGACCTTTTGGCAATTCCCTTCTCCTCCTCCTCTCCGTCCTTTGAAGGTTTGAGTGAGTGACGATCTCCATTAGACGCTGCTTTTCAGCTCTGCGCCCGCATTTAAATCCAGCTCGTGGATTTTGGCCCGGGCCGTATACGAGTGGGTCACGTGAATCCGTCAGTGTGTCAGAGGAGAGCGCGGTGGTGCCAGGCAGCCGGGCAGCGTCGGTGCCACTCTGTGTGGTCAGGGCACAGTGTGTACTCCCAGCTGCTGCTTCAAACTCACCACCAACTGGACGCGAGCATCCCCCTGCTCATTCACCACGGCAGATGGTAGGGAGCTCGCCATTGGTGTGTGTGTGTGTGTGTGTGTGTGTGTGTGTGTGTGTTTGCCTTTGAGAGGCAGCTGTGGGAGATGAAGCTCTCGCCCGCTCCTCTGCGTCCAGCTTCAGAGATTAACAAAGAGAGATGGAAAATTGAAAATCAAACTCTGGAATATGAAGGTTTTGGGTGAATCTCGGTGCCGCTCTGTGCCGCTCTGTGCCAAGGCCGCGCGTCAAATCTCCCAATATCATCCAGAGTCGGAGTAATCCTTCAGATTATATCCCTGCCTAGTGGACAATGAGCATATTGTTGTTGGTGTTGTTGTAGTAATCCAGCTCTGTGCCATATGAAACAGACACACATGAATAATGCACCGTCCAGCCCAAGCACAGCGATCCATCTGCCATCAGCTCTCTGCATGCTTAACCATCTTCATCCGTCTATCTGCGATACGTGACTGCAGGCGGGGTGTTTTGATCCGTAAATATGATTTATTTGTTTATCATTCATTGGGATTGTGCTCTCTGAAATGCCAAATGACGTAATTACTAATTTGTTCCAAAAACCGTAACATGACACGAGCGATAGAACCTCCTGAGGTGTGTGTGTCATTCTGGCCCAAACACACATTTACAGGCGGAGATTAAAAATGAGGATGGGGTGAAAGCATCTGTTTTTCAGTGGAAGGAGAAGAAGAGCGGAGGAGCCAAGGCTCATAAAGAGATGACAGACTCAGGCCAAATCGTCAGTCGGTTGGTAGATGAGATGTCATGCAAGCCAAACGCGCTAGACAGACAGGCGGCGTTGCCTGAGGAGGAACTGGGCTATTTAAATGCGTGCGTGTGTGTGTGTGTGTGCAGCCCAGCTGATTCACCGCTGCACCATCCACTCTAATAGGTTTTGTTCTGGTGAATCACTCCAGGTTTCCTTAATGGAAAAGCCAAACACACTGCTGTAACATTGGGTGACAAGGGCACCTTGGGTTTGCAGATGTTCGCACAGATGACAGATGGCGACGGCGCAGCTAAGGGAGAGAAGGGAACGATGTCTGCGCCAGGCTGGTGCCCGATCTCCCCCCTCCCCCCCACCCCCACACTTCATCCCCCCTCTGTACCGCAGTCCCCCAACCCCAAAATCTAAAAAATGAGGGGTGTGTTTGTGTGTGTGTTGGTACCTGTGTGTGTATACGTCTGTGAGAGGGATCATGCAGTGACTCAGCAGTGTGGGATCATCGAACTGCAGCAGGATGAGGCGTCCATATATGGGTCATGGCGAGTCCAGGTCCAGGGTCTGATCGGGGAGCCACAGCTTGGACACACCTGACAGAGAGAGGACACAAAAAACAACTCACAGGATTCATTGTCCTCAGAGCTTTATGGGAGTCACTGGGGTAAAGGTCTCTCTCTCTCTCTCTCTCTCTCCCCCCTCTCGATTTCTCCCTCCCTCCCTCTCTCTCTCTATCTCTTTATTGAACCTCTCACTTTACAAACCAGATAAGATCTCCCTGAGCATAAAACAGATCTTGATGTAACACCGACCACACACACACACACACACACACACACAGATGACACCCGTGGAGCCCCCAGGACAGCCCGTTGAAGAAGAGGATGACGGTGAACAGGTAGAGCTCATAATTACACCCATTCATCTTCGCCAGACCCTGGCGCTGTGTTATGAAGGTGCAACTGAGCGCCGGGGCCCGGTTTTGATGAATCTCCTCTTAAATTAGCCGTCGCTGGTGGATCCCGGCCCTCCGTCACTCCGTCTGCTCCCATTCATCATCTTATTAGGACCCTGTGCTGCAGCTCGCAGGCTTAAGAGCTCCCGGTGAGATAAGAGAGGCTGAGAGCTGCGGCACCGCTAAACTCTCGGGGCCGTTATCGTCGTTGTTTACAAATCTGTCATATCAGGAACATCATTTTTCCCCCCTTAACCACAATCTGTTCCAATTCCCATGGCCGTCTGATCATTTGTAGGGGAAAATCAGTCGGAGGCAGAGTGGCACCGATGTTTACTACCATGGGACTGCGGCTCCATTATAGAGGTGAACACGTGCCAAATCCTTATGTAAACCCACTGTGTGTGTACGTTTGCATGGATGTGTGTGTTTCTCCTCCTCAGGTGTTTACACGAGCGTGAGATATAAAGATTTGTGAAGCACGTTAATTTGGTTAAAGTGTTACAGCCGCTATCTGGCAACAGTTAGGAAACGCAGTCGGTGGGAGTCCAGGGAGTCCCAGCGTGCCGTTTTTACTGCACTCTTCACTGCAAAGTGAGCAGAAATAAAGGCTCCCTGGAGGCTCTGCTCCTCCTCCTCCTCCTCCTCTTCATCCTCCTCATCCTCCGCTCCCCTCCTCTCTCCATCACCCCTCTGCCCAGGTGGAGGAATCTTTCAGAAAGTCGCAGCCAATCCCGGCCTTATATTTCTTACACACACACACACACACACACAATCCAGTGGTGAACGCAGCAGGGCACGTACCCCCCCCCCCCCCCCCCCCCCCTCTCCTCAGCAAAACCTCCCGCCGTGCTCCGAACGCATCACTAACCGGACCTCCATGTGGTACATCCATTACCGTAAAATACTCCACTGCTCCCCGCTGAAAGCTCAGCCGCCTCTGCTCGCTCACACACATCCACCCTCCCTGAACCCCCCCCACCACCACCACCGCCTTTCATAAGAGCGCTTACGTTGGCAGTTCTGAATTGGGTTTAGTCCAACTTTAACATTACTGAGGGGGGGCTGTTGGGTTGCAGAGCGGCAAGAGTGAGCAAAGCCACAACTTCTGCTCCAGAGTCTCTGCTGTTAGGATGAAAAAACAAAACAAGAAAGTCGTCAGTGATGCCATTAGAAAGCTAAAGATCTTATGAGTTTAAGGAGGCATCTTAAGTTCTTCATGGGCAATTTATATCCCTGTCAGCAAGAACAACATTAGTTACCTTGGATTATTAATTTGTGTGCGATGTTCCTGTGGAAAGCAGTCATTTATCACACACTCTGTGGGAATTCATCTTGCCAAGGAGGATTATCTCTGCTTTCCCCACCGACTCTGCAGCGGAGCCACGGCACGCTGTCATTTCCAGGAAACGAAGATATTTTTGGGGTTGGGCTCTTTTTTCTTTGGATTTTGTCCTTATCCCTTCGTCTGGGGAAATGCTGACAAATCTGATTTCTGGTGCCAAATTCTCAGTAAATCCATTTCATTGTTTAAAGCAGCGACTCATTCAGGCTCCATTTATTATGATTTCTTCATTGTGTCAACAAATAGTAATACTTGGCTTGGCAAATGGCTTCGCATCAAAAACAAACCAAAACTTGTCGGCGAGTGAGAGAGCGAGCGAGGGGGAATGGTTGTATTATTACGAGGAGCAAGCGCAGAAAAACACACACAAACACGTAGAAAACCACGCTATGAGAAGGAAACACACACACACTGCGACACCGGGTCAGGGTTTGACTGAAGACTGTGAGACTGCAGCAAGCACGTCCTGCGGTTTACACATGAATATTGCATGTGTTTATCACAATGTGGAGCTGTTGTTAAATTTGAATTGGATGCCCCACATGGACGGCGGTTGATGTCTCACTCACTGAGGCTGATTTGTTGCCTATGTGGGCTTTGCAGGCTCTGCTTACTGCGGGGAAATTCTTTAACTGCAACTTCTCATCACATGCAACTTCTAGAGGTCAGAATTCCGGTGGTAGCGTCCTTAAAGAGGCGAGCATGTACCACTTAACTTTTCCCAATAATCAAGCACCCTTCCCTCTCACTCAGAAATAGATCTGTCATTTTGCCACCGTCCCCTTATCGTCTAAATGCTAATAAGCCTATTTGCCTGTGACTGACGTTGATGTGATCCCTAAAGCCTCAGTCTTGGCACCGGATCTCTCCTAAGCCAAATTAAGCCTCTGTCATGCCCACCCCCACCTCCAGCCCAGCGCTAGTCCCCGCCATGGGAACCCTACATCTTTAATGACGATGAAAAGCTTTGCATGCTCCCACAACACAAAAGTGATGACATCTGTCTCTGTAAGTGCTGCTCTCCGGAGCGGGCCCATTTATTCTATCTCTGCTTCTTCAAAAGAAATCAAATATAAAAGTTGGAGGGAGGGTGGAGGCCGCTAAAAGAGGAAGGAGGAGGAGGTGGGGCGTGCGGGTGGGTTTAAAACAAAGACCCCTTATTTCAAAATGGGTTCTCTGGTTAAGTCCTGAGCCCAGTGGACCCTGCATGCTCAAAGAGTGTTAAGAGAGGCTCGGCTGCCCTCCTCAGTCTGGCTACACTCCACCTGCTCTCACAACCGCTTACAAGTCAAACACACACACACACACACACACACACACACACACACACACACACACACACACACACACACACACACACACACACACACACACACACAAACACACACACACTCCTTCTCAAACTTTGTAGTGGGTCATTGATGATTGACCTATTGACCTTTGATGCAAAGTCCTTCAATTTCCCAGTAAAAAGTAATTTCTTTTTAAATCCTATGAAATGTATTATGACAATCCTTATATGTGATATTATTGTTAATTATTGAACTTAATAGTGTGTTAGAATAGCTGTAATAAATGTTGGAGCTGTCATGATCCTGTGTTTTGGTTTGGTCCAGCGTTTGGGTCGTCCTCCTCTTTGCACTCTGTTCTCTTACTCTGAGCTATAGATCATTACAGGAGCAATAACTGACACCGTGACTGATGCATGAGCTGTGTGGTACAATAATATTTCCATAAAATCATACGCAGGGCAGTGAACAGACATTTTGAGGGGGCAGTGGCTGAACCCTATGTAAGGGAGACACGCTCCATTGCCATAAAACACATGAAACTCTGTAAGCGTACTCTCTCTCTCTCACACACACACACAGACACAGAGACACACACACACACACACACACACACACACACACACACACACACACACACACTCCAACACTAACAACAGCGATCTACTAGGCTTTAAAGTGGCTCAGTGTTGGTTATGTGTTAATGCCTAATACTTGCGGACGATCAGGGTTCAGCTGGAGGTGCATAAGGGACGACAGCACATGAGACAAATCAGGACTCCCCTGAAAGAGATCTACTGTATGTCAGCAAGGTGAGGATTTATATTCTAAAGGGTATTGTATTTTCACATGACACTTTTGTCCAAATGTAAACCAATATGAGTCAACGAGTCTTACATTCAGCCTCCATCCTGCAGATCGTGCTTTGGAGGAACGTCGCCTGGACTGTCGGCTCTGGGAGAAGTGGACACACACATCAACTTGCATTTTTACCTGCACAACAGAAAAAGGTTTCAGTTATTTAGTTGGTTGTTTAGATGTTTAGGTGTTAGAGAATTTCAGTTCAATTCCTTCAAAACAAGAGTGTTCAGTTTTCTGGCAATTTTCTATATGCATGCAATTTACAGATCAACAATGAACCTGAACACACTGATGGGTCAAACAATCCAGATGATGTGATCCTGTACATTGACATAGAGGAGAGAGATGGCAGCATTGCGCCTGGCATCACAGTAGTTGGAGAGTGACAGAAGGATTGAGCTCAGATTCCTGTTCTGCTTTAATGAGGCTGCAATCATTCCAGCCCAGCAGAGAACATCTTTGGTTTGAGATTCTGCTGTCCCTTTCTACTATAATATCCATGGAATTAGCGATCACTTATCTGTCCGTTCCGGCTCATATTGGCCTGGAGAGAAATCAGCAGGCAGATTTCTGGAAAGTCCCACTCGTTTTTCCAGTCTGTCGAGCAGAATCCCTTTGGTGGACTGAGATCCAACAGCACTAAGACTGAAGCTCCAGCTCCATCACTGCTCGGGGGGAATGTCTTTTACTTCAACAAGAGCCGCCTCTGTGCTGGGATGAGGTCATGGTCCAGGCTGAAAAATATTGTAATAGTGTTAAAACAGTGTTGACCATCAAAGAAGCTTGCTTAGAAGATCAATATCCTTCAGGGTTTCATAATCTATGGGTTGAAATTGTCCCCCCACCATAGCAACACTGTCAGAATCAATGAACAGACTACATGAACTAAATGAAAAGCTATTTAGCAAATAAAAAATAGCAAATCTCGCAGTTTCTCAGTGGTCTGTAAATAGTTACTAATGCTGCTTGACAGAATTTTAATTAACACAATTCAAAGAAGCACTGAAATAAAGGCACCTCTACCTCCTTTCTTAAGTACCTCAGGCTCTGAAACAATTAGTTTGTTTATAAGCAGCTTCAATAAGAACTGCTGCATTGTTTAGATGGAAGCAAGTTTCAGTTAAAAGCAGGTCATCAAGGAAGACATTCATTTACTTCACTTGGCTATCAAAGACCTCACATTCCGTAAGGATACGCTTAGAAAACAAAAAAAATGTATCTACTGCTATCTTTAGTTAGCCGTGTGTGTTTCTTACAGGAACAGGAGAAGAGAGCGGTAATCAGGCACTGTAGTAGCCACCTAATAACTCCACGCAGGGTCCTCTTGTACACAAAGATGGCGGCGTCCATGTTATGCAGGAGGGCAGCAGTATTGTGTCAAACTTTAAATGGGATTTCACCACCAAAATCTCTCCTTTATGCGAATTCCAAATGCGGGCTTGTGTTCCAGGCAGCTACGTACAATCCCAAACCGCTCAAGCTGAACATCCACCGGCCGTACATCCCGGACAAGGACGACGAGAAAACACCTGAGTGGCAGAAAACGGCGAAGTATGACGCCAAGCTGTACGGGCGCTACGGCTCCGTGTCGGGGCTCGACCCGGCTTCTCTCTGGCCGAGCCCGGCGCGGCTGGATGCGATCATCGCGGAGGAGAACGAGTGGCATCCTCCGTTAGAGGTTATGCTGAAGAATATAGCCGAGAAGGAGGCCGAGGAGACGGCAAAAAGGCTTGCGAAGTAAGGGATGCTAAGCTAACTAAGCATGCGCCCAATATCGGACAGCCTCTCTGATTTGTTTATATTCTGTCTTAGTTTGTCACTTATATTAACAGTAGTGTCATCATATTAACTGTAAAGAGACAAATACTCGTTATACTGTATATATTAAGTTTATACAATCTGGTTGAGACGTTTTATTTACACCTGATTACACCTCACCTCGTCAAACAGCTGTAACCTCTAACATGGCACTTAAAGCCGTTATTGTGGGACCAGTTACATCAGTTAACTTAAAAGATTTCACTGAGAGTGTGGAAGTAGATGTTTGAAATAGATAATAATGTGCTGCCAGCAAATGAAACACTTTTCACCTTTTGGATGCTATTTGTTTATGACACAACATAAATGTTACTAATATCAAGGTCCTAGATTAGATCACTGCATGTATAAAATGCAACTGTGCACAATTTCCACATCAACAGCAGGTGGCGTCACACACAGCCTGCTCCCTGCACTCTGCTCTGTTTACTACACATGTTGACATGCCCTGATCTCTAATCCCAATCTCTCCCCCATCTCCTTTGCAGAGAGAAGCTGATAGCAGCCAACATGGCCAAAATGCCCAAGATGATTGAGGACTGGCGCAGAGAAAAGCGTGAGGCCAAACAGAAGCAGAAAGAGCAGAAGGCCCAGCGCTCTCTGCTGCTGGTCAAGGCCAGAGAGCGTTTCGGCTACGCAGTCGACCCCCGCAGCCACAAGTTCTTGGAAATGGTGGCTGAAATTGAAAAGGAAGAGAAGAAGCAGAAGAAATTGATGAAACGCAGACTGAAAGAAGAGAAAGCAGCAGCAGCAGCTCCTCCTGTTGCCTCCTCGTAGTCTTTGAGGGACTCGTTTTGGACACATTTCTCCTGTGGGCCGGGGTCAGACACTGTACATACGCTCAATCATTCACTCTCCATTTGGATGCCAGAAGGCAGATGTCAATGGGAAAGTTACAGCAAGTTTCCTGAGCTATTTATTTCCTGTATTGCGTGACCCATGTTTGCCTATTTCTCATCATATTGTATAAATTTTCATGAGCTTTTCACCTGAACCGCCCGTAGACTGAAAAACATATTAAAGTAAAAGAGACTTACAGAATGATGCAATGGACTTTCATGTGAAGAATTTATTTAAAACTTATTTACAGTCAAGACATTAGAGAAGGTGCCCGTACCAATCTAGATATCTCTAAAACACTGAGTTGTGATCAATGCTATAAAACCAATAAGGGAAAATTATCGAGAGCAGCAGCAAAAAAAGTTGAATTTCCTTCATAAAGATCCCGTTTCTCCTCCACAAAGATTCACTAAAAACATGTTAACTACTAAAAGATCCTTAATTACATCATAAAACTTCATACACAGGACAAAGAACCACCACCATACAGTCAAAATATCTAAACATTTGATAGTAGGTGTGGCTGTCAATCGATTAAGATCAAGTATTAAATTTCCGGTCCGTAGCGGTATGTTTGGTTCATACTGGAGTACGTGTAAGCCGTTAAACAGAAAGCAGTTAGATCCGAAGTCCTTTCAGCTCTGACTGGGTGCTCGGGAGCGCCGGCCCATTACAGATGAGTGTCCTCGTCTTCGCCCGGGTCGGCCTTCAGTTTGGCAAGGGCGGCGTGTATCCTGAACTGTGTGCGCGACTCCATGGAGTACTCTTTATAGTTTTGTCTGCAGGGGTGGAAAAACGGTCCAGACACTTGGTGAGACTTGGTGGGGGTGTGGCCCAGGGATGAACCCGGGACGTTTGATATGTTTCTTAGTTTTCTCTTTCGTAAGAGATTCATTAGTAATACGGCAAACTGAATATTCATGCTGTGATCGATCAACATGTTTAATTTGGCCCGGGGAAGAACCCATTACACTTTCATACCACGGATAACTTTACTTATAAGTTTTGCATATTTTGTAAAACACCAATCTAAATGATAAATAGCGACACACACACACACACACACACACACACACACACACACACACACACACACACACACACACACACACACACACACACACACACACACACACACACACACACACACACACACACACACACACACACACACACTTTGCTCCACATGGGGATAAAACCTACACTTTCTTTCAGTTGTACGTTTGTATCCCCATTTCTAAGGACTTCACAGTGATTCTTTACCTTTGATCCCTGCCTGATAATATTTCAGTCCACCGGCTCTGGATCTTAACCTGGATCTGCACAAGATCACATCTATTGGATCCTCATCTTTGGGGTATGTTTGTCTTAGTTGTTTGTCTTAATGTTAAGGAAAACTAAACATTTGTCCAGGTAAGCTGTGTTCTGTCCCTGGATCAGGCCCAACCTACCCACCAAGTAATCCTACACACACACACACACACACACACACACACACACACACACACACACACACACACACACACACACACACACACACACACACACACACACACACACACACACACACACACACACACACACACACACACACACACACACACACACACACACACACACAGCCGTGTGCGGGCTGAGGGACTTACTTGGCTTTGTGCAGTAGTTTGATGGCCTCGTCCCTCCTGCCTTGGTCCACGTAGAGCAGGCTGAGCTCCAGCAGGGAGTTGGGAACCAGGTAGTGGTCAAACTTGATCTTCTTTTCACTGAGCGTGCAAACACACACGCAAACCCACACATGATGATGTCAGTTTATTGTAACTGCGTCATAACTTTGTCATCCTTCCCTGCCATGTAAATATTCCCTGTATGAGTCAAAGGGTGGGTATAGCTTCATCTCTGTGCACACATCACACTGTCAATACATCCATGGGAAATATAATGCACTATGGAAGATTTTTTTTTATGGAAGGTTCTGGACGTGTGTGTGTGTGTTCACCTGGCATACACTCTGTCAAAGCAGTGCTCTGCAGCCTGGGATTGACCCTGGTTCTTCAGACACAGACCCTTCAGCAGGAGGATCAAGCAGCGGTCATCCACTGTATACTCATTTTCTGTAGAGGAGGAAGCCCACGTGTCAAAATGCTGAGTGGACCCCCACCCCAAGGGTGTGTGTGTGTGTGTGTGTGTGTGTGTCATGTATTACCAGGAGAATCCAGCAGGGTGCATTCTGCTGCCACCAAAGTCTGCATCATACCCTCAGTCAGCTCTGGACGTTTACAAATCATACTGAAACCGTTCCACATGTACATCATCTCCTACGGGAAACACAACACACAATGAGCATGAACACACTGTTGCTTTTGTGAATGTGTCTGTGTGTTTGCATGCAAGTAGCTTTACCAGCACAGGCACCGGTAGCCTGACAGGACGGGGACCCTTGTAGCGTCTGGCTTTACGGATGGCAAACTTCTCGGTCGGGGGAGACTTCCCTGCAATCTTCTGCTTGAAGGTGGGCACCCGTCTAAAGAGGAGACGGTACAGTGTGTGTGTGAGGGTGTCTTCGAAAATGCAAACAAAGTATTCTTTTTCTGTGTTGCTGGGATAAATTGTGCTTCAGCGTTTACCTGAAGAGCTCCACCTCATCCTCCCCAAAGGGCCGGGCCTCCTCTGGAGGAAGCATGCTGAGGTACGCAGCCTTCATGTACACATACATGGCCTGAGAGAGAGACAGAGGGACAAGGCTCATTACATTATGCCCTATGCCTACACAGCTGGTTGGTTAGTTTGTTAGCAGAATTCCCTCAAACACGTCTAAACTAATCTCAGAGGTGGATACAGGAAGTCTTTTGATTACACAACATTGGAAGATAAGAGTGGTTTTACATTTTTTTTTACAAACCTGTTCTTCAAAAGTAACACAGGAATCAGGATCCACATTTTAGACCAAAGATCTACAGATGCTATTTTGATCTATTTAACAAAGGTGTTTTCGGCCTTGGTGTAGGTATGTGCTCCTATAGGTGATCTTCTAGCTCAGACGTCCCCGTACTGAGGCGCCCCCCCCCCAGCCGGACCCCGTCTCACCTTAGACCAGCGGCTCTCCTGACTCAGCAGGTCGGCGTAGAAGTAAGCCAACTTCCAGGAGCGCTTGTAGGTGAAGCACCACATCAGCTCCCAGTAGCACATGTGGTGGAACTGCTTCCACGCCTGCTGCGCTTTACAGCCGTCTTCAAAGAGCGCCACCGCCTGTGTGCACGAGGGAATCACGTCAAAGAGAGACACAAGCGGGACAGGAGACGCTGATGCTGCATCTGAGGCTTGTTTTAGTTGAATAAAAAAAATTCATAATATTATTGCCAGCATAAAAGAAATGATTTCTCCTCAAAACACATCCGGCACATATTACAAATGTGAGCAATAACACATTCTTTCAATCCATGTGACACCACACACACACACCTCATCAATGTTCCCCTTGATCTCCTCAATCCTGCCTGCAAAGAAGAGGAATATTGCTCCCTGGAAGATGGAAGGAAACATGCGTTCAGAGATTACATTTGATCCACCCAGCAACTTCTGTGGTTCACAACAGAAACATTCTAAGCTCCATTTCCTCATCTACATCCTCTATCAAATCACATTAAATTGCCATCCATCAGCGAGTGCCTGGCTTTGTATACCAATTAGTCTTAAAGACGTTCGAGGGATTTGTAGACATTGTGTCCCGCAGGCTGTGAATTTGCTCTATGGGATGGTTAAGCATGTAGATAAAAGGCGGAGTGGGAACTGGGATTGTTCAGGAATGTGAGTCAGGTGGAGGCAGCGGCGTGTGGAGGGGACAGAACGGAGGCGCCCGTGTGCTCCTGACGTAAAGGAACGATGAGGGAAGGTGGACGTGGATGGATTTAATTGGCCGAGGAGGGAAAACAAAGGATGGTGTGATTAGAAGGAGGAGGGGGGGAAGAATTGACACAACAATGTAAAATATACACATTAAAATAAAAAGACAGGCAGAGGAAACATGTCAGAACATTTGGAGAAGAACTTAAGTCTTTAGGTGCCTCAGGGTCTAACTGGTCTCCCTATAGCCCCTCCCAAGAGACAAAACAAGTCACAGGACACTTGGTCCAGTTACAGCCACATGTGCCGTGTTCTGTTCTGTCCTATATTTAGGAGTCTTTGTTTAAGGATGACATCACCCGTTTAAAACATTTAGGATGGTTTGGAACAATAATTCACTTTCAACCTGCCTACACCAAAGCCTTTTCATTGTTTGTGTGTAAAAATTAACCAAAACTAAAGTGTGATGGACAGAATAGATAGAAGGACGCAGCAGTTTTCTTTCTGTATATTTGATAATTGTTTTATGAACTTTAAAAGGTTATGAAAACATTGAGGTGAGATTCTGGGGCGAGGGACTTCCCGCTGTTTGATGTCACATGGATGTATGACAGCTGGGAGAGGCAACATTTGAAGAAAAGCACTTAAGCGAGGTTTAAATGTAACCAGATGGTCTGCAGTGACACTCACCCTTGGGTAGGTGAGCCTAAAAGGTTCCAGCAGCTTCTCAGCATCATCCACCTCTCCCTCACCCGTCCCTGCGTGGAGGAAGAAAAGGATATGAGACACACTTCACATGCATGTATCACGCTATCTCAGATGGATACGGTGTGTGGATGAGGGTACCTAGTATGAAGGTGAGGAAGGTGTAGTAGCACAGCAGCAGTAGCGCACACAGCATGGAGCGCAGGTTCATCCCTGTCGCACCGTCGGTCAGAAGGGACAGGCCGGATTCCTAAACGGGGAGCACAGCGGGAGAACGCCTGTGTGATTTCACCTAAACCGGGACGTCGGTTAATGTGCGACAGACAGACGAACAGGTGAGACCCACCTTGTCCCCGGAGAAGCCAGCGAACTCTAAAAGCTTTAGTATCCGGGGAGGGAATAGCGAGAGGGTCTGGAAAGGAAGAAGATATTGCGAAACGTTTTGTTACAGATGCATGAATACACACGACACGGACTTCTAACAAGGTGTTGTTTACATACCAAATTAAAGGCTCCTATTCCAAATGAGATCCCTCCTTCTAAGTGACGGTGACTCGGTCCTCTGACAGAGTTGTGGGATTTTATGAATGAATGCAGCTCTCTGAGTGAGAAAAGAAACAATTCTGTCAGCCACATAAACAACAGCTTGATGATGACGGCAGCGCCACCTTTTGAACATATTTAAAGCCACTACTCTCTACATGCACTTACTTGTAAATAAGGTAACTGTTGCGTACTTTGATCCCTCCTTTGATAAAACTCACCATGTTCTCGTCCTGGTAAAGGGTCATAGAGAAGAAGAGCAGACACAGTTTCCGCAGTTACCATATTTAAGCTGTAACTGGCTCCAATATGTGGATTCCTAATCAGTGATGGGGGGGGTCGAGTTGGGGTCGGACTTCCTGAAATTCCTTAAACATTTTCCAAAGCATACGGGGAGTGTTTGCGTTGCTAACTGTGTTTTTCCTGCCTTCTCGTAATTACTTTCATACACTGACAGGAAGGAGTTTTCAAAACAAACGCTGCACCCGTTTTCACACCACACTAACATGAGTTGACTTGTGCAATTTCCATTTCAGGGCGATGTACATGTGCAGCCCTGCATGTACTGTGTGTGTAACAGTCTGTGTGTTGAACTGCACCTGTAGGAAGGTGAGAGCAGCTCTTTGGAGTTGGCACTCTGCAAAACACACTTCAGCATGGAGCTGCTCTGCAAAACACACACGCACACACACAAACACACACACACACACAAAATCATGAACACGTAACGCTCTTAGTGAAGTATTAGAAATATTGGAAGAAAATCCACCTCCTGTCCTATTTTCAAAAACCTTTGTTTTTGGTCCTCTGTGTGTGTGTGTGTGTCAAAACCTTACCGAGAGATTATAATGAAAGAACCTATTCAATTTTGGTACCAGTGGGCCAGGTGGTGGCGCTGTAATAAACCTATTTAGGGTCTGGTCTACCTTTTAGGACTATTCCTTGGGTCTTGGGCCGTCCATATAGGCCACGCCCACTTGCACCCAACTGGCTTTTCTGCCTTTTTAGGTGTTAGGTTGTGTTTAGGTGACAAAATAGTTTTTCTCTAATTTGACACGTAGAGTGTCCGGACCAATCCAGAGAGAGTTTACACTTGGCGGTGGGCCATTCTTCAAACAGTGAAGGACTTCTCAACATTGGCGGTGGTGTGAGCTCACCGGGTGCCTGACTCTGTAAATTGGGACGACCACACCTAAATACGTCCTCCAGCGTCTCAACACTTCCTTTCACTCTTTGCCAGCCCCTTGATCCTTCACTTCACTCTGAGTAACACTGTCCACAGCCCAGCTCATGTTTCCTCTGGACAGATACCGCAGGCATCCCAGCACAAACCCCACTAACATCATCTCAATGTTGTCACCAATGAAGTCCAGTGATCTCACACATCCCGTCCCCGACACACTCTTCTATCACTCCGCAAAAGCACCACGCCTTCTCCCAGAGGCTTAATCCATCAATCATCCCTGGCGGTTTCAGGGTTTGGTGAGGTGAATCTCCTGAGCTTCTTCCTAGTCGACACTACGCAAACTCCACTGAGGCACAACTTTCCACTGGGAGATCTGAGCATCTCCTTGTGTTCCTGTACACACACGCTTCCCATTTTCACCTCATTCTCTAGACTGACAAGTTGCTCAGAACTGGCGCCGACACTCAAGATGTACTTTTCACTGCAGTAGCCAGAACTTAACACGTTCCATGTCCTGCATTATATGTTGTAATCTGTGTGTACGATGACCTACATACTTTCGGTCACAGCTGGTTAGTTCAGCACACAAGCTTACTTCCTGCTGCACCTCCTGTCCTTAATCTCTGATGATGATCAGATTTCTGCAAGTTGTCTTCCGTCACCGTAAGGCATGTTGGCCTCTTAACATTATGAACACTGATTAAAAAGAATCTGCATCTGTTAAATGCTGTATAGATGAAACTTGAATGGGAATGAAAACTTGGGAATACTGGGGATTTTGAGAAGGAAGTTAATCCATTTCCTCTCGATCTACTCCGCCTTTCACTGGTTTTCAAAACGTCCCAGAATGGATTGTCAGCAAAGATCCAGCAGGCTTGGATTGACATGTGCAAGGATCAGCTGATTCTGACCCAAACCCCAAACCACACAAGGCAATCAGAATAACACATCAGTCAACCAAATCCATCTTCAAATTTAATTTAAACCCCAAAAGCCTTTATAATACTTTAATAGCTTTAGGATTGACTATTGATTGATTCACACCAGTCGCTTACCTTCTGTCAGCAAGTCCCCTGCAGACTTGTTACCCAAACTGGGGGATTTCCTACGAAACCTGAAACACCAAAAATCAATCAATCAATCAATCAATCAAACACATTTCAGCATCAAAGGAAGACATTTTGTCATTATTCATTGAAAGTACACCACAGTCTTCTTCTTCATCTCCACCCATTATACATGTACAGTTTCCACTATCTGAGTAGCTGCTACAATGGCACCGCCAATGCAAACACAGCCAAATTCAACGCCTGGTCGCTATGTAAATGCACTCATTTCCCTGTTATGGCACATGAATTGTATATCAGCAGTAACTCATTGTTGCATGACAGGATAACACTGCAACTAATCTACTTTTGAAAAAGGGAATTTAATATAAATCAATAAATGAGGGTTAAAGTGAGTTAAATGAGTTAAAACTCCAGGGTTTTGTGCATCGTCTTCTCTACAATTCATCCAAACGTATCTGGTGTCTACAGAAAACATGATCCTCTCTACAATATTAAATAAACTATAGGTTTGAACCATGTTCGGTTTGGTCTGGTGGACTCAACAAAATCAGAATAGACTTGGACTTGAACTTTTGACACTGGTGACCCGTGACTTCACTTTGACTTTGGCGTTGTGACTTGGAATGACTCGTTCTCTTCAACAAACCCACAGATGTATGTACATGTGTGTGCTATAAGGTATTTCTCCTGGTAAACGACGCAGCGGCCAATCACATCAAGAGCAGGCGGTGCAGTAATGCATGTTGTTAGCCATGTGACAGTGATGGATGGCGAGCAGCGATATTAAATTAGCATCAAGGTTGGCGCTCTTCCTACAAAAACGATTTAGCCTTGAGTAGCTGTGATGTAAAGCTCTCTGCTAAGTTATGCAATTATAGGTCTTTCTATTTAATTATTCATGCAAATGTTTTTCATCTGGCACTTTAAAGAGGTTATGTGACCAACGCCGTTTTCATATTTATTTATCTGAGCAACTCTCAGTCCAAATGATACAGTTTGGCAATTGATTGGCAAAGTAATAAATACATTCTTTTGAAAGACATTGTTGGCATTAATTTGCTGTTATGGTTCATTTGGTGAGTCCTTGTTTAGGACTTGAATTGGAGCTTGCTCATTACTTGCAAAACAACTTGTCCCACTTCTGGCCTGAATCGATCAATGAGGATGAAATCAATGTAAATCAGTTGAACAGTAGATTTTGGACACCGCTGGCATCACCATCATCAAAACAACAAAAGTAGAATCCTCTCCCATCCCTTCCCACAGACTCGTACAATCTATGCTATGATGTAGTGAAACTCTCCTGGCAGCTCGTGGTGAAACAACACGAGGAATCATAAACTAAAAGTGTGAATTCTAATGTTCAAGTCTTAAGGGATGAAGTAACATGTAGTGGTGGACATCCTGACCTCTGACAGACCTCCTGGGCACTCTTCATGGTATTTCCTGCATTGCTGATGTCGTCATGCTGGAAAGTCATCATGGCTTGCATTTCCAGCACAGTAGCATAGATAAGAGCATGGTACATACTCTGACCCACTCTGCATATGGAAACATTGGAGTCACAGGATCAACATCATAAACAAAAACAGTGTGAGATGCGGTTGGACATTTTCCTGTAGCAGAAAGATAAGAGACAGTAAATGTCTGGATGTGTTCTGTCTTTCTGCTCATATCTCCTCTGCTATTATACTCAGTCTTGTGTGCAGTGTTTATTCTGCAGGGCCGCTTCTACTGGGTGTCGAGCCAGTTAAACTTTGGGCGTCAGCTTCAGCAAACACTTCATATCCTGGAGGACTGAAGCCTACAACCGCCACCTCTGTGCCTTGGCTGACAGCAAGCACAGCACTTGATGCAATACTGACACCTCAGGGCAACACACCTGACATAACCCTGAAATAAGCCTCCATGTGGGGAAAAAGGCTCATATTCTATAGTCTAAGTGATATAATATGAGGCCAAACAGGCCTGTGGGGGTTATTTATTCTCCTTACCTTGGCTTCAGCATCTCCAGGCTCTCATTGAAGTGGTTGTTAAGGAAGAGGTCCAAGGCCTCCATACACTCATCCAGACATTCTTTCAGGGTCATCTGTGAGGAACTGACACACAAACATATCAATCATTCACACAATCAATGCAAATACAATGGTGTCAGAGGATGAACACACAGGGGAAGGGAGGCGTCAACTGAGAGCATAGAACTAAGTTCATTTAACTAATTTAAAGTATTTTCAAATTAGCATTTAGTTGTGTATATGCTATATTCGTATCTGTTAAATTCAGATAGTTAAGTTTTTATCCGTTTTTCAATTTAAATTCTTTGCAGCAGCCACCATCAGCAGGTTGGGGAGTAAAGGGAAATACTAAATGTTTGTTTGGATAAACGAGGTTAACTTCGAAACGTTTCCTGGTGGGTGATATCGTGTTCAGGTTACTTTCAGCGTTTACCGAGATAAATAAAAACTGTCTGCCGTTTGGTTGTGTTTATCATCTTAATAACTTATCTACACTTACTTTTCGGTCGCAGTTGCGTCTTTCCCATTGGACATGTTCTCTCACCGGGCGCTGTGCCCAAAACACCTGTTAGGAGCTCAGAAGCAAAAACTCCCACAGGATCAAAAACACTCCGGCGACGTGCAGGAACAAGACGAAAGCTGCAAATTAATCACAAAACCTTCAAAGTTCCACGGAATTTATTAACACGCCGTGTAATTCAGTTGTAGCGCCCAGGGGAACAGGAGAACGTTGATGTGCGTGGAGGTGTTGGAGTTTGCGCACTGGATGCGCAATGGCTCCTCCTCTGTGTCGCGGAGTTTCACTGCCACGCACACATTTAAGCTCTGACGCCGCGAGCAGGATCAGGTGCCTGAACGCCTCATCCGGTGCCTGAACGCCTCAGGGCCCCGACAGGTGTGAGGTCGCTTCTATGACAATAATGTGTCGTGTTTGTTTTCTCTTAACTAATCTGAGTTTGACAAAAATTGTGTATCTTCACTTCTTTCGTATTTCATGAAACAGAAACGTTGCCTTGACATTGTTCAAACAAAACAAAATATAAAATATATTTTAAATGACAAACAAATACTAGACAAGAAAGAAATGCTGTGTAAAAATAGTGCAAAGGTGCATGTATGTACAACATATAAATACATCTTTATATTTACAGTAAAATATAGTTTAGTTTTCTGTCAATTTCGTTTCATACAAAAATACTTATTTAGCTTCATCTTTCATGACATTTTTCCAGAATTACAAGTTTAAACTGTTGCACCAAGATCTTGCTCTTTGTTTGGGTTTGGTTTGAAGTTGTCATTGGTTTCACTACCACACACACACTGTGGTGTAAAGGAGCAAAAAGCAATGATACTGCTACATTTAAATCAAACTGGATATAATAATAAGTGTAATCTGGTCAACATTTTTCAGATGTGTTGGTAAATCATTTCTGTACATCACAGCCGACGCCATTACTGAGCTTTCTGTTGAGATCAGCCTGACCCCGTGTGGACAGAAGATGCAATTACAGTCTGCATATGTCATACGCTTACTATATAGCGAACACTGTTGAAACCAATGTAACCTTGCAATGGACCTGCGATAGTCCAATTTGGATAATAATCTATTACAAATGAACATTGAATCGTTATGCTATATCTCTATATATTCAAACAATAAATAAATCCAAATACAGTCACAAACCAGAGCAATAACTACCAATGATACAGCTTTAACTATGAGGCAAACGAATTGTAAACCCATCATAGTATTTAATGTCAATATTGGAACACAGGCTGTGTTCACACTCAGTCAGATGGTAGCACTATTGTAAGGTTGTAAGGTTTGCGCAGGAACTTTAGCAGCAATAAGAGTTTCAGCATCTGTCTTGCTGAGAAACGGTCTAATTCTGGTGATATTTCAGATATGGTAATATGTAACCCTTGTAATATTGTAATAATAATATACACAATTATAATATAACATATTAATGCGGCTGCTGCGGGTCAAAATTCAATAACATTAATATTCCAAATTTCAACTTCTACAGCTGCTCTCAATGGTTTCCCACACTCTACGAAGAGTGTTTTCTCACATGTCGCTTCAGATTTCCTTTTGTAGTGAAGTTTTCATCACAAACTGAGCAACTAAATGGCTTCTCTCCCGTGTGGATTCTCATGTGGACCTTCAGGTTTCCATTTTGAGATACTTTTTCACCACAAACTGAGCAACTAAATGGCTTCTCCCCTGTGTGGACTCTCATGTGGATCTTCAGGCCTCCATTTTGAGTGAAGATTTTACCACAAACTGAGCAACTACATGGTTTCTCTCCTGTATGGACTCTCATGTGTGTCTTCAAATGTCCATGTATGGTGAAGTTTTCACCACAAACTGAGCAACTAAATGGCTTCTCTCCTATGTGGATTTCCATGTGGGCCTTCAGGTTTCCATTTTGACTGAAGTTTTTACCACAAACTAAGCAACTAAATGTCTTCTCTCCTGTGTGGATTCTCATGTGGACCTTTAGGTTTCCATTTTGAGTGAAGTTTTTATCACAAACTGAGCAACGATGCAACTTCTCTCCTGTATGGGTTTTCTTATGGACCTTCAGGTGTCCATTTTGAGTGAAGTTTTTATCACAAACTGAGCAACTAAATGGCTTCTCTCCTGTGTGGCTTCTCTTGTGGCTCATCAGGCTTCTATTTTGAGTGAAGTTTCCCCCACAAATTGAGCGCCTAAATGGCTTCTTTCCTGTGTGGATTCTCAGGTCTCCATTCAGAGGTGAGATGCTGGATGGAGGCTCAGCCGCTGCGTTCTTATCACTTTGACTTTGGTGAAGCTGTGAGGACTGAACTGTAACTCCAGCGTCTTCACTCTTCATAGACTCCTTCAGACCATAATGCTGCCCTGCCTCCTGACCGATCCTTAGTGCCTCATGTTCCTCTTTAATATGTGGGTGTTCTGGCTCCTCCTGTTCCAGACTGGGGCTCCACATTTGCTGCACAAACCGCTGCTGGACATCTAAAGGCAATGCTGAAAATGACACAATGGAGAACTTATGTGGTTATATTTGCCCAAGTTTGCAGGGGTACAATAATGAGAATCGTTGAGGTTATTGGGTCATGGTGTTGATTTGATGTATATGGTGTATACTAGAGTTGTCACAAAACCAAAATGTTTACTTTGATACCATACCAACTTCAGTATTGCAATACGGTATTGATATGGTGCAATAAAAAAAATATTTTTAACGTCTTAAATTGTGTTATTAGTTAAACATCAAAAGAAATAAATGGAAATTCATGAATACAAACTGTTGTTTTTTGTTGCATCTGAACAAGTGAATGTCAAGGATGTTTAGCACAGGACACTCAGACACAGAAACATCAGAGGAAACACACAGTGTTCATTGGTATCAAGCGTTTGTGTGCCGGTGTCATTTCTGGACGTCTTCATTTTCCACACGCTCTTACTGTGACAAGCAGGCTGTCATCATCAGAAATGTACATCTTTCTGATTCTGTGAATATTGCAATATAGATTTAAGTCCAGTCTACAAGCAATGTGATGAAACCTACATTTTGTGTTTCTGCTTTTTAATATTTTCTGTTATAACTTGACACCTTATACCCCACAACAACAAATGACATTCGGTTTTGTCTTAGAAAGTTCAACCTCGTAATTAAATATAAAAAGTCAACAAACCTATTCTGTGTAATCGAACTTTCGGGTTGAGGGCGTCGAACAGTCGTCCTCGTAGTCTGTCGTTCTCCTGCTGTGCCTGGGACAATTCTAGCTCTAAAGCTCCGATCTCTTCCAGTAGATCTTCCACAGCCGCAGTTGGTCCCAGCGAGCTCAGCATTTGCACGTTAGACATTTTCCCACAAGGACAGAAACTTTTCTTTGTTTTTCTGCCTGTGTTGTGTTTACAATGCGATAGCGGCTGTCAGCTTAGCCTCAGTAAGGTAGCTTAACTTTAACAGGTTACCAGGGGATGAAACGGGTTAAAAGGGTGAACAGTACCGTCCAGTCACATTAATGATAACATATTAGCATTATTGGTATCAGTTAAAGGGACTCACCCTGTGTTGTTTCAGTCTCTTTAAAAAACAAATAGCGAGTGTAGCAGTTATCTAGCGCAGGCAACCTAAGAACCTAAGAAATTCGGGAGATGAGACGCTGAAAAGTATGAAACAGTACCGTACATGTACACACATGTAGCCGCACATATGGAGGAACTAAAGCTGCTAACAGAGAGAACGGGAGGGGACCGGGAGACACGAATAAACACAGGCCAACAAATTTCCAACCAAAGTTCTTCTTCTGTTAAAATCTGAGGCAGACTATACGCGGCAAATGCGTATTGCTGCCCCCGCCAGGTCATTTGTATACTTACATGAAACGCTGTAGATCCTTGCACATACAAGGTGCATCTCAATAAATTAGAATATTGTGGAAAAGTTCATTTATTTCTGTAATTCATTCTTAAAGTTAAACTCGCATAAATTATAGATTCATTACACACAAAGTGAAAATTTCAAGCCTTTATTTGTTTTAATTTTGATGATTATAGCTTACAGCTTATGAAAACCCCAAATTCAGCAGCTCAGATATTTTGAATATTGTGATAAAGTTCAATATTGTAGACTCACGGTGTCACACTCTAATCAGCTATTTAAATTAAAATGTATTTAGGTTTCATGAACCTTTAAACCGTCTCCATCTGGTTCACTAGGCTACACAATCATGGGGAAGACTACCATATTCTAATTTATTGAGATGCACCTATTTCAGAGCGTTGACGGAATTGAATGACTGCTGTTGTTGTGGTTTGGATGACATTATGTCCTACACTGTAGGACATAATAAGAATCAGTGAGACGAGAGAGGACGCTGTCTCACTGGTTCTTATTGATGCCTGTCCTGTAGAGATGAAGGCCCTGTCCTGCTTGAAACTCATGCATTCTATTACATTACATACATTTTATTCTTTTATTGTAATATTTTGGGGCCTGAGTGTGAGTGTGTGTGTGTGTGTGTGTGTGTGTCTCCCTCTCTCACTCACTTTCTAGCTCTATCTCTCCCTCTCTCAACCCAACTGGTCAGGGCAAATGACCGCCCACCTTGAGCCCAGTTCTGCTCGAGGTTTCTTCCCATGAAAGGAGTTATCCCGTGCTTCTGTCCCCAAGTGCTTGCTCATGGGGGAATGTTGCGTCTCTCTAAGCGCTCTATGTGACTTGAGCTAACTTTTGTTGAGAGTTGAATTGAATCCTTGAATTGACTGCCACCTACTTGTTGACTTCCAGCTATTCCTGCATGCATGTACTTCTGTGATTCAGGGAAAACATCTTTTATCGTAAGAAACTGTAATTAGCTCCTGTAGACGACTTAACTATGTCTAAGTCTTCAGGACCTGCTGAGCACAAAGCTTGCTGCCTCCAAGGTCCTGTCACCTGGCTGTTGCTTTTTTTCTCTCTCAATTCTTCTCAGTGCTTTTACATATGAAATCTTGTTCTAATTCCCGACCTTCTGTATTAGTTCAGTCTTAGCATGATCCTCGAAATGCAGCCACATGAATTCACCCATAATTGCAGCATTTACCTTGTCCTTTAAACTCTTAAATATCATTGACCACACTTCCCACATTAGTGTTTACCCCTACATACTGCTGCACTATGGCAAAATCTCTGACATTTATAGCATCTTGACATTGATCTTTCAAACTCCTTTATTCATTATCACAGATAACCTAGCAATAGGAGATACAGAGACACTTTCATGTATGGAAGATGTTGAAATAGAGAGGAAGTTGTCATCACTATGCGAAGATCGAGTCATTCAGAAACTGGACCAGTAAAACAAACATTTAGGAAGGCTCAACACTAGTGAATGTCAGTATCGTAATTCCAACAGATTGATTCCAGGCCCTTGTAGCAGGGATAACGGAGAATAACTGAGGACGAAGGGACTTCTTCCAGGACAGTGACTGTGGAAGTCTATCTGGCTGGAGAGCGCAATTTTATCGATGCACACTTTGAGGGTAACGATAGCAACCGACAAGTCTTCACATCCGAGGTCCGAGGAGAGCCACCAACGGAGAGGAGCATGCAGTCAGTGTCTTAATGCTCATACATGTTCTCAGAGAAGCAAGAGGTCAACTCAACTAACTTTTATCTTAATACTCCAAATTTCAATTTCTGCAGCTGCGCTCAATGACACCTGTGTACCTCATTTCAAACATTTTCCCAAGTATGTATTCTCATGTGGACCTTCATGCTATCATTTCGGGGGAAGGGTTTATCACAAACTGAGCAACTAAATGCCTTCTCTCCTGTGTGTCTTCTCATGTGGAGCTTCAGGGTATCAGTTCGGGCAAACGCAATACCACAAACTGAGCAGAAAAACGGCTTTTCTCCTGTGTGGATTCTCATGTGGTCCTTCAGCTTTTGATTTCGAGCAAAGTTTTGACCACAGACTGAGCAACTAAATGCCTTCTCTCCTGTGTGGACTCTCATGTGGACGGTATGCTCTCCTTTTTGAGCAAAGGTTTTACCACAAACTGAGCAACTATGTGGCTTCTCTCCTGTGTGGATTCTCATGTGGATTGTAAAGTGAACCATTTGAGCAAAAGTTTTACAACAAATTGGGCAACTATATAGCTTCTCTGCTGTGTGGATTCTCATGTGGGCCTTCAGGGAATTATTTCGAGCGAATGTTTTACCACAACATGAGCAACTAAATGCCTTCTCTCCTGTGTGGATTCTCACGTGGACGGTATGCTCTCCTTTTTGAGCAAAGGTTTTACCACAAACTGAGCAACTATGTGGCTTCTCTCCTGTGTGGATTCTCATGTGGATTGTAAAGTGAACCATTTCAGCAAAAGTTTTACAACAAATTGGGCAACTATATAGCTTCTCTGCTGTGTGGATTCTCATGTGGGCCTTCAGGGAATTATTTCGAGCGAATGTTTTACCACAACATGAGCAACTAAATGCCTTCTCTCCTGTGTGGATTCTCATGTGGTCCTTCAGGGAATCATTTCGAGCAAAGGTTTTACCACAAACTGAGCAACTAAATGCCTTCTCTGCTTTGTGGATTCTCACATGGTCCTTCAGCTTTTGACACTGAGCAAAGGTTTTACCACAAACTGAGCCACTGAATGGCTTCTCTCCTGGGTGGATTCTCAGGTCTCCATTCAGAGTTGAGATGCTGGATGGAGGCTCAGCCTCTGTTTTCTCATCATTTTGATGAGGCTGTAAAGACTGAAATGTTACTTCAGCGTCTTCACTCTTCACAGACTCCTTCAGACCATAATGCTGCTCTCCGTTCTGACTGATCCTTAATGCCTCATGCTCCTCTTTAATATGTGGGTGTTTCGGACTGGGGCTCCACATTTGCTGCACACACTGCTGCTGATCATCTAAAGGCAATGCTGAAACAGAACAATACACAATGGAAAACACATGTGGTTACATTTGCTTAACTTTGTAGGGGTACAATAGTTGAGATAGGTCACAGTTCACTATGTGATTTGAGTAATTGGGTCATGGAGTTGGTTTGATATGGTGTGTACTAGGTTTGTCACAATACATTTTAACTTCAATGTGTCAATAACCAAGTTAGGCATTGTGATGCGATATTGACATGATGCCATTTTTAAATTTTTGATAAGGTTTTACAAGTCATCAGACGTTGGCAAAGGTGTTTGGGTTAAATCCTTTTGATTTTAAAAAATGTATTGCCAATGCAAAACTTTCGCAGTGATGTAATATAAAACAAATTAAACAAGCAATCAAACCTTTTATATTTGTGAAACGTTTTTGATGGACATTTGTCTGAGATAAAGTTCGTCCTTCAAAATTTTTTTTCAAACGTGACCGTTTCCGATTTCCATCAAACTGCCTCCCACTACATTAAACATAACGAAATCAAATTTTAGGTAGTCCCTTTGCTAGCTTGATGTCCGTTGTCAGAAAACCAGCATGTCTATATTGTCTTCTTTCAGCCCTTATCACGCAAGGTGTTGATGACTCAAAGAGAACGTAGGCTGTAGCACAGTGTGTTCTGCTGAGAGGTTTATTCTCTGACTTTTCGGCTTTTAAGTTTGTCTAATTGAGCGAGGTCTATGTCAAGCGAATGCTTTGTCAAGTTGCTCGTGATTAACTTGATCATGAACACCAACATGTATAATCTTTTACAAACATCGGTTGGCAGACATTTTTCCGTTATCATTTCCATTGCAAGCGAGTTAAATATGGCGTTGTGGCAGTTTTTTCCTCCAAAAGTTCAACCTTGTAATTGAATATAAAGTCAACAAACCTATTCTGTATAATCGAACTTCAGGGTTGAGGGCGTCGAACAGTCGTCCTCGTAGTTCGCCGTTTTCCTGCTGTGCCTGGGACAATTCTTCTTCTAAAGCTCCGATCTCTTCCAGTAGATCTTCCACAGCAGTTGGTCGCTGTCTCTCCAGCGGTCTCAGCATTTGGACTTTGGTCATTTTCACACAAGGACGGAAACTTTTCTCTGTTTTTCTGGCTGTGCTGTGTTGTTTCCAATGCGACGTAGACGTTAGCTTAGAGAGAGACGAGCAGCACCGTCGACATAGCGAGCGTAGCAGTTAGCCTAGCTGCGGTGAAGTTGGCTTAGCCGCAAACTATGGAACAGTACCGTATATGTACACATGTGCAGCCGCCAGCACGGAGGGTCTAACGCTTCTTACAGTGAAATGAGAAGAGGACCGGGTGACTCGAATACACCCAGGCTGCCGTTTTGCCAACAGCAGTATACTTGTTCTTCTTCTGGTAACATTTGCAGCAGACAAGGCGCGGCAGAGGCGTACCGCTGCACCCCTCAAGTCATATGTAGACCTCCATCCAACGCTCCTTAGGTCCTCATATACACTGCCTGGCCAAAAAAAAGTCGCCACCCAAAAAAAAGGTCACACACTCTCATATTTTGTTGATTGATTGATGATTGATGATTGATGATTGATGATTGATGATTGATTGTTGATTGATGATTGATGATGATTGATTGATGATGGAAGAGTCGGACCACTACACAAAGCCTTCTCCAGCACATCCCAAAGATTCTCAATGGGGTTAAGGTCTGGACTCTGTGGTGGCCAATCCATGTGTGAAAATGATGTCTCATGCTCCCTGAACCACTCTTTCACAATGTGAGCCCGATGAATCCTGGCATTGTCATCTTGGAATATGCCTGTGCCATCAGGGAAGAAAAAACCCATTGATGGAATAATCTGGTCATTCAGTATATTCAGGTAGTCCGCTGACCTCATTCTTTGGGCACATAATGTTGCTGAACCTAGACCTAGACCTAGTTAAATACAGGTGGCGACTTTTTTTTTGGCCAGGCAGTGTATATTCCAGAGCGTTTATGGAATCAAACTACTGTTAGTTGCTGCATATTGTTACACGCGTGGTACATTCCATCAATGCACGTTTCACAACTTCCGTCTCTCCAGATGCATTTTCCATCCGGGTGCTTACCAACCAGTGCCAGCCCATGATTCAGGGAGCACTGAGCTGTGATTCTTAGCCCAGTTATCACCACATTGGCCCTCCTGTCCATTCCTGTATTTCAGTGTTGATTGTATTGAAAAATAAAACCTGCCTTTGTTTCCCTCCTTCCATTCTTTTTGCCATTGCTTTGCTATTCATTAGTGTATAAAGGAGTACCTAACACTTTATTTGTTCCTTCTCAGCTCTTGGGAAGTGCATACAGATCAGCAAACTGAGCTAGAATATCATATACAATGCAAATAGCAACACAACCGTAGCTTAGCTATTATGGCTAACTGGGGCATTTTGGATACACGACAATGCAGTTGAAACATGATTTGTAAATTACAAGCTTTACCATGAGAACACATCCTGTTTGAGGGACATTGCACTTCACAGGATGACAGCCCAGTGAAAGCCAACATGCCCTATTGTCCAAATGTTTTTTATTTAGTTATCTTTGTATTTCCACCTAACCTGGAAGCCATGGCTTTTCCTGTTCAGTTCCCCACTCATCAAAACTCTCTTTAAGTCAAGGCACTTTGGTGTGTAAAATGCATATAAAACCAGAAAGCAGTGATAACCTATACTTATTTGACAACAGTACAATAACATGACAATTCAACTTATAACTGATCAACTTTATTGTTTTTGTCGATATTCACTCATTCCAAACATTACAAAAATTGAAGAATGTTATTGTATGTGTCGTATGCTAAAGTCCACTTGTGCACCAGTGTCATAAAAGTCAAAGGTTTTGATTACTGAGTAACATTAACATGATGTTACAATTAGATTAGATAAGATAAAAAGTTTTTTATCCCGAGGGGAAATTACTGTGTAACAGTTACAGTACAGTGCGGAATGAAACTCACAATGAAATCACCAAAACTAGTGCAATATATAAAAACGTGTGCATGCAGATAATAAGTACACACAATAAGGGGTACAAAGTACATTCAATCGGGGAACAGTACATGACAGCACAAATAAATAAGGAGGACAAGGGTACAAGTGCAAATGTACATCTGGCTATATAACTACAGCTATAACAAGAATGTCGTGATCACTGACAGTAACAAATGCTGTTGTTTACTTGCTTGTCAACCATGTTCAAACTCACTCAGAGGACGTAAGCAGCAAGGTTCTCAATGCAAATGTCTTCCTCTCAGTAAATCAGTAAGTATGCCTGCCAGTACAGGGAATCAAGAGGTGATATCTGGGTGAACTTTTCCTACAACCACAGAGAAAAACAAGTGCATTGAACAGAATGGGAGGACACTGCAGATAGAAAAGACTGAACGTCGAAATGTCTGCTGACACAAATTTCTGCAATTCTCAGTTCTAATAATTTTATATACTTCTTTAATATACTCGGATATGCAAGAGGGGCGCGCAAGACATAATTTGGTTGACTATTTTTTCTCTTTTCTCTTCTCTTTTGTGTGGATTGTCTTGTGGACCTTCAGGTTACAATTTCGTGGAAAGGCTTTACCACAAACTGAGCAACTGAACGGTTTAATTCCTGCGTGTCTTCTCATGTGGACCTTCAGGGTTCCATTTTGAGTGAAGTTTTTACCACAAACTAAGCAACTAAATGGCTTCTCTCCTTTGTGGATTCTAATGTGGACCTTCATGTCTCCCTTCTGAGCAAAACTTTTACCACAAACTGAGCAACTAAACGGCTTCTCTCCTGTGTGGATTCTCATGTGGATTAACAGGGCTCTCTTTTGAGCAAAGTTTTTACCACACACTGAGCAACTAGGCGGCTTCTCCCCTGTGTGGATTACCATGTGAACCTTAAGGTCTCCATTTTGAGCAAAGGTTTTACCACAAAATGAGCAACTTAAAAGCTTCTCCCCTGTGTGGATTCTCATGTGGACCTCAAGATGTCCATTTTGAGTGAAGTTTTTACCACAAACTGAGCAACTAAATGCCTTCTCTCCTGTGTGGATTCTCATGTGGACCTCAAGATGTCCACTTCGAGTGAAGTTTTTACCACAAAATGGGCAACTAAATGGCTTCGCTCCTGTGTGGATTCTCATGTGGACCTTCAGGTTTCCATTTTGAGCAAAGGTTTTACCACAAACTGAGCAACTGAATGGCTTCTCTCCTGTGTGGATTCTCAGGTCTCCATTCAGAGTTGAGATGCTGGATGGAGGCTCAGCCTCTGTTTTCTCATCATTTTGATGACGCTGTGAGAACTGAAATTTTACTTCAGCGTCTTCACTCTTCACAGACTCCTTCAGACCATAATGCTGCTCTCCATCCTGACTGATCCATAGTGCCTCATGCTCCTCTTTAATATGTGGGTGTTCCAGACTCGGGCCCCACATTTGCTGCACAAACAGCTGCGGACCATTTAAAGGCAATGCTGAAACAGAACAATACACAATGGAAAACATATGTGGTTATAGTGGCTAAATTTGCAGCTGTACCATAGTTAAGAAAGGTAACAGTTCACAATGGGAGTTGAGTTATAATAAGTTTATATTGTCTTCTGTCAGTCTCATAAAGTCTCATCTCCTCCCTCCCCTTATCACGCAAGATGTTGATGATTCAAAGAGAACGTAGGCTATCGCACCATCTGCTCTGCTGAAAGGTTTATCATCTGACTATTTGGCTTTTAAGTTTGTGTTATTGAGCGGGGTGGATGTCAGGCAGATGCTCTGTCAAGTTGCTCGTGATTTCTGCTCTGCGCAACATCAACTTGTATCATCTTTTACAAACATCAGTTGACATTTTTCCGGTACTATTTCCAATGCAAGTGAGTTAAATATGGCCAATCTTCACTTTTAGTGCCAACTTGCCGATGCTCCTGCTGCACCTTACACGCTTACAACAGCGCTTTTCTGAGTCTAGGCAATACAATGCTACCCTAATTATACATCAAATTAACATTTTTAAAGTATCGGATAACATCAATTGTTTGTCCCGTCTTGGTGTTATAAAGTAGTAAAATGTTGTTCAGTACCTATAACAAACGTAGTTTATACCATAATCACTTTCAACAAACTTTTACTCAGCAAAACATTATTAGGTGAGATTACATTAGGTTATGTAAAATTGTGAATTTATACATCAATAGAAATTAAGAAACATACATTTTATATTACTGCCCTCTAATATTTTCTGTTGTGACTTGACACCTTATACCACACAGAAACAAATTCAAGCATTTCTGAGGACACCAACAACGTGAACCTGTTCTTTAGCTTTAATAAAATCATACTGTAGTTATTTGCTATACTTCTTTACTATAAAGTGTAATGAAGTTTGTGCTTAATTGTAAATTCGTAATGGCGCCTCCATGTATTTCTTCAGATTCACCTTTTGTTTACATCATTTTCGAGTTGTACATCACATTGTGTTTTTCCCTCCAAAAATTCAACCTTGTAATGAAATCTTAAAAGAAGTCAACAAACCTATTCTGTGTAATGGAACTTCAGGGTTGAGGGCGTCGAACAGTCGTCCTCGTAGTCCGTCGTTCTCCTGCTGTGACTGGGACAATTCTTCCTCCAAAGCTCCGATCTCTTCCAGTAGATCTTCCACAGCAGTTGGTCTCTGTCTCTCCAGCGGTCTCAGCATTTGGACTTTAGACATTTTCACACAAGGACGGAAACTTCTCTGTTTTTCTGGCTGTGTTGTGTTGTGTTTCCAATGCGACCAGGCTGAACAAGCTTCATCTTAGCCTCAGTAGACGTTAGCTTAGCTTCAACAGGCTAACAGACGGGTTAGAAAGATGCGCAGCACCGTCGACATAGCGAGCGTAGCAGTAAGCCTAGCTGCGGTGAAGTTAGCCTAGCTTCGATGAAGTTGGCTTAGCCGCAAACTATGGAGCAGTACCGTATATGTACACATATGCAGCCGCTCACACGGAGGGTCTTGTGTTTCTAACAGTGAAATAAGGAGAGGACCGGGTGACTCGAATACACTCAGATTGCCATTTTTCCAACCAAACTGCAGTTATTCTTCTTCTGGTAACATTTGCAGCAGACTAAGCGCGGAAGAGGCGTACCGCTGCGCCAGCCAGTTTCATTTGTAGACCTCCATCCAACGCTTTTTAGGTCCTCATATATATTCCAGAGCCTTTGTGGAATCAAACTACTGTTAGTTGCTGCATATTGTTACACGCGTGGTACATTCCATCAATGCACGTTTCACAACTTCCGTCTCTCCAGATGCATTTTCCATCCGGGTGCTTACCAACCAGTGCCAGCCCATGATTCAGTCTGCTGTGATTCTTAGCCCAGTTATCACCACATTGGCCCTCCTGTCCATTCCTGTTTTTCAGTGTTGATTGTATTGGAAAATAAAACCTGCCTTTGTTTCCCTCCTTCCATTCTTTTTGCCGTTGCTTTGCTATTCATTAGTGTATAAAGGAGTACCTAAAACGTCATTTGTTCCTTCTCAGCTCTTGTGAAGTGCACACAGATTAGCAAACTGAGCTAGAATATCATATACAATGCAAATAGCAACACAACCGTAGCTTAGCTATTATGGCTAACTGGGACATTTTGCATACAAGACAATGCAGTTGAAACATGATTTGTAAATTACAAGCTTTACCATGAGACACATCCTGTTTGAGGGACATTGCACCTCACAGGATGACAGCCCAGTGAAAGCCAACATGCCCTATTGTCCAAATGTTTTTTATTTAGTTATCTTTGTATTTCACCTAACCTGGAAACCATGGCTTTTCCTGTTCAGTTCCCCACTCATCAAACCTCTTCAAGTCAAGGCACTTTGGTGTGTGAAATTCATATAAAACCAGAAAGCAGTGATAACCTATACTTATTTGACAACAGTACAATAACATGACAATTCAACTTATAACTGTTCAACTTTATTGTTTTTGTCAATATACACTCATTCCAAACATTACAATAATTGATGAAGTTATTGTATGTGTGGTATGGTTAAATCCACTCGTGCACCAGTGTCACAAAAGGTTTTGGTTAATGAGCAACATTAACATGATGTAACATTGATGAGAATGTTGTGATTACTGACAGTAACAAATGCTGTTGTTTGCTTGCTTGTCAACCATTTGCAGGGACTATAGATCATAACTGTGAACAAAGGGACCTCCAGGATGGTCTCTCTGGCTGAAACGCTCAATTTCTGCTTCTTCTTTGAGTCCAACACTAGCAGTGTTAGCCTCAGTAAGTATTTACACCCGAGGTGAGAGCCACCACCGGAGCGTGTAGTCACTGTCGCAGTGCAGGACGTGAGAAAAGTTTCAGGAGAGTGAACACCAGGAGGGCAGCAGGTCCGGATGGAATCGCCAGCCGTGTTCTCACAGAAGCAAGGGATCAGCTGAATGCACCATCAGATGCCAACTCTTAGCCCTACAAGACAGTTACAACAGAAGGGCTGAGAGATACATAAAATGTATCTTACGTACTTGTACTGTTACGTACTTCGTACCCCTTATTGTGTGTACTTTATTATCTGCATGCATTCTTGCATGTTTTTTATTGCACTAGTTTAGGTGATCTCTTGTTCTCATTTCATTCTGCACTGTAACTGTTGCACAGTAATTTTTCTCGGGATAATAAACTTTTATCTTATCTTATCTCATCTTATAAGACCATGTGGTTGGGGAGGTAAGCAGATTGCAGAGGGATTCACAGAGCCCTGCAAGTGGACACACCTGTGCGTCCCTTTAGGTGACAAGCCGTTTAACATCAACACAGTTCAAGAGCCACGGAGCCAAAATATAGCTGCTCAGCAGCTGCTTTCAATGACACTGATATGTGACTACTGATTAAGTGGTGGGCCTCAATCACTGCAGCAGAATCTTTTGTATGACAGGAATCTTTTCCTCCAGTTTTCTTTTTTTGGTCAAAAACTGAGCAACTAAATGGCTTCTCTCCTGTGTGGATTGGCATGTGGCACTTCAGGTCTCTATTTGGAGCAAAAGTTTTACCACAAGATTAGCTAGTAAATGTCTTCTCTCCTGTGTGGATTCTCATGTGGACCTTCATGCTATCATTTCGAGCAAAGGCTTTACCACAAACTGAGCAACAAAACGGCTTCTCTCCTGTGTGGATTCTCATGTGAACTTTGCGATCTCCATATTGAGCAAAGGTTTTACCACAAAAGGAGCAAGTATATGGCTTCTCTCCTGTGTGGATTCTCATGTGGACCTTCAGGTGTTCATTTCGAGCAAAGGTTTTACCACAAAATGAGCAACAAAACGGCTTCTCTCCAGTGTGGCTTCTCATGTGGAGCCTCAGGCTACCGTTGTAAACAAAGGTTTTAACACAAACTGAGCAACTAAATGGTTTCTCTCCTGTGTGGATTCTCATGTGGACCTTCATGCTATCTTTTCGAGCAAAGGTTTTACCACAAAATGAGCAACAAAACCGCTTTTGACCTGTGTGGATTCTCATGTGGATTTCACGATCTCCATATCGAGCAAAGGTTTTACCACAAACTGAGCAACTAAATGGCTTCTCTCCTGTGTGGATTCTCAGGTCTCCATTCAGAGTTGAGATGCTGGATGGAGGCTCAGCCTCCGTTTTCTCATCATTTTGACTTTGATGAAGCTGTGAAGACTGAAATGTCACTTCAGCCTCTGCACTCTTCACAGGCTCCTTCAGACCATAATGCTGCTCTCCCTCCTGACTGATCCTTAGTGCCTCATGCTCCTCTTTAATATGTGGGTGTTCCAGACTGGGGCTCCACATTTGCTGCACAAACCACTGCTGGACATCTAAAGGCAATGCTGAAACAGACAAATACACAATGGAAAACATACATGTGGTAATACATGTGGTTATAGTGGCCAAGTTTGTAGGGGAACAACAGGTGAGATAGGTCACAGTTCACTATGGGATTTGAGTAATTGGGTCATGGTGTTGGTTTGATTTGGTGTATACTAGGTTTGTCAAGATACATTTTAACTTTAATGTGTCAATAACCAAGTTCAGCATTGTGATACAGTATTGATATGGTGCCATTTTTAAATATTTGATAAGGTTTTACAAGTCATCAGACGTTGGCGAAGGTGTTTGGGTTAAATCATTCTGATTTCAAAAATGTATTGCCAATGCAAAACCTTCACAGTGATGCAACATAAAACAAATTAAACAAGGAATCAAACCTTTTATATTAGTGAAACTTTTTTGATTGACATTTTTTAGAGATTAAGTTCACCATTCAAATTTATTTTTTAAACATGTGACCATTTCTGATTTTCATCAAACTGCCTCCCACTACATCAAACATCAAGTTTTAGGTAGTCCCTTTGCTAGCTTGATGTCCGTTGCCAGAAAACCAGCATGTTTATATTGTCTTCTTTCAGTCTCATCTCGTCCCTCCCCTTATCACGCAAGATGTTGATGACTCAAAGAGAACGTAGGCTATCGCACTGTGTGTTCGGCCGAGTGGTTTATTATCTGACTTTTTGGCTTTGTCTTATTAAGGGTTGGATGTCAGGCAGATGCTCTGTCAAGTTGCTCGTGATTTCTTCTCTGCACGACACCAACTTGTATCATCTTTTAAAGACATTGGTTGGCAGATATATTTCCGTTATCATTTCCATTGCAGGTGAGTTAAATGTGGCCAGTATTCACTTGTAGTGCCAACATGCCACAAATCATTTTCTAGTTTTACATCACATTGTGTTTTCCCTCCAAGAGTTAAACCTTGTGATACAATATAAGAAGTCAACAAACCTATTCTGTATAATCGAACTTCGGGGTTGAGGGCGTCGAACAGTCGTCCTCGTAGTCCGTAGTTCTCCTGCTGTGCCTGGGACAATTTTTCTTCTAAAGCTTCGATCTCTTCCAGTAGATCTTCCACAGCCGCAGTTGGTCTCTGTCTCTCCAGCGGTCTCAGCATTTGGACTTTGGTCATTTTCACACAAGCACGGAAATTTTCTGTTCTTCTGGTTGTGCTGTGTTGTGCTTCCAATGCGACCAGGATGAACAAGCTTCAGCTTAGCTTCGACAGGCTAACACACGGGTAAGAGAGACCGGCAGCACCGTCAACATAGCGAGTGTAGTAGTTAGCCTAGCTTCGACGAAGTAAGCCTAGCTTAGGCAACCTATCGGTTAATTCGAGAGAGGAGACGCCGAAAACTGCGAAAAGTATAGTACCGCACATGTACACATATGTTGCCGCACACACGGCGGATCTAATGCTTCATGCGGTGAAAAGTAGAGGGGACCGGGAGTCCCAAATACACTCGGGCCACCATATAGCCAATCAAAGTGCAGTTATTCTTCTTCTGCTAAAATTTACAGCAGACTAGGCGCGGCAGAGGCGTACTGCTGCCCCCGTCAGGTCATTGGTAGACTTCCATCCAACGCTTTTAAGGTCTCACATATTCCAGAGCGTTTACAGAATCAAACTACTGTTGTAGTTGCTTCTAATTGTTACACGCTTAGAAATGATTTCACTGAATAACTGCAACTTCTGACAGCTCTGTTTGCATGACGCGTCACTCTGTGTGGTAGTTGGTACATTTGATCAATACACGTTTCACAACTTCTGTCTCTCCAGATGCATTTTCCATCCGGGTGCTAACCAACCAGTGCCAGCCCATGATTCAGTGTGCATTGATTCTTAACCCAGTTATCACCACATTGGCCCTCCTGTCCATTACTGTATTTCAGTGTTGATTGTATTGGAAACTAAAACTTGCCATTGTTTCTCTCATTCCATTCTTTTTGCTATTGCTTTGCTATTCATTAATGTATGAAGCTGTTGCTGCTGCTGTATGTTAGACTTCATTTGTTCCTTCTCTCTTGGGAAGTGCATACAGATTAGCAAACTGAGCTAAAATATCACATACAATGCAAATAGCAACACAATTGTAGCTCAGCCATTATGGCTAACTGGGGGATTTTGGATACAAGACAATGCAGTTGAAACATGAATAGATTAGTAAACTGAGCTAAAATGTCACATACAATGCAAATAGCAACACAACCGTGGCTTAGCTACTATGGCTAACTGGGGCATTTTGCATACAAGACAATGCAGTTGAAACATGATTTGTAAATTACGAGCTTCACCATGAGAACACATCCTGTTTGAGGGACATTCCACTTCACAGGATGACAGCCCAGTGAAAGCCAACATGCCCTAATGTCCAAATGTTTTTTATTTAGTTATCTTTGTATTTCCACCTAATCTGGAAACCATGGCTTTTCCTGTTCAGTTCCCCACTCATCAAACCTCTCTTTAAGTCAAGGCACTTTGGTGTGTAAAATGCATATAAAACCAGAAAGCAGTGATAACCTATACTTATTTGACAACAGTACAATAACATGACAATTCAACTCATAACTGATCAACTTTATTGTTTTTGTCAATATACACTCGTTCTAAACATTACAAAAATTGAGGAATGTTATTGTTTGTGTGGTTTTTCTGCAATTCTAAGCTCTAATAATGTTGTATAGTTTGGATCAAGTACACTGTTTCAACATACTCCGATGTATGTGGGGGGGAAGACAAATTTCAGATGACTTCTATTTTTTCTCTTTTCTCTTCTCTTTTGTGTGGATTGTCATATGGACCTTCAGGTTATAATTTCGAGGAAAGGCTTTACCACAAACTGAGCAACTAAACGGTTTAATTCCTGCATGTCTTCTCATGTGGACATTCAGGGTTCCATTTTGAGTGAAGTTTTTACCACAAACTGAGCAACTAAATGGCCTCTCTCCTTTGTGGATTCTCACGTGGACCGTCATGTCTCCCTTTTGAGCAAAGCTTTTACCACAGACTGAGCAACTAAATGGCTTCTCTCCTGTGTGGATTCTCATGTGGATTAACAGAGCTCTCTTTTGAGTGAAGTTTTTTCCACAAACGCAGCAAATCATTGACTTCTCCCCTGTATGGATTCTCATGTGGAGCTTCAGGGCTCCATTTTGAGTGAAGTTTTTTCCACAAACGCAGCAATTGATTGATTTCTCTGCTGTTTGGGCCCCTGTGTGGTCCTTCAGCTTTTGATTTTGAATAAAGGTTTCAACAGAAACAGAGCATCCAAACGGCTTCTCTCTTGTGTGGATTCTCATGTGAGCCTTCAGGATTTCATTTCGAGCAAAGACTTTACCACAAACTGAGCAACTAAACGGCCTTTCCCCTGTGTGGATTCTCATGTGGAGCTTCATGTAATCTTTTCGAGCAAAGGTTTTACCACAAACTGAGCAACAACACTGTTTCTCTCCTGTGTGGATTCTCATATGTTCCTTCAGCTTTGGACGTCGAGTGAAGGTTTTACCACAAACTGAACAACTAAATGGCTTCTCTCCTGTGTGGCTTCTCAGGTCTCCATCCAGAGTTGAGATGCTGGATGGAGGCTCAGCCTCTGTTTTCTCATCTCTTTGAGTTTGATGAAGCTGTGAGGAATGAACATTAACTTCAGCGTCTTCACTCTTCACAGACTCCTTCAGACCATAATGCTGCTCTCTGTCCTGACTGATCCTTAGTGCCTCATGCTCCTCTTTAATATGTGGGTGTTCCAGACTGGGGCTCCACATTTGCTGCACAAACCACTGCTGGACATCTAAAGGCAATGCTGAAACAGACAAATACACAATGGAAAACAGATGTGGTTATATTTGCCCAAGAAAGGTCACAGCTCAATATGGGATATTAGTTTTAAAACCAGCATGTTTATATTGTCTTCTTTCAGTCTCATAAAGTCTCATCTCCTCCCTCCCCTTAGAGCACAAGATGTTGATGACTCAAAGAGAACGTAGGCTTTCGCACCATCTGTTCTGCTGAGAGGTTTTATCTGACTATTTGGCTTTTAAGTTTGTCTAATTGACCGGGCTGGATGTCAGGCAGATGCTCTGTCAAGTTGTTTGTGATTTTCTCATCAGCTCAACACCCACTTGTATCATCTTTTACAAACATTGGTTGACATTTCTCCGGTATCATTTCCATTGCAGGTGAGAATATGGCCATCTTCACTTGTAGTGCCAACTAGTCAATGCTCCTGCTGTACCATTACAACAGCGCTTCCCTGAGTCCAGGCAATACAATGCTAACCCTATTTATACATCAAACATACATTTTTCAAGTATCAGATAACATCAATTGTTTGTCCCGTCTTAGTGTTAGAAAGTAGTAAAATGTTTGGTACCTGTAACAAACGTGGTGTATACCATAATCATTTTCAACAAACCTTTACTCTGCAAAACATTATTAGGTGAGATTTCATTACATTATGTAAAAACTCATACATTGATGGAAATGAAGAAACCTACATTTTGTATTTCTGCTTTGTAATATTTTCTGTTGTGACTTGACACCTTATACCCCACAATAACAAATTCAAAGCATTTCTGAGGACACCAACAACGTGAACCTTTTCTTTAGCTTGAACAAAATGATACTGTCGTTATTTGCTGTACTTCTTTACTAAACATAAAGTGTATGAAGTTTGTGCTACATTGTAAATTAGTAATGGCGCCTCCGTGTTTCTTCAGATTCACCTTGTGTTTAAATAATTTTCTATTTGTACATCACATTGTGTTTTTTCCTCCAAACGTTCGTTCTTGTTATCAGAAATAAAAAGTCAACAAACCTATTCTGTGTAATGGAACTTCAGGGTTGAGGGCGTCGAACAGTCGTCCTCGTAGTCCGTCGTTCTCCTGCTGTGCCTGTGACAATTCTTCTTCTAAAGCTCCGATCTCATCCAGTAGATCTTCCACAGCCGCAGTTGGTCTCTGTCTCTCCAGCGGTCTCAGTATTTGGACTTTGGACATTTTCACACAACGACGGAAACTTTTCTCTGTTTTTCTGGCTGTGTTGTGTTTCCAATGCGACCAGGCTGAAAAAGCTTCAGCTTAGCCTCAGTAGACGTTAGCTTAGCTTCAACAGGCTAACAGACGGGTTAGAGATATGAGCAGCACCGTCGACATAGCGAGCGCAGCAGTTAGCCTAGCTTCGACAGTACAGAATGTAGCCGCACACACGGAGGATTCAATGCTTTCACAGTGAAATGAGGAGAGGACCGGAAGACTTCAATACACTCGTAGCCAACCAGAGTGAAGTTATTCTTCTTCTGGCACTACTTGCAGCAGACTAGGTGCGGCAGAGGCGTACTGCTGCCCCCGTCACGTCATATGTAGAACTCCGTTCAACGCTTTTTTTAGGTCCTAGCGAGGAAGCACTCCCAGAAATCCTACACCCTCCAACAGCCAGGTGTGCTAATTACTCTGCTGGCCCACTCATGTGCAAGATAACCTCCCTGACTGTTGCACCACCTGCCTCTAGTTTGATTGGTTTACCTATTGTACATTTCCAATAGATTCATAGTTGGCGGTGCTGTGGTTCAGGTTTGGTTGGCTGCCTCGCCAAATTGGAGGTTTGAGCAGCCCTTCTTTAGCGATAAGCTTCGGTTGTTTATTCAGCTGCCTCTTCTCCCTGATAATGACCTCTATAGACACAGTGCTGCCAAAATGATGAGAATCTTTTAACAATGTACAGTATGTTCTTCAATACGTCATTGACAGAAAAGACTGATATGGTTTTTCATAAAGCCTGGGCTCTGTGTAGTTTGTGTCTGGAAAAAGTCTGCCTAGCGTCTAGTATAAAGCGACATTTTGAGACCAACACACACACACATACAGGATGTTAAATGATTACAAATCCTGTCCATTTAAAACATTTAGTTTGTTACCTTAGCCCAAGAAGAATGAAGCAAATTAATTTGATAAAAACAAACATCACATCAATGATAAAAGGTTCTCATAAGAACCAACTACAACAAAGTCAGTACACCCTTCATTAGTGAAACTATTAGTCTTGTTATATAGATTATATTGTCTATGTTTAGTGTGAGAAGAAGTGGGAGAACAAGTCTATTTAAATTGGCTGAATGACTGATTATAAAAGATTGAAGACACCTCTGATACTAATGAATTATTATCACTTGTATGCAGTGTACGTTTTTCAGAGGACTTTTTCCAAAAGTCCTATTAAATATGGAATAAAGAATGGTTAATGCTTCTGTCAGTTTTAAATTGAAGTTTTTTTTTTTTTATTGGAATGGTACCAAAGCTTTAAGCAACGTCTGTGTACACACACAGCATATACAACCACACACATACATGGTTACATGTATACAACAATGCTTGTGTTGTTCCAAAAAAAGTGATTGGCATCCACCATCCTTCATTCCATACTTTACACAGCTGACACTTTGCTGGTGACTTGCCATGCAACATATTCTATATATTAAAACAAATTAAAATATAACCGCACTGTCTGGCAGAGCGCAGTGAGGAGGGAGAAGCTCCATGGAAAATGCATGTTAAGGACCAGGAAACCAGGAGAAACTAAAGGGATGCACTTAAATATCACAAGGCTAAGGGGCTTAGAAGGTTGTAGTGTTGCGGCTTTAGAAATAAAGTTGAAAACAATGGAAGGACTGAACAGAAGCTTCATTGGTTCACAAACAGAAGCCGTCAACATCAAGATCTACTTTTTTTATTCTGCCCATTGGCCAAGGAGCAACATGTAATTTTTCAAGTAAAGAGTGGTCTGGTGTGTCACCGTTCATTCATAGATGCCAGTTGAGGTTGTTCTAAGGTTGCCAGTCGTGTGCCAGCTCGTACCAAGGATGAGCGGCAATCAGGCTTGAAATGGGGCAACCTTGTATGTCTAACCTGTAAAACTTTCCAACAAAAACTGATCAATTCAACCCTCAGAGAGTTTAAGCAACACAAATCCTAAATTCAGCTTCAGTATGAAATACGGACCCCCACTGACCCCTGGGTCTCCTTACCACGCTGACTGCAGCAGGGCTTTGTTCGGCCTGCAAGAGCATTTCAAGATTAGCCCCAAAAGTACAGCTGATAAACTGAGTGCAAGAAAGTGGGGGAGGCGCTAGCTGATTATGCGGCTAATTGACTGCAAGGAAGGGAACTCTTCGCTTTCTCTTATGTGCAAGGTCTTATGCGAGTTAAAGTCTTTGGGGGCCAGCACCTGTCTGCAAGTGGGGCACACCTGGCAGTCCAGATCAGCTGCCGTGTTAGCATTAGCCACTGAAGTAGGTGTCTGCCAGGCGCTTTTCTTGTTCTTGTTTTTCTTTCCTCCTCCTCCAACCCCGGACTGTTTCTCCTGTGCCTTACAGTCACCATGTGCAGTCAAGAGCTCTTGCTGCTTGCTCGTGTCGGGCAATAGCACCAGCAGCTCGTTAAAAATGTAGTTGAAGTTTGATCCCAGCAGGTCCTTGCAGTTTCGGTGGTACTGGGCTGCTGATATGAGACCCTGGGAAGAGAGGAATGAAACATTACGTGACCGAGAGGAAAAGGGGATGACATCACATTGTTACTGTAGCCATTACTGTAGTCTGGGCTCTACCTGTCTGAACTGTGCAGAGTAGTTTTTGAACTGGTTAAACTGTGACTGGTCATTGTGGAGGAATCTTCTGATGGACTGGATGAGCTCCAAGTTCCTCTGCTGGAAGTCCTCTGGCACCCGGTATCCACCATCCAGCTGGGGGGGGCTGGGGAAACACACACTCAATATGAGACATGTTCATCAGCAGCACCATGAAGCACCATGAAGCGCACCGTGACATGCAGCTCAGCACTGACACGGACAAAATCATTGTCAATCACAGACAAACCAAGTAGAGCATAGGACTAAAAAAAAAGGGGGAGGGCTCACAGGTTGACAGCAGAAGGAGAAGGTTCTGGCACATTGCTGTTCAGTGGGATACCAGTGAAGCCTGGCGGGGGTTTTGTGGACACGGGTCCCAGGCCGGGTGGAGGGGGAGGCATACAGGCTGAAGTGGTCGAGGCTTTAAGTGGGAAGGAGCTCTTGAACCCTGAAAGAGAAAAACCTGGAGTTACTTCTTTCACCACTACTGGATGATCACAATGGCATTTCAGATTTTGTTGTCCTAACTTTCAAACTAGAACCAACAACTATGAAAGAGTTCAGTCAGGTGATGTGAATTATGTATAACACAGTAAGAAAACATGACAATAAACTATCAGATTTCCCTTCAAATGGTAAGTAGTCATAATGCTTTGTTCCACCTGGGGGCGGAGTCTTGGTGTTGAGAGCCGGGAACTCTTCTTCCTCTAGAGGAGCGGCGTCCGTCTTGGGTTGAGGTGATACTGAAACAACTGCCTTCTTGCCAACAGATGGTGACGGTGTCTCATCGTGGCCATTAGCCAGTCCACTTGTTAGTGCTCCCGTCATGGCCAGAGCTGCTGTGACGGCAGTGGAGGGCGGTTTGTTTCGAGTTTTCTCCGGAACGTTCTCCTTCTGTGCTGCTGTCTCCACTGAGGTCGCATCCGCACTTGGTGTCGTCCCCGACAATGAAGACATGGATGAAGCAGGAGCAGGCGTGGTCTTCTGTGGTTTCTTTTTCTTGCTCCCTTTGGAAGGAACAGGGTTGGAAGTGGGAGCCACGTTTGAGGTCAAAGAGGAGGGTTTGACATTAGGGGTCAAATTTGAGGGTTTGCCCTTCCCTCCTTTGACAGTGAGCAGAGAGGAAATGTCCAACATGGTAGGCACTGAGCGGAACTCCTGCTGTGTCAACCCTTCTTTGTCATCAGCGGAGGGTGGAGGAGATGGAGCAGATCGGCCTTTCGGGTTCTCCCCTACTTTCTTTTTTCTACAGGATGATAAAGTTGCAGATGAAAGCAGCTGAGGGTCAGAGGAGGAGGCAGATAATAAGGGAGGAGAGGGTCTGGAAGAGACAGGGCGCTGGCTGACGGGCTTAGGAGGAGCAGTGTGGTGAGACCAGGCAGATCTGGTACTCGACGGCGGATTGACAGGCCGGATTTTGGAAATGAGAGCAGGAAAATCCTCCTCGTGGAAGGCAGAGGTCTTGCGAGGCTGAGCAGAGTAGGCCGGGGTCATGGGGGAGGAGATGACGGCCGCTGACAGGCTAGGGAAGTCGTCTTCTTTCAGAGCCCCATTGGCCACCGTGGCCACAACAGGGGCAGACTTTACACTGGGGGAGAAACACACACATCATTGGAGATCTTTGACATTTCACGCACCATGATAACACAATGAGGACTTTTGTTTTGACTGTGATGATGTAGTCATACCTTTGCAGGGACGGGGCAGCTGTTGCTCCTAAAGCTGGAAAGGCATCTTCTTCATCCAGAGGATTGGCGCTCTGCATGGTTTTTACTGTGACAGTACAAATGAGCGTGTCAACATTTTGGCTTCTGAAAGCTTCTCTGCTATGCTTACGTGTTTGGACTTTTTCTATCAGATAGGAATGGACACACACACACACACACACACACACACACACACACACACACACACACACACACACACACACACACACACACACACACACACACACACACACACACACACACACACACACACACACACACACACACACACACACACACACACACACACACACACACACACACACACACACACACACTTTCTAGTGGACAGACGGCTCAAATTTAAATACACCGTGATCTCGTTCTTCAGATTGCTTGCTCCAAAGTGTTATTCCCTTTTTTCCCCTTTACCTGGCGGTTCACTCGGTGGCTTGACGTGTCCAATCCTGTGTCTGGAGTCCTCTGGTTCGGTCCTCTCTTCTCGGCAGTGTTTGGGAGCACTCCTCTCCTGCACCACTCCTCTCTCTTCCTGTCTGCGGACCGCCAAGGATGCCCTCATAGCAGCTGCCACTTCCCTGTCCTCCTCCTCTCTGCAAGTGCACACATGAGGGACAGAACACCACCCGTGAACAAAAATTTAAATGCAGAATAAGTGAGGGAGTTTTTTGAAAGATTGGGGTGGATGACAGCAGGGTGCCGTAGCAACTATACTGAATCTCTATTTTTAGTTTTATAGGGGAGGAGTTTAGGGTTTAGAACAATGAGCTACTAAATGTGCCTGCAGAGCTCTTCAGACATCACCGACTGCTCTAGAGAAGAAAGGAACGTTTATATCCTTAGTTTCATACAATGTTACATAAGTGTGGTACAAAACGGAGAAGCAGCTCATTCATGCTGGTTGACTTTTTTTGTCATGTCATGCTGCCATTCACTGATGTTTACTTTTTACAAAACCAGCATCAGAATGAACTTGCATCGCCGTAAATGTGCCGTCGGTGATGTCATTGTTGTGCAGGCCTAATTGCCAAAACCCCCACGCCAACTGGACAGGGCATTGCTGCGTCAGACTCACCGGGTGTATCTCCAGCTCTTCTGTCCGCCCTGATGCCTTCCTCTGCCCCCTCGACCTTGTCTCACCTCGTCGTAGTCCTCGCCTGACACCATACCTGAGTTCATGTGGAGTCACACATGTAAAGACATTTTCTGTCACATTCTCCTCCGAAGAACAAATGTCAACAATACACCTGATGGAATGACAATAATGAGACAACTTGACAACACTCCCAAACTCGCCCCTACCAACCTTCGTTTCTTCTCTGTTGCCTGGGCGCAAAGCTGAACTGTAGGTCAATGTGGCGGTTCTGCCGGGCCTCGGCTCGGTTTTTGCTGTGAGCTGCAGCCTTGTGAGCCTTGTAGTCGATCTCGGTGCGGAATGCATGTGTGAACTGCTCCGTGGCACAGCGGCCTTCCTCACACAGATAGTGACTGTCTCTGAAGTGCTCGCTCAGGTATGGGTAATCACTTAGTTTAAAAAGACAAACAAACACGTGCTTAGCATCTTTGTTTACAGTGTATGAAGCCCTGTTCTCACCCAGCAGATTGATGAGCCCAGAGATACCAGTGTTTATGATACACACCTATAGTATTCCTGGGAACCATCTGCGTCACAGAAGTGGCAGAAGTAGTGGTCCCTGCGCAAGTGTTTCAGCAGCTCATCATTGTCAAGGTAACGATCATCACAGAACTTGCAGAGCGGGTGTCCTCTGTGACTGGTATCGTCGGGGTCCCCGTGTACTTTGTGGCGTGCCAGTTCCTTGCGATTATACCATTTGCGCTCATGGGAAAAGATCTAACAGGAGAAGAGACGTATAGAAAACCATGACCCAACAGAACTGTCACCTGATTTAGAGCTATTGGGCCTCATTCATAGATAATTGTTTCTCACATTTTCAACCACACAGTTCATTATAAAGGGACACAGGTATGGCGACACTGATAACAGTGAAAGAAACCCTCGGACCAGCAGGCAAGGTCGAGTTTACCTGGAGGTGCTTAGTGCAGAGCTTGCAGCTGAAGAGTTCATGCTGCTTCCTCATATGCTGCTGCAGCTCCTCAAACCTGGAGAAGACTTTGGGCTCGGCACAATAGATACATTCCGGCAGCAGCAGATGCCTGACAGACACACACACACACACACACACACACACACACACACACACACACACACACACACACACACACACACACACACACACACACACACACACACACACACACACACACACACACACACACACACACACACACACAGAAACAGAAACAGAAACAGAGATTTCCAAGAATGTGCGACAAGGATTTAGTTACAGTCATCAGCATTGAACAAACACTGAGGAGCAAAGCACATAGGAAACATTGTGTGTGGTGAATGTGTTCTGGTTTTGACAGTAGAGATAGGCATGTCCTCCTCTGTGGCACACATATTGAATATCTCAGGTGAGTCAGAATGATCAGCAGGGGGAAGACTGAAGCCTGTTTTCCCTGAAGAAAACTCAATTTTCATTTTATGGTTTGAATCTTATTTTTCCTAAACTATGACAGCTACTACAGAACTGTGAAGTGAAGAACACACAAATACATCCAGGCTGTCTAAGCACACAGAGGACTGGCATCTCAGTCCAGGGTCCCTCTGTATTGAATTAAGAATTGATTTTCAGTTAAGAGCTGATTCTGAATCCAATTGTGGCCTCAAGAATCAACATTGAATCAAATCTATCCTGCCGTCAGAAGACCAGCCGTGGGTTGAGGAGTGAGTAAATGGAATCACGTACAGTTTGAAATCTACAATACACTGATCCCAATTTGATGGGGAGTGTTTATAAAGAATGGTGTACCTGTAATGGGCATAGATCTTGTCGTCGCTGAAATAGATGTCATGGATCTTCTCACAGTGGAACCTCTGGTAGGGCAAAGATGAGAAGGGCTGCAGCTTGTTCACAAACACAACCTGTGAACAACATGACAGTCAGCATAGAAGAACAGCAGAAAATCTGATGACACACACTATGTTCTTTAGAAGGATAGACATGCTGAGAAGCTGCGGAGCACTGAAGGAAATACTGACATATCTGATACGTTCATGGAGATGAAGGCAAATTCTGAGACGAGAGACAACCAGCTGTCAAATCAGTAAACAGTTCCAACATGCCAGCCATCAGTTTCGTTTTGAGTAAAATTGGGAGTTAACCCTCCAAATAGAGTATGAGTTGGTGGGGAGGCTTTGACTAGAGAGCGATCTGACAGGAGGACTTACGGTCAGCTGGAGTTCATCAATCAGCTCGTTTACCTACAGCACATACGTTGATTTTCATATGGCAGCGGGGACAGACACCATCCAGACTGAAGTTACATAACCACTATGTAGTCACTAGCAAACTAGCCGATGAGCATTCTAGCAACGTGCTCGTGTATGCGACAGTCGCCTTCATTCATTTAGTGTATTGACAACTTACTCAATCACACGTTTACTGTCACGAGTGGATGAAACTAAATGAAATAAGAGTAAAAACGCTGCCCAGACTGTGACACAATCACCTACTGACCAACGCCGGTACATGCTAATTTTGCTAGCTTAAACGAGCTTCAACAAGCTAGCTAGAAGAGTAAGGTATTGGACAGAAACTATTGAACTGTGGCTATCGTGTTGTGTTCGCCAATAACAGTTTTTATTTCATTCATTATCAAGCACAATTGATTCATTTACGACTCGTGAACGGAGTCTTTCCATAGCGGAACTATCAGTAAAATGCGGCCTAGCTAGCACAGCCGGGCTGCAGCCCCGCGGTAGAGTGGCAGAGGACACCCCACCTTGTCGAGCTCCTCTCGGCAGACGGCACAGTACTTCTGCTCGCACAGCACCCTCATTTTGGTGGAGCAGCGGTAGCAAACCGGGTGATCGCATTTCCCTATGGCGATGATATCGAGGTCCTGGCAGCACAGGACACACTGCTTCTCCGTTTCCTTAGTGACAGTAGAATCCATGGTGGTGAAAGCGCTCAGTGTAACTCCGTGCTGTTTGTTATCAGGTCGCTCCACTGTCGCTCGAGCGCTTACGTAATTGTGAAAGTCTGAGCGTCTCGGTTCCGTACCTAGATGATCTGTAAAGTATGTGGATAAACCCGTCTGCGCCCCACTGCGGCGTGTTTGCGTGCTTTTACCGATCACCCATGTTTCCATTTACGTAGGCGCTCCGTACACGTGTCTCACGCATTCTGGAGTAACAGAAGCAAAAGTCACCGGGGACGGAACACGTCACACACCCTTTACCTCAATCGGAATACTTCTCTATCGTCACATCACTGTTCTGTTAAGCGTTTGAAGTCAGAACCTATAATGTCCTTCTCTGTCTCGCTCACGCTATATGATACTAAATGATTACCGAAATTAAATACTTGTTTACGTCAGTCTTAATGACACATTTAGGACAACATGGGACAACATGCGGAAACGAGGCATAAGACAGAACGAGGTGTGTCTATGCTGAAGTCCAATGCATTCCTGTGGACAAATGGTTAATTCTTCTCTTGAATGCACACATTAAATGTATGTCCTTGCAGAACAGAGCACAGGGGATGCACAGGTTGAATAAATTATTAATATAGAATTATATCTAGGTCTCTAAAGATTTATTGATAGAAGCCACTTCCCAGTCATCATGAGTCTGGATTATATGCAAGATAATGTCTCCGATTCTTACATCTGCCATTTCTGCTTAGGAATTTTCAACAACTTCTGTGTACAAAGCACAAGAGTTTCAACACTCACTTGCAAACAGGGCTACACCTATGTTTTTAATCAACGTTTTCTTTAATAGCACAAATCATTAAAAAGAAATACAGTTGATAAAGTCTCTACTCAATCTGGCAAATAAGAGAAATACCTGGTTGTGAACTTCCCTAAGTCCTGCAATGACATCATAACGCAGGAGGTCGTACAGATGCTCTGAACACAGACTGCAGAGGTGCAGCACTAAAGGGATCCCCATCCCACACATTTGGCCAGAACTGGATGTGTGATTGATTGCTTTTGGCTCGTCTGCTTGGTGTCCTTAATATTAGAAACTAAGAAACGAATACCGGTGAGCTTTGCAAAAAAAGGCCAAAGTGCCTGTCAGGGTCAGATGAAGCTGCTTTGTCTGATGAAGGGCAGTATGGAACAGGAAGTGAAAACGTGCTTTGGTTGCCAACAGCGGAGTTTCTTCTCTAAGCATTTGCCGTGCAAATCAATTACAAGACGGAGCAATCACAGCAGGAAGCATCCAGTGTGTGTGTGACACAGAGAGAGATTGGGAAAGCAAAAACAAACAAACATACGATACGATTAACATTGGTGTTATTTCTAAAATAGGATAAAATGTTGGTAAGGAAAGGATGTTTTACAGAAAAACTATTATTGTGATCATCTATCGTCTATCTGTAACTGCTTCATAGAACTTTACCCCTACTCTCCAGCTCCTACTTCTTTTCCCACATACAGTACAGTTGCCATTTCTGGAGTGGTGGTGTCTCTTTGAAGTGCCCCGTCCAGACATTTCATCCAATTTTCATGGTGTTTGGATAGTTATCCCTCATCCTAATCAAATCAAACTTATTTGAATCGCCCAATATCACATACAGTGTCTCAAAGGGCTTTACAGGCCCACAACAGCACACAGCTACCAAAAACATATTTGTATAAGGAAAAGGAAGAAACCCTGGGAGAGGTGATTCAAAGAGAGATTCCCTCTCTAAGTACAGCCAAGTGTGCAATAGGAACCACAGGTGGGATTTTAGGGGTTTATAATGGTCAGAAACATTTCTAAGTGATCTTGAACTCTACAAATGCACTTGATTAGAGAAGGCAAATGGAGAGGGGCAAGTGCAAATGGCATCCAACATGATCTATTGCATAAAACTATTCTCTAACTGAGTCAATAAATGATGAAAAAGAAAATGAAAAGCAAGTTCAAAACAAAGACGTCCCAGTAGGTGAACACAGTATGCTGCTTCAGACATGAGCAGTAAATCTAGGTCCATGTAAACCATCGACCAACACAACCTATCAGTGCCGTCATGTGTGTCCAGTGTTGTGAGGTTCCTCCCTGGCTAACGCTTCATGTAGTTTTTGTGGTTCAGTCCCATGACTCTGAAGGTGCTGCTGGAAATCTTCTCATAGAGGAGGAACATGAGAGCAGCGGTCAGCACCGTCTGCAGAAGTTTGGCCTCCAGGCCTTTGAACAGACCCAACATGCCGTACTTCCTACAGCAGGGACCCAGGTGTCAAAAAAAGAACACAGAGCAGAAGCTGGTTAACTGTTATACATGGAATCACACCCAACTGACCCCATTCTGGATGCATTCTAAATGTTGTCAATGACAATTTAAAAGAGGAAGGTGGTTTAAATCTCATTTGCAACATTCTGTTTCTATTTGTTTTAGAACTTATCACTTATACATAAAGGTAAAGATGAATAGTGCATATAGCTATACTTAAGCATAGAGAGAGAGAGGGAGAGAGAGAGAAAGAGAGAAAGAGAAAGAGAGAGAGAGAGAGAGAACACACTTGCACCCACCTCACTCTGTTGTGCAGCAGTGTCTTAATAGTCCTTAGACTTGTCAGCAGCCATGACTTGTCTTTCGACTCTTTATGCTGCCCAAACTGTGACAATGAAAAGGCATCAAATTAGACTTCCACATCCTTCATTCTTGTTTTTCATTTTAACAAAACAAAAATCTCAGGTCTGACAAAAAAAAGGATTTTGCGCGCGCTCGTGCGCACACACACACACACACACACACACACACACACACACACACACACACTACCCTAAGAATGGACTGTATCGTCTGCAGTGGGTATGTGACAGTGGTTGCAACTGCTTTAGCAACAGCACCGATGATGAAGACTTCCAGAGATGACAGCTTTGGGGAAAAAACAAAAGAATGTTATTGTACGTATACGCATATACTGTTATTAAGTTCTTAACCGGAGTAAAAGGACAAATTCATGACAGTTCTGGGATTCACTAAACATTGTTGTGATGGAAAAGGTTTGCAGTTATGCATGCCACTTCAAGGCACCTCTTTATGAACTCCAGTCTTCAGGTGCCGCTTCAGGCCTTCGTAGATCATAAACTGGATGGCAGGGTTTAGCACCAGAATCAGAGATGGAAGGGTCCCGTTCCACAATGCTCCCACACCCTCGTCACCAATGATCTGCACAAATGCATCTGCAAACCAGAGGAGGAAAATGAGCTGCGGTGAGACTGAGAGATATTAGCACTTACTCATAATGAACACACAGGAGCAGAAGTAAATACAGATAAACACTTGGCCTCAACCACTCAGACAATGACAATTTACCCAGAATGCCAGTGTAGCTGGTGGGCCGGATGTCTGCGTTGCGAAAATTTGAACCCTGAAGCTTCAGCCTTGTGTTGACCACCCACAGTGGAGTAGTGACCAGGACATTCACAACACCTAGACACAAGGAGGAAGATGAATATCAATTTCACTCATTGTACTGTAAGCCACTGTTATTATTTTGACAATGTCCGTATCACCTGCAGCGATGCCTACAATTAAGTCGATGCTGGGCTTTGACTGTTGCGACCTCAGCCAGCTTGCCTTCAGGCTGTGGAAGCAGTAGAAGTACACAAAGTTGGAGCAGCACAGGCTGCAGATGACAGGGAACCAGCCTCTGTAAGGAGCTCGACTGCAGGGTGTGAGGAGAAACAGAGGAACACATTTCAGATAAAGGTTTCTCAAAGCCAGAGGCCTCACTAGTCAGCGAGTGTTGGTGCTAATTCACAACAGGTCAGCTCTAGGTATAAAAGTCTATGCTGCATTCAGTCGTTTGATAGTGCTCCTGTTCCCAATTCCCTTCTCATTGATCATATCAATCTAGTGCAGTTAAGTACCCAGGTTTAAGTAATGTTTATTGTGGTTGTTCTTTTGAGAACACAGTGGACTGAAGTTCTAATAAGTTCAAACAATACTTAACAGACAGGATGTACAGGGTTTGTGTGTGGCTTAAATTTGTTCATGATGATCAAGTACACAGCAGTTTGTAAGACAACAGGTTTTGTGTTTACAACTGTCGAATAACAAAGCAAACACATCAAATCCAGGACTGAAAGCCTAGCAATCGGATCTTCATTTAACATTATTTTGGTAAATGAAGCCTTAGTTTGGTAAGTTAATGTTTCACTCACAATCCTTCCTCTCTGATGATCTCTGCCAGAATGGCTGGAGTTGATCTGGCCTTCCGTTTCTCATCCACTGAAGAGAAACAAAAGACAGATTATCACAAATTGATAAAGTAATATGACTATTGAAGTTATATCATAACCCTGACTTACCTTGAAGCCTTAGCCTGGCTGTGTCAAGAGGGAAGAATACTGTCATAGCAGTCACACTTCCCTGAAACAAGTTACAGACAGGATTAAAGTGAGAATCTTAGTTTTTCATAGAGAAATTTTTTTTTTTTGCAATACGCAATACAACACAAGATATTCAGAACCATTTCAAATCTGAATAGGTCTCAATATTTCAGACATTTCTAAGATTTTGCTCAATGTACTGGTGCAGTTATTAAGTTGAAAAGGTTGGTTCTTATGATGCGTATTTAAACGTGTTTGGTCAGATGTCTGTTTTGAAGGATTTGTAAGGTGTGCTTAATGGTTGAAGGCGTCACGTGACTGTAACTTTAACCAATATCACCAAGCTCGTAAGTTAAACAGATAAATTGTGTTTAAGGTTAAACTTTGGGGTCACCATATAAGATACACTTTCCATCTTATTCTGAAAATAATTAGGGAGAAACGTCAACTTACCACCGCTCCTGAGACAGCATGAACCAAGCTCTCATACGAGAAAACCTCTGCGAAACTGAAAGCACCAGAAGTCATTTTGAACGGAGTTATTTCTTTATTTTTCTTCCAACCTATCGTTATTTTGATAAACAAACAACCTCCATTTGTGGCTTGAATTCTTTTGTTTCTCAGTCTAAGTGTTAGCAGACTGGGCTGTTGGTGCTCAGACTGTATTCCGTAAGTCTTCTTCTACTGTTGTGTCATTTGTGATTGCGGCCAAGTTCCGACATGAGCATTACCGCCACCTATCGTCCATCTTTCTCCACACACCCACTTCCTGGCCGCCGGTCATTCACTCGCCTTCCAATTCCTTTGCCTATATTCATGCCTTATATTCCATTATTTCAACCTTAAAGGCTTATTAACTGCATTTATTGACGTGGTAAAGACTATGTAGATCCGTTTGAAAATGAGCAGACACAAACACAACCCTTTTAAAAAACGTGACCTCTAGCCAGCTAGGACCCTGAATTTATGGAAGCTGACGTTTTTAAGGGTTAAAACGATAATGGCAATGAGGGGCAGAGGAACTGGAAAGAACCGGTGTAATACTTTTTAAGATACAGACAGAAATATAGAAAAATTCTCCCGATTGATACAAAACAAACCATTCCTGGTTCAGCCAATTGAATGGATTATGCCTAAGGTGATGCCTCGCCCTTCCACTAAGATCCATAAAAAAACGGTTGAGAGCTTTATGAGGAATCCAATTCCAAAGAAACCAGCACACAGGTGAAAACACAGCCTAGTATTCAAAGTAGTAGAAGTATTTAAAAGTGCACAATAAAAACACCTCATGTGCTTGTTCTTCTCATACAGGCAGTTAAAAGTATTTCACAAGTGCTTCCTGTTGAAACAGACTTTCCCTGCTGGGTGTGTTGTGTGCGTGTGTGTGCGTGCGTGCGTGAGGTCATACTTTGTATCCTTTGTTTGCCACATTTTAGTTTCATTTTGGCAAAAACGAAATTGTAAATTGATTTCACCTCTCCCACACTTACTGTTCTACATATTTTCCTTAGATGTGTGATGTATGGGTACACAGTGACGCAATAGTAGTAATGTAGTGAGCTACAATGTAATGTTTTTGCTGTTAAATCAAACGTTTCTGCTCTTATGTTCGTACTCTTCTTAGATAACGCCTGGGCCAAGTTTCATTTCACCCTGACGCCCCGCCCCCTCAACGCCACTGCCGCAGCCCTTCACCGCTATCATTGGTGCCTTCACCTGCCAATCAAACCTGAAATCAAATGAAATCACTCATAGGAGGGAATGGGCGTGATATAAAGCACATTGGGTTTTCTGTAGAAACGTCTGTTTGAACACATTGCGATATATTCACCGAAGGAGCGGACTACAGAAGCTCATTGCAAATACAGGTAATTATTTGTCTTCACTAAATTTCATTTGGCGCATTTCTAACATGTTACCCGAAGCCAAGTCATTAGTGTCGGCTCAGAGATGGGATAGTAAACAAACGGTTTTTTTCTGTCGCTGAGTGCGTTTTATACCAGAACGCTATCGTCACAGAAAAGCTCAACGGTCGCAAAAAATGTGCGTCCAGTTCACGTATTTAAATGTTATGAATGACACAGAAGCGTCGAGGTAACTTGTTTTCCACTCTGCAGACTGTAACAAACCGCAGCTCGTCATGGCTCTGGATGGATGTGGCCTGGTTTGCAAATATGTCCTGGTCCTCTTCAACATCATCTTTGCGGTAAGTCCCGATGATGCTGCGTAAGGAACAATGTCTCATTGATTTTTTTGTCGAAGTGCGGTCAATAAATAAAAAAAAAACATTACATCTCTTCTTCTCATACATTGGTTGAATGAAGTCTGTGTGAAATACGGCTAAATACGTCATTTATGGCTTTAGGCTCTATGCTTTCACCTTTTACAATTTCGGTTTAATTTCCCCTTATTTACGAGCTCAGGTTACCGGAGTAACTGCAAAACAATCACAGAGAACAAGCAGGATATTCAAGCCTCATATTCACATGTTCATACACGTTTCACCAATCAAATACTGCGGGGGCCAAAAACTCGGTGTGCTCAAATATGATGTAAATAGTGCAAGGAAATGAAATGAGGGGAGGCAGTGGCCTGCCGAGGTGCCCCTGAGCAAGGCACCGAACCCTCAGTTGCTCCCCCCTCTGCGAAGGGTGGTAATGTAAGTCGCTTTGGATAAAAGCGTCTGCTAAATGATCGTAATGTAATAATGTAAAAATGAAAGTGCATAATGACAGTGAGTGTTACTAAGTACTACAGCACTAATGCACATATACACTTGAAAGAGAATGATTTATTTTTAAGTGCAGAAGGATGAAGGGTCAGTCTCAGTCTAGGTTCAGATAATACTGTACATTCTCGGGTTTAACCATACATCCTTTGTTCGTCATTGTGATAGTTTCACAATGTGACTTGGATGTGGGTACTCATTTATAGGCTGTACCAATTACAACAGCTCCATCTCTCTCTCTGAATAGAGGTCAAAAGACTGTATCCATTATTTCTCTGATGTGGTTGCTTCATACCTACTGCACATATAGACGACATGAACCTGACACAAGTGTAATAACTCTTTGTCACAGAGGGTATCATGTATATTTGTTTCATAACTTCATAACATATCTGGAGGAAGGGGGAGGATGTTAGTGGAGGGTTGGCAAGAAAAAGTGGATTGTCACATTTTTTCTCAATGTGAGCTCATTTTTCACTGCACCTGCAAGTCCTGCACCTCTGAAAGCAGCAGAGTCGAGTCTAGAAGTGCTCTTATGCACAGTATAACAGATTTATAATGTCGGAAACAATACAATAACATGCTATACATACATACCTTTACAAACTAGGTGTTTGTTTGAAGTATTTATAGGTCTCTCTACACAACACTGCAGCAGATCGACTCTAGAAAGCCATTTTAGTCTGGAGAGGCACCAGAGTCATGCTAGTTACTAAACCAGTTCCTGTCTCTCATCAGGCACAGTGCCACACCACACATTCCGCTCTGCCATGCAGTCTTTTTTTTGTTTTTGCTGAATATTTTTATTGATGAAAACATCTGGCATTACAATGAGCATCCAGTCCAGACATTCAATAGCTGAGATGCCCCATAGCTGCTTTGGGTGCGAGTAGAGCAGGCAAATACGGCAAGTCTGCATTGTTAGGGTTCTCAATGACCCCAGACTGGGAAACACTGTCTTATGGTAATGGTTGCCTTCTTCTTGCCATTGCTGTCCTTCCCTTTTCACCTACTTTAAATCTGTATTACATATTGTTTTCCCCTCTCTATGTATTAAAACACACTGTAAGAATGAAACGAGAAATGAAATGAAAGATGGCTCAATATAGGTTACATGAACATTAGCTGATAGTTCCCATTACAGTTAGTTACAGCTGCAGCAGCTGAGGGAATGTAAAGTAAAACCCAAACTGTTACAAATTATGAAATGAAGTCAATCCAACCAAGGATTGATCAAAGCAGAGCAGAGGAAGAAGAGCCAAGAGTGGAAGAAAGAGGAACCCAGAAACAAATGAGCCTTTATACTCACTTGAGACAGGAACACAACAGACACAAGAATAGATACATCAAAACTGGACCGCAACTAAAAAGTGGCTTAATCTTGACACATCCACTGATGTTAAAGCCACCAGGCCCACTTCTGTGTTGTGTGCAACAATCTGGATGTTCATTTTGCCTTATCGCACACATTTGTAAGGTGTAACATGTCACCATACTGTTTTGCAGGTGGTGGGACTTGCCTTCTTGGGACTCGGCATGTGGCTCAGATTCAGCAACGATACGAGAGGCATCTTTGAAATCGAGACCCTCAACTCCAGCGCATTTGTTATCGGTGAGTTTCTGGTTCAAACAATGCATGAGGATATGTGAACATGGATGTGTGTTTATTCTCTTGAAATGACAGAAGTCTCTCTTGTGTGTATCAGGTGTGACTGTGCTGATCACTCTTGGGACAGTGATGCTGATTGTGGTCGTGTTTGGAGATTATGGAGCCTGCAACGAGAACAGATGCTCTCTGCAAGTGGTGAGAGCTCATGGAGCTGCTCATTGAAGTGGGGCGGTTACTTTGCGTTTACATGCACTCAATCAAAGAAGTAATGGAGTATTTGGAGGTGTTGTGTAATTCCAGAATGAGCCATGTTGAGGAAGTGTGTACACTGGTTAAGCTGGTTACATGCCTGAGTGAACCAGGGGATCCATTTACAATCACACAACATCAATCAAATAATCCAGGTCTACTTAGTGGGAGTATAACCAAGCAGAAGCAGAGTCCTAACAGACACGGCCTGGTGGATTCTTGCTTGTTGGTGGTTGTGAAGTTGTTCCTGTGGGTTTAATGTGATTGTGACTGGTTTATTGAGTTTGCTTACTTCTTTCTTCTTCTCTTCTTTCCTCTCAGTTTATTGTCCTACTGACCTTTCTGGCTGGAGCTGAAATCGTTGTTGGCATCCTTGCATATTCCAGGAGTGAGGCGGTGAGTGACAACAATCAGTTCCAGTCACTTGTTCTGTTTAATGTTTAAAATGATGAAAATGTATTTATAATGGCATTTTGATTCTCATTAAGGTTGGGGAACAAATTGCAGAGTTCTACTCTAGCATGTATCTCCTATACATGAAAAATGAAGACCCAGCCATCGCCGTCACTCTCACATTCATCCACAACATGGTAATCTCAAATTCAGACGATTCCCCGTCTGCTTCTTTTTGTACTTAATGTCTCCAGGAATGTTGTGGCCTATGGTGGATAAAAGCTTTATCAGTCCATTTTTCATCAATCTTTAATCTCCATTTACCTCATCTTCCCACTCTGCCGTGTAGCTCCATTGCTGTGGTGTGACTGGGGTCAAGGTGTTGGAAATTGCCAAGAAGACCTGTCCCAGTGCAGATGGGATCTTGGAGCAGATCATCATGCCTGTAAGTCGCTGCCAAAATCTGGTATATTGCTGTAAACACAAGATTATATTTGTGTTACATCTGTTTATTTAGGACACTGTTCCAATTCCGAATGCCCTAAAAAATACAATGGCCAGATACGTGTTAGTGTACCAGTTTATCTGTCTTCTGTAGCTCTTTGGTTAGCTACAGGATGAAGCTGTGTCAGAGTGTCTTCAGATGTTTCCTTCCTGTCATTTCAGAATTGCCCTCGCGTCATTTCAAATGTCTTTGTAAGCAAAGCCTCTTTGGTGCTGGGCATCTTCCTTGTAACTGGAGCTCTTCTGGTAGGTAAACATGCTGCATGATGTAAATTTGAGTTAAAAGCAAGCAAGTGAGATGTTTAGAACATTTAGGCTGTAAGAAATTCACCAGCCAGCCTATTTTCTTAGTATTTTGAACCATGGAGTGTTTTCTTCCTAAAGTGAGTGAAGCTTGTCTCATCTAGTCTCACCGTGAGCTGCAATGCAAACTTAATGCAAACTACAAGATCTGAAATGCAAATTCTACTGCCTGATAGTGACGCCTTGTTTTGTTTGGAATGGCACAGTCTCTGCAATGTGTCCTTATCTATCATCTGAACTTCACTCAGACAGTACATGTGTGTTTATACTCATGTGGTCCACCTGAACAGACCCCTTAAAAAAGCCTTTTTCTCCTTCAGTGATTCTGAGATGTATGATCAGATCTAATAGGGGCTCCCACTCGGGTAACACATGCTCACACACATAGCACACACACACAGCGATGGACCCTTCCTGTACACAAATCAGGTCTCAGTTCTTAGGAACTGAGTGGACCCCTGAAGACCTTTAGCCAAAACACTGCAGCCTGGCACAGACTTGACTGATGTGGGGACAAGAGAAGGGAAAAGTAAAAGTGCAGTTATTTAGTTGATGCCATACTGTCTGAACTGTGGTCACAGTAAAGTAATGTGTGTGTGTCTTCTGCCCTTTTGTCTTGTGTATGATGTTGATCACCATGTTCACATATCACACACTCCTACCCACCCCTCCTTCTCCAATGCTATTCTTGTTTTTAAAATTCCATTTCTAATCATTCAAATCTCCTCTCTTGGTTCCTATAGATCGTAGTTTTGATCTGCAGCTCCATCCTCAGTCGTAAAATTCGCCTTTCCAACGCCTCACCTCAGTACATCTTTCTCACCTCTTCCACCACCATGTTGGTCAACCCTCAGCCACATCCTCTAAACCAAATTGTGTCTCCCGCCGACCCCTACCAAGACCCAGTTGTCTTCACTCCCCTCACGATGGCCAACATTCCTGTGGCTCACGCCTAAGGCTTCTCTTTCAGTCTTGGCTGTCTTTGCTTCATTTCAGAATAGCCTTTGTTTCTTTAATCATCCAGTTTAGTGTTGGATATGTTGTTACTCACCTTCTCCTCCATTTGCCAGAATTGTTGACAGTGTCTGGAATCAAGCTCCCACAAGCCAACCACAGAAGCTTGTGTCCTGCACTTAAATGGAGTGATTTACATTATTGAATCATAAGCTAATCAACTTCTTTTACTTGTGAATAATGTAATGAAACATTTTTATGTGCCACAGTTTGAGAACCATGAGGAACCAAAGACTGTCCAACATCATTCTGGCAAACAAAATCACCAAAAACTACACCACTTAATCTGACTTAATATCTATGGTGTCAGAGTGTTGCTTGTTTTTTTTCTCCTTGTAGTGCTTGTATGTTTCTCCCGGGACACTTTCCATCCTGTGTCTTGACAAACTTCTATTACTTCTGGATAGAACTTCTATTAGCATGACTGCATGATCTATTAGCATGGTCAGTGGGTGTATAGAAGTCTAACCTCTTTCCCATTCTGTGGCTGGTTCAATGCTGTGGTCGACAAGAGGAAGGGCCTCTGTTCACTGCACACTGCACTTCCTGCTCTTGCTTTACTTCCCCTCCTCCCCTGTGTGTCTGCTTAACAGATTACCGCTCTGGTGAGCTCCGGCATCCTCCTAAAGCAGATCAAGAAATGCCAGCAGGAGATCACAGCATACTACTCTGCTGTGTACTGAGTGCCACATCCCGCCAACCAAGACCATCGCTGCAATTTGTGCTGAACTGGGAAATTGTTTAGTAGATTTTTCTCTGTATACAAACTGCTGATGAAACTCTTTTGGGTTTTTTTGTTTTTGCTTTATTTTTTTTAGCAAGAAGTCCAAAATATCAGTTGATGTTGATTGCATTTGTTTTCTGGTGTTTCGAGGTTATGGACATCAACAAAACTCTGACCAACAGTTAGCACCCTATTACTTTGAAACACAGACCACAACTTAATTGAAGTTATTCATCTGTGGTCGTCGTTGAGATGCACAAAATTCCAGTTTGGTCCATTATGTAGCGTAAATCTGTCAGTCTTGATCACTGGAACTATGAGGAAGATAATACTTCATCCTTTAAAGTGCAAATCACAGTATATTTTCTTCTGCTTTTCAGTTTGCTGTCGCTGCTTTGTGGAAGGGTTGCATATGTTCAGAAAGAACACGTTTTGTAATATAATTTAGGCCAATATTGAGGGTAATGTTACCGTCATCACAACCAGTTTATTTTCACTTACTTGAAATTCCAAGTTTGACGTTCATGCACACATGATCCAGTTTTGTTTGTATTGATGACCATTTAAGTGTCGTTTCTTCCATTTTGAGGGACTAAGAGGGACACGTGTACAACTTTTGGTACGTTAAATACCGTAAAAGCTTCGGTTGAAGGCCTTTTATAGCTGGGACATGAGTATTGCCTTATTGTAAAAGCCTGTTCAGTACTAAAGGGAACACATTTCCATTCATTATATTTGAAAATTCTTTATATTTTTATAGACATAAAGTGTGGTTACCAAAGTGCTGAGAGCCTGTGTGTGTTTGTGTGCGTCTGCACTGTTTGGTACTGATTGTTGCCCTGCGATACTTGTTTTCTTTTTTATGTCCACTGTTATTGAAATAAATATTCCACAAAGCGTTTTATTCCCCTCCCCAACCAAGACTGGAGTCATTCTTTTCACAAACTAACAGAGGAAACCAGAGTGTGTTGGAGTAAAGGTCTTTATTTGACGGCTCACTCGACACCGTCAGGGCCTAAGGGAGAGAGCAGAGACGTGAGCCTCACAGTCCTCAGGCTGATCAATCACTTCATCTCCAATCACAGAGGCACATTGTTCTTACGTCTCTTACACACGTTAAGGAGCACCAAAGCTCTTTCTGATCGTGCTTTGTACCGTGGAACATTATTCATGATAAGTAATGGGACAGTACAGTACATTAACTCCAAGATGAGTTAGGCCTTTATAAAACCAAACCATACGTTTGACATGCTGTTTATGATGTAATGCCAATGAGATGAATGATGATTGTGGGCTTACAGCATCTTTAACCCAGGTGGAGACTTTCAAAGAGATTTAGAGCAACAGTAGTATGTATGCATGCATGTTTAAACTGCAACTCACATTACAGAAATAAACTCAGATGTTTAGATTTTTTGACAGAGACACAATGGCTTTGTGACATTCAAATGAATGTTGGAGTAATCAGATTATGCCCAAGGTTTTGTGATTTTAAATTGATTTATTCAAGCATGCCAACAGTCCATTGGTTTACAGTCAAGTTAGCCCTGTGGTAAATCAATTAAGTAGTGATTGGTGGATTTCACAAATTCCATTAGTTCCATCTGTGCACAATGCTCACTCAATATGGTCTCTCCACTATAACCTCAGTATGGAGTGAGTGTAATGGTTCTGTATTACACTTCAGGGTTTGTTTTAGGGTTTCTAGAGTGTTGGAACAGAACTTACTATGGATGCAGCCCAGGGTGCAGTCGCCATCTGCAGAAGAGGACATCTCAGGCAAACACCCAATATATATCTGCAGGGAGAGAGAACATCACAGGAGAAACATTTGGAAGAACTTACTACTGATCCAAGAGTGTGAAAGATGTCACATCAAAGATAGAGATATGAGCTTGTTTGCTCTGTGAGGAGGAGGTACCTCTGGGTCCTTCATCAAAGCGTTGGCCAGATAGGATGGACTTTCAGAGGACGAAGACAGGAAGCTGGTGATAAGAGGGGGGAGAAAGACGTAGCTGTGACTTATCACAGCTGGAGCAAGTGAACAAAAGACAGAGGTGACAAAGACAATTTGAATTTCACAATTTGCAGGAACAAGCAACAGTGTGATCAGTTCAATCAATGACATACCTGCCAGAGCGCTCCTGCAAAGAGCCGTCACCTTGTTGAAGAGCATCTTGGACTGCCAACAGGTAGGCCACCATCTGATCAACCATGAAGAATGTCTTTATTACAAACAAGCATGACCAAGAAATCATGTTAACTGTGAGGGTTGTCAAAGCAAAATAATTTAAATATCTCTAACTATAAAGGAATGAAGCACCATCCAGCTCTCTTTATGCTCTATATTGAGCAATACATTGACCCCTGTCTTACGTATTTGCTTACTTCACAGCCATCCAGGGGCACAGGGTGGAGGTGAGGGTCAGAGGTCATTGTGCAGGGCACATCACTGTCCTCATAGGGAAGAGCAGGAGGCCACACTGCAGGCTCCATCACAGAGTCAGACTCCATGAAGACAGAGGGCTGCCCCACTTTGCATGCAGAAAATGAGACACACACACACACACACACACACACGCACACACGCACACACACACACGTCATGATCTGACAGAGGGGTCTGTAGGGGTTAATCTCAAAGCAATCTGAGCACAGAAAGAGAAATTAGGACAGAGCAGAGTTGTTTACACGTTTATTGATATATAGATCCACCACCTGTCAGACAAACACAAATCAGGTAGATGCAGCCCATGCACATGTCTGTACCAAATGCTAGAGATCAAGCTGACAGAACTGACTGAGTAATGTTCTGCCCCCTTGTGGTGATTTAAAATGTCAACGCCATCAATAAGTACGCAACACTGAAGCCGCCACCACATTCTACACCTGTTGGAATTGTGAATGTGATCGTTTACCTCTCACTTCACCATCCAGCCTGCCAGAATACTCAAAGAGATCATTCAGATGTTGCAGCAGAGGATCGTACTGTAGCTGGGCCATGCTGGGATATCCCTCCTCAGCCACAGGAGCTAACCAATCCGCCCCATCATTGGAAGTGTCCGAGGGAAACTGAGTTTGTGGTTTTGTGGAGGTTTCATCAGAGGAAACGCTGCCTGCAGACGGCTGTTCTGGTGTAGGTGTGTGGTAGTAGTAAAAATAATGATGGTAAGGATGATAGTAAGGATAAGGGTAATTTTGTTGCACATATGTTGACTCTGTGGTTGGAGGGTTGGGTTGATGTCCATGGTTACCAACATCATCATTAGTTGGGGTGGGATGCTCATTATAGACCGAAGCTAGATGCTGATTGCCTAAAGCTTCTTCAGATGAAGATAGAGACTCAAGCTTTTTAGCACCCAGTATCTTTTTCTGTTCATAATACGCAAGGTAGTAGTGATAAAAGGGGTGGTAGTAGTATGGGTGAGGAGGAGGGTTACTGTCGGATGATGCTCTGTGAATAGAGGGATGCACTGATGGAGGAACTGTAGTGGGGTCTGATCTGCTTTGCTGATTGATCTGGTGGTTACACAAGCAAGGTTCATTGGGTGTGAGGGGAGATTGATCTGCAGAATCAGAATTAGAATTAGAATTCCTATTATCATCCTGCTCAGGATTTTCATCATTGCCTGCAGACAAAAGTGAATGTGGGGTCCTTTCTGAACTATGTTTGTGTGGCTCAACTGGTTTGAGTTCAACTGGTGGAGAGTCCTTTAGGCTGTCATCTGAAAGCACTGATGAATGAGGAGATGAATCAAAAGTGCCAGACCTCCAGTTTTGATGGTTGAGAGGTGAATCTGCCGCAGTGTTGTGACTGACCGGGATCCGATTTTTGGCCTCACCCCTGGAGATATGTTGGAGATGTTTGATGTAGTGATCAATGATTTGAGGATGAAATGAATGGGTGCCAGGGTGAGAAGGAGTTTCTGGCAGAGGCCCAGAGTGCTGGGCTGTGTTAAAACCGCCAACAGCTTCAGACTGGTGGACGTAGGAGGGCAACATAGGAATGTTAGGAGAATTAGAGGCGGACTGCTCTTTAGGATATATTTCATCGGCGACGACCTGAGGACCTGGATCTGGGTCTTGTAGTGGTCCAGGTAGAGGAATCTTTGGGTGATGGTAGTAGTGGTAATATGGACCACTACTACTTGGAGGTTGGTGAGACAGATCTTCAACTTGAATTGGAGGAACTGTATCCAAGGGGGGCGGAGGTGAGGCACTGTGGCTCTCAGAGACAAGTAGAGTGGGGTTTTGTTCATGATCTGGATAGATCTGCTTTGATCCGTCCATACTGTCTGTGGATGACAGAGATGAGTGGATTCTAAAACCCTGATATGACTCTTTAACAGGCATGTGGTCAGAGTTGTAGGCCTGGACATCTGGCTGGGATTCAGGGCTGGAATCAACAGGAGGGAGAGGCTGCGGATCTGATGTCGGGTCGGGGGTAAAAGTTAGGGGAGTAGTGATGTAATGAGTGCTTTGTTCATCAAAACTGCTATACTTCTGAAGGAATGTAGGGTGGGGATAGTTTGGCGGGGCCAGGAAGAAAGGTGGCGCCCATGGAAAAGGCCTCAGGTTTTGCGGAACAGACTCCGTTTGGTGTCTGTTTAGCTGATGGTCGTCCAGAGGCTGTTGAGTTTGTGCAAATTCTTCAGAGGAGGAGACAGGACAGGCAAGAGTGAAGACACTTTCTCCTACTCGGAGAGAGAGTGTGTATTTTGCATCCTGGAAAAGACCAGAGTTTACTTAATGAGGTCACCACTTTGAATCAAAACTTAACGGTTAGAAGTTCAAATTAAGACAATTAAACATTTACTTTAGAGCTGCCACCTGTCGTAAACTGAACAACAACAAGGCATTATAGTCCTTGTGGCCGACACATCTAATGCATCAAGAGCTGTTGAATATAGGCCTGGTGGTGACAAGTCAATGGAGCTTTTGGTCCACAGCAAAGCATAGATAATAGCAGCAAGAAATGTCAATACTACATGAAATAAGTAGTAGAGCCATTACTATTGATCAACAAACCTTTTAACCCCCCACAGATTCAGTATATGTTTGCCTTTGGAACGTCAAACCCGATTTGCATTCACAAATTAAAAATACAAATTCAATAGTTTACAGCAGCGTGTAGGGATTTCTGTCTAATCAATAGTAATTTGACGTAACTGTACCTTAACAGTGATGCCACATGTGATAAATGGGAGAGTCATCAAGAGGTCTGCATCTGGTTTGTGCAAATTGTAGCCACACTGCTCAGCCAGCGATAGCAGAGGGGTCCACTGTCCTCTCACTGCAGAGAACAGAAAGGGAACACGTTGATGTGAGTTGTTTCAATTCAAAAGCAACATATGCAAACAAGGACTTAGATAGAGTGTTCACCTTTGACCTTCAGCTCTTCTGCTGCAGACTGTGCCTGCAGTGTGACTCTCATGCCATCTGGGCAGCAGAGGGCAGACAGGTCACTGGCATGAGGATGAAGAGGAGACACTGGGCAGGTCATCTTCACCGCAGTCCCCCTCCACAGCAGAGGCAGCACATAGTGGCCATCCTGAAAAACATTATGCTATTATTGCTGTTGGCTGAAATACTTTTCTTGAGACAAACTATTATTTATAGCCGCTTCTAAGTCAAGTGACATTGCTATTGAGAGGTTGATCCCAGGGGTCTGTACTATTAAGGAAGCCGAACAGGCCGCTGCCTTGTTTGCGTGAACTGGCTTGACAAAATCTAAATACCACAATCAGGGTTAATCCGTATCACAACGCTGCTAATCAACAGACTTTGTTAATGCTGACTCTGTTAATGCGAGGGGACGTGTCTGCAAAGACGCGCCTATAGGAAGATGATGGAACAGTCACATGCAGATACGCGTTTCACATCGTAGGAGCAAAGGATTATATTGGAGACAAATGAAGAATATAAAGCCATAGTGACCACAAAGAGCAACACCACTGCTGTAAATGTCGAGAGGATTGTGCCAACAGGGCGCGAGCAGAAGTGAGTCAGCGTCCTGACATGGTAAAATCAGACTTGAGCTTCGACATGGCTGACTAACGCCTTAATCATCTCCGTAGTGCAGGCCCCTGGTGTAAACAACCATTTTAAAAACAAACACAAACGTGACTGAAGTTTGAACCATGCATGGAAGTCATTAAGAAGTCCAGATGAAATGTGAGGATACAGCAGTGTGCAGATGTGCGTGACTCATATGTACACTTGGTCATAATGGGACATTGAGTTTAGGGCTACAACCAGATGAACTGCACAGGAAGAGTAGATTGAGCTTTGAAATTAGACGAACATCAACATTATTATTAACAAACAGAGTTGACATAACAGAATGTTTTATCAGATCTTTCACAAGAACTAAAATCCAGCTCTGAGAATTGAGTTAAACAGGACTGAAGCAGGGGTCCCCTCACTACATACTGTATATAAATACATTAAGATGATCTCTATACTGACATGTGATTACAGACAGGTGTTGAACTACAATCAGTGCATCTACATCTTTGATTAGACTAAACAGATATAGAATAACACAATATAGAATAGAATATATATGATTAGAATAATATATAGAACTTGAATGTACCTCCTGTGTAACATGGCAGGCGTGGTATGAAGCTGTAAGGGTCAGGTCTCTCCATGTGGTGTCAAAGGAGTAGCCACATTCAGGTGGCAGTCGGGACAAGGGCAGGGACGACTCGTTGACTGAGTGAAGACAACACGTTAGGAAACAACATGGCAAGGCAGGTGCTCATCTAAGCTCAGGAACGGGGCATCAGCTCTGACTATACCATTGATATTCTTCTATATTCCTGCTCAGAAGAACTCTTACTGCAAGATCCACAACTAGAGCTGTAACTGCACCTCGGTTTAGTGACAGCTGTGCGGCTCGTCTCCTCCTGACAGTGAGGGTCATGGCGTGGTCTCCACACTCCACCATTGGCTGGAGCCTCTGCCAGCTCCCCTCAGGGCTGCCAGATCGCTGATGTCCGTGGCCTCTGTGTCCCTGGGCTAGGAAGCACAAACAAACAAAGGTTCTCAGAGAAGACAGTTTATGTGATTTCATGGCATTGGAGAATGTGGGAACCACCAAGGAGTTCACTCAACACTGCATGGAATATGAGTTTAGACTCTGAAGTGAGACAATAGTATCCTTACTCAGACCCCCCATGTGATGACAAAACAATTTAGCTTGGTATTCTAGCTAATTGCCAATGAGGATCTGGACTCTTGCCATCCAGTTCATGAACTCCATAGTACACCGTAGGTGATACAACTATGGATCCCCTCTTTCCTCTAAACATAAACACACCACACAAACACTTAATTTAGCAAAGCTCCACCAGTTTCTACTGTATGTTTAACAACAAATGACACCCTAAGCTTACCTGAAGCAGCAGAATCTGACTGGCGGTCCATATTAAGGTTTGTTTCAAGGCGACCGATTATGAAAAACTTTCCATTCCTCAGATTTTTAATTTCTCCTGTGTTGCATTCTTCATGTCGGTAATGACGTGTACGTCCTCCCTCGGTCTGCTGATCTTGGTGTTGGCTTTTTGAGGGTTTGTCACTTGAAGTCGTCATTGTGGGTCTGGGGTCGGATCTTTCTCCAGATGTTCCGGCCCGGGTCACCTCCCTGGGTTCCCGTTGGCGGTAGAGGACGCGCGGCCGCTCTCTGCGATCTCGGACGAGGGGCTCCGGCCTCAAATCAACCAGACCCTTGATCCTCCTATCATTGTGGAGGAAACCAGACACAGACAGAGAGTTTGCAGACTGTAACGTGATGGTTGTGACGGTGAAAATGACGAGGACACCGCAGCTGTAGCCTTTCTGCTTTAAATGCATCGCTAATACGACTCTGTGTTCGTGCACCGAAACACTGGGACGGAGAAACGCACGGCACGAACTTTCTAGACTTCCTGTGCGCGCACCTGTTCACTAATTGGAACATTAATTGGCCCGTGCTGCCGCTCGTGCATAGAAAACGACTAAACAATTCACTCAATTATGACTTAACAGACAGACACACAACTCGCGGACGTCATGTTTAGGTTCATGCAGGGAATTATGCACCGTGCAACTTTGATTTGACACACATCCTAAATGAAGGTCTCATTTCTCCCCACTAGAGGGCAGCACAGCAACAGAATATTGTTGTCATGACGTAGGACTACGCCCGAGTGAACGTTTGGAGTTTAACGCAATGCAAGTCGTCTGAAAGCCATTAGATGATTCGGTTATTAATATCTCCTGTATTTACATCGAGTCGTAGAATTCAAAATAGAGAGAAACAAATCAGTGAAATGTATATTATGGAAAATACACACAGTTGTTGTAGCACTTACAACAAATATATTTACCACTTACAATTAACATTAAAAGTGTGTTATTTATTTCACAAATGATCACAGGAGACATTCTGGCAGGGCTGTTATTTTCATCTTCACCCTATTAAATGAAAGTGTATCTACAGTGTAGCTTCTCAACCTGAGTAAGCAGATTAGAAAATCCATACGACCTCATTTCATTTCATTGACATTCCTTTACATCGTGTATTTACAGTTTTAAATGTATCTCCCTGTAAAATATGGGGTCGGCTTTTAGCGTTCTGGCCAAGTTGTGTGTCATTTGGCAAGAACATAAAATGTAGTTGGACATATATAGAGAATGATTTTGTCATTCTTTGAGTTTTATTTTGTTTGTTTGTTTCTCTTACAGTTCCATGTGGTAAACTAGTGTGACAAACAGCCAACAGAGCCAAATCTCTGTTAGATCACTGCCAACTCCACCATCTGATAATCTGTGGTTATGCCAAACTCTGATCAGACTGGTAATTCTCACTGTTTCACATTTTTAATGACTATGTGTCTGTGTTTACTTTTGTTGAAGTGTATAAGAGAGAGCGTGGATCATTCAGATACTCAACATAAACATCATATTCATACTCTATTCAACATAAATTCCTCATTAGAAAGGCCTAAAACTGTGTGTGTGTGTGTGTGTGTGTGTGTGTGTGTGTGTGTGTGTGTGTGTGTGTATGAAGGCATGTAGTATTGTGTTAGTGTATATATGTGTGTGTGTGGAGATCAGTTGATGATGGGCGCGGTGGGATGACTCATATTTGAAGTTGCCTAGCTACAGCCAGGAGTTGTTTTCTTTTGAGCAGTGAGTGAGTCAAAGCGAGAGTGCAGTGTGCATGCCTGGGTTTCATTGAGAGAGCGAGGCTTTGTGGGGGGGGCATAAACACGGAGGTGGCAACGAGCAGGAAATAGGAGGAACAGAAAGATTCCCAAAGAGGAGAAGCGATCACGTGGAGAGAAACCCGAGTTAAATGTAGTAATGTCAGGGAAAAGAGTGAAGGCTACAAGAGTGAGATGGCGCAGGAAGTGGATCAAGAATGAAAACCCCTGGCCAGTAACCATGGAAACAAGTCGCCTTGACTAAATAAGAGGAATTCTCTTTTTTTTAGTCATTGAAAGTAAATCGTGGCGAAGGCACCACAACAACTGACACACACATTTTTGGGGAAGCTGTAATGGAAGCTGTCCTTAAAAGTATAGCGGCTCACGTCTATTGTTCAGCACTCGCACCATTCCTGGCTTCACTAGAAAGACAACTGGAGCTGCTTTTCCTGCTTCGTTCAAGCCAAAGGCAGACAGCCAATCTCTCCTCTCAACCTATGAGAAGGGACTATTTCTCCACTACTGTATACATAGAATACTCTTCTCTTCTCTTCTCTTCTCTTCTCTTCTCTTCTCTTCTCTTCTCTTCTCTTCTCTTCTCTTCTCTTCTCTTCTCTTCTCTTCTCTTCTCTTCTCTCTCCTTAGTAAGCATATGTCTGAGTAACTGGATGATGTTTGGGATCATAACTAATCCCTGTCTACCCAACAGTCAGGCTGTCCATGTCTCCAGACCTGAACACTTCCAAGCAATGCTGTGCCGTTTCATGCTGATAGAGTGAGGCTGCCTTCAAATGGGTGGTGGCTACTGTGGCTGCACACAAAGTGGTTTCAGATTTTCCATGAGAGGAATGGGTCATTATGGAGCAATAGGCCACGGTGAGGATAGATACTAGAGTTTGAATGGAATATGAATTGAGACAAAATGAATCATCTCTTTCCTGAGAGAGAGAGAGAGAGAGAGAGAGAGAGAGAGAGAGAGAGAGAGAGAGAGAGAGAGAGCGCGAGCTGGATGGAACTGTGTGTGTTTATGCATGTGTAGCTACTTCCTCAGAGCCTTTGGCGATGTGTCACCTCAAAGCAGCTGATTATATATGTAACATGTACAATATGTATGTATGTATAACATACATGTGTGTGGCCAAGAGTCAGTCCTTTTGGAGATGAATGAGGTTGGGTACTTTTGCACGTGTGTAGGTATACATGTGAGTGTGAATACGTGTGTGTGTGTGTGTGTGTGTGTAGTTTATCATCTGTCTTCAAAACCAGCTCAGCCACACTGAGAGCGGGGTTGAGGGAAATTGTCTTTTGGAGTTAGTCAACAGCCTGGGGTGAGGTGAGAGTTTCAACACAAAGCTGCCTGACGCTGGCCTTGGTGTTCGTTCTGCCTCATTCAAAAGTTGAATTACATCCAACGTCCCTGGTATTACTTTGCAAATCCTATAAATGTATGCTTAGGGTGTTTTGATAAAAGGCATTTAGAAATGCCAGGGCAGGGACTGACATTGTGTAAGACAGAGAAAGAATGAGAAAAGTGAGACAGACAGACAGAAAGCTTTACTCTTGTGTAAAGCAGCGGTGTCTTGGCTGCGGTCTGTCTCACTCCGCTGGCATGTAGGCAGCGCTCTGCTGGCTTTGTCTCACACAGGCTTGTGGAAATACTCTGTCACTGAGGCCCGTCAAAAACACCTTAATGACGGGCTTTAACATTACTCAACCAAACGTAGTGAAGTCATCTGTGCAGCTATCAGCTTTGTTTGTCCCTTTTAAAGTTTATAATGAAGCTCTCATTCAGGGAGCATTGAAATGTGTAAAAGAGAACTGTACAGGCAGACAGTGCCTAGAGTGCAACATACAGAGCAACAGATCCAAGACAGAAGATGCCACAAATATTTCTGGGTAAAGGTCATCCATCATAGAGACGCGCTTGTAATTGCTAAATTACAAGAATTGCCTTTGTTTGTCTGTGTCATCCAACTGTGTCGTAAATCCACTGTGGAAGAAGAACTCACATCCTTTACATTACTAAGAAATACTCCATTGCACTTCGAAATTCTATGTCAAATTCTTGGTTTAATTACAAATGTAGGCCTCATCAAGTACCACGAGTGAAAGCACGCATTGAGAATCACACACTCTGTACACTATCTTCCACATGTAGTGCAAACATTTGATCTTTGACGTTTGTCTGCTTACAGCATCAGAAACCTTATGCCTTCATTTGTGGAGAGTTTGGACGGAATCAATGAGAAACTGTTGTTTTCCAATATTGGAGAATTGTTTTTGCGTCACTCTTTTTCCTGAGCTCTTGATAATGAGACACAAGTTCAAACAAGGCTTTAACCTAACAGCAGCAGGATTTAATTTGAATATTTAATGAGTTTTTTGTCATGATGCATTTAAAGTCATCTGCAGTTTAGAAACTATAGCTGTTAGATCAATGTAGTAGATAGAAGGTACAGTATTGTCCTACAAAATGTTGAAGTCAAAGTCAAGAAACCAATGGTACTACTTAAGTAACTGGACTTAGTAAAGTACTTGAGTTCTCCACTCATTTTAAATGGCACAATAAATATTTACTGATCCCAGAATTTTGAGAAAACTCTACAGTGTAACTAATAGAACCGCCTCGAACCAGCCAAAGCTTTTTTAAATAATCATCATTAGTTCTTGTGCAGACGGCATGTTAAACAATATCCCAACTGTTCCAAGGACTCTTTTATCACTCTGGTTTTTCCAGTACCGATCAGCAAAGGGAGCGCGACAAAGGGCTGATTGTTGAGCAAGACACCGATTGGTCTTCCTCAGTCCTAACACAGGCATGTGATTCGTCAACTTGTGTTTGGACTTTTGAAAAGACAAACGTGTTTTGGGTGATCCTGAAGCCCCGCCCCTCTGAAGCAGCAGTGTGTACAAACACCCACAAAGTTTTCAAAGTTTTCATAAAAGACCCTTGGCACTTCCTCTCCCAAATCTACACCAAGCATCCAAGAAAACCACCATCAAATCTTGCAAAAGTACTTTGTGTGTACTGTTGTTGTGCTGCAGTCTGGGAGGTTGTGCTTTGAGGAATAGGCTGCAGGGAGTGCTGCACGGCACAGCAAACGCCTCGGTTTACCTCAGCCACAAGGTGTGGTGGCCCCACCCAGTGCAGAATCAGGTCGGACTGCATTCTCACCTCTGCCTCTGTGTCTCGCTGTCTCTGTCCATGAGCTTTTCTCGACACTTTTCGTGTCCACAGCCCAGCTTCTGATTGTGTACAATCTGTGGGAGCTGCAGTGGTGTTGCAATTGTATTCTCACGTGTAGTGGTGCATCATCACACCTGAAGGGAGTCTGTCACCTGTGTGTAGCAGTCTGAGGGGAGGGTGCCGTTCTTTTGGCTTCATTTCCTGCTGCTGCAGAGCATCGCCAATTTTTCCAAACCATCGGTTCAATATCAGGTTCATTCATTGACATGTGGGTGGAATATTCAAGGTGTGGTGCTGGATAATCTCAATGATGTGAGGTTCCTTAAAGGTGCAATGAGCAATTCACATGTAAACAATAGTCAACCCACCTCCTTAGTTCAGAACACTGGAATTCAACCAGCTAGCTCAAACTCATTCTGACTAACAGGTCTTTTAGTCAACAACCAGTAGATAAGAAATCTAATTCAGTAATATTGTGTCACGCTGCTAAGCTCAGCTGACTCTATAGTAGTTATATATCACACCCAATGTCTCAAAGGGCTTTACTGTATCAACAGCTCCTGGCCTGACCCAAGATCTCCAAGAAGACAAGAAAAAAGCCCTCCCTGTTCTCTTTGCCTGTGTTGTACTCAAATCTCATATATACACGATGATTCATATAAAGGCGTCAGCCAAGCAACTAAATGTAAATGTAATGTAAATGTAACATCTAGCGACATGGTGGGAGGAGCCTGTACGGTTTAGGTGTCATGTGTACAGTTTGAAAAAGGTCACAAAGCCTAACAACTTACCCAGGAAATAAAGGATTGCGCTCATGATGGGTTTGTTGGCTCTGTTGCAGCTTTGGAATCCTCACCAGCACTTTCCCTGACCTGTGACCCCAGACGGCAGGGTCCACATTGGATTCAGTCCGAGTGGGTTGTGCCGGGTCCTGGTCTCTGGCCTGCTTTGGTCTATTTAGCCCAAAGTCCCTGTGTTCCTGTCCCTGTGCCCCTCTCAGGTGGTGTCAGATGGACCTGATGAGGTGTGAGACAGAGCAGAGAGACAGACACCATGCAGTGCTGTGGTATTTGAGTATCAGGATTAAGAATTAAACGTTTGAAATTTCTGTTTATATTTCAGAGGTCATTAAATACAGTCAAGGCTTGATAATTGGGTTAGTCCGATGTTTCATATACCTCACTGTGCACTTTATTAGCGTTGTCATGGAGATGGGTGTCAATGGTGTGCACAAGGCTCAAAAATCTGACATGTTACCATGGCAGAGGTATTTCAACACTCTGCCGCTGAATGACTAACATTCAAGTTGCTGTGCTTACGTATAAAAAGCTACATTTCCATGACAACCAAATTAAAATACCACCGTATCCTTCTTCTTTCACCAAAGCAGAAGTGCCTTGCTTCATGGTCAGTGTGAGATGGTGGTGTGGGTATGAGTGCGCGCGCATTTGTGTGTGTGTGTGTGTGTGTGTGTGTGCGTGTGTGTGTGTGTGTGTGTGTGTTTGTAATGACCTCACCGCTATGTGGCCGTACAGGTTGCCTCTCTCTAAGCTGCACAGGCCTCAGGTGGTCACTCTGGTAGCCGAGGTGTCTCTGTCTCTGTTATTATGCCGCTGGCTCATAGTGAGGCTGAGCAGGACGACACCACGCTGACCAGGTGCAGCAGCTTGACTCACACACATGCTGGCACATCAGCATTTTTGTTTACACGCAGCAAACATGTGACGTCCCTCCATCCATCCTTCTGCCTGTCTCTCTGCGTATCTGTCTGTCTGTCATTGTTTCAATTTAATCTCCGCAGCTCCAGAATGCGACTTTACTTGTGGTCTTGCTCTCAGCTTTTGTGAGCCTATAAACACACAGCAGCAGACACAGAACACATTTAAATTCTTGAGGTCTTTACTTAACAACAAATTAGTCATTTCTGCTAAAAATACTTCATGACAAAATTGTATAACCACATCTTAGCCTCGTCATATAACTGCAGCTTACAAGTGTGTAATTGGGGTTAAACAAGTTAGAAATATAGTCAAGTTTCAAGTTTATTTGTATCGTCCGATATCACACACAAAGCTCTCTATCAAGACAAGCAGAAAGGAAAAGGGCCTGGGAGAGGCTATTCAAAGAGAGACGGCCAGGTGTGCAATAGGAACCCAAGGTGGGAGAGAACAAACGACAGAAAGAGACCGAACAATACAGCAGAAGATTAAGATGAAGTCTCCCGGGCCTTGTGGCAGCATGGGATCCTGGGAGCCCTGAGGGCCGACACACCCGAGAACCATCTGAGGTAAAGGAACCTGCTGACACCCGGGTTTGTAACTTTGTGAATGAAGAAAGAAAGAAAGAAAGAAAGAAAGAAAGAAAGAAAGAAAGAAAGAAATTGAGTGTTTTATATGTAATATTTATGTAATTATATTGTGTTTTATGTTATAATATTGTGTTTTACATATTTTTATGTTTTTACTTGTATAACCCCAGTTACTCGGTTTTAAGCTGCAGTGTTATGATGCAGCTTAGATGTGGATTTACAACTTGGACAGAAAGTATTTTTAGCAAAGATGACTCATTTGCTAATTCCGCTCCTGTGAGCTCAAAGTTACCCGGTTACAAACTTTAGAAAGATAATATGTATAAATATATACTTGGTGGTCCATGTTTAAAAATGAACCTAATAAAGCATTGGTGTGCTTTTTCTAGGCTTGTTTGGCCTTGGCGGTGGAATGAGCTCCAATAACTTATTCTTCGCTATCCTTCCTTCCTTCCTTCCTTCCTTCCTTCCTTCCTTACTTCCTACCGACCTCTTCATCCCTTCCGTCCCCCCTTATGGACAGCTCTTACTATCTATCCTAGTACTCTGAGTACTAACATACAGTATTTGACAGTAGCAGTAGAACATTTTAAGAAGCCTCCCGTTCCTCACACAAACCCTTGGCCCAAACTGCACATGATGAGCCTCTCAGATGAATTGAGCGTAAACTCTGGGCTCTGTTATGAGATGTCAGACTCGGACCGGCCTCACCGTCTTCGTGCGATCATGAAGATCACATCTATCATCGGCAGGAATAAAACGATGGCGGTGTGTAATAATGAACAAACTGAAGTCGGTGTGAACCGTCTCCTGCACCCCTCCCTTCAACGTCACTCTCTCCCTCTCTCCACCTTCTTCCGTACATTCTCTCACCCTCCCTCGTCCTTCCCTCCTTTCTCGCTCAAGCTATGACTTGTACCCGTTTACCCCCCACCTCTTCCTCCCTTGCAACCAACAACATTCCTTCATCGTGAAACTCCTTCCTCGGCGACAGAGTGGGAAAAGAGAGGGAGGGTGGGGATCTGCATGAAACCCAACACCGTGTGTGTGTGTGTGTGTGCGGCGGGTGTGCGTTTTACTGTGCGGTTCTATATATACAACAGCAACAATGTGATTATGATTAGGCCCGGGTGCAGTCTGTCTCCATGGCAGCCTTCACGGACTCACTGCCCACGTCCAGTGTTGTGTTGTGGGAGTTCCCCCCTAAAACACAGAGTGAGTCACCAGGCGTATGTAAAAATCACATCCATCAGCTGAGTGACGAAGACATGAGACACCAAAACACTGTGGAAAATCTATCTGCCAGCTCAAAAAAGTTGTTGGAATAGTGGCCAGAGTCTGTGTGTATGTGCATGTGCGTGCGTGCGTGCGTGCGTGGAGTGGAAGGAGAGAGTAGAGCGAGAGAGAGAGAGAGAGAGAGAGAGAGAGAGAGAGAGAGAGAGAGAGAGAGAGAGAGAGAGAGAGAGAGAGGAGGGAGGGAGGGAAGGAGGGAGGGAGGGAGGGAGGGAAGGAGGGAGGGAGGGAGGGAGGGAAGGAGGGAGGGAGGTTTGTCCTTGGGCTTGGGGTGTGGACTGGAAAAGAGGGCTGGGTAAGAAGTGGGCGGATGGGTAAGTTGTTGGAAGTGTTTGTGCGCTTTGACGAAGGTCTGAAAGTTGTAACCTTGCGAGCAGACGGATTTACACTCCAGCAGACGCACAGACACCAAACAGTAAGTCAGAGACTCTTCATCTCCTTCAACTCATTTCTGATCTGATCCTTCTCTGTGTTTGTCTTAAAGTGCTTGAACGTTGTTTACAGAAAGAGGAGTGCTGGTTATTTTAAGTCAGCCATAATGAAAACCGCAAACACGCAAGGTGTGTGAGTGTGTGTGAATGTGTGAATGTTGATGTCTCCCCTTTGTACCTGACCACCTTTGCAGAAAAGTTAGTTTTTAATCAATTATTTTCCAAACAAGAGGGAATGAAGGACTTCCCCAGGTGAGGCTGCTGTCCAGATGTTGTCAGCTCCGGCTTCAGCTGCCGCGTTCAAGTCTTTTTGGTTTGCGAGAGCCTTGGAACTATGCGCTCTTTTAGAATTCCTGTTGTTCCTAAAAGCAGCCTGGGCCATATGTATTCTATTCTGTGTAATGGAATAAAGCCTGGTCCGGGCCAGATCCGAGATGCCTGAGCAGGAATGGCTGACACGCCCTGTTTTCGGGAGAGGCATGAGTTTGGAAAGACGTCACGCTTTGAGCCCAGGGTTCCAAAAGGGGTTCCAAAATTGTGGTTTAAATTAAAGTGCTGAACGTCTACAGTATGTGGTGTGTGTCCAGCAAAAGATAAATGAGGTCATCTGGGAAGAAGACACCAGCAACAAATGCTTAGACGGCAAAAAAATTAGACAAGTAAAATATTTGCAAAGAGTTCAGTTCAGCAGTTTTAGAGCAGATGGCTGATGGGAAATACCTGCAGGTGGATCAGGTATGATCACATGTGTCGCTGTGCCCCTGGTGCTCTGTGTTTATATGCATGTGTGTGTGTGTGGAAGAGAGTGTGTCTGTGTGCCAAGCCCTTGACCACTCCTTTACCATACCAGAACCAGCACATTCCAGATGTGCCGCTTCCTCTGTTCACACCCAGAGCAGCCTCAGTGTGGGATTTTGCCCGGGACTCAGCCAACGTGCCAGCGATTTCCAATTCAGAGCCAATAGAAAGGAAACACCAATGCAATGTAGAGTGGATATCTCAGGGGGGAGATCACCTGTAGAGGAGTGAGAGAGCAGAGAAGAAGAGGACTTGTAACTGCAGCGATCCATTAAAGGGTCAAGAACAAAACAAATGTCCCCTAAACAGTGTTAGGTACAGTGTGTGACAGTGTGTTTCATTCAGAGAAAGGAGACATGCTGTGGGCGGGCTTGGGGAGAGAGCGGCAGGTAATCTCTGCAGTTATTTTAAGGAGTGGCGGGTTTTTCTGGAAGTCCAAGACAAGCCCCAACTCATCTGCCCGCCATAAACGTCCCACTGTAACTCCGTCTGCCTCCCCGCTCACCCAGGCACCAACGGACTTTATTGTACTCTGTGATCAACAAATACACACAAACGCCTCATTTGTCATCCCATTGATCCCTGACAGGTACTGGATTGTATTTGCGTGATGCATTGAGTGCCATGCAGTGCAGTGGGAGCGCCGTAGCTGCAGTGTATAGCTCTAACCGGCAGTAATTAGAAGTTGTGAAGCCACGCCCTGAGTGGGTGCCAAGCTTTGGCTTTGCTCTGCTGCTCTGTATGAATGTGTGTGTTTATGAAAATGAATGTGTGTGTGTGCGTGTGTGTGGGTGTGTGTGTGTGTGTGAAGGTGTGCAGAGCTGTCATTATCTATTTGTCTGCTTTCCAGGCGGAAAACGAGTTGGCCCTCCAGTTATCTTCACTCGGGTTCATTCTGCATAATAAAGGCTGGAAAGTGGTTTAACAAGTTTCATTTCTCTCTCTCTCTCTCTCTCTCTCTCTCTCTCTCTCTCTTTCTCTCTGCAGCACAGCCACCATGTTGATTCTGCTTGCTGCAATCTTCACCCTTCACATTTTAGGCATCATCCTCCTTTTGGTGGCCACCATTGACAATGTAAGTAACCTTTATCATCATTGAGCTCTCAGCAACTCCCAACCACACATGCGAACACACACACACACACACACACACACACACACACACACACACACACACACATCTTCATAGCTCCTCAAGGTGACAGCCCTCGAGGTGTAAAAATGTGAGATGTAGCAAGTCGAGGCAGGTGAGTGATTGACAGCACACCTTCACCTCACACCTTCGGCCTTCATTCTCTCCCGGATAATCCTGCAGTTTTCTTTCCGGGGGCCACATGTTTGACATATTTGCTGGGGGACGGACAAGCACAGGCACTGTGTCGTCACACCGTGTCACTAAGCGCATCAAGTGTGTTTGCTTTGAAGCAAGTCAGAGAGTGTGCAGACAGGAAGACATGTGAGATTCCTACCTGTGTTGTAGTGATGGTTGCATTCCAGCACGACAGCTCTGGAACGCCACAGTGACGAGCGGACACGCAGTGTGCTCCCCTGAATGCGTGTCTCAGAGCACACACATGGCTCCACAGCTGGATTTGTCTCTCTTATCAATTCAATCGTTTTCCTTTTGCAAACCTGATGATCTTAACTCTCCTCCCTCCCCTCAGGCCTGGTGGTTCACTAAGGATATATCCACTGATATCTGGGCCCGGTGGATACTAACTAACGGAGTGTGGAACCAAACTGATCTGCCCACACATTCATCCTACCCACACGGTAAGAGCCACACACACACACACACACACACACACACACACACACACATACACACACACACACACACACACACACACACACAGTACCTCATGCGTTGCCTTTATTTTGTACTCCCATTAGGGAAGAATGATACAGTGCAAGGTGACAGAGTCCTATTACCCTAAGATCAGGGTGTGTGTGTGTAGTGAGGCTGTGATTAAGCATGTGTGTCATATCTGTGTTATTATTACGGACAAGTGCTTGTATTGTGAACATAAAAGCAAACAGAATGAGGATGTGGAGGATATTGGCTTATAGTGAGTCATCAGCATGGAACATTACAAACCTGCCGTCCACTCTGTGTGTGACTGATAACTTCTTTGCCCCCCAGGACACACTCCTTCCCTACCCCACCCTAACTTTGTTGCCTCTTCTCTGGCTCCCCCTGCAGATTACCTCCAGGCAGTGCAGGCCAGCGCAGTGCTCGCTTGTATATTCTCCATCATCGGCATCTTTGTGTTCGTGGCTCAGCTCTTCACCCTGGAAAAGGGCTTGAGGTTCACCATCTCCGGCGTCTTCCAGCTGCTGGCCTGTGAGTCTTCATGCTTTCCCTGCCGTCATACGTGTTGTTGTCCGTAAGAATGTCCTCCTCACTGAACCTCCTTCCTGCTTCCCTTCACCTCCAGGCCTGTGCATCATGATCGCAGCCTCCATCTACACAGACATCTTCCACAAGGACGAGTCCAACGGCTGGTACGGCCACAGCTTCATCCTGGCGTGGATCTCCTTCGTGCTCACGTTCATTTCCTCCATCACTTACTTTGTCCTACGCAAGAAAACGGCATGAAAAGGACACTAGAGCGATCCACAACCAGCCCAGCATCTCTGGCTGGATTTACGCTCCCAGCTGAAATCTGGTTTTAGACAGGCAATGATTATTGCAGCTTCTGATGGGTTTGTTTTTATAATGGCCTGTTCTGGACAGCAGTGATGCATTTGGCGTGTAGTTAAAGAAAAATCAGATTTTAGCCGCTGGTGTAAATCCAGGTATGGATAAACCAACCCTGGGGTTAAATGTAAGTGGGGGGGTCCCCTCAGATACTCAGTGTGTTTGTTTGAGTTTGCTGTCTGACGATCTTAAACAATCGCAAACTCACTGAATCACAGCTGTATTTGAGTGAAGGAGTGTTGAAGCATCTGAGGATTAAGAATATTTTTGTTGATCACTGAACAAAGATGGCTTTAATGCTAACAGGGTGCTACTAAATTAAAAAAATCTATTGACGTTATCAAAATACAAGTTGGATAGTAATTAAAGTCTGTGGTCTCTTTTTGTAATGTACATTTACATCTGGATATGAGTGTTGGAGAAAAGGGGAGCCTTTATTTTTTTTATTCCATATTTTATTGTTAGACCTTTATGTCGTATATCCACTCTGCTCTTACTTCATGTGATGTGTCGTGAGTCAAAACTGTCAGTCCGTTGTGATTCATAGGTTGTGAAAGTACTTTGTAAAGCAGTTTGAAGTCTTAAAGAATAACCATTTGTACCTTACAAGTTGATTTGTGTGTAATCTAAATGTAAGACTATGCAATGATATAAAGTGTTCAATCCATCACAGAATACAGTCGTCTGGATTATTTGAGTTTAGGATTTACTGCAGACGTAAAGACAGATAAGATACACAAGTATAGGATCACATTATTATGATGACAAAGTGGAACCATTAGTTTACAATCAGTTCAATCTGCAGTATTGACAATTATTCTTGAATTATTTTATATTAAATACTGCAAACACATCATCAAATAAGAGGATTTTGAATTAAAGTATGTATGGAATTCCACATTCTTTCAAATAAGACAACAACTAATGAACTGTAACTATAAATCCAACACACACAGTCCTGTATCTGATGATCCTATCACACAGACACCAGAGATAAGATGTGTAAATACGTTTGTGTCCCATAATGCCCTGTGTGACTCGTGCTGTTTGAGAGTTGTTGTTTTCTCTCATTATGGATGAAAGTAACAATGATTTTTACATTATTAAACGTGATTTAAATCCAGTTAGTGGAGTTATTCTTTGGTCTCACCCATTAGATGTGATTAAGTGAGGAGAGTAAGGTTCAGGGCAAAGCTGCACGCTATGAGGGTGAGGATGAGGAGCTGCAATGACAATTATTCTAAAAATAGCCTTCTAATAAGCAGAGTGCTAAACTCATGCATGCATGTCAGACTGGTTTGTCAAAACATTTCCCTTTCTTTTCAAAATATGGTGCTTTCCAAAAGGCTGTAACACATTTTAATAGTAAAGATCCTTGATATTGAATTGTCTAAAGATCACATTTATTCAAGTGGGATGAAGTCGCTGTTACAAGTCACAAATCAGATCACAGCTCCGAAACTGAATCAGAAACACATCAGAATACTTTCTACAGCAAATCTAAGGTCAGGATAATAATTTGTATAGCAGAGTCATCATCATGGGTGACACAAACATCTGAGGCTAAAGTTCAAGAGAGGCCACCATTCAGTCGCAACAAACTCAAACTTGAGCTGCTGAGGGTCGACTCAGCGGATTTGTGACACGGGTCCACATCCCTGTGTTTACTTCAGATACATTAGCTGAGGCAAAGCATTTATTATTTCAAACTATAAATTCCCTAAATGTTTGAATGAACTTTAACAAATGAGAAGTGACTCATTGGTCAGCTATGATCAGTATATTTGTCTTTATCCTCTGTCTCCTGGCTTGAAAATCCTTCATTTAATGGTCACATATTCAATAAAATGCATTTCCAGAATGAGCACACATCCTCCATCATCATTAAAGTCAGAGTGCGCTGTAATCCTCTGGCTCATTGTGATGTCCCGGCAGAGGAACGTAGACAGATACAGAGTGGGTGGGTGATGGACAGAGAGAAGGGAGGGACAGGTGGTGGGAAGGAGGTGGAGGCGCAGGGTGGGAGGGGGCAAGAGGAAGAGAGTAGGAGTGTGTGAGCCTCGCTGAGGAGGGTGGTGACACTGACGCTGGCGGATCGTAGTAGGGAGACAGATGGGAGATGTGTGGGGGAGACTGGGGACAGGCCAGGGGCCCGACTAGGTGTGGAGGGGTGTAGTAAGGGGCCGGTGGCAGGAGACCCACAAAGCTGCAGGGGTTGAGGCCGGAGGTCCGTCTGGGTCCCACCATCAGGACTTTCTTGGTGTAGTTGTTTAGAGTGGAGACACCGGCAGACATGCACACAGTAAAAGCAAACCAGGCCATGCTGATAGACAGAAACAACAAGGTTGTGTTTGGAAAGATGTGAACTCAAGTATGGGAGTGTGACAATATAAAGTGCTAATGTGGGAAAAAATGGAATTGATCAGCAGCCTGTCTTTGATCCAGGACAGAGTGCACTACACACTTAACATCACAGACTGAACATCAACTTTGCTGTTCTTTAATCAGACGTGAAGGCAAAATGGACTCGAGGCAGCAGAAGAAAGAGGCAGGAGCCAAGACTCTGTGGAGAAACCGCTGGCCTGAATGTTTGCAGATGACACATGCACATGCAAATGTGCATGTGTGAGTGTTAATGGATCTGATAGGCTATGCAAAAGGAATGTGAGGCAGCCACAATGAGAATCTAGGAGACATTCTTGGAGCCACCCGTGGGAAAGCATCAGGAACACTCGCAGACACGCCCTTCTAAAATAGGGTGTGGCTGCTCGTGGTGCAGGAGGGTTCTGAAAGGTTTGTGTTTAATAGAGTTTGTCCTCCTGAACAGGTAGAGGAGCTTTGAAGATTTAGAAAACGCTTGCAGGTGAAACACTGCATAATGAACAAAATGGGGGCCAGATGTGAAAAGATGTGTGTACGTTAATGCACTCACTAGAAGGACCAGGAGTACCCATAGCTGTGGGGTTTGAAGTCCTCCGGCCCCATGGAGGCAGTGGTCTGGAACACCTGCATGAACATCATGTGACCAACCATACCAAGCAGACCTGTGAGAGACAGAGACAGAGGAGACACAGGAAACTGGAGGGTACGATCATGAGATGGAAACACTGAGGTAACACTGAAACCTCACTGTACCTCCCAGGACAGTGAAGATGGCGGCAAAGGCATTGAGAAGCTGACCCCAGCGCTGTGTAGAGGGCGACCAGGTGCTGATACACAACTGCACACACAGCAGGATGCAGCTGATCAACAGCAGACCAACATACGTGATCTCCAGTGACAGTGACAGCCACATCATCGCTGGGGAGGAAGGAGAACAAAAGGAGAACAATGGCATTAAGAGATGATAAAGAGGCGTGAAGATGAGGGTGCAGTATGATTGAATGAATACCGTACCTTTTTCCACTCTTGGAGTCAGAGAATAAAACCCTCGACATTTCTCCTCTGGCAGTTAAAAGACAAATAAAGTAGTTACCAACCCATTGTCAATAATTATAATTGCACTTTCAGTAAACGCCCAGAAGCTGCTGACACATGAAAGCAGCCACCGACGCAGTTACATTACATTTGACTGTGACATCAAGAGCACATTTACCTGCATATTAAAGCCCAAGCACAAAGTCCAAAGGCATATGTAGGACAGAATGGAGGATACGCCCAATTGGTTGATCTGTTTATCTGATATTCTCTTTGTTTTCTCTGGAGTTGGAGGCCACATTTACATCTTTATGTATGTAAAAGTGATATGTGGTCCAGATAAAAAGCCAATTCATGTGTGGCGTTGATGCTTGCAGGCCACATTGTGATGGGGATGCGATCCCAGTCAGACCCCATGCTGTGATGCAGTCCCAGTGCATGCAGCAGAGTCTGGATCTTGACATCATGCTGTGAGGTGTAAAAGCAGCAATAAAGGCACAATAAAGCATTCCATGAAAACGTGCAAAAGTTATATTGAACTATTAACATCTATTTGGATCGTGGTTGAACCCAAAGAAAAGTGAGTCTAGTCTAAGATTGCTAACTTAGAAATGTCCACAAGACAAATTGTGTTGAAAATAATTTGGTACGCTCCACTGAAAGATTGTCTTTTAATAGATCAGGAAGAAACTTCACGGCTCTTTTATTAATCTGCTCTTCTATCCAATTAGCAGGAACAACTTCAAAGTATGTCCACACTACAGGCTGAAGTGGAGTGAAGTGTTGCTGTCATCCATATTTAATTATGAAATGATTTTTTCTGGATTGTTCTGCATCTTATCCCACGAGTTGAAGAGGCCAGACAGCCGAACCCTTGCTCAAACAGTCCATGTCACTGCTTATCCGCCGCCCGTTGTGCTACCTGAGTGAGGGAGGGCGTTACCTGCTGCAGGCTCAGGCTCCTCCCCTCACATCCTGCCCTGCCTCCAAGCAGCAGCGGCTGCGGCAGCGGCGGTGGACAAGCAGGGACAAGGACTGTTTGAGCAAGGGCTTGGCTGTTTGGCCACATCAATAAAATATAAAATACAAACAATCCAAATGGAACATCCTAAATAAACTTGGATGACAGCAACAACAGTTGAGAGAAGAGAAACACAAACCAGCATCTTTAAAAGAAATTGCAGCAGAAATGTCCAAGCAGGCTTCAGTTTTCCAATATTTACAGAAATTCCATTCTTTGTTGTTGTTAAGGAGTACATGAGGATCAGGTTTAAGAGCAAATACAAACATGAAGGCAAACCGTGAAGACAAAAAGACTGAATCATCAGAATGCTGCATTAAGGTCCCTGGCAGTCCAAGAGCATCATGTCTACATTGGCAAACAGGGTTCACCACACACATCTGTCTGACTTAAACCATCAAAGCTAACAGGGCTCCACTAAACCAGCAAGCTACCCGACACAGAACCACTACACAAAACTTCTGACTGGAATTCAATCTCATTTAAGGGCAAACTTTGAAACGTAAACCGGGCCGTCATCCGTGAATCCTCTTAACCTTTTTCTCCACGGATTTCTGATCCATAATTGAGTCATGCTGCTGAAATCTAAAGCTCCTGAACGCACCGTCAACATAATCCTCTTACCCACACCTTGGATTTCCTCCTCTAGAATGACTCATCTAATTGTCTGCCCAGTATTTACAACGCAAAAGGATTCTCCATTTATGTGTGGATCACAATCGCAGTTGAGAAACACACCGTCTACCCTACACACCATACACACACCATACACACACAACCTAACCAGCAGCACACATGACCAGAGGCTAGTTTGTGGAATGACTGAAACTAGTTTTGTGTGTATACAGTAAGCATACTGTCACCACTCAGCCTCTCTCTCCCTGAATGTGTTCTCTCCTAATCCAGTGTTCTTTCATTCATTCATTTCTTAACCTGGATCATCTGTTTCAGGGTCACTGGCAGAACATCCATGGACACACAACCCTCACATCCCACCTAGATTAAAACATAGAAACATCATATTTCCACACTAGTTTCCTCCTTGCTCACCCCAGGCATCTGTGTAAATGTTCTCCTCACAGGTGACCAACAGGCCCGTGTGGAAGGTGGGGAAGACAAACCGGTCGTCCCCGGTGTCCCAGGAGAACTGGATGGTCGACGAGTTGGACAGTCCGGGAACGGGGATGCAGTCTCTGTGCTTGATGTGCGAGCAGAGCGGCTTGGGCACCTTCTGTTTACCAACGCACCAGTAGGAGGATGCCAGGGCCGCGCTGCCCAGGAAGAGGGACACCAACGTCTGGATGAAGGAGAGGCGCGGGGAGCGGATCTGCTGGAGGAAGGCCATGATGGAGGGGGGCTGGAGGATGGAGAATAGATGGGGATAGCACTTAAAGATACAAAATTGACCGCATGTCAAAGTAAGAAAAGGGCAGAGAAAGCTTCTGCATGGTTACGACTTTCAGCAACACCTCCATTTCTGCACCTTACTAAAAATATAACAAGGCTGAGATGATTAAGGTGACGTCTCAGAGAGGAGATGAGGGCCAGCCAGCACCTTTACATGAACACGACTGCAGACAAATCAGCACACGACCGCAGACAAGACAGGTTAATCAGAGGGAATTGATGAAAATTGCTGAACCTTTCTGTGAGGCAGACTTGACGTCAACCAGGGAATCCACTTATGAACAAGGAAAGAAAAGCTCTCACCTTCCAAACTTACTTTAGTTTGTCCTCAGTTCCTCGCAGAGTGAATGAAGAAGGTGAAAGATGCATTCAGGGTCCTCCTGGTGAGATAGTGAGTGTATGGAGCGGCTTTGGTTGACACTGACACCAGCGAGAGGAGCGACCGTCACTCTTCATGATCCCACCCAGCAGTCACACAAACACACACACACACAAACACACACCCTCCTCTTTTTAATCCAGCCACATTACACTAAATCCAAAAGACAATAACATTCCATCTGTTTTCATTTTCATCCATTCCATTCATCTCTACTCTTATCAGCCTGCTGCTCTGGAAAGTATGCAGTGCTTCACGTTTCGCTCTGAAAATCAACACGACCTTGAAATAGTGAAAAATATGTTGATATGCAGCTCACCAGCAAAGCCACACATTTATGAATTCTGTATCAAATACATTTCCAAGGTAAACATGAGAGATGGGGACTCCAAAAGAGGGGGGTCGGGGGGTAGGAGGGGAGGGGGTGGGGGGTGAGGGGGGTAAGGGGCGGCTCTACTCTCTGGCCTCAAAACGTAGAGTGGTGGATTATTATTAAAGCTGTGAAGGAGGTAGTGTTGTCATCAGCAGGGTGTCTGAAAAAGGAACAGATTTGATAAAGCTCCGCTTTCTTAAGAGGTTATCAGGTCTGAACTTTTAAGGTTTAAAAGTTCCGTTTCCATCTCCACCCCTGCACATTTCTTAAATCTAATCCTTGGCAACGTGACACTATTTCCAGACATGGACCGACAGAAGCACACAATGCTTTGACCCGGTCCAACAATGTTTGGACGAGAGAGAGAGAGAGAGAGAGAGAGAGAGAGAGAGAGAGAGAGAGAGAGAGAGAGAGAGAGTTCTTAACACATCTGCTGCAGACAGAGAAAATGTCACAATGGAATTACACACACGCCTTCACACAGAAGAGACTGGAAGGAGAAACAGGGGAGATAGAGTGTGTGTGTGTGTGTGACTGAAATAATAAGACAGAGCTTGCAAAATGTGGACAGGAGGGACATTGGGAACAAAAGTAAAAAGAGGGAGGTAGAGATGTGAGTGAGGGAATAAGGAGAGGAGCAGAGATGAAGCATTTTTAAAGTGTATTCATAATTCATATACATATTGACAGGTCTCTAATACAGCATGGTTCTGATAGTGTAACCGTTTCTTTCAGCTTTTTTTTTTTTTTTTTTTTACAAGAATAACAATAAAAAATGATAACGACAACACCATACGACTCACTTTGAAACTTTATGGCAATGCTTCTTCTGAATGGGTTTTGCATCTTCCAATCAAATCGCTGAAACCATTAATAAGAACTTTGTTAGGCTTACTCCCCCCCTCCCCCCCCCCACCCGATGGGCAGTACAGACAGTCGGCCAATCACAGCCGCTCGCTTGACATCCTCAGCGACGACGCAAGTTCCAGAAATGTCTCAGGACTGTCAGCCAAAAATGTAACTCAGTGTGAAGAATGTGTGTACTTGTGCGCAGCTCCGCACCGAGCTGTCCTTCCTCATCCTCATCCTCATCCAATCAGAGCGGTCAGAGACGTCTTTTCACAGGCTGCGCCCCTTCGCTCTGCATCCTTTACGAACATTTCTACTTGGAAAAATAAGATTGCGTCCGTCTCGTCTGGTTTTTGGTGAAACACCGTCTGTACCATAAAAAACCCGGTGATGAAAAATAAGAACACTTTTCAAAAAGGACCAAAAATGGATTCAAGGACCCAGATATCGGCATTGTTCAGGTTCACACACACTCATTTCTCACTCACACACACGTGACTTCTTGAAAGGCAACAGATGTCCATTCTACAAGGCAATAATGTCTTTGTGGCAAACTCGACCCTGACATTCCAAACAACTCCGGCTCCTCCCCTCTCCAGGAATGAAAAACAATACATAACAATTGATATGTTGAATATAAAGTGAGATACATCCATTTTTATCAATGAGTAAATATCAGAGATACAAAATAACGATGACTAAAATAATAAGTGTAATCATCCTAATATAAGATAGAATACTACATGTGAGAGGACATGGAATTCTCTCCTTCTCTGGATCGGATCCCCACCTTGCTCCCAGTACGCCTCGACAAAAACAACAAGAAAATCCGACGCAAACAACAATGTAACAAAGAGAAAGAATAAAAAGAGAATACAGATGCTGATTAACAAGAGTACACACAGTTCAAGGTCATCCTAGAGAGGAACTTTCTTTTTCTTCTTCATTCCTTTCCGTTTCCGTCATTCCTGATGTCTCTTATTTCTTTTTGTTTTTAGATTTTTTCTTGTAGCTTCCTTCTTCTTCTTCTATGTTGCATGTCCATGTTTTTTTTTTTTTTTTTTTTTTCTGCTTTGAAGTAAAGAGGAATAACTCTTGGAAAAAAAAATAGTTTCTGATCCGCATTGTCTTAAATGTAAATGATACAGATTCCTGTTAGGAAATCATACATTCCTCCTTTGTTGTTCTCCGTCATAGATGCCAGTCCAGTCCAGTCCAGTCCAGTCCAGTCCGGTCCTGTCGTGTTTAGGGCTTCAGAAACCATCCTCGTCTTCTGTCATCAAACCTTACCTAGGACAGGAAACACACAATTCAGGGTTAGGATACACAAGTCCAACACACAGTCTAAACACTGGTGATGAGGAATGGAGCAGACTGGAAGAACAAAGCCCTCAGTGTGGCTCAGATCTGATGTGTTGTTTTATTTGGTCTTTAATTGTTCTCCAGCGTTTCTATTTGGAGCGCAGCAGTGTTATTTTAGATTGGGTTTTGTTATTGACAGGAGCGCTGAGCGGCAGTGAATTAGCGTGTAATAACTGGAGACCCACTGTGAAGAGCAGGGGCTGTGGTTGCCATGGCGACAAGTTGGACTGAAAATGAGTATGTAGGATTAGTTCAGTCTGAGTGCTGAATGGTGATTATAGAAATATCACAGAGGGGAACAGAGAGACGGGCAGAGCGTCAGGCAGCGCGTCAGACCAGGTCACCACGGATACAGACAAGAAGTGGCTTTATCAAAATACATCTAACCACAAAGAGCACGCGCGCACACACACACACACACACGCACACACACACACACACACACACACACACTTACAGCTGCCAAGACTCCCATGTCTCATCGTCTTCGATGGTCCTCTCAGCCTCTCTCTGACTGCTCCAGGTACACGGACTTGGCTGGCCGGATACTCTGGGTAAACTGAGCCAGGGAAAACAGAACAAAGAGAGAGAGAGAGAGAGGATTGATGGGGGGGAGAGGGAGAGATGTAGAGAGGGAGAGATGGAGAGATAGAGAGATGGTGAGGAACTCAATTGACAAATGAAAACATTTGCACTGAATCACAGAAAATGTCATTTCCCCCAGAAACAATGAGAAAACCAACCTCTCCTTCTTTACCTTGTGCTTCGGACAGCGCAGAGAGAAGTTGTCTTCGTTCAGAGAGCAATCTGGCACAGGGCGAGAGTAAACATTAGACTCCTACCTTTTACATCTCCCAGTATTTACAGGGAAAGATTATTTGACATCAGCTGGCTTATCACATTACAAACGTGGAACGCTTCCACTCACCGGCCTCCATGGCACACAGGTAGTGGTAGCGGAGTGTACAGCCTTTACTGTAGCAGCCCAGCGTGGATCCAACCATCTCACAGTACGAGCAGCACTGAGTGACGACAGACGAAAGAAAGTGAGACACTAATGCACTCCATAGCTGCTCATCAACTCAAACTAGCATTCAATGACCAACAACAAAAGCACACCAGCAATACAACTGTATAGTCTCAACACAAAACGGATCAAATGGAGGCAACTCACAGTCTCTCTGGCGCCATCTAGTGCCTCCTGCAGGCCGTACAGTCTGCCGTTGACGAGGTAAACTCCACTGGTCCACACTATGCAGCCTTCGTGGACCCACAGTTCCTCCGGGTCCATGGGCATCTGAGGCAGCTGGGCGAGTTGAGCCAAGGGCCCCAGGGAGTCCAGGGCGGGGGGAGGGGGCTGGAAAGGCAGCGAGGCCTTGCTGTTGGATGGAACCATTCTGGGGGAGTCCTCGCTGGATTTGTGCCTCCTTTTGAAGCGTGGATGTGAGGTGAGCTTTCTGTGTTGAGGTCTCTGCTGGGCTTCGTCTGTGAGCTGCTGCAGCTGTTTCTGCGTCTGTTGCTGGTCGGTGTGGAGGTCCGGCTCTCTCTTGAGCTCTGGGATGGGTCTGATGTCTACATTCATATCCCAGGTGAGAGACGGCTTACTGCTCGTTGAGGAGGAGGAGGAGGAGGTGGCGTTACTCAGCATGCCGGTGACATGCATCATCATCTCCTCTCTGCCGGGTGGAGACACAGTTCGGACTGTGGCAAGAGGCAACGTTGGGTTTGTATCTAGGTTGACAGCGTAGTCGCTCTCCTGTGACAGCTTGGTAAACAGAGCATCTGGGGTTTGTGTGTCTTGGACATTGCTCAACGTGTTTAAGCTTGTATCTGAATTTGGTCCTGTTTTATTCGTAGTAGAGTTTGTTGTTACTTGGCACTGTCGGACCTGCGGCTGGTTCTTGGGGAGCTTTGCAGCGTATTCAGCCGGGTAGTACGGGCCGTACAGATCACCAAGGTGTTTATAATTTGCCCATTTCTGGCACAGGCAGCAAAGCAGGCGGCCAGAGTGATTGGTCTCTGTGATCACAGGGCCTGAGACGACATAGCCAGATGAAGGAAGCGCCTTTCCTGACTGAAGTGTGGATTCGGCCTCGTCTGAATCCCTCTTCTCTGATTCTCTGTCTCTCCTGGATAACTGAGAGGAGAGCGCCGAGGTCAGAAGAGACTCCATCCCACTGCTGCCTGCTTTCCCTGCAACTGCACTGCGCTTATCGTCGTCAGCATTAACGATGGTGCACACCGCCCCGATCTCTGGAACCTTCTTCTCAACATGTATGTGTGGGACAAACGGGCCCTTCCTGTTTGAATCTGGGAACGCTCTGTTTGCGTTGAGAGTGTCGGGGTCATGTTTGGCCACTGCTGCTGCACCTCCTCTCCTCCTCTGTCGCCCTCGTCCTTCCTGTGGCTCATCCTCATCTTTGATCCCTTTACGCCTGCGGCGCACAGGTTTGACTTCGATCTCTGGCTGCACCTCCTCAGCCTCAGCATCCACCTTCACCACCTGGGTTAGGGTTGGTGGGTCCAGAGGCGGGCTGCTCCTGCTGTCTGCCACAGGAAGCTCTGTAGAGGGCTCTACACTGCATGTGTCCTGTGCTGTCAGTGGGTCTGGAGGTGCTGCTGCTGCTCCTGCTGGAGGTGGACTGCCCTGGCCTGAGGGGCCACTCAGAGTCGTGTTCAGAGTCTGGCCTTGAGTTTGGCCCGGTGCCCCCTGTGCTTGGATTTGGCTCTGGGCTCGTTTCTGTTTGTTGACGCTCCCCACAGGTCGGCCCTTTTTCTTCCCAGATGGAAAATAGCCTTTAGGCACGGAACTGTCAAGTGACTTGGAATCTTGAGGGGACAAACTGGAGCGACTGGAGCTCATCTGGTGCTGCCTGTTCAACAAGTGGCCCTGCCCTTGACTGAGGTGGGGCGGTGTGGTTCCGTAGAAGTCGCCGCCGGGATAATCGTCAAATCCCATGCCGGATTCTTGAAGTTTCTGTCGGAGAAGGTTAGCGGCGGACTGCTCCCCTCGTCGTGTCTCAAGCTGCTGGTAAGTGTTGGTGAAGTGCTGAATGTCAGAGAGAGCAGATGACGACGGAGGGGGGGAACCCTGGACCGGGCGAGGAAGGGGCGGAGCCGGGGGTAACGGTCCCAGCAGAGCAAAGTCCTCCTTGTCACCAGAACCTGAAGCCACAGCAGCTCCTAATCCAAAGTCAAAGTCTTGTTTCAGTGCTTGGGATGTGGAGTAAGCAGAAGGAGGTAAAGGCCCCGTGTCATCAACTCCTCTGAAGGGAATCAGATCGTTTAAGGAGTGACTGTCATCCAAGTAACCATCATCTCCTCCTGTAACCCTGGGGAAATGTGCCAGGTCTTGGTCCTGTGAATCACTAAAGGTCCCCATATCTGAGTGAGACAGGCCGCTGTAGTGATTGGACTCATCATCCGTGTGGCCGCTTGGCTTCTTGATGTTTGGGGTGATTTTCTGCACTATGGCCTCCAGCTTCAAACCTCGACCTTTCTTGGGAGGCAAAGCTTTAGTGTTAGCGCTGGACGGGGACAGAGGATGTGTGTATGCATTCTCTCCGGGCAGAGGGGAAGACAGCCTGGGACACAGGACGTCCGAGCCGGAGGAGTCATCTTCTTTGGGATGACTGGACTCCGACTGAGTCATGGGGGAGTGGTGTGAGTTTGTGGAGCCTCTCTGCTGGGACACATCCTGGAGTTGCCTCTTGGCTGGGATAGGGGAGATAAAAGAACGAACTCTCCGTCTTAGTATCAGTGGGTTTGTGTCTCCGGAGCCGGCGGCTTTAGGCGGACGCTGCACCGGTGGCTGAGCCGAGTTCACCTCAGCAGAAGGCTTCACGGGGCCGGCTGGAGGAGCCGGGCGGGGGGGATACTTAGCTTCCTCTGCTGCTCCTCTGGAAACATCAGATTCCACCGCGTTGGGACCGGCGTGAGTCATTTGTGTGAGAGCGGGGCACTGTGATGCTCCAGGTGCAGTGGGGGGAGGAGGAGGAGGAGGAGGAGGAGCAGGGTGCTGTGTTCTGAAGTAGGAGTCTCCCTCCATCATCCCGCCACCTTCTCTTCCAGGGTGGGTGGACTCCCACATCTTCATGTCGTAATAAGCACTCTGATGATGGAGCGGAGGTTTGGCTGCATGTTGCTCGGCGTGGATGTCCGTCTGTGAGATCATTCTCTGTCTCTGCTCTACTTGGCCGAGCTTGTGTCTTCCCGGAGACGAACCGGGCTGCATCATCATCTCCTTGGCCGGCCTGTTCATGGCTTTGACCCAGTCGTTCATGTCATGGGCGTGATGAGGCGGGCCCCGGGGGTGAGGGAACATCTGGAGCTTATTGGTAGGTTGAGCCTGGGAGGGTAAAGTGTGGTATGGATGCTGGGAGGGGAAGTGGGGGTTGCTGCGTGGCAACATGCTGCCTTCTCTTGTATCACCATAGCGATATCCAGGAAAAGTGCCGGTATTCCCAGTTGATAGATCGACACCATGGAGATAGGCCTGGTGCCTGGACGGTGGAGATAAAGGGTTAGTGTTGACTGGGTGAGGAGGCAGAGAGGAGATAGAGACGGCCCCTCGCCTGTAGGGGTCAGCATTCAGAACAACAGATGAATGAACCGACTTTGAATGGTAATCCATATCAGACTCATGAGTTCCAGCGCTGCCGTGATGATCAGTGTGTGGATCTGCAGAGTCCAGGCCAGCTTCCTTTGCTGCCGTTTCCATTTTCACCACTTGCTTCTCTGCAGGGTCCTTTTTACTCAGATCATTGGGTGCTGCTGGAGAGGAAAATGGCTGCTGGATCACAGAGGCTCCACTCTGACTCTTGTCTCTCTCTCTCTCTCCGTCCCTCTCCCTCTCCGGCGTGCTCCGGCGGTTCGGAGAGACGTCGCATATAACGGAGCGGCGCTCTGACGACGGGGCCAACGTGAAGCCGGAGGATTTCTGAGCTTCGGTTTGGCCCAGGCTGCCCGTTAGCGGCTCGGCCTCCTGTAGAAGGAGTTCCTGCACAGCGGAGGATTGAGCCGAGGCGTTCAGTAACACTTTCCTCTGTGGGAGAGAATAGTCGGCTAAGTTGATGTGTTTTGTTGGAGGGTGCTGAGGCTCAGCCGCAGGACTCTGGGCCACGCTCACTTCAGGCTTTTCAGAATTCTGTAGCGTCTTAGCGTTGGCAACTTCAGAGTTGATCGACTGAGATTCTGCGGCGAAATCAGCTTCGCTTCCCTGTCTTCCCTGCTTCGGATGCAGCGGCTTTACAGAGCTCCCCATTTGGGCGGAATGAGCCGAAGCGTCCGTCCCTCCGGTCTGCATCCTCATACTCTCGGCCATGGCGTACGGGTGTCGGCTTTGGAACTGCTGCTGGCCTTGGTGATGAGCGGGGAACGCCTGTTCTGGGCGGCCGTAGCGTCGATCTAAATTGTAACCTTGAAGGACTTCTTGCAAAAGGCTTGGAAACTGCTGCATCTGTGAATTATCCTCGTGACCTTTGGCCCCTGCTGCTTGACCTCTCTTTCCCAGTGCCTCCACGCCGCCGACGTCTTTTGGGTGGACAGGGCCGTAACCGGGCTGCGATTGGTGGAACCCCAGGTACCTGGAGTTTAAATCCATTCCGCCTGCCTGGCCCGGCCTTCCTCTGCTCTTCATCGACATATCTGAAGCGTACGCCGATTCTGGGTGGCCGTACTTGTGTGGCCCAGACTGGGAGGGGTTCTGAGGCCGTCCAAAGTGAGATTTCTGGTGTAGTTGGTGATGGGCAGAATACACACTCAGGTCCACACCTTCCTCTCCATTATGACTGATAGATTCTCTTAAGTAGGAATGTGACTGCTTCTCTTCTATGCAGTTATCTTGAGGATGCTTCTTATCAGCGTGACTCCCCTCCGACCTCGCCGACACTATAACACCGACGCCGCCGGCATTGTGCAGCTCCTCGGGTGTGTGTTTCTCTCCGCTGTCATTTTTGTGTAATCTGGACGCAGTGTGCAATCGGTTCTCTTTGTCCTGACCGTCTTGCGCATTGACTTCTAAATCCTGCTGCGCCTGGTGACCGCCTTTCTCCGCTCTTTCCACTGCACACTCACTCTCAGTTTTAATCACTTCATTTTTGATTTCTGTTCTCCTCTTCTGGCCGCTGTTAGGCGGGCCGTGCTCTGGGACACAGTTGGGCTGCAGAGGTGGGATACTGGAGGGAGCGGATGAGGGGGAGGAGGAAACTGGACGTGCCCCGGCCTCTAATGACTGACAGCCAAAGGAATGAAATGATGATGAAGGGGGAACATGAGGATGACTCACTTTTGTATCAGAGGCGAGTAGCTCCTTTGTGGTGGAATTTGAGGTGATAGTTTTAACGTGTGAACCCGGCCCGGTCTGTGCTTGGTTCTGACTCTGGAGGCCGGGCGGTTCTGATCCACTGCTGGCGCCGCTCATCTTCCTTCCTCTCCCGTGTTCCTCCTCAGAGAACAGTTCCTCCTGCTCCACTTTGGTCCCCGATGACCCCTCAGCCAACAACATGGAGTCTTCATCAGCACCAGTTTCTAAGAGGGCGCCCTCGCCGAGCCCCATGGCGTTTCCTTCTCTAACTGTACTTGTGCTGGAGGCTGCACTGGCATTACGGCTTCTAGGTTGGGATGGAGGAATGGCGTGTGGCGTCAGCTGCACCTGCCCATCTTTCCCTTTCTTCTGAGAAAGCACAGTGTCGGTGAGTAACATGTGCTGGACTGTGTTTGGTAAATTGGCTACTTGTGACGTCAGTGCGTTCAGACTGTTCAGACCAGTATCCTGCATCTTGTCAATGGGAGAAGCTGGATAAACTGTGGAGCCGTCCTCTCGGGATCCAATTCCTGTCCCTCTGTTTCGACTTGTTGGGTGTAGACCGCCTCCTCCGACTGCACTCATGGCTTGAGCTTTATGACTGCCGCTGCTACCACAGCTACTGATGCTGCTGTTGGAGTTGGGCGTGGGACTTAACTGAGGAATTGTCTGCAATATTCTACCATGGCTATGGCTGCTACGGGGGTTTAGAGGAGGAGGGTGCGAAGGGCCGTGCGCTGAAGGGTTTCCATGTGCGTCAGAGACACCCATCAATGGTGACGGAGAGGAGCTACAGCTGGGTGACTGGACTGCGGAGGCTGCCGGAGAGGGGTTGGATATGGGGCTAAAGTTTTGGTTAATTTGGGTTTGTTGAGCGTTGGTGTGCATTGGGGATTTAGTTATTTCTTGAGATGCAGCATGAGGTATACTGGGATTGGAGGCGTGATGATGTTTCACATAGACAGAGCCTGGAGACGGGCCTTGGTGCTGCATCTTGAGAGAGTTCTCATAAGCCACCCCTAAATTGTGCTGTGAGTTGCGGTGCTGTAGTGTCGCCTGCTTGTGAAGGGAATGTGCCTGTGGGGAGTATGAAGGGTAATTTGAAGCATGGTAACTCTGTTGAACATTATCCAATGGCCCCACATTATTAGCAGCAACTGCACTTGAGACAGAGTTTGAATTGGAGTTGACATTGGGAGAACTGTTGACTTTGGGATCGAACCCCGTGCTACCAACCCCGTCCAGATATCTCTGTGGAGGGGGGCTGTACATTCCTGATGACCCTGTGGATGCTCCACCCTGTGGAGAGTAGTGTGGGTACTGAGGGGTCATTCTCTGTCCAGAGTGAGGATAGCTCCTATGCTGCTGCTGCTGCTGCTGCTGCTGCCCATGGTGGACAGGTTGGAAGTTCTGCCCGTGTTGTTGCCGGTGCTGCATCTGAGTGCCTGGCATTGACTGCATTGCAGGGCTCTGACTGATATTGTACTGATGAGATGGAGAGAACGCTCCAGCACCACCACCTGAACCAGCAGTGGAGGCATAATCTACTGGATATGATGAGATTAGGCCAGATGATGTGGCAGAAGCAGCTCCAGCATGCCTGTACTGGTGAGGTATCCCGTCAATACTAGGGTACCCAAAGCCCGCCCCGTAGCTCATACCCCCTCTTCTATGCCTGTCTTTTCCACCCATTGAAAAATAATAATCCATTGCCTCCTTCCTGTAAGGGTTGCTACTGTTGCCACCGTGAATGTTACCCTGTGTTGGCGGCTCCACAACTCCTCTGTTTCTAGCACCATAGGCAAGCATATGGCTGGCTTGACTGGGGTGGTGGTGGCCTCTGTGGAGGCTCTGTTGCTGCATCCCTGTGTAATCATCCGTCATCCTTGGGGAGATCTGGGGATCTGCTGGCTGAGGGGGATAAGGGGGCCCCCCTCCACTCCTTCCACTGAACCCAGGGGGGAGAGAGGGGGCTGCTGGACTGTTAGAAAAATTCTGCATTTGTTGAGCTCGTATTAAAAACGGAAAGGTCTGTCAGTGTCTATATCAGACGAAGCTTCTGATCATAAGCTGGGAGGCTCAAGGCAGTAACCATAAATGAAAAAGTGCGACTCTGGCCTGGCAGTAAAACAAGGAAATGCTTTTGAAATCCACCAGGGTTGAAGGAGAGGAATATATCACAGATGTTAGAATCACTCCTGGAGCACAAAGCTGTTTGTTTGATAGTTCTGCCCACTAAAATCTTTAAAAGTTCGATCTCCAAATCGGGGTATTAAGAAAAATCAGGAATATTCAGAACAAAACAAGAGCAGTTGCAGGTCCCTAGTGTGAAAAAAACACAACATTACGATCGCACAATCATTCCTGATTGAAGCTGAAGCTGTTTGGCACGGAGTAGTGGAGGACGCTAACACACCAGTCAGTAAGACGCTCAACCCCAAATGTCTTTACATGAATACTCCACCGATAACAGCTCAAGCAATCAGAGCTATGCCGGGATTCAATTGTGCAGAAAATGTCAATGAAATCATTGAACCTGCCTTTCGTCAGAGCAAGCCTTCACTTCTTCACCGTGTGTAGGTTTGTTGGGATCTGACTCACACCTGGGTGAGATGAAAGCCGCAGTAACACTATGAAAGAGGTCTGGATATAGACCTCCACTAAACGCTCCCAGAGGCAAACACTCCATTGATATTCTCATCAGCTCTTTACTTTTGGAGATCCTCTTTTTCCCTCTCAAACACTGTTATCCTTTTACTAACGCACGCATTCAGCTGGACTGGAAAAGTCTTTGGTCCCCGTTTAGTCATTGATTTCAGCTTTAATCTACGTTCAGATTCTCCTTGGTGCTCTTCTGTATCTTCAGCATTGTGCCGTCTTACCTTTGTTATTTAATTCTACCTAGTTCCATGGCAACAACTTTCCAAAAGCGGGGTAATCCATGAAGTCATTCCTCTTCACGTTCAGTCAATTCAAGCTGCTGCTTTTCTGTTTCTCCATGCATTTATGTTCATTTTCCAACAGCGGCTGACCAGAGGCATTTTCAACTCTGGAAATACAAAAGGTGAAACGTTAGAACGGTCACACAAAACACAACAATGAACCATATCGGCTTTTACAATACAGTAGATTTCATTTATGGCAACATAGTCGAATTTAAGCCTATCTATTTGGTGAAAATTATTGTTCTATGTTCATTTCACCGCTATTTGTGAGTAAATGGTGACTTGCCAAGACTAAAATGATCCCAGCTTTGGGGCTTTGTTTCAGCCACTCTCAGTTCTGATTGATTCATTTCATTAAACAGATCATATCACCGAATCAAATATGACAGATCAGATGACACCAGCTTTCCTCTCAGTTGTATTTGTAGTAGTAGCCAAAACAACAACATTATTAACAGTACCACCTTTCTAAACACATATCACCTCACACCACCACACACACACACTGATATGCCATGTAGTGTAAATGCAGTTCATAAATACAAACTGACACACTCAAGCAGTCTGCTCTGAATGATAACACAACAATATGACAAAAACGGGGTGTTGGGAGAGGAAAGTGTGTTGGTAGCAGCATGCAATTATGGCAACAGAGCCACACACTCAAGGTCACAAACCTCATTTCACATGTAAACAAACAGCCTGGTGGAGCCAAGACGGGAGCAAACTGCACCCCTGCACTTCACAATGAGATAACTGAAGGCCATTAACTTTAGTGTGTTTAGGTTGTTTTTACAGGCATCAATTATTATGTGTGATAATTAAAGGGACGGGGCCAGCTTTATGGTGTAATTACCATGTGTGTGACATGGGGCTCTATTGTCTGTCTCTGATGGTTAATGACCCTGAAACAACTTTGTGTGAGTTTTGTCTTAGTGTAGCTCTGCTCTGAAGCTCAGTGTTGATGTTGGAGTCTCATTGGAGTCTGTAGCCTCCCCGCGAAGCTGCGTGAACTCTGTGCTCCATTTTTATCAAACAACAACTCGGATGAGAAACTAAAATAAAGCAGGACAACAAACAAACAAACGTCCATGCTTGAGCCACAAACACCGGACTCGTCAAACAGGTGGCGTTCAGGCGTCACGTCGAGTGTCTAACACATCAGTGATGCAGAGGGGAGAGATGCTATCGATCTCCATTCCCCAGAGTCGATCGGCTCGATCACCTGATTAATCACAACAGCGCGCAGCAGCATTCACCAAACACCAAACAGTGCAGCAATCACTGGAAAACGCAGTCCAATCAACCAGTGCCATAGCTGCCTTAATGACGGGACAATACGCAGCGTCACTTCATGCTCATGTCTGCTTTCATTTAGGGGGAAAAGTATATTGTCAAATATCTGCTAGCTAGCTAACAGCAGGGTACGCATCACAGTGAGCTCCTGGTTTAGCTCAGTTAGCTAATGTGCTTCATCATATGCTGCTAATTAAATATGCGAGCTAGCCGCGTATGATGGTAGCAAGCTAGCACCGCCACAAGCTAGCACCTTAGCTTAGACAGGCTTATTGGGCTTTATTGTGTCATCAGTTGCGTTCAGGAACATGAGCTGGGTGCTGCTTACGGCATGCTAAAGGTACGGGGCAGCGAAGCAAAGCAGCCTTTAGCTACAACACAGACGTGATTAGGTGCAGATGTTCCCCCCTCACACATTCACTGGGGCTCCGTGAGTAAACGGGTTAGCTAGCATGAATAACATCTCCTGCTGCCCCCAGACAATACCGAGCAGGCAGCCTAATGTCCCCGCGAACACACCGAGCTAACAGGCGGGCGGGCGGCGGACGGGCTAGCTGACGCACTCCTGAATGCATACCTGAAAACGAAGCGTTACAAGGCCCCTCGAAGGGTGAAAGGCTGTTTTGTGACAATCCCGCTGCTGTGGCAGGAAACCCCAGGCTCGAGTCGACTCCTCCGCCGCTTTTCCTTCACCCTCCTGAGTCCAGACAACCCCGACCAGCGGCGGCGAAGTCCGGGGGGCCGTCACGACTCTCGGGTCCAGGGCCTTTTTCTTCCGATCCCCCTTTTTCCTTTTGTCCTCACCTCCAAAAATGATGAGAGCGGAGCACAATTGGGGTGCCTGTAGGTCCCGTAAGCAGTGAAGGTCCATACACCCCCGCCCCCTCCCCTCTTGTTCCTCGCCTCTCTTCCCTCTTTCACACACCGCTGAGGTGATTCCACCTTTCTCCAACTAAAATGAAACACATTGCCATCACACGGGCGCCACTAACACATGAGGACCTCAGACGTTTGTTCCCGTCACTAAATTGCATTTAGATGCCTTCGGCTCGACCTATTCGTTTTCCTGTTAAGCTGCTGTTTTTTTTCCTGCCACAGAAAGACCGCCTTGAAAATGCATACACACTCATATTCCTGCACCCCCTCCCTCATCTCTCTCCATCACATCCCTCCATCTCCCCTCCCTTTCTGAAGCTTTTGCTATTTCATTGATTTTCACCCAATTCTACTGAAAAACATATAATGGTAGGAAAGGTTCAAATGTCCTTTTTTGCCTTGTCTGGGCCGAGCCGTTGGGAATTGATCCTTTGTTCTAATTTCCTCTCAAGTGAAAGTGAATTAGGGTTCCCTAATGAAGGCACCGGGGTACAAAGGCAATATGGAGAGGAGACAGGGCTGAGTGGACCGAGGGCTAATGGGAGGTGATGGGAGGAGATGAATGAGTCCATAACACATGAGATGTATTTGTGAGAGAAGCATAGAGTGTCATGGTGCAACGGATGAACCTTGTTGAGTTTATTTAGGCGTCTGCATGTTGATAATGCACTCACATGTTCACCATGTGGCTATGTTGGTATAGCCACATGGTGCAAAGGAAAGGAAACCCAATCAACCCATTACCTTTATGTCTACTGCCCTTCTTAGTAAAGGTTTGATACGACATAATCACAATATTATTATGACCGGGACAACAATAGAGTCACCACAAACACAATCCATTTCCAATTAAATGTATTGTGTTGTCTGTGCCTGAGCTTATCTGCTCTCACACTGGGCCAGCGAGTGCAGCACAGACCCACTCACACTCCTCTACCATCATAATGATGTGGCCTATGCCCCCATCCATGGTGCTGCAGTGTGTGTGTGTCATGGACAAACACACACACACACACACACACACACACACACACACACACACACACACTCATGTAGTGTATATGAAGACTTGACCAATCATCCATACGCCTGTGAAACAGTCTGCAGACATGCAGTCAGCCACATAACTCATCAATCGAGTACAATTTCTCTGAACAGTTCAATACATTTCATTCTCTTGCAGATACATGTCTATTTCTATCATAGTTGCCATAGCAACAGCATCACAGAGCCTTAACTGTGGATAATTTTTAGGCTACGTATCTACATTCAGTTTTTACATGTGCAATTTCATGCAGACACGCTTTCTGTAAAATGCTCTCACAGAGCCAAACATGAATCACTTGGAAACAGTTGTATACAGCTATTGCCAATAAGCCACAGCGAGAGAGCTGAGAGGCAAGATAAAGAGCATCAGCAAGTCAGCCAGCCAGACCCGTCCAATCAACAGGAACGCCTGCTGGGATACACACACACTCTCTCCATCACGGACAAGGTCACCAAATCTTCAATATGAGAGCCTCAAACACACAGCTGTGATGGAACACACTTGTGCCCTTGCATCACACATACTTGCACAATCATTTAGATACAGATTCATCCTGAACCTCACCCTGCCTCTCCCCCCGTCTTCAAATGTGTGTGTGGAAGGTTTAGTTGGAAACAAATGGCTCTACGGGGAAACGGTCGTTTGTTTTTGTTTCATTTCACGCATGGGATTTAATTGTAAATCTTGTATTATGTTGAAATGCCTAAACCGAAACATAAAATGTATCGTTTATCAAAAAAATCAATCCATGAAAATAGCTTAAGTGCCTGTAAACGTACAGATACTTAAAAATGTTTATTTATATTCTATCAATATTCATATAAAGGGCCAGGAATCCTGCACATTTGGAACAGAATTAGCAGAATTCTCCAAATGCTGTTAAAACATGATGACTCAAATTTTAATAAGATTAACATTTTTCTGACTAACCACATTTTCATCCCAAAAAAATATCCCTAGGCTGTAAGCTGTTACAAAGCTGATGGTTACAGACTGCGTGAAAACATCCCTGAATAAAACTAAACAGTGTGTAAGATCTCTAAATGACAACCCATACAGATGAAGTGATGAATTTAGATGAATTATAAGAGGTACCAATGTATTTGACTACAATCTGAATCTTAATTTTCATTCTGATACCATCAAACATTGACATTTGAGACAAGGTGTGTACATTCATCAGTTAGATCAAATAAGCTCCTAAACCAAAATGAAATGCTTTGACTTCACAACACTAAATGAGGTCTTTTGTATCAATGCATCATTTCTTTGTATCTGAGTGTGTGTGCTGGAGCTGTCAGTGCAGGATTAAGCTCTCAAATATACAAAGTTCAGATCCAGGTAAGTGTGTTGTCAATCAAGCAAATGAATGGCAATTGAGACTCAGCTGGAGTGAAGTTTCATAATCTGAGCCCACGGTGAGAGGAACAGTGGCTAAGTACTCCTGCCGTCTAAGAAATCACTTACCTAAAGTCAAATCCACACAAAGATGGATTTAAGTGTGCATGTGGTTGTTAGGATTTCTGGCACTGATTATTCTTGTAAATATAAAAGTTATAATGAGTCTGCAGTGACACTTTGGTCAGACTTGTAAGAACCACTCGTTCCCTCAACACAACTCTGTTTCACCAACAAGCTGCTGAAGGCACGAATGGTTCTTTCAGGGGTTTAAGTCCTCTATTTTAGGCATACCTGTATACACCAATACACTTATTTTTTATGATAACGCCAATAAATGAATCGTTTCTTTACCTTTCCTGGAAGATGATTTTGTAAAACATTGAGTTTGATACCCTGGACATCATCAGTATCCTGCAGAATTCAGTTTATTGTGTGCAGTACAACCAACAGCTTTGTCCCAAAACAGTGATTTGCAATTTTCTCAATGACCACATGGAGTCAGAATCACACAAGAAACATGCTGGGAGTGTGTGCTCAGAAGCTGCCCTTGGCTTGCACTACAGCGGTATGCTAAGAAGGAGGAAAATAGCCCTTATTTCTCAGCAATCCCACTCCAACAATCCCTTTGATGCTTGTAAGTTATGCTTTAGTATAATTTCCCAGTCTTTGATCCTTTTTTCGACTGGAGTGCACTACAATAAGACAATTAGTGTCCCGCGGTCACCAGATATTATATCAGCAGAATGGGTATAGCTTTGATAAAACATGGTTGAAAACATAATTCTTAGGACATAAATAAAGGAGAACTTTGATTGCTGCATCGTTGAATCCTGCAGATGAAAGGATGGGATGCAGCCCAGATGAAATACATTTGTAAGAGCCTCAAAATCTGTGGCCTTAACAGAGTGAGCTTGCAAAGATTTGTTTACCTTAAAGACCCATCAGTGGAGTTCTATCAGTGTTGAATATGTCACCAACAGTACAGGCAATGGTTTTAGTGCAGAAAACCAGAATTGGCCTCAACTCATCTGGCACACACACGCATAGACACACACACTCTCACACACACACAGACAGACACACACCACTATCTAAACCTGTGACCCCTATTAAAATGGAGTCTTTGCTCATTTACCAGAGATGAGAGGTGGCATATGGCACCACAGTGATGCATTCATAGCGCTGTAGATCTTTATAACCAGCCGTGGCCAGCAGGGGGCATTGTTTCCTAATATCCCTCTTTGCTTACTGCTCCTCACACTGAGGCCCATTGCCACACTCTTCTCGTCTCCTAGCAACCTCGGTAACCTGCCACCAATCAGTAGAGATACCGGGAGGCGAGGGAGGAGGGTTCAAGAGTGTGAAAGAGGCGGAGGGAGAAGAGAAAGGGGGAGTGGCATCGGCATCCTAAGCAGCAAAACCTGTCCGGGCACAGGGGGGCTGAGGTGGGGGAGGGGGTGAGGTGTCTGTATGTGCTTGGCTTGGCTCTAGGTTAGGCGTTGGAACAGCAGCTACATGCATTGTTGGGTTGGGCAAACCAGTTGGGCTAGGTGACTGATAGGGCCAAGGTTCCTCTGGATGTGTTGTGATCATAACTCAAATCAGGCATATAATAGAGGGTGAGACAAAGAGAGTGATTGCCCCAATTAAGCAGGTTTGTCTTGAGGGTACCCTTTGCTCAGCCCCTGCAGCTCATCTTCTTCTCTGGTCCCCCTCCTGGCAGCGTCCTCCTGCCGTGTCTTCTTCCACTCTCCCAACCTTCTCCATGTAGCCCATTAAATTTGATGGTGCCATCATCATCTCTGTTCTGTCCTTGTGACTCACGGCGGGCCTGTGTGCTTTATTACTCTGCACTTCCTCGGGGGGTCTGCACTCTTCTCTCCTGTGATATATGATTCTCTCTCACACGGGGGGACGGAAGTCTGCATGTGCAACCTGACACACCAACATTCAGGAGGAGAAATGCACAAACACATGCAGTACATTTCCTCCTGTATACACACACCACTTACATACCGTGTATGTCGTACACACTGCTCACACACACCTACAGGTGCTTGTCACTCATGGTACTCCTGCTTTGACACACTCCTTGTGTGATGTGACCTTAGACACTGGATCTTCTCCCCCCTGTGGCAGCTGTCATGTGGGGACGAACAATCCAGATTCACGCATGACAGGGTTTAGTCAGGACGACAAAGCCGTGTTCCCTGTCAAGTAGATACACAACACGACTCACTGGAGTGAAGGCTGACAGGTTGCGTGCAGCTCGGTGCAAGGATTTCAACGCAACATAATGTCATATTTACAGGTTCACCAACACTTTTTGATGTGTGTTCATTTGTGTCAGTTTGTGCTGCAGCAACTCCTGGAGTCCTTTGGTACCCAAGCTTTGTACAAAGCTCAGGCACTGCACTGATGGGACTTTGTTGTTGTTATTCATTGGATTTTTGTGATAACTGTAGAAGAAGAAAGGGCATTTAATTTTTTGTCTTCACAAATCTGATATAATCTAATCTAATCTAATCTTTAACTGAAATGACCTGACAAAATGTGAGAATAGGAGAGGAGAGGAGAGGAGAGGAAAGGAAAGGAAAGGATACCATAGGAAAGGAACAATTAGATTAGATTAGATTAGATTGGATTAGATTAGCAAGGGATAGATTGGTTTAGAATAGAATAGAATAGAATAGAATAGAATATGCAAATATTCATTTCAAACCTAAAACCAGCAGATTATCCTTTCATAAGAAATGTGTGGAGGCACATTCATATTTTGCTGCAAAACTTAGAATCTCAGTCAGAGAGGAGATGAAGGAGATGAGGGTAGAGGAAGGGAGGGGAGAACATGTGTATCTGTCTGTGTGTGCGTGTGTGCGCTAGAGAGAGAGTGAATGATAAAGAAAGAGAGAGAAAATGCTGGTTGCAGTTGCCAAGGCAACCCCGTTCCTCTCGTCTTTAACCCTTTCTCTTCAGCACTTCCTTTTCACCTTCTGTCTTTTACCATCTCAGCCATCTCTCACCCGTTAATGTTCTTTCAGTCCATCTGTCTCTCTCTCTCTCTCTATCTCGCCCCATCTCTCTCTGCCCGTGTCTACGTCTCTCTCTCTCTCTTTCTGCAGTGCAAAACAACAATTTTGTCTACGGTTCTCTCTCATCTTCATCTTGATTACTCATCCTGGTTGTCATTGTGTCCGCACACATGTCCTTTGTTAGCGCTGAATCATTCTGTACTCCAGCACAGTGACAGTTTGTGCTAAGCTGCTCAGTATCAGGACGTGATTCTTTCACTCTGCAGTGGGTGTGAGGGAAGATTTGAAAAGTTGAATACAACAGAAAGATGACTTGCATGCAGGGAAGTTACTGAGCAGAGAGAGTCTATGCTGTGTGGGACGCCATTGTTGTATCAGAATATTGAGAAATGAATGTGACTAAGAGGATTCTGAATACTCAAGAGAAGACAAGAATTGGACATCCAGATGCAGCAACATCTGCAGGGGTTTGGCACTTTGGTGTCTTTCCAACCCTTTATCCTCAAGTTGGGTCATTGAGAGAAAAGCTTCCTGTTGGCTGAAATCACAGTGTGTCATGAACACACACACACACACACACACACACACACACACACATGTTGCTGGCCTTGTCCCATGCATGGCTGGGTCCTACCGCCCAGTGGTTCTGTCCACCGGCACCCCAGCCACTCAGATGTGCTCATCCAACTCTGAGTTCCAGTCCACCTGAAGTCACGCTTGGCTTGATTTTTTGTTTTGCTTTTAGTTTGAGGTCAAACCACTTAACTTTCTTTTCTACCTAAGCCAGCCTCTATTTGCTTGATTATTGGTTCAGTTTTGGACCCATGAAGACCTTCAGCCTGAACATTGGATTTTGCAAGATTAAACTTTCAACAGACACTTTGAGATTAAATTTAAATGTCTAATCATAAGGGTTAATATATTGGATTAACCCCCGACCTCATTAAACGCAGCCATATGAAAGAAGCTATCTGTCAATACTTGATGTGTATTGATCACATGAATCTCGTCCACGGCATCGATCACACACCCACACACACACACTCACCCATTTTCACCCATACCCACTTGACCCATATCCAATTTTAAATCTCAAGAGCTCCCATCTTTATTCATTCACTAAATCTCCTGCAGGACAAACTATATCCTGTTGCTAGGTAACTGTTAATTGTTAAAATGACATAATAATGTTGTGTGAGAAGGAGAGAGCTGCAGGCATTAATGCAGATATCAGAAAGAGGCACATTCAGCAGTCAGATGAGTCTTCTGGGGGACTCAAGTTTCAAGGCTAAAGTGAATTGTTGGACTACAGGGACACTTTATTAGACTTGGAGTGCAAGTACCTCGCCTATTGTCATCTGTCCCTTTTACCTCTCTTCACCCTCTCCCTCCATCCCGCTCAGTCTCCATAATCCAGTGAACTCTCATCCATAACTCACAGGCCTCTCTTTCTTTTATTACAGCGACGCCCCCCCTTCTCTCCCCCCTTCCCCCATCCATCCTACTAATAATTCAAGCTGACACACAATATAAGGAGGCCTTGGTCAGAGTGGGAGTGAGCGTGGGATCAGGGAGGAAGGTAAGAGAGGAAGAGAGGAAGAAAGTGGCAAAGAAGGCGAGAGACAGAGACGGTGTAAGCGAGCGTAATGGAGGGAGCGAGGAAAGTCTGGAGGAGTGTGGACAGCATGAGGTGACGGACGGACAGGAGACCAGGAAGGAGTAATGGAGCAAAGTGAGACGAAGTGGCGTTCAGAGAGAGGGTGTGAAGCAGACAGGGACCAAGGTTTCTCCCTCTGAGTGCCTGTTAAATTAGACTTTTTGACAGTTTCGGCCTTCACACAATGCTCAGCCTGTATGGTGATTCTGTGCAGTCATGGCTGCGGCTCTGCAGTCAGACTGGGCCGACCTTGGAGAACATTGAAACTTCTCTCCCGACTCAATCATCAGCGTAAAGAGACAGACCTTGTGGGAGAAAAAAAATCCAATATTTCATTTAAAGTATGCGACGGAAGTTTTCCCCTGAGCAGGTCAGAGAAAGGTCACGTCTAAAAAAACCTCAGCATTTACAACCATGTTTGACAATTATCACGCTCGTCTTCGTCACGTCTCTTGGTTTCTACTTGACCCTGCTCCCTGTTGACCTTTCAGCAGGACCAATGAGACAGAAGCTCACTCAGAGACACGCTCACACACACACACACAAACACATGATTCCACATATGAACAGAGGCGATGCAGAGAGAAACCTGTGATATTGGAAATCTCAAAAATATTCCCAATCCCAAGTGAGCATCATATCATTTGTAGAGGGCAGAGCCATGTGAGCGTGGCGGAGACGTGAAAATGAGATGGCCTCTTACACGCCGGTCCTCAGGGAGCTAATGTCAACATTCAGACGGGTCTATGAATAAAACACGCAAATACATAATTGTGAAATTGACCCCAACGGTTCACAATCTGTAAGTGTATCTATCTTGATGATGTAATCGACAGTTCTCTCATCACATGCACAGGGCCTCAGGGGCCTTGGTGCTGCTTCCAGATGAATTCTACATTAACATGCTTATATTTTGACATGTAATATGTAACATGTAGCGTTCATGTTAGCATGTCATGCGAGCAACGTGTGCTGTGTGTTTACATTACTGAGATAAAGCACAGGACTGATGGATGAGCATTTCTGTTTGTGGGACATAACAGGTTAGCAGGATAATGTTGTCTGCTGTTTGGACCACATGTCCTGTCAGATGAGTTAGCAGTAGTTAGGAGTTGTTGTTGTTGTTGTTGTTGTTTTATCTCACAGGAGGTTTGTACACTGTTAGTCCAAATGTAAGACCTGATCCTCTATCTTACTAATAAATCTCATCCTTTTCCCCCTCACCTCACTCCCTCCATCAATAATGTAATAAACCCAGCTTGCCAGTGTGACTGAAAAATTAATGCAAGCCATGATATAAGGGGTGTGCCAGTGGAGGGGTGATGGATAAGGAGGTGGGTGTCATCATAACTGGGTGGGGGCTGCTCTACACAGGAGTCTGGGAGGATCATAAAGGCATATGGATTATCCTTGGTTGGAATCCATAAACTTGTGCACACAGTTGTTGCTGTAGTGAGTGTAGCTCAGATACACACACTGCATATTTGGGGGATTGCATAGGATATGGATCATGGGGCAATGTGAGGGTGGAAACAGGCAGCGTCCCTAACCTGAAACACCACGCCTCATTTCACTCAGCAGTGTAAACAAAGATGGCGTCCATAGTGGGTCTCTGCACTGCACAGCTACATCTACAGCACTGGACTGCACTGTGAGGCCATTTAACAAACCCTGCTGTGCTCTTACCGTTCAACAAAACACTCATTTTTCAAATTTAAACCCCCGCAGGATTTAAATTATTATTATAAATTCTGCAGGATGTTCACAAAAAGCGCTTTCAGCAAATGTAACACAGCACTGCAGTGTGTTTACAGCGTGGAGGAAAGATCAAGCTCCGCCAAATTAATACACGAGGAAATGAGGGAAGAAGAATCGTCTTTTTTTTACCCATAAGGCCTGAGTGTGCTTCTCTGCTTTGTTCCTGTCAGCAGCCACAGACCCTCACAGACGCCTCCTCCCTGGCTGTGGTCTGTGGGGAGCGCAGGTGAGAGAGTCAGAGCTGTGCTCAGAGTTTCTGAACACTGCAGTTACTGAAGCTCAACTTCACTATTTTGGGAGTGAGACAAAATAATGGTCTTCTAAGGTTCCTTCTCTCTCGCTCTCTGAAAACCTTTTCTCTTCCCCTGCATCCATCAGTCTTGTGCTTAATCCTTCTTATCACATAACCTTTCATCTTACTTCCTCTGCCTGGATAGTTTCACAGCTGTCCCTCATGTTGTGGTTGTGCCTGATGTGTTTTGGTGGTGTGATGCCCTCTGTTGGACCTTTTTCTCTCCACTCTGGGCTGAATCGCACCATCGAGCCATTCATTCATTCTAAATCACATTTTTGTTTACTCACACACAACCCCTGTGTTCCATCTTGGAGCTGCTGTGAGTGAGGGTCTGTGGAGGAAACGTAGAAAAGCAGGAATCTTAGCGCCTGGCAACATAATGGTTGAGTCACTGGTATTGATCAGCGGCCCTATCAACCCACCGCTGATTTATTAGGGTCATTTTGAAGAACTGGGCAGTAAAATCTTAATGCATCACTAAGCCACTCAGGTTCAGGTCTACTTGTTAAAATGCCAACATGTGAAATTTAAAGCCACATGGTTTGGCTCAGTTTGAGGTGTTTTGGCTCCAGCTGTCCATCAAACCAGCATCATTCCATCTGGGCTGTAAAGTGGCCCTTGTAGCTGTGCACTTTAAAGTACATTGAGTGTTTTTTAATAGAGATTGGACACACCACTGGTTTGCCAAAATCTCCGATGCCAAAAGTCTCCATTCATGGATGATATTGGGAAATCTTTGTGATATAGAAATGCAAATAGTTAAATATGGGCATCAAATAGTAACACCTGCCTCTGTGAAAGGCTGTTTATCATGCACACGTTGGGACACGTATCAGATTTGACTTCATCCCAGTGATTTCCTTGAGGAGGAGACGTCTCTGTCCTGCTTTACAGGACCTCCTGCTTAATATTCATACATCTGAAGACCTGTACACCTGGGAGCTGCCCAGTACAGCTACAGTATAGATTCATGCTGGATAAATGTGCTCCTCTGTGTCAGCTGGGTGGCTCCCGCTGAGGCAGGGAGACTTCTACTCATTTACTTCAGGCGGTCCCGCTTCCCTGACCTCAGATAATTAGTATGCATTGTGTTTTACTACTTTCCCCTTGTAAAGGCGTCCTCCATCTCAGCGTTAACCTCCCCTGATTGATAAATACATAAAGGTGAAGGAAAATAAATCGTTTTATTGAGTTATAAACCATTTTGTGTCGTCTCAAAGGGGAGCTGGACTTGGTGGCAGATCTCTTTGCACTTCCTTTTACATTTCAGAGCACAGAAGAACTGCACCTGTGGGCCTGAGTGGAAGGAATGGTGAAGTGATTTTGGTGAAAGTCACAGTGGGAGAAAGATTTCATTACAACGGAAGGTCTTGGATTCAAATGCTCAGCAAAGTAAAAGCTCCATTTATTATTCTCACTGCTGCTTTTTCAGTCTTCAATCTCAACATTTGGGGCGAAGCACATCATGTATCTCCAAATACTATGAGAATAAAAATAAAATCAATGTTAAGAATGAAATCATAAAATGTTCCAAAACAGGAGCAACAACAACAACAACAACAACAACAACTGTGTCATTTCAAAGAAGGAAATAAATTTCCTGGAGGGAAATGGGGTTGTGATTGCTGACTGCTGAAACCAAGTCTGTGGTGTTCCATTAGCTTGGCTGGTTTCTATGGTGATGAGAGTGGTTTATTTATGTGTATCTTATTATTCTTATTCAGTGATCACACATGTAGACGTTACTACTTAATATCTAAGGCTTACTCTCCAATTTGCTGTCCTCGTGTCTGTGTTGGCTTTTTACAGAGAAGCGTGAAAAGAACATGGTGGTGCTGCAATGTCCTCCTTTATGTTTCGATCTATAAATGTTGAATTGTTCCTTATAGAATCAAAATCCTTGGGCCGATCTTACGATGCATGAGTGTGTATAACAACTGATACATAAAATATCAAATATATTACATTTTAACTTTTAAAAAACGAAGAAGCTTTAAGGGGTTAAAAACAAAAGAGCCGAATTTACAGTGGGAAGTTTAAGTAAAAGTTAAGAGCGAGAACAAACTCTTCAAGCAGCAAGCCAAGCATCTGAGAGCGGAGAGAGTAAATGCTGAGTGGGGGCACAGAACCTCCCGGAGGGGCTGGATGACATCAGCAGAGGGCTGAGTGGAGCCCCAGCTGCAGAGAAGAGAGACCAGCAGCCAACACCACCACCAGGCACACACACACACACACACACACACACACACACACACACACACACACACACACACACACCATATGGTCTTAATTTCTCAAGTAGCTTCCTCTTCTCTCCTCCGTCCTGCTCTCTCATTACTTTTCCTTTCCTTTCCTTTTCTATCCAGATTGTGTGGCAGAGACATCGTATATCTGAGATCATACAGTGGCTGCATGCTGAATGTGAAAGAAAGTGAGTTAGAGAGAGGAGGAAGAGGAGGGATGAGGAAGTCCACAGAGAACTGGGCTCTGTGTCCACTACAGTGGGCCGACATACTCACTGAAAGCCAGGGGGGACGTGAAAGCCATACACAAGCAGGAGGACCTTCACTGACACACACACACACTCATACACCAGCCAGATCGAAGAAAAAAACAGGTTAGAAAGAGAGATAGAGAGAGAGAGTGAGAGAGAGGATGGCAGCTCTTCAAAGTGCCATAAGAAGAGAAGCTGGCGGAGGGAGGAGAGCACAGAGGTAAACACAGGAACACAGTTTAAAAAGACTCAGTGCCATTCTGGTGAAACTTAGAGTTATTTTATTATTAATACTCAACACTTCATTTTGTTCATCATGTACAAAGAGAAAGAATAGTCTTATTTGAGCACTTAATGCAGATATCAGTATTATCCTTATTAGAAGTACCTTAATGATGTTTTTTGCAATTTCATCATGACGTGGTTAATTTTGTTATTGAGATTACTTTGATGATTTCCATACAAAAAAAGAAGGTCAATGTTTTCCCCCCAATATTCAGTATTTACACAACCTGTACATTTATTTGTTTTTGTGTCGTTTTCTGCTTGTATGGTGTAAAAATTTTGGTATTATTTCAAAGAAAAGGGCCACAAAAAGAGAAAAGAACGGCCAAGAATAATATTATGTATATCATTATGTATACAATTGATCATATTCAGCATTTACAGCTCAAACCACAGTAAAGTCAACCGAGTTTGTACCGAGCATTTGGCTGCAACCCCTTATGTCACGTGACCATCGTTTACTCTGTGTACCTGTCCGTCCCTTCATCTGCAGGAGTTACTGCAGATACAAACATAAAGTCCTGTAGAATTTAATAGAAAACGTCGACTCAGTCTCCTTGAATGTTACGAGCGCTGAAACTAAAAGGTCAAATAGCAGAGAAAGGTGTCTGTTTTTCATACTGACGTAGTTTGGGTTTGTTGTCTGCAATCGCACTTGGGTGTGGACCGAAACAACCTCCGACCTGTAACAGGAGAGAGAGAGAGAGAGACAGAGAGAGCCACGTGTGGTCACAGTCAGGCAGGCTGATGCTAAAGCCAATCAGATGGATGCTCCCAGAAGCTCTTGACTTATCGGATTTACTCCCCTGAAATAGTTAAATTCTTCCCCACACGTTCCTGACCAAGTGTTCTTTGTTGATTTGTTTTGCTTTACTTGGATTATTTCCCTGCGTGAAATCAAAAGCAGAAGTTTACTCCCCGACTTTGAGCAAAGCAGAAGATCTATGGGCCCGAAGACGCTCAGAGTCCAAACCTTCACCAGTTAGCCTCTGTGGCCTTGTTGTGATATTCACCTTCCTCTTCCTCTCACTACGCTCCAGCTCCCCAACCTGCCACAGTCGTTTCTCGCGTTGTGGAAACGTGAGCGTGTTTCCGCTTCACGCCAAAACCATTTAAACCAATGTGTCCTGGCGTGTTGCTTGTGTGCAGAGAAGGGAGGCTGGGACCGACTTTGGCCTTAAGGGAAATAAAGAATACTGACGCGTCTGCTTACTCTGCATCATCGACTGGACGAGCCCAGGCCGAGCAGCTGGAGTTGGTAAAGGCCTGATGCTAGCATGTATACCACAGAGCGGGGTGGAGCCTCGCCTGCCTTCACTGTGAACCCTACAGAAACACGGTGACGTGATGTATCGGCACATATAAGAGCGTTTAGCGTTCGCTCATGGTCAGCAGAATAAACCTGGTAGTTTATGTGAAAAATACGCAAAGCCAACAGAGTTTATGCTCCCGCTGATACATTTTTCACTTTTCAATCCAGCCTGTAGACGTGAACGCAGCTGGGGAGGAAAACAGGAGAGATGGATTCCTTCATTCATGGCTGGAGTGAAGATTAGAGAGACTTCATGGAATCAAGTCTCATACAAGCGAAATCCTTTCTGACAGCATTGGGATCAAATTGCATATGTGCAGGAGTGAGTACACATCACATTTACCCTCCGCCCTCACACCGGCACGCCACACAGTCCAATGAACGACTTTGAGTCCAAAACATTGAAATGATTGCACAGCATTGGAACATGTGGGATTTCCCTGAATCAAAGACTTGTTGGCAGTTCTGGGTCATATTAGATATACGACACTAATGGGTCACCTTTTAATAAGGGGTTGCACAAATGCATTTCAACTTCTCAAAAAGGATGAAGCTACTCGCATTCCTCAATATTGTGCTGAAATCCTCAGCAATATTAACAACACCGACACTGGGAAACGTCCAGTGTGCATTGTGTGAGTGTAAGTGTGCGTGTGTGTGTACAGTACATATGTCCATGTGCGCGTGTGTGTGTATAAGTCTTCCTTTACCACAGTGATGTCTATCCCAAACACAGAGAGGGAACAGGATAGGCCGGGGCCATGATGGCTCTAAAATGTGTGTGCGATCGCAGATCAGAGCCCTCGTCAAAAAAACGGGCAACAAAAACACAAATATCTGGTATTTAAGTATTTAACAAGGATTGCTGCTTAAAAATGAAGGATCACAATATACTGCCTCTATATGCAAATATCATCTATGTATACATGTAATATTGTATTACATAAATGTGTAGATAATTGATCTCAAAAAGCATGAAGAAGAGCTTACCTTAAAAAGAGAGAATCTAACACAATCCCAGGGAAACTTAGCAGAGACTCCTAAACTAAACTTTCCCCGTCGTCACCAAACGTCTACACCTACAGTAAATTATCCTCCGTTTCCAACACTTGAGTGAAAAGAAGTCAAAGCATAATTCTTAACATAATCAGTATACTGATTGGTAAACTATCATAATCAAGTAAACATGAGATTGAAAGAAAAACAGAGCTTCAGTGAACTCTCTTATCATGATTAGTCATATTTGTGTCTTAACTATATTTTGCATATTTTTCTTAAAGTATTTTTGTGTTTTTATGAGTTTTTATCATTGTTTTGTTTATTTCTTAAATTGCTGTAAAACATATTGAAAGTTACATCCTGTCTGTCTGTTTACTGTACAAAGTGAAAAGAGTCTTAAATATATTATTTACATGAGAAAGGTCGAACACACTAACGCTGACACTGATTGATGCTCCGTGTTCGCTCTCCTGCTCCGTCCTTATTTCCGCCTCCTTCCCCTTTTCCCCCCCGTGTCTTTCTCCCACCATCGCGCCGACCGTGGTTGACCTGAACTTTCAAAAGGTGTGCGTATAAAAATTCCAGAGATTCCAATTGGTTTAGGGAGGAGAGTGATGAGGTGGGGGGGAGCGGATGCGTCGGTTTAATTTAAGGCTAACTCGATCAGTCTGTGTTATCTATGAGGCGAGGGCAGAGAGAGGGAGGAGAGGCTGTGTTGAATTTATGAATAGTTATCAGCAGGTCAGTGGGAAAAACAGCTGTTATCATTCACTCCTGATTTGCTTCTCTCCTCGCACACATGAAAACCTATTACATTGCTGCATTTAGATCAGGGCGTGAGATAGAAGCCGGCAATGACAAAGAGCACTCTGCACGCCCCAGCAGCTCCAATCTCCGGGTTGGCACTCCGGCACAATCTCCTGCAGCCCTTGAACTTCTCACACCGGCAGCTAATCGAAGATCAAACCGTTAAATAACTAATAGAGGCGTCTTTTTTCTGTAGAGTCATATAATGACTCATCATCAGACAGCTGGGGGTTGGGGGGGGGGTGCGATGGGATGATAAGGCATATCCACTGAGAGTCAACGCTAAGTACAGGTCCTGTGCAATAAACCAGCTCTCTCTTTCTCCAGCAAAAAAATACTTTCTCAAGATGGCTGCCTTCTCCGTCGCCTCAGTCGGATGTTCTAATCCTCAGCTCACGCATTAGAGGTCTTCACCGGCCCACCATTTTGGACCCCAATGGATGGAAAACTTGTGTATAATTTGCGTAAATTCACTTTTGTGGACCCAAGGAGAGCTGAGGATCATCAGACCCAACACTTGGTGAGGAACGCCTCCATGTTTCTGCTCTCACACCAGGAAAACACATTTTGTTGATAGGTAGTCTGCTGGGACCCGCTCGGGTACAGAACACATCCACACACAGCAGCCAGAGCCGAGGCAACATCGCAGGGCCGGACCCGACCTGACTGAATAGAACTTGGACCCGGCCTGGTCTCACCTGGACCCGTGCAGACCTCTAATCAGCATCATTGACATGTGGACGACAACACCTTTGCAAACATATTTTGTAAAATTCATGAAATGAATCGTACACAACGTCCCAACGAAGTAGACCACAAAGTGTCTGCAGACCTGCAGAACTCACATGATTGAAAAGTGGAAAAGCCTCAAGTGCTGGGTGGCTGTTATGATGTAACCTGAATAAATCAAGTGGTCTAAAAGGCTGCCGTGTTGTGAAATGCAGGTTCGACAGTGACAGCTTCCCAAAGCACTGCTGACACTTGAAGCAATGGTACAAAGTTATAAAACATCTCCACAGCATATATTGAAGCTTTGTATCTAAACCATCCCCAGCAGCGCCTCAAGTCTGCTGTTATGTTTTGGCTCACAAACGTGAAGGGAACACCAAGCAGTCTAAACCCACCTGGGTCCTCCGCAAGCACTGGGATCGGATCTGAACCGGAGGACACATCCGCTTAAGGCACGTCCTTCCTCTCAGTATCTCCAGCTCTCAGCTTCAGACCAAAAAGTGTTGTTCACAGTAACAATGCAGTGTGTAAGTGTGTGTGTGTGTGTGTGTGTGTGTGTGTGTGTGTGCGCGCGCGTGTTCACAAATGATTCATAATCTCTTCAAAAACACCAAATAAGGATGCGTCGGCTCTCTTCGCATGGCGTCTCCACGATCCCCTTGGAACATTTTCCACAAGGAGCAAATAAATGTGGTGAGCAATGAGGAAAGTATTCTACAGAAAAACAGAAAACTGCAGTTGAGGATTCAGTCTTTCAGGCTTGTGGTTGGATAAAGAACCAACCCTCCTGCTGCCACCAGGGGCAGATGAAGAATACAACTACAGTTACTAAAACATCATTTACCAACAGAACTTAAAACAAGAACTTGATATCATAAGCAGTGTTATCATAATTAATACTAACATCTTTGTTATTCACAATGTTATCAGTATTATTGTTGTTCTAATACCCTGTTTTTCTATAAGAATATCTTATTATCATTCATGATTGTATTTCTCATAGCAAACAAGATCAGCTCCTTTGGCGTTGGGGAGGAGGAGCCGGGCAGAGAAAAAGAGGGAGAACAGACGAGTGGGAGGGAAAGTGCAGGACGGCACGAGACGGACAGGCCAGGCTGTCCCTCTCAAGGAGTGAGAGAAGCACTTGTCATCTCCTGTGTTGCGGCTCTGGTAAACGTGACAACATCTCCTTTCCGTGGCGACACAGGAGCAGATGGGCAGTTCGCTCCTCTCTCCACTCCGGCAGTCTTTCCTCATAAGCACTCGGCAGGAGGCCTCAGACAGCCGTCACATCGCACCAGGCTCGCCCGGCCAGTATCCAGCTCAAACGAGGTGTCGCCTCTTCGCGATAATAACCAAGTACATTGACTTCTGCTTCACTGGTGAATGAAATGATGGGCTAGGTTTAAGTACATTTCTGAGCTGGAGGGGAATACTAATTGACTGTGTGCGGGCATAAAAGAAGAGTAGCTTTGGCCGTTTCTGAGAGAGGGTTACCGTACCCACATCCTCAGGTGTCCTGATTTGTACCTAGAGGTCCCTGTGTTCAGACCCAAGTCCCCTTTCCCAAACGCTTTTCCTCCCTTTGACCTTTCTATTTCACAGTTTCTACCTTGTTCAGTCTCTCCTCCTTTGCCTTACGCTGTGGTGCATTGTGTGGACAGAGTCTTTTAAAATCATCCCTGATCTCCTAACACTACATGCCTTGACTCCTTCTCCCTTGCCATCTGCGCCTCCTCCCCCCTCGTTCTCTCACACGTCAGACTCAATACTGGAGAGTTTCTCGTACACATGGCCATTACTTCCATTGAAGGGACGCGGGGGGCCCACCCCCAGCATGGAGCCGTGATGGTTCATTCCACCAAGGCTGACTTCTTTCGGGAACCGGGGGGCCACATTGGACATGACACCGGCCGTGGCAGATGCTGGCAGATAAGATGTCGTGACCATCGGGCCCCTGAAGTCACTGCGGCTGTTTTTGGCAACTTGTTGCTGTTGCTGCTGCTGTTGCTTTGTCAGATAGTATTGTTTGGCTCCGTGCATCAGACACTGGTCGTCGCCAAAGGTGGGTATAAAGGGGTTTTGGTTTACCCGATCTGGGTAAAGGGATTTGGATAAAGAGAATCCTGCCCCGCCTCCTCCCTCCATCAAGGATCTATCCCTGTCCCTCATGTCTCTCTCTCCAACTGAGCGGCGGTGGAGGCCCTCCCCGCTTCTGAACAGTCCGAAGGGCGAGCCAGCTCCTTTCCGGCTTTCACCTCCATAAAATAGGGGGTCCCTGTCTCTCTCTCGTTCCCTCTCCGAGCCGCCGTGGCGCTCAAATATGTGTGCGAATGGACTGGTGCCCTCCATGTAGCGCTCTTTCTCCTTCAGGCTCACACTCCTGGGTGGGGGCAACATCCCTCCCATGCCTGCGCCGCCCACCCCTACACTTCCGAGACCCCCCATCAAGCTTCCCATCCCGCCTGACTCCTCTTTTTGGAGGTCGACAAATCCGTCATAGGAGTGCTGCCGCCTGAGGGGTTTGCCAAACCCTCCACTCTTCCTCCGCTGCTGGGCCTGAGGTTGAGGGCCTGCACCTCCTCCTCCCCCACCTTTCCCTCCCCCCATTTGTTCCAACAGGTGGTTGTTGTCCTCACTGATATCATAGAGGTTTCCTGTCTTTTTACAACCCTCGCAGCGCATGCAGGTGGCAGAGCTGGGGCGGCTGTTTCCACCTCCCGAGGTCGAGCACCCGTACCCGCCTCCTCCGTGGACGGACATCTGCTTGCTTACCCCACTAGCTCGACAGTTCCGGCACTCCCACTCTCCCCCTGCCAGCCCCGATCCTCCCACATTCTTTGGATCAGACTTTTTGGGTTTGCTCTTGAGGAAGTCGTCCACTGGAACCAAGGAGGTGCAGGCTCCACCCACTACTCCTTCTCTATTCCCAGGGCCTTCAGTCAGGTCCACATGTTCCCACTGAGGGACGCCCTCTTTGGGCCGAAACTGGTCCAAATAAAAATCTCTAACACTCTCCTTCTCTCTGAAGACATAGGAGTTTCCGTCATTGTTTCCTCCTCCTCCTCCTCCTCCTCCTCCTCCTCCTCCTCCTCCACCTCCACCTCCTCTCTTGCGTTCCAAAGGCAGAAGTGGCGGGGAGGCAGAGCGGTGGTGGTAGTGGTGATGGCTGATGTGGTAGGGCTTCCTCCTGTAGCCCAGCTCTATCTCGTCCAGCTCCCGTCTGGATTTGGCGGAGGCCGGCCTCTTCTTCAGGCTATCACGGTATTGTTTGCGTTTCTTTGCATTGCCCTCCAGATTTCCATACGTTACTGTGTGCGTTGAAATGTCGGACACGTCTGAGCGTATATTCCCATCGTCTTCTCCTCTGCCGCCACAATAGTTATGCCCAGGGATGTAGGTAGAGCTGGAGGCACCGCCCTTGAAGGAAAACTTTCCATACAGGTCAGGCAGACCTCCCTTGAAGCTCTGTCCAGAGGGAGGAGTCTGTCCAGACAGCAGGTCAAACTTGCTCATATTCCTGTGGGTCAGCGCTGAGCAAGGCTGGGTGGTGAAAATAGGAGCCACCCCTCCACCCAGGCTCTCACAGTCAAACATGCCCCCCTCTAGAGAACTAGCACTTCCCAAACTGTGTGGCCTGTTGGCAGGAGGTCCGTTAAGCCCTAGTGTTGACCCGTTGTGGTGGTGCAGGTAGTGATCCTGGTATAGATTGCTGTCCTTCAGGTGGAGGTTACCAAACGTCCTCTCCACCTCGCTGATGTAGTCGCTGAACATGTTGTCTTCCGGCATGTACGGCGCTTTGCAATCCGAGTGGCCGGCCAAGCTGCGCCGGTGTTCAGAGATGTCATAAACGGAGGACTCTCTGCGGATAAAGTCCAGGGCGCTGTGCGGCGAGCCGTTCACTCCGGACAGGGAGGCCATGTTCTTGGCAGTGCGTAAGAGGCGCATGATGTTGGAATGGGTGTTGTTCATGGTGGCTGATGGGGAGTTCAACGCCGAGCTGCTCTTCTCCTCAATCTGAACTCCGTGAATGCAACTGTAGATACCCTGAGCATGGAAACAGAGATAGAAGACATTAAAGACAACGCAGACCTAGAACAAGACCTAGAACCTCAACTTCAAAACAAAGAAAAAAAGAACAAGAATTATCTTTTAATCATTTAGGACACAATTATTTGCATTCACAGAACAAGGAGGGAAAAAAGACCTTTGTAACAATGAAACAGTGAGAATAGATCTAGATGTAGACCAGATGTGATTGATTGGCCGTAGCATACAGTATGTTGGGTATTGGGAGATAAAGCAGTGAGCAGTGCAGAGAATGCAATGAGCAAACAGTATGGAAGAGATGTGGCTGCTAGATGATTGATAAAGGCAGAGGGGCCGTAAAACCCCCGAACACCACTGATCAATACCTTTAATCAATGTGATTAGAATTCAGCTGAACAATACCCTCCGGCAGTTATTAAATACCTCAGCATTGCACTCCCTCTCAACCGCAGCAGCCACAACACACACACACACACACTGTGGAGAGAGGCCAAGCCAAGGAGACGCGAGCTGAGCGATACAGTGACAGAAAGATAAACTGTTCCATTTGCAATCAGTGATGTACGATACAATATTCAGATAAAAATGGATGCACAGAGGAGGGCAAAGCAGACAAGACGGATGGGGAAGGGAACGGGTCGAATCAATTACAAACAATGATTTTTACGAGGTTTTCTTAGCCGCCTGTAGTCTGTGGTGATGTAGGGGGGGCTTTGAGACTCTACAGAGAGGTCAGAGGTCAGGTGCTTTGCCTCTGTTTCTCTGATGATATGACTCGTTGACCCTCGGTTCACCTTTCCCGAGCCGGTCCTTAGGTACTTAGTAAGATGGTCCTTAGGTGGACATAGACCTTGATTTCTGAAGTGTTTGAGGGTTAACATGGTTAGAATCCAGAGAGGTTACATGATGTATTAAGAGTCATCAGGGAGGGGGGGGGGGGGGTAAATACTGCACCCTTTCTGCACTCACCACCATCTCTCAATGTTTACCTCCTCCCTCTGTGTCTCATCTGTGTTTATGTTATCTGTTCTCATCTCTCTGTTGATCTTTTATCGTCCTGATTACCGTCCACCTGCTGCTAAATCTGTCATGTCTTCCCTCCTTCCCACAGCCTCGTCCTCGTCGTCCCATGAAAGCCTCAGCCTGGATCTTTGGTGCTTTGCCTGTTTGCTTTCAATGTTTACAGATGAAGATTGTGCCATATGTACAGTAGATGATGCTTCGGATGGAATGGCAGCATATCAGACCAGGGTGAAGATTATTGGGTAACACACGCATGTTAAAAAGTGTTTCGGATACGTATATGTAGAATTGTATACAGTATACATCGGTATGATTCTGCTATTGCTAGACAGCAGGCACAACAATGACCACCAAAAAGAAATGAACACCATGGAATCTTCTACAGCAGAGAGAGCTGCTTCATATGCAACAGCAGATTCTGTGGACTCCACATGCCCACATAATGTAACAGTTGGCAGATTGCTCCCAGCCCAGTGCTACAGTAGTGATTATCTGGGCAGGATGTGTGAATTGCAATAAGTCTGGCCTAAGGGTACCCAAGAACTCTTAAATCCACCAGGGGATCACAGCGAAAAACCTATAAGTGAATAAAGTAATACAGCGAAGCTCCATATCAACACATAACTTGGCTGTAATGTATTTGATGAAGCTACATGCTAATGAGCTGGGCCACAATGTGAGTGACAGCTGTGAAACACTGTTCTGTAGTCAGAGAGAGGCTTTGGAATCAACATCATTCATTAGTTTCAGTGTTGAAGGTGGGTGAGGGAGGAGCAGGTAGAGCAGCTTTACACGTCACCCCAGACCCTCAGAGGGGGAGGGGGGGGGGGGGGGGGGGGGGCAGCTAACCCACCACGATGTCTGCTACCACGTGCCTCCTGCCAACCATGACTGATTCCTCATATTTACACTGCTGAGCTTAAATGTTAATTGCAGCAATAATAATAAAGTTTATTGGATTAAGCTGTGAAATTAAAAAAGCGGAATCAATCTGAGCAGCCGAGCAAGAGAGAGAAAAAGAGAGGGGGGTGCTCTAATGACAGAAGCTGAAGAAGAACATAAAGTAAATGAGGAGGAGACAATGCCATGGTGTAGCAGAGGATTGTGGGAAGATAATTAAGTCCACTATTAGCACCATTGTTGTTTTGCTCTGCCCCTAGCTCTGCTACAGATGATCAATCAATACTTCCCCAGAATATCTAAACATGCTGAATTATCTGAGCTGTATTTGTGAACACACTGCATGCCTTTATGTTGTCACGGTGTAGCAAAGATGGAAGTCATTTCTGTGAATGAAAGCAATTTGCTGAATGTTACCCAAATCATAATTGCCCTCAGATCCGGCTCCCACACAAATGATAATGATGTCATAACCAACAACAACAACAACAACAACAACAACAATCCTGTCTGTGGAAATGAGAAGTCAGGTGACATTTGTGTGAGAGACATTTATGATCCAGTGACACAAACACACACACACACGCACACACACACACACACACACACACACATGCCCATCGACAAGGCAAAAATTAACACCTTGCAAAGGAATCAAACCCTGGCACTGGAGTGTAACATTAGAGCAGAGGGGGAGAAAAACGCTGTGTTATTTCTTCTGAAGCGTCGCCTTCTTGGCACCTCGGCTGCATATCAAAGGGAGGGAGAGAGAGGGAGCCGCCGTGTGTGGCTCCGTGCTGTAAATTAGCCACGTGGTCTGGCCTGCAGCGGTTCACCTTCAGAGGCACACAGTGAATTACACCGGAGCCGTGTCAAAACAATTGGAATGCAAATCAAATACCTCGGGGGTGACTTTGCTCTCCTGGGATCCAGCAATCTACCCTCCTTGCTTGTGCGGCTGATTTTTGTTGAGTGAAATATTGATTCTGGTTGAACATTTGGTAAATATTTACCCCACAGACCACAGAGAGGCCCGAGCATCCAAACAAAAGCAGAAAGCTTCTACATCTCTATAGACATCTAACCAGGAGGTCGGCTTTGTTTACAGTTAAGGGGTCTTTATAAGCTTTGCCAGGTCACTTGTTTTCAATGAATATAGAGTTTTCATTTAAGCAGCAGTGTGGCTGAATGTGACTTTACTGACAAGGAGACTCAGGGATCCAGAGCTGCTCAGTCACAAGCTACAGGCACATCTTGTTTATAGAAGACAATAATATCATAATAATAGCAGAATGTGTTTTTGTTGATGTTAGCAGTAAATATGTTTGGTTTACATTCTTTTTTTTCTCTTATTATTTGTTCATTCTTAACATTATACAGATACGGAACATCTTGATGCCAACATTTTGTAATGAACCAAACATCTGAAATCTATTGGTGTGATGAAAGAGTTCAGTCAGAGTGTGAGGCCTGTTTGGGATGTTTTCACTCACACCTGCCAGAGAGTGGGAATGATATTCAAGATGTATTTTTGGTGGTTGATCACATCAGTGCAAGTGAGGGAGGGGATCAGTTGTCAGAAACGAGAGAAGAAAGTATATTAAAGGGACTTTCATTATGTCTCTGGTTTCACGTTGCTGCACTTAACGTCCTTTGCCACATGCTGGGAAGTTTCTGAAAATGGAGTTTGAGTATTTAAATCTTAAATATGTATGTGAGTCCCTGTAGCAGTGGGAGGTCTGCAGTAAAAGAGGAAACAGATGGAAAACTGGGATTCTACTGGACATGTGCTTCTGATTTTGAAGCCTGAGAACACAAACATGTTTGTTTGTCTCTTTTTTGAAGACTTCATTTGCAACCTGAACCCAGGCCAGAGAACCAGAGTGAACCTGCTCATTCAGCATTTACTCCTTCAATCAAAGAGCTTGAATTGTTCTCTGAAATGAAAAACACACCATCCTTCTGTAACTCCTCTGTCCCTTCCCCACCCTGTCTCACCCTGCTGATGGAGAAGACAAAGCCAGGCTGTCCGGAGCAGACGCCCATGAAGCAGAAGCGCAGCTGCCAGTAGAACCAGTGTTCACATATGAAGGTGATGAGTGACAGAGCCATCGCAGCTCCAAGCATGTAGAAGACACCCGCCATGTTGTCCACGTCCAGCTGGCTGGACATCACCTCGTTCTTCTCGTGGTGACAGATCCCAGTCAGCCACAGAGACTCGAGCTCCTCCATCTCACCTGGATGGAGGAAAAGGGTGGATGTGACAGAGGAGAGAATGGAAAGAAGAAGAAAGAAGAAAGACAGCAGAAGAGGTGAGTTAAGAGTCAATTTCAAACCACGCTGGTTGTTAACAGTTACTGACGGTGATTACTGTGTGGTGTGTTAACGCTTTTATGTAATTGCATTCATGAATCTATGCAAATGCACGTGCGTGTGTGTGTGTGTGTATGTCAGCGTGTGTGTGTTCCTGTGGCTGTCCATGTGTCTGATGCTGGTCCCTGAGCTTCTGGTCTCTTTGTGGGTCACCTTCTGTTTCATCACTAGCTGTTCTCTATCAAAGCCATATGTGCGGGACAAGCGTCGCTTTAATTAATCATACAGTCAACCAATGTGGCTGCACGTCAGCGTTATTCCTGCACTGGAACAGTGACTGGCCTCTGAGCATCATTGTCAAGCTCCTCAGCATACACAATAAGGGACACACACACACACACACACACACACGCATGAGAGAATAGGGACAGAATCACACAGCAGCGTCTGTCCATATCTGTTTAGAATCTCATCATGAAGCGCAGCCACCATTCTGACACGACTGACATCTGCCTGACAAGGGCTGACTGGGGATTCATGTTGAAATAATGATGCTCCTGAAAAAGCAGAGGTCGTGGAGGTGTGGATGCTCTGTCAGTACTGAAGCATCTTGTGCCAAAACCATGTTGAAAGTGGAAAAATGCAATCTGTGTAATCTTGTTATGGATGACGTCGTCTTATCTAATGGCATTCAAACGCATTATCAGTGCCAGCATGGAAGCAGAAGAGAACAAAGATGAAGAAGGAGAAGGTTTATGTTGTCGTCTGGAAGTGAAGGTGTTGTTTGTTTTTATGTCTGTTGGATAACTAAGAGCGGAAAGTTGCAGGGATTGCGAGACGGTAAGAGAGAGGGGGAGGAAGAGTGAGAAGAGAGAGAGGGAGGAAGAGAGAGAAGAGAGAGGGAGAGAGAGAGAGAAAGAGAAAGAAAGAGTGAGAGAAAAAGAAAGAGAGGGAGAGGAAGAGAGAAGAGAGAGAGAGACAGAGAGACAGAGAGAGGGGGAGAGAGAGAGACAGAGAGAGGGAGGGAGAGAGAGAGAGAGAGAGAGAGACAGAGAGAGGGAGGGAGAGAGAGAGAGAGAGAGAGAGAGAGAGAGAGAGACAGACAGAGAGAGGGGGAGAGAAAGAGACAGAGAGAGGGAGGGAGAGAGAGAGCGAGAGAGAGAGAGAGAGAGAGAGAGAGAGAGAAAGAAAGAGCAGAAACATGGAGGTTCTATCTCACAATCCGAGGAATCATTTAGAATCCTTCTGTATCTGCCTCTCTTTCCTCTGTTCCTCCTCCTCTGGACTCTGTGATGCTACAGCTTCTTCTCTGTTCTCTGAACCAGGCCCAACTTTTTTTTAGTAATCATGCTAAGAGAGAATCTAAACCTTGGTGGCAGCATACATTCAGTCACCGATCAATAATAACACTTTGTTGAAATGTCAGCTGTGATTTATTTGTTGTGTTCCAGGCCTGCTTCAAAGTATCTAGATTCCATTCCAGCTTTTTGTGCGAGGCCACCGGGCGACGCCACGTGAGTCTGATCCCTTTCTAGGCCAGCAGGAGGAGAGTGAATGCTGAGGGCGTGGCAAAGTGACATTGAAGTCCTGAGAGGGGCGAGACAGAGCCGCCTGCTTCCTGTATGAAGGAAGTGTTACCGTGTGCCGACCCATATTCAAACACACACACACACACACACTCTCACGCTTATATATACACACACGGGCTCATATGCACACAGACAAACATACACACCCACACACACACACACACCTACAGACAGACATATTACTGTCTCATACACAGCCATGAATAAGTGCAAACAGATTCCCACAAATAGCAGACTTATTGAGAAATACACAAGAGTATAAATACAACAATACAAACACACAGGCAAACTCACTTGCCCTCTCACTTATACACCCATATGGGCTCTCATAGGGATGACCCATATTCACACACACACACACACACACACACACACACACACACACATACACACACACACACACACACACACACACACACACCAGAAGCTAAACTGGCACCCATAACTGGGACGCCCCATTGTGAGCCCTGGAGGGCCCTTGGTCCAGGATGCTGGTAACACTCTGGACCATGCCCGAATAATCTGCAACACACACACACACACACACACACAAACACCAAACTTCCACTACACTTGCAATAGCATTCTGACTTCAGCTGTAAATCAAAATAGGACAGAGTGAAATTAGAATGTTCCACTCCATAAACTCAGCAAACAGCCAGCGTGACGTTCTGCCTGAGCATGAGGAAACACCTGCAAGGTTAAGAGAACAGACATTTATCACACATCTCATTCTTGGATGTCATCCTTTGCTAAATGATCCAGACGTGTGGAAAGCCACATATTGCCTCCCATGGTATAAAGAAGATGTGCTGCCCACTTCAACAGAGAGCAACAATGGAGCTCATATCACACAGACAAGCATGCTCACTTTCAACATATTCATCTGACAACGTGTTAGGTACGCTTGATATGTGTTGACCTTTCCACAGCATCCGTCTGATTTGCTCCAGCTAAGCAAAGGTGTTGTTTACTTTCTTGTTACCACGCATTAAGACTCTTAACAGGACTGTGGTTCCAGATCGATCAACAGATCAATAGATCGCTTTGTGCTTTGTTTAGAAGTAGTTCAGATCATGTTCAAATGAGTTTGTTTGTTTGGGCGCTGACCCGAATGTGAGTGTGAATGTGTTTACATATGTCCTGAAGAACTGAGCCTAAGTGTCGGCGTCAGTTTGTCTCACCGTCTCCAAACAGCTGCAGGATTGCCAGGTCCACATGCCTCTTCCAGAGCGACTCCTTCTGGATGGCGATTCCATAGCCTGTCGTGGCGAAGATGTAACCACTACCGATGGTGACCAGCTTACAGCCCTCATCCCTGCCTGCCATGTAGTTCAGCACGGCTGCGTCATAGATGAAGGCGTCCAGTTTGCTGATGAAAGAGACACAGAGAGGGGGAGAGAGAGAGAGAGAGAGAGAGATAGGTTACAATTAATTAACAATTCACACATGGCAGCTACAAGAATTCCAATTAACCTGCTAAAGAGCACTAAGCTGCTGATAAGCGTAATAGACTTCCACTTGGTTTGGCAAAGGCTGGAGCTGGCACACGGAACGGGAAAAACTGAGGAGGGGGAGTGGAAGTCTTACAGGAGATTGTTCAGCCGACAATATGTTCACATGAGGCAAAATGAGAGAAAGTACACAAACAATTGGTCCCTGACAATTTGGAATGAATATTTAAATCACTCCTGCTGCAGTTCAATCAAATTTCGATCCTCTTTTGTTCATGCTTTGCTATAAAATGATTTTGCTTTGGTTGAACGTTCCTCCTCAGTGAATCTCCATTGACCTCAGCTCCATTGACCTCAGCTCCTCACCCAGCTTTGAGGCTCTGCAGAGCCTCGTTGACGTTCCTCTGATGGAACTTGGTCATGTAGCCGTGCATCTCTGGATAGTTGTTCCTAATGTTCCTCTCTGTGCTCCCGTTTGGGACGGTGCCGAACCGGAATGGAGGGGAAAAGTCGTTGGGGCTCTGGAACTGAAGACACAAGATGGGAGATTTGAGAGAGCGTTGACTTTATGTGCCACATTAAAGGCAGATAGATCTTTCCTCATACCTTTTTGTCGGAGAGGCCAGATACTTGGTCCACGTACTCCTCCTGGATCATGAAGGCAGCGAGGTTGGCAGTGTAGGACGCCAGAAAGATGACAGCAAAGAAGGCCCACACTGACACCATGATCTTGCTGGTGGTGCCTTTAGGGTTCTGCACTGGCACAGAGTTGTTGAAGACCAGACCCCACAGCAGCCAGATGGCTTTACCGATGGTGAAGGAGGGACCGTGAGGCTCTGGGAGAAAACACACAACAATCATAAGAGGCGCTGACAGCACGCTTGCTCATTCCAGCCATTATGTTGTGATTAGCGGCTGAATCATGTCTGCGTGGGTGTGTGTGTGGGTGTGAGTGTGCATGTATGTGTCAGGGTTGTTGTGTAGCCACTTTCCTTCAAATCCAAACAGACGTTATCCTGCCCAATATCCCCTTCGAAAGTTTGTGAGAAAGTTGCTTTAATGAATCTATAGTCACGCCATTGATCCGTTATTGCCCCCGTTTCTTTGAATTCAAACTCCAATCTGCACTTGTCGTGATACCGAACTCACACACCTGACGAGCAGATCAAACGAGGAGGCACAGAGAAGAGAGCAGCGCTTAAGGGAGGAGAACATCTTCTCTTCAATGGAGGATAAGAGAAGTGATAGAGCCATTGTCTCTATATATAGCTGCAGCAGAGATGGAGGGATGAAAAGACATTGTTGTTTTTTTTTGTTCTCATCTTTTTGGTAGGGGAGATGGAAACACAAAAACTAGCGCCTCACTGTCAGGAGTCGACACGTGATTTGGAAAAATATGGAAATAGATGCAAATGACTCTTCCAGTGTGAAGGAAGCAGCACTGGAGGTGTGCTGGAATAAGACACATCTGTAAAGGGAGAGGGAGAGAGAGAGGCAGAGTGTTGTGGAGGAGGAGGAGAGGAGAATGAGGGCATGGGGTTAGTGAGGATGGCTGCTCTATATGTGGAGGCGGCCAGCTGTGAGTCTGCAGACCTGTGTGGGGCCGATTTATTCTAAACAATGCATTTAACTTTGAAATCACTGCTAACTGGGCGGTTGGAACATCTCCACCAACAGGAGGAGGAGGAGGAGGAGGATTCTGTCCCATTCCAAATGACTCTGAGATTTAGTGGAAAGATTTCAACTATTTTAACATTTTCATTTTCCAAGGTGGTTATTTTTACATCAGAGGTGAGACTGAGTCATTAAAGTCATCATAGTAACTCAGGAGTGAGTCTGAAGTCTTGGTGCTCGCCTTGCAAGTCGAATTCAAGTGAATTCTAAGCTGGCTGTGATTGAAAATGTGTCATTTGGACCTTAGCCCGAGATATGTTGTCTGTATATTTGAATATAGATTCTCAAAACGCTCCAGTAAAGGTGAAGGCGGTGCTGTGAAATCTTTCAATGAAGTCCCTCAAGTCAACAACACTGCATTATACAAACCCCCTGCCTTCACCCCATAGTACTGCACAAGCTATAAATACACAAAGAGTACAAAGATGATGTTTTAAAAATAGAAGAAAGAGTAGAAAAGGGCAACACTATTTATTCACTCATTATGAAGTTTAGGAATCTGGAACACTGAGTTTCCCAAAGACATGACACATACCAGACATAACCTGCTAAAGTGTTCCAGACTGCCGACCCTGCAGCGCTGCAAGCAGGAACACACTTTAGAGAGCGCCCTCTGTTTTTAGAAAGGAATGATGTTTGCTTCACAACTCACACAATGACTTCGTTTTGCTGAACTTCACCAATTATGTTCCTTTACAAACCACTGGCAGGAACCCAGTGTGTGTATCACAATAAAATGTTATTATTAGCAATGATAATGTTCATCATTACAAATGGAGAGATTCACTCTAGAAAAGCATCTTCCTGATGATCTCAGTTCAAGGTTCAGCTTCAGCTGGTATGTGTGACAGTCACATCGACTGTAAGCAGAACATCACCACACACACACACATCTATTTTAAAGGAATGAGATCTCATATCAAACTTTCATTCCAAAGTCAAACATCACAGCCATCTGGTGTGTTATAAACAAGAAGAGTGGGAGATGGAGAGGTAACACAGCAACAAGAAAGGAAAAGAGAGCGTCTGTATCCACTTACATGGAGCCAAAGCATAATGTGTGTGTATGTGTGTGGGAATGTGTGTGTGTGTGGCCTCTAACCTTTGCCGTCAGCCAGACAGCGGTTGTAGCCCACAGGGCTGAAGTACTCGAATATAAATACAGCCATCGCTGACACCAGCAGCAGCATCACGAACATCATCACCCACACATCTGCGCTGAAGGGCTCTGGAGGGCGAGAGAGGGAAGAGAGGGAGCGAGAGGCAGAGATGAAGGGAGATGAGGGATCGAAGGAAGCGTGTAGGGACGGCGATAAGGAAACCAGGAGGGAGGGGTGGGAAGGAGGCAGAAAGAGAGGGAACGGGCATGGGACAGGAAGAGAGAGAGATAGAGAGAGAGAGAAAGAGAGAGAGAGAGCGAGAGAGAGAGAGAGGGAGAGAGAGAGAGAGTGAGGGCAAAAGAGATATGTAAATGTGGTGCGCCAGATTGAGAAGAGGAACAGGAGTCAGAGAAATGGAGTGGGAGTGGGAAATAAAAGAGGGCAAAGAGACAGCAGGAGAGAGAAAACAAGAGAGAGAATACATAAACAGATAAACTGATTATCATTCACTCTATTACAAATACATAAGAACTTAGCTGTAGACTGAGATAAACTTTTAAAGATGAGAATAAGGATAAAGATGTCTTAGTGACTGAGAGATAACATATAGCTCTAAATGTCTCAATAATCTCCTGAACATGAAGTCATCATTGTGAAGGATGAAACATGAACACGGCCCTGCTTCTGCTTCTCACCTAAGAAGGCTGAGGGCGACACAGTGCCGTTGCTACGGGAGACCATGACGCTGATGCCCGTCTCAATGAAGGGAACAGAAAAGTCGATGACCTCTGACCGCTCCTCGTTGATAGTGAGGGAGCCCACGGCCATGTGGGCGTTCTTTAACACAACCTAGAGTCAACAATGAGTTAAAGCTCCATTATCCAGCCTTCACTACAATACAACACACACACACACACACACACACACACACACACACACACACACACACACACACACACAGCAGCAGCATCCAAACAGGTCAAACCACAGCTACGGTCCACCAATGTGTGTGTGAAAAATTAAAATGCAACAAGGGCAAACAAACATCAGCTGTGACATCAGAGGAGGAGGAGGAGGAGGAGGAGGAGGAGGAGGAAAGGTCGAGTACATGAGTGCAAAAAAAAACAGAACACAAAAGTTGTAGAGAACTAAAGGTGAGACAAAGAAACACATGATGGCGGTGAAACTTAAGAGAGACACAACAGGCCAACACACACACTCTCTCTCCACACAGAGCGCTCAGGGTGGACACTCGTGATGCTCACCAGGGGAGAGGAGGAGGAGGAGGAGGGAGGAAGAAAGTGGGTTACCACGGTGGGTCATGGCTGCTGGAAATAGCCGGCCCATTGCCTCTCCTCCCTCTACCTGCTCCCCCCTCCTCCCCCCTCCTCCTCCCCCTCCTCTGCACAGGTGGTATATTTAGCCCCAAACATCAGAGCCCTACAGCACGGGGCTAAAGTGGGACAGGACCAGCTCACTCACTTAATAAGGAGTGTGTGTGACCGGGAGCTGAGGCACAATACTCAAGTAGGTGCTTCAGAGTGTGTGTGTGTGTGTGTGTGCCTGCCTGAGTTAGTCACAAAGAAAGAGAGAGGGGAGAGAGAGAACCTGTGCTCTCTGAATACTGCACATCTACACTGCAGAATGTTTTCACTTTCCAAAGTGTCTTTTTAACAAAGTGTGTGTTTGTGGAGTATAAGTGTGTATTTGCACACCTTCATTACTTCTCAGTCTTGTTCGTGTTGTTGTGTAAGCACGGATATGTGCATGTTCACTTGTGTGTGTGTATATTTCTGTGTGTGTATGTGTGTGTGTGTGTGTGTGCGCGCGTGCTTGAATGTGCAAATATCTCCCCGGGGAGGAGAAGGAGTCCATCCAGCAGTGTACTCACTTCCTCTCTCTCCATTCGCTCACTCCATCTCCCTCCTACGATTTGTTCTCTCTGTGTTATGAAAGTGACCCATGTGGGTGTTATTGAGAATGAGTGAGCGAGGAACTGTGTGTGTGTGTGTGTGTTTGTCTCAGTCGGTGTGTGCGCCAGTGTCTTTATGTGATTCTGTTAGCAAAGCCAAACTCATGTAATCAAGTGTATTGCCTCTAATATTGTAGATAAGGAGGATGGGGGGCAGCGAGGAATCTGACACCGACTACAAAAATGAAGTTAGGACCAGAAGGACGGCTTTGTAAAGCTCTCATCGATTCTTATGTGCCTGGTGTTTGTGAGAGAACAGGTTCAGGCACATCATGTGTGTGTATGTGCTGGGATGCGTCGAGGCGGGTAAGAGGGAGTGTGTATGGGACATGATGAGCTCATGACAGAGAGAATGTTACTGCTGCTGCATCCTTCGCCATGACAACCACTCTGCTCTGCTCTCCACTCCAAAGGGGAAAAGAATCCCACACCCAAATCACTTCCATAGGTTGGTTTCCATAGGCTACCTCAGCATAAAGACACCTGTTCAAATGCAAAGACAAGGACCTCTATCCTTTAATCATTCAAACCATGTAAGATTAAGATTAAGTTTATGTAAACCACACACACACTCTGAGGACAGACACTCCTTTCCTAGTAGATTTTCTTCTCTGCCGCATTTGAAGAATCCTCATAAATGGGTCAGCCCAGCCTGGCCCGGCGTCTGTGTCGTCTTAGAATGTGACTGTTCAAGGATGCAGGCCATGAGATGAGACACAGCCCAGGTGTTCGCCTTACTTCCATTCTCTCTGTTAGGGGAACTTCCATATCCTGTGATGTAACTGTTTATCTGGTGGCCAAAGTCTTATGAAGGTTGCAGTCTGGCGTTGGCTGAGCACCTCAGTCTCCTGCACCGGCGCCAGAACATTGTTGCTGCTAAGATGTGCGTGCATGGCCCTGTGAGCATGTGTGTGTGTGTGTGTGTGTGTGGGAGAGAGAGAGAGAGACAGAGAGGATGGATCTGCTCCCACACTAATGACCATTCATCTGTGGAGGTGAGAAGGAGGCAGCACATTATGACGCTTTTAGTCTGAGCGATATGGTTTATTACAGGTGACCACACTTACAGCGCCGTGCACACTGAAGACACCGGCTGACTGACGAGACGCCTGACTGCTTAAATTGCTTTATGCAATAGATTAAATGGGTCAGTTTAATGTAAGTCGAAAGGCGAAAGTTTCACTGAGGGGGGAAAAATGGATACCAGATGTTCCCTGTGACTGTTGAAGGTTATTTAAATGAAAATGTCCAACCGATGACCTTTGAGGGTAAAATCGATCCATTTGCCTCCCTTCATTAACAAAGAACCAAAGTCAGAGAGGAGGAGAGAGAGAGAGAGAGAATGAATGAAAACTGACAACGACCTTAACGATGTGGGAATATTCAGCAGGCAAAATGAATGTTTGCACCTGACTGGACATGTGCACCCCTGGGTGAGGAGCTTAGCCTGTCTGACAAACGTGTGAAGACTGTTGGGCATAGGGTTGACCCGGAAAGGAAAGCTCATAATTCAAGGTATTAAAAGAAGGAAATGAACCCTGCAGCAGCTCACACAGAAGCTATGTATAGCACATCTCACACCCCTGGCCTCTCAGGGTGCACACAGGATTGTAAACTCCACATCTGCCCCCTTCCCACCTCTTGCTCACCCTCACTTTCACCTTGCAGGCAGTTCACGAGTGTGTGATGTAATAAATGCCAACAATCTTAAACTCTGGGTGGATTCAAGTCCAGGTTCATGGAGAAAACATGTGGTGAGCCCTATCCTCTGATTCTAAGATGTTTATTATGTATGTAAGCCTCCTTCCTCTGAGATGCTGCAAACAACAGCATCTCTGATTTTGCACCAATGATTTCAGACACGCTTGAAGAAGATCGGGACGTCCAGGACGGATCTAAGACCGGGTCTGGATAAACTAAGCTGACTTAACGAGGATCGGGGCAGTCAAGAGCAGCAACAGGGGCCCAACATGGGGCTTTAGTCGGAGATAAATTGGAAGTCTGAGCTTGGTATTATGTCCGCTTCAGCTCCAAGACTTCTACACTCAGGCCCACATGTTTGTTCCCTGTGGCCCCCCTTTGTAATTGGAGCATTTGATCTGGACTGTTCTGATCTCCTCCTTTGCTTGCCTGTCCTACAGTCAATGTTGCTGAAAGCCAAATGTTGTTCCTATCTTATTACTGCACCACAAAGGGGCTTTAAACAGCAACAACACCAGGAAGACACACACACACACACACACACACACACACACACACAAGCTTTTCTACTCACCTCTCCAACCATGCCGTTCCACGTTCCGTTGATCTTCTTGCCATGTTTGCCGTTGGTGACCAGGTAGAGGTCGTAGGTGAACTTTACCGTCTTGGCGATCTTCTTCAGGATGTCGATGCAGAAACCTTTACAGCAACGCTTGATGTAGATCCCTGAATCCTTCGTCTGATTTCTGAGGAGGGGAATAGATTAGATGAGAGAGAGAGAGAGAGAGGGAGAGAGAGAGAGAGAGAGAGAGAGAGAGAGAGAGAGAGAGAGAGAGAGAGAGAGAGAGAGAAAGATAGATAGATAGACGTCACTCACAGTGTCTTGATCTGTTTCCGACACGGCACAGTGTTCCTCATGCAGGTTCCACTCAGAGGATCCACATCTTCCACGATGACAAACGGAGCCTCCTCCAACGTCACGATGGACAGGTGGTCATCTTCCCTGGTCGCTGCTCCGCCGTACAGCTCATAGCGAGGCCAGACGTGGTACTTCATGGACAAAGAACCATTTTCCCATTTACCTACCTGCAGAGAGAGACACACACACAGACTGCTTTAACCACATTCAGTTGAAGACATTCCTCTCTGTTTTCTGTCAGAACTGCAGATTTCCTCGCCTAGCGCTGGGCTAATTGCAATCACGGACACTTAACGTGACTGACTTGAGTTCCTGCATTCCCTCTAAGTGCGTCTGGAGAGGTGGTTTAGCAACTAAATGCCGAAAATGTAATCATTAAATTCATCATGAAACGACTGGCTGAGCATGAATGAAGTTCAAAGAAGAATTGTGATTATGTTTCAGTGCGGCCCAATCAGAAAAGGCTGCAGACAGTTAGATAGAGCAAAGCAGACGTAGAAGGTGTTTACTCCTTACCCCAAACCCTCTCTGTCTGGGGATTCGTTATCTGGCTGTCTGATCGTAAAGGCAATTAGTCCGTGTGTCACTGGAACAACAATAAGATGAGGAACAAGCAGGAGAACTTAACTATCATATATATAATAATGACATAAGAGCGACAGAGGACGTTTGGACAGAGGTGCGCTGAATAAAAACCCACAGGAGGTGAAGAGAGCAGAGGAGAGGGGAGCGCTGGGAACGATATCAAAGAATGAGCGCAAGGTTAGCCTGAAGGACAAGACTGGAACTGAGTGCAGAATTCAGATCGAGAAGAGGACGGAGGGGGGAATGAGACGGCGTAGACGGAGGGACAGATTGAGAGAGAGAGGAGAGAGGAGAGAGGGACGCTTAACACACAGAGAGTGAAGTGAGATAGAAAGGAGAGAGGCAGCGAGGTCTGGATCGCGAAAGGGAGAGGGAGAGAGAAGGATGAGCCGGGGTGTCATGAGAGGACGTCTGTATTAGAGAGAGATAAAGACGGAGATGAAGCTCGTTCAAATACAAAACGAGTGTCTGGAGTGTCCGGCTGTAATTCTGGAGGGCCCGGTACTCCTCAGGCTCTCCTCTCCTCTCCTCCACTTCATTATCATCATCAATTAGTCCTTTTTACTGGTCAGAAAGCTCTGAAACCTCTGCCTGCTCTACCGCTCTTCTCTCCCTGTGCCCACCGGAGGAGGAACTTAAGTGTGGGTGGAAATGGATCATCAGATAATTTGACACTCTGTGATGGGAGCTATAGGGAGCTGTGGTGCCTGAGAGTGAATATGGAACTGCAGTGGACATAAAGGTGATCCTAAAGAGAACAAGCTAATGCTCTGTATCCCCGGAGCTCAACGCTTCCTACTAGCATTGAGAGGTCGGGAGTCAGCGACTGTAGGCAATGGCGACAGACAGGGATGGCGAGAGTGTGGCAGAAAGAGAGAAACGGTGATAGGAAGTTAGAAGGAAAGGAGATGAAATCAGCCTGGAAGAGAGTGAAAGAGACCGGAGGCTTCACACAACTTCAAAGGCAGATAAGCAAGGGAGAAGGAGAAGGACACAGATGAGGAGAGAGAGAGAGAGAGAGAGAGAGAAGAGAATAGACAGAGGAATAAAAAAGATCAAGAGGGGAGAGAGAGTCAGAGAGAGGAATGGCAGTGGAGGAGAGGGGACTCATTAGGTTTCAAGAAAAGTGGTTCAGCTGGAAGTCAAGCTACGAATTAAACATGAGTGAGGAAGGAGGGGGGGGGGGAGAAGGGAGAAAGGTAGCAAGGGTAAAGAGGGAGAGAGAGAGAGAGAGAGAGACAGAAGGGGAACAATTCACCTTGTTCTCTGATCAGAGGACAGAATATAGATTAGAGAGGAGGGAGAAATAATGGGGAAAAGAATGGAGAAAGTCAAAGAAGTCAGACCAAACAGTGGCAGCATCAGAATGCACAGATGCATCCTGGTGCCTGTGCGGGTCACATCCTGCTCCGTGGTCACTCAGGGCTCTGGTTCTGAATGTAAGTCTGGTCCTCCTCAGCTAGATTTGGTTTTCTGTACATTTGTTAGTGGAATGTCTCCGAAGTGACGCTGGGCTCGTCACTCAGTTCACTCAGGCTCAGTAACTCAACATTACACCTTTCAGATGTAAACATGGCTGTAACAGGCATGAATGCTGGTTCACTCTGAGTGAAGAACCTAGATTGTGTGATTGTTGATCAATTTTGTCAAGCGTGCCAGCAAGCTATTGTGTTATAATCCAAGGTAAATTACCTCCAAATGCATTTCCTCACCTGGCTGGGTTTAAACCTCAATTTGGCTCATTGGGAAGCACAACACTGCATATTTTCCATTTCTGCCTAGCAACAACTGAGACCCCAGGAGTGTTGAACAAAGCTATCCTGTTACATTTAAGTCTTTTAAGTATTTTTGTAGCTATTTTAATCGTAGTTCTGACAAAAATGTTACTAAAAGTACAATGTGCGAGTACATATAGTTCAAATAAAGTCTTCAAGCAGAATGGGTAGAGTCAATCTAGTGCAGAACCATGTTCTCGTCTCTGCTTCATCCAGATTGGCTGGAGGAGAGTCTGAACCGTTTCATCTTTAAAGAAAAGGTTCAGTATTTATTAGGTGCCTCTTTTCCATAGAAGATAGTGAGAAATGTTAGATGGAGCTATCAGTTTGTTTTGATTGATATGGTGAGGTGGTAAGAGGTTACTTCACTGTCATGCTACACACACACACACAGACACACAAAGATGTGGACGAGCCTTCATCCATGCTGTGTGTCGCTCCAAAGCACCTTGTTGCAGTTTCAGCCATTTCCCTCAGGATGATGAAGCTTTATCTCATCTTACCTTGCTAATATCTCCATCAGAGGCGTGAAGTTAATAATGCTTAGCACACACACACACAGATCCTCCACGATCCATCAGGTGCTCTCTTAGCAAGCTGCAACTAACTCACTGGCAACGGTTCGTATCATTTAACAGACCTGCAGAATTGAGTTTTGACAACTGAGGCAGATAAATATGACAGTTTGACACGACGTTAAGCTAACAATGAATAAAATGCTCCATAAACAAAGGACCCTGTTCTTCTCCCCTGCTCATGCATTCACACATCTCTCTCTCTCTCTCTCTCTCTCTCTCTCTCTCTCTCTCTCTCTCTCTCACCCTGTCCCACTGTCTCTCCTTGTTGAGCAGAATGATGACCAGCTTGGGATGCATCTGGTATCCGTCCTCGCTGAACGACAGATTACGCCCTTCAAACGTCACATTCATCAGGTACCTGGGACAAGAGAGACAGACAGCGTCATTCACATCTGTATTGTAGTAAAACATGTCTAAACAGCTTCTCCATTGATTAAATAGATTAATATAGATTAGTCATCAGTAGCAGACAAAACAGCTGGTGATGATTGAAGGCAGTAAATGAATTTTCTACAGTTTCAGCAGATTATCCCTGGACTCCTCCTCACTGATGGGACGTCCAGCTTCAGAGTCTATAAACACATCATGGTGGATCGGTGCTGTCTAAGTGCTGATACGCTGAAGAACATTCTTGCATTAACCAGAATTATAATCAATATGACGGTAAAGCAGGTGGGCAGGAAGTTCCCCATACATCACAGGAAATGAGGAGTTTGACCGCGGACCGTGCTGCGTCAGGCTGATCACACACACTTTATGAGTTAACATATTTACCTGCTTTAGAGTTCTTCAGTGTCTTTCACATGAACGCAGAAGTATATAATTAAAGATGTCAAATGTAAATAGAGATAATGTCCCTGAATGAATGGATTTGAAACTGTTTTCACTGGGATTGACTGCTGATGAACCAGGGGTGTGTGTGTGTGTGTATTCTGCATCAGTTTCAGAATTGACAGATGTTCTTATTACAACAAAATCTTTTCTCCCATCCAGAAATCCTACCAAAGAGGTGAAGTCTGTGTGTGAGGCGCTCTGCTGCAGCAGGTTCAGAGACAGATGTAACATAAAGTACTGTACACTTCATCAAGAGCAGCTTGTTTCATCACAGTGTGTGTGTGTGTGTGTGCGTGTGTGTGGCAGATAGGAGATATCGAAACAAAGCAGCATTGTTTCTGTCATTTCACCTTGCTTCTGCTAAACACAAACAGAGACACACACACACAAAAACATGTATTCTCTTCTGATGACAATGCTGGATGTGTGTAGGAGTGTTTTATGCGCGTGTGTGTGTTTGTGAGTGAGAGAGAGAGAGAGAGAGAGAGAGAGAGAGAGAGAGAGAGAGAGAGAGAGAGAGGAAACAGGAATGCTTATGTCAGGTGAACTCAAATCACTTCACTGTCATCCTACACACACACACACACACACACATGTGCTTGCAAACACAATCCCTTAACTCTTTCACTCCCTCAGCCCTTTACCCCACCCCCTCTATCTCTCTCTGACTGTTTCCATGGAAACACAGCCTCAAAACCATGCTCACCATATATATATATATGTAGATGAATAAATAACTGACAATAGGATGTGTGTGTGTGTGTGTGTGTTTGTGCATGAGAGAGCGATGAAGTGGCCTGGTGCCTTGCTGATGGGGTCAGTGCACACAGGACAGGAGCGGGGTCATGTGTGGAGTAAGACGAGGTACACATGATCAGGAGCAGACTCACACTGCAGCTTGAGTGACAGGCACCTCCACTTTACCACTAAGAGCTCATGTTATTGAGCTTTAACCCGTTTATAATCCACTAAAACATTCATGGGAGTTTGTTTTATTCATGTATAAACAGATTAATGACATCATAGATTTAGTGGGCAAACACTTGTGAGGGTCCCGTTTCCTTAAGAGGCCGAAGTGACAGAGCGGTGAATCTGTGAGCTAAAGGTAAACAAAAGTGTGTCAGCAGCAGAATGCAAAACAGGAGGAGAACCTGAAGTCACCATCAAACTGGGGCCGGACAAATCAAACATTATTATGAATGATTATTAATTCATTCATAATAATGTTTGATTAAAAAACGGATTATATGTTTATTTAATCTTTAATCACATAGTATGGTTAACACAGAGTAGTTGGGGCTTCATTTATTCTAAATACTTATCAATAATAATGAAATTATAAGTAAAATGTCCCAAGTCATGTGGGCAGAAATGTGATTTTCCAGCAATTACTATAATACTATCTTCCTTAATCTATTTCCTGTATTAAATATTGATCCTTTGTAACGGGTTGTTGGTGTCTCCTGTAGCCCGGTGTGTCCGGCTCGTAGCCCCGTCCTGCAGAGCCCTGGCACAGATACAAAGTGCACAGAATCTGCTGCATAAATCATAGCCCATTTACAAAATGACTTGATGCCGTGGCCCCTTTAATCTTTAGCGAGCACGCTATTGTGACGCGCTACAACGCCAGGTCTTTGTGCGGATCTGAGTGTGTGTGCATGTATCTGTGCGTGTCTTCTGCATGTGTGTGCATCCTACACACGTTGACGCCGGCAACGTAGCGACTCATAAGCATATGTGTGTTGCTATGGCACCCACAACCACTGTGATTTCCAAGCCAATCTGCCGTGTTGCTATGGTAATGGTAATCTCGCAGAGGGTGGGAGGGGGAGGGAGAGAGAGAGAGAGAGAGAGAGAGAGAGAGAGAGAGAGAGAGAGAGAGCGGCGGAATTCAAAAGCAGGCGGGGGTGAGGGGGGTAGGGGGCGTCGTACTACTAGACTGCAATGTTCTCTTGCCTTCATCACACCAGAAGCACCTTCATCCACCTCTTCCTCCTCTTTGGCAACAAAGTGAACTTCTTGAATGACCTTTCTCTCAAATAATCATAGACATTTGCCTATACAGAGCATTTCCTGTTCCACATCCACGGTCATACATTCAGACCTGAGGGCCTCAGTACTCTTCATCCCACGCAGCCCATCTGACTTCAGTCACAAGGTAAACCTGTTCACTCCTTTACCAAATGGTGGATTGAAAAGCCCTGCATCATAGAGTGGGGAGGCAGCGGTGTGTGTGCGTGTGGGTGTGTGTGTGTGTGTGTGTGTGTGTGTGTGTGTGTGTGTGTGTGTGTGTGTGTGTGTGTGCCTTCATTTTGTTCATGCCAACAGCATTAATCAAAAAAAAAGGTGGAAATGGCACAAACTTTCAATTTAGGAAATGGAAGTAAATCGGAATTCTGTGTCTTTTGTGCGTTTTTGTAACGGCTACATGATAATAAACCAGGGTTTAAACAGGTCTAACGGCACACACACACACTTTCAGTTCAGTTCAAAACAGAGAGTTTGAGAAAGAAGAGTGGCCCAAGGAACGAACATGCCTGCTGCCTGCGTCAATTCCAAACTGGCACTCAGTCTCAGTAAAGCAACACAGTACTTTGTTAAGTCTTACAGCTCTTGGGATTTGTCATTATTGTGAAAATGAAGCTATTGATTGTTTTAGGAGGAGAAAAGCTCAATGAATTTGAAGTATTGTACCTAAATCTCGGTCCAGCCTTGAGGGAGGTATGAGCTCTCCTGAGTGACCTGTTTCAAAGAAGTGAATTTCTCATACAAATGTTGGGGTTCAAATGAAATGTGCTCCAAAATGTATCCAAATAGTAGAAACTCACCAGATCAATCAACTAAATAAATACTTTTGATACTGGATTCAATATTTCAGGTGATTATTGATTCAAAATTCACACAGTTTCAAGTATGTGAATTGCAGACATGTGAAGTGAGAGAGCACACACACACACACACACACACACACACACACACACACACACACACACACACACCAGTTGCCATGCTAATTCCCGGGCCTGACACAGATACGTCTCAGTGCATGGTTCTGCTGTGAATAATGGAGGAGTTGTGTGAAATATTGATGAGTCTGTTTTAATAAATTAACCCTGACATTAATGAATCATGAGTTACACTTCTTAGCCATTACTGTAGTGCCATGTGCTTATTGGCTTTAGAGAAGTGGGAATCTATATGGAGAATGATAACATGCCCCCATACGGCGCTGTGTGTGAGACAGACACACACACTGTGGCTCTGCTGCATGCACACTTGGGGTACACGGGGAGCATGTGGGGAGGGTGGGCATGTGTTTTACATGTATGTACATAGAGATGTACATGTGTGTATTCAAACGGCAGGCGTGGGCGTGCAAACGGGGATAAACTGTAATAACAGCAGAACAGAGGAGGAAGAGAGAGAGGACAGGACAGGGAAAGGGATGGAGAACAAGGTGTGTGTGTGTGTGTGTGTGTGTGTGTGTGTGTGTGTGTGTGTGTGTCTGTGTGTGTGTAGCTTGTGTGTGGAGGGGGGGGGGCATCAAAGCAGCTAACGGCTCCAGATATTGGCTTTGGTTTTAGTTTCTCTTTAAAGCAGCATAGCACAGCGTTTAGACCAATTAGGAACATTAATTCAGCTGGTATTGAGATATTGGATCACACATTCTGCTCCAAATGCCTTGCCTCCTTTAGCAAGAGTCAGAAATTAAAATAGCCTACAGCCGAAAGAATGAGGCGGCACTACCAGGCAGAGAGAGAGAGAAAGCAATGAAGAAGCACAAACATGGAGAAGTAAAGAGCTGAAACCAGACTAGCAAGCAAAAGCAATAACTGAATGTACCTGCTGGAGAGAGAGAGAGAGAGAGAGAGAGAGAGAGAGAGAGAGAGAGAGGCTCAGTGACAGAGACAGGAGGAGGAAGAGGAGGAGGATGGAGAGAGAGACAACGGTGCACACTGAGACACAACCTGAGCATCCTGACCTGGTTCAGGCTCTGTGTTCCACACCTCCCGCCCAGACTGTCCCATAAACACACACCCACTGGCCTTTAGACACTCAGGCTCACATAGATAAAGCCATGCACACACAACTACACACACGCAGACCCACATGTAGCTCTGACCATGCTGCTGACACACTCCACCCTCTATTTAGTAGAGGGTGAACTTCCTGCTTGAAGTGTTCTTTGCATACATATAAAAAAACACACAAGACACACACACTTAGAGGCTATGGAACGCCTTACTGGGGTCACACAAGTTCAACAACATCCACAGAGCGTTAACACACTTGACACCTTTCCAACTCTGAGCTTATTTGAAAGAAGCTGTCCATGCCAGGCAAGGTCAGGGAGTGTGATGTCTCTCTCTCTCTCTCTCTCCCTCTCCCGCTCCCTCTCCCGCTCCCTCTCCCTCTCCCTCTCCCTCTCCCTCTCCCTCTCCCTCTCTCTCCCTCCCTCCCTCCCTCCTTCCCTCCCTCTCTCTCCCTCTCTCTCTCTCATTCGTCTTACTGCTATCTTCATTTGTCAGGCTCGTACTACAGCAGTTGCTGGAATGTCACAGTTGTGTCTACAATGGACTTAATGGACTTAGTGGAGCCATGAGTCCTCTTGTGGTCGCTAAGCAGCAGCATATTGTCGGACCTGTTTTTTCATCATTAATACAGCGAATTTAAACTTTAAACTAGAGACAAAGCATAACCCCACCCCCTTCTTTCTTGAATGAACCTTCATCACCTCCAGCACTCACAGTCCCAGTCAGAAGGACATTGATGGCTGGTTTACGGCTGGTTTACACAGCTGCATCCTCACACCCAGCTCATAACTCTGCTGTGTGGTTGAGCTTGATAAGCATTTGCTTGCAACAGGCAACGTTTTCTACAAAGCTATAAAACAAATGACAAATGACATCAATCTAAGTTTGAAAATAGACCTCAGCGTTCACAGCCACATCACTCTCACTCCAAAGACCGCAACGGTTCTGTTCTGAAGCCCGAGTAGAGTAAACAGGAAGTACACAGTGAACACACAAGATGGGCTCTAATCTCATTTGTAATATTAATTATGTATAAATATAATTTCTGTATGTTTGTATAACAGTTTGCGCAAAATAACCTCCTGAGCGTCCAAAACTGAAGTCATCCTAACCTGATGAATGAACAAACTGTGACTAGACACAAGAAGTCATTAGAATGTAGCAGTAACTATAAATGCCATCATTTCCTGTGTTTACAATGAGAGAACATTTGGACTGTGTTGTGTCTTTTGTCCATAGATCTCTCATCCTTTCATGCATTGCTTCAGTTAGTAGAGAAGCAGCCAAGCGTCCATCTGTCCTACCAGGCATCCGTCCAGCTTACAGAGCAGCCAGCAAACCAGGCAACCAGCCATTCATTCAGTTCCTAGTATATAGACTGCGGGCCAAATGCTAATCCCTTGATTGAACACTTGAAGACAAAGGTTATCACCAAACAAATTTAGTTAAGGCAGCGAGGGGCAAAGGATCTTAGCAGTGCTTGCTACTGATCTAATCAACAACACAGCTAAGTTGATTATAGAACTGCAGGTCTGGAGCGCAGACAATGGCTGGGGAGGAGCGAGGGGAGGGGAGGAGAGGAGAGGAGAGGAGAGGAGAGGAGAGGAGAGGAGAAGAGAGGAGAGGAGAGGAGAAGAGAAGAGAAGAGAAGAGAAGAGAAGAGAAGAGAAGAGAAGAGAAGAGAAGAGAAGAGAAGAGAAGAGAAGAGAAGAGAAGAGAGGAGAGGAGAGTGGGAGGATAAAACAGAGCAGAACAGGCCAGGGAAGAATAAAGTGGAACAAACAGAGCAGAGGCGAGTAGATGTATAAAAGCAGGGTAGAGGGTAAGAGATGACAGAGGAGAACAGAGTGAAGCCAAACAGAGTAGAGAGCAGAACAGGACGCAGCAGAATAGAGCCCAGTCGAGGAGAATAGAACAGAACAGTACAGAACAGAACAGAACAGAACAGAACAGAACAGAACAGAACAGAACAAGGGAATTGTATTCTGGGGCACTGGCAGCGGCCCTAAACTCTATTGTTTCCTCAAAGCATGAAGCAGCAGTGAAACAAATGCTAAGCTTCAGAGTGGAGTGAACAAACAGACAAGGGTTCAAACAACATCTAACAAGTTTACTGGAACAGACAACAAAGCTAAGCTGCCTGAGTGGAGGATGCAGCTCGGCCTAGCCAAAGAGAGAAACACACATCCAGGTCCTCCATGTATGTCACTCAGAAAGGTGAGCGTGTCTGTGTGTTTGTGTGTGTGAGTGTGTGAGACACTGTAGTGAGCTTGCTTACTGTTAGAGCAGAATCATGTGCCCAGCTCAGGGTCCTGAGGCATGCTGGGTTTGGAAAAGCAGCAGCAGTGTGGACACACACACACACACACACACACACACACACACACACACACACACACACACACACACACACACACACACACACACACACACACACACACATACACCTCCTTCACTCACTCTCTCTATTTAGCACAATGGAAGCAAACACACACACACACACACTAAATACCCCTGAATGTAACACTGTGTTCACTGAGGGCTCATGTTCGCTGACTGAAACGCCACTGGGACCAATTAGACAGCGAGCAGAGGAAAGCGTCGCCAAACGCGCCACATCACAGCCAGTTCAAAAGGCCTGCCGCTGAGTCGGGCGGCTCAGGGGGGTGGGGTTAGGTTTTCACGGGGAAGGGGTTGTTTGTGTGAGCAGTATGCTTGTGTGTGTTTGAGTGTGTACGCTTGCATCTGCTGCATGTCTGTGATTGTGCTGAGGTGTGCTTGTGTTTATTTTAAACCTCTTGAACCTGCATGCTTTTATCAGGTGCACTGCATTTAACATCCATAAATCACCGCCACATTAATTTGGACACGTCAGGATAATTACTGTGAACAGACGAGGCCTGGCAGCGGCGCTGGACTCTGCCTTTACACCGGAGTGGTCACATTTCATGGGACGCTTTAATGGCATTTGGGGAAAAACAAGACCTTGTTATGTAACGACCAGCAGAGGAAGAGAGGAGGCGAGCAGAAACATTGTAAAGGGACGAGCTGGGTTCATGGGAAGTCTAGCCTTACCAACAAAAAATACAAATGACTTATAAATGCTGCTTGTAGCACATTTAATGCTAAACTCATGGCTGTGTGCCAGTGGAGCAGCTGCACTTCAGGTTTCAGGAAGGAATACAGTGTAAACAAGCTAAAGCTACGGCTCCTGTGCCATTGTTTACATCCGACCCCAGGGTGGGCGCTCTCATGAACTGCTGCCTGGATCATTAGTGACTGGTCAGACACAAGCTTTTGACCACATTTGACATCACATTCCTGATTACAAACATGAAGCTGTAAGATGTAAGTATGACTGTAGAGGTGTAGCCTCGCTCCAGCCTCCTGCCTCCAGCCTCACGTACCTGAGCACTTCGTTGGGGTTGCCTGAGATGGGGGTCTTCTTGTCCGGGGCTCCGTGGCACTCGGATTTCAGCAAGGTGTGCGGCCCGCGGTCCAACATCATGGTGGAGGTTGCCATGGTGATGATCGCCACGCCGTCGCGCACACGGGCCTCCAGGCCGTAGTCCCACTCGTCGTACGACACCGAGAGCAGCCCTGGACGGACAGAGCAGCAGACAGCAGACGGACGGATTAGATGAGGTGTGGAGGGAGGAAAGGGCAACAGAGAGGAGAGATGGGAGGAATAGGAATAGAGTGAGAGTGAAGGGAGCGTTCATGAATAGAGAGGAGAACGGGTTTTATAAGGATAATAGCTGAGAAAGACAGGCAGAGAGATAGATGGAGAGAATCAAAGAGTGTTAGGGTATGCAGAGGACAGGCTACATGTTTTTGAACACACTCCAAACCAGAGAACACACACTCTGTGGTGACTCAGGGAGCAGATGAACAGCCCTCCCGCTCCCGCCTGACTAAGCGTCTATCACCTTGCTTGCATTGTGTTTGTCCATCTGTCTGTGTAAAGCACTGTCTGTCTCTGTTTGTTGGCCTGCGTTGCGTTGTGTGTGTGTCTGTTTATCTGTCCTTCTGTCTGTCTGCCTGTTCCAGTTTGACAATCTGCCTGTCTGTCTTTACATCCATTGGTAGACCTCTGTTTGTGTCTCCCAGTGACCTTCCAACCGTCCCTCAGACCATGCAGCTGTCTGCGAGTGTGTCCGTGCTCTGAGTCCTCCTTCCCTCCATCCTCCTCTTTGTCTTTCAGTGTCAGAAACAGTAGATTGAGCGTCACACATGGATAAATCAAGTCTTCTCAGGACTCCACTGCCTCAGCATGATGCTTTGGGTCTTTATTTACCCATTGAAGGCTCGCTGAGGATGCAAACTCTTCTTCAGCACGTTCACCTTGCTTCACATTCACACTACTCAGACGTGTAAGCTGCTCAGTCACAGTTACAGTTAGTCAAGTTCTGAACGATCTCTCAGTTATGAGTCAAGTCTAAGCTCATCCAGACTAAAACCTTAAAAGTTTGGATCAGTGTGTATTCGACGCATTTGCCGTCTGTCAGTACACACACACACAGCCGGTCAGACCACTGCTCTGTGTCCCCGGCCGAGAGCAGCAGTGTGGATTTAGATCAGTGTAGTACTACCTGACACCAGCAGGGGCGCTCCGCTTCCTTTTATCAACCAGGTATTCATTCAGCAAAGCCTCAAACACAAAAAGATTCATTCAGAAAAAGTTTGTTTTGGGTCGGAGATGTGACAGGAACTCCTCTCCTCTCCTCTCCTCCACGCTGAGAGAGTTCTTGTTCATAAATCAGTGTTCAGCACCGACCGTGTCTCCATCCTTGAAGTAAGATGAGATAAGAGGAAGTAAGATTAATGATCAGAGGAGGGAGTCGCTGAAGCCTTCTCTCCAAACTCCACATGTTATTATTAAGATCAAAGTTGAGGTTGGCAGAGAGATTGTGATGAATGAAGTCCTTTGAGTGTTTCAGTGGCCGTTCACTGTAAGGACAGATCAGGATCAGAGGCTCTGCATTGATATTAGGACAATATGGATTTGAATTTTTTTACTTGATTATGACAGAGGCTGATTTAAAGAATGTTGTGTTTTGTTTGTGTTTGTTTCCAGATGCACACTCCTGCTGATCTGACACTATTTAGAACACACTCTAGTGTATTAGTGTGTAGTTTACCTTTGGGACTCAGCATGACAATAAAGCAGGAGCAGAACTGAAACCTTGTGACTCTCTGGAATGATCTGTTAACACATTATCGTGACAGAGTGAAGTTACTGGGCGGAGTGAACTCATTCTCCTCGGGAAGCACAGATATACTCTGCGATGTAAATGTAAATGGATCAATAATATGACCTGCTGCTCTTTGATTTTATGGTTATGGAATCCTGCAGCAACACAAGCAGTTGGCATGATTGTACACAAATCATTGACTGAACCGGAGGAAGTGTCACTTCCACTGCATACACAGAAATAAAAAGCTTCCCAGGTGTCATTATGTCTTATTCAAATGCTCATGAACTGCTCTTTGCGTTAGTTTCCATTGGATCCCTCTGGGGTCACACACTTCCCCCTGCCCCCCTACAGACCCTGCCTCGATCCTTTATCTGTCTTCCTTATAATTTATCTGTCAGTAGTTCTATCTGACGCCGTTCATCCATCGTTCAGTCCGTCTGCATCTCTCTGACAGCTTCTGACCATGCAGTCAGTCCACTACAGTGTCAGTGGGCAGAAATAGACAGGCGGCCTGGCAACCTGCCTGCCTCTGGGGACCTCTGTGCTGACAGTCCAGGCCCTGCAGGACCGCGTCTAATGTCACACACTGTTGACACTTCCTCAACGCTCCCTTTGCGTGTTCCTTTTTCACTTAAGAGTCACTTTGATCTTTTTCTGGGGTAGATGCTTCCGTCAGAAGTTGATGTGTGTGTGTGTGTTTGTGCGGAGAGTGTATGCACGCTTTGTTCGTGTGCGTGGCATTTAGCACACGTGTTCCTACATCTTAAGAGCTGCTGCTGGATGGCTATGCATTCATCTATCTCCCAGGATATGTGTAAATGTCAGAACACAGACAGGTCAGCTGGTAAAGTCACAGTTGAACAGATCTGTGGCAGCTGGAAAGCCTTTTTCTGGCCTGTAAACTAACTACAGCCTCGGTTTAAAGGCAAAGGCTGCCTCTCTGTCACACACACACACGCGCGCACACACACACACACACACACACACACACACACACACACACACACACACGTGCAAGGAATTCACAAAGACTGCAGGCAGAGAGAAACCAAGCACAGGCAACTGATTGTACAACACAGCAGACCTGTGAATATCACCTAGTATTTTTAGAAACAGCTTATCATGGACAGTGATGTCAGATTGGGTAGTTATGTTCGCCGAAATCTGTGCAAGAGGAGCAACTCTGATCAGGAGAGAGGCGGTGAAACAGAAAGAGAGCCTGAGAGGGAGCGAGAGAGAGGGAGAAAGAGAGGTAGAGAGAGGGAGAGGGAGCTGGGTTGGACCCAGAGAGCAGAGAGGGAACGTGTCAGGCAGAAAGATACAGAACTCAGAGAATACAGAGAGTAAGAGAAATTAGGAGGAAAGAAATGGAAGGAGGAGTGTGGGAGGAGAGATGGCTCCCCTGAGCGCCACTTAAGGAAGGCATCAGTGGAATTACCCAGGAGAATTGGAGGCTCTTCATCACACATGCTACAGATAGAAAGCATGCCTGTAAGTAAATTAGCCCCACAGCTCGCCTGCACGTTCAGCTGAACCCTGAACTGTAGGGTTCACCCAAAGCAAACCCCACTGCTCGCTCACATGCTGGGGCACAGGGCCGCTTCCCTCTGTGCTCATTCACAATTCAGCCTGGTTGATTGGAGCTAACAGCTTCATGTGGCTTTGGCAAAAATAATAATTAACTCATTACTAGCGTGAGGTTAGGGTTCATTTGATTGGCTTATACTTTAAAACAGCATTGATACATTTTCTGGATCCTGGCTAGACTGAAAAAGACTTTTGAAGGCCAATTCTGATTTAAAACTCTAAGCCAATATTCTGTTGCTATGGTTTGATTCTCCTGACTAAAGGTTCCATGCTGTTCTTAAAATACCATAAAGTGTTTAAGATCAAATGAGATGTGATGAAAGCGCGGTAATAAAATTGTTTTATAAGATGTAGCAGCTCATTAAGGTTTGGTGAGACGGCCTTTATTGTAGCTTTTACACACCGAGTTAAATCCTACCATCACCTTCATCATGCTGGCAGAGGGCAGCACTGATGGCTCCATATGCTGCTGCAGCAGAGCTGGAAGCACTGAGGAAACACACACACACACACACACACACACACACACACACACACACACACACACACACCTGTCTCCACTATCTAACCAACGATCTCAGGGACTTATGCTAGAAAAACCTTTCAACATGCAGACAGTACATTTGTATACAGCACATCTCTATTATAAATAATAATATAACTGTTAGACTTATTTATATTCTACATATCAGAGGTGGGACCAAGTCATTATTTTGTAAGTCACAAGTCAAGACAGGCAAGTCAAAGTAAAGACAGGAGTCCTAGGCTTGAAATTGTATCTCTTAAAGAAGTCCAAATGCTAAATGTACCCACTTTAATGCCAGAGTGATCATGAATACTTAAAAATATAAAAAAATTGAAGTCATAACTTTCCAAATAAGAAGATCTATATTTGCATTTAGACACAGATTTAAATACTATACAAGAAAGGATCTAGTCAGCTGAGAACGAGGCTAGGAGCTGTGAGACTAAGTTCTCCCCAGTCAGGACACAGGAGCCAAGATTTTAAACAGATATTTGTCGTAGGAGTCATTGGATGTGAAGTTTGTAACTGTTTTGCAAAGAATGAGAGGGACCTGGCAGATGGAATGGAGTTTGTTGACTCCTTCCTCCACCTAGGGACCTCAAAAGAGAAGTGAACCGCAGAGGACCACAGAGAAGTGTCTGGTTATAGACTGTTTGTTGGCAGATAAAATATTTAAATCGAAAAATGTGTTCTCTTTGGTTTGGGGAGAGTTGGAAGTCTGTCCAAGTCACTTAGAAGTCTGCAGCACCTAATGTTCCTCACCCAACCTACTTTACCTTCCACCCGACAATAAGCATGCACACACACACACACACACACACACACACACACATGAATACTATCACTCCTACACACTAACACATGGATCCTACACACCCGTCTGCCAACACTCTTACACTTCCACATACCCACTTCTCTCTTACGTGTGCTCCCCAACCGCACCCTTGTTTCCTTTCCTCCTCTAGTTGTTCATGTTGTTGTGCGACAGTGTGTTTCTGTGTTGCTGTGCTTTTTAAAGAGGAGGCTCAAGTCGATCCAGCTGAGGTCATAGGTCAGTGGTGTTTAAGTGAAAGTCGAGCAGCAAGTCTCCTCAATTACGTCAAGTTTCAAATCCGTAAAATGTAATTTGCGCCTAAGTTGTGTGACTAATGCGACATAAAAGTTGTGCTGCAGGCCTGCTGTGTGTATCCTTTATATTGACACACACTCTCCTATTCATCATTCATTAAATGTGTGAATGGCATTTAGCCAAGTGTCAGTTTGTCTGATGTGATTAATTCTGTGATACCTCTGTGGGGACAGGAAGAAGCTTGTGTGTCCATCAGTTGCCAGCTCCACTCTGTAATCATCCAGGCAGTACATGAGCTGCTCACCATTATCTCCATGGCAACATAAATCACCAAGAAAGGGCTTGTGTGATTAACATAACTGATATGCTCGTACATCAAACTTTATAGATTGGAACCCTGATTTAGGGCAGACAAAATGATACACACACACAAATGTGAAAATTGAACGCGCACACACACTCAAAACACAAAGACACACACACAACGCATTTACAATCAACAATTAGTTCCTCATGCAAATTAAAACAGTAACCAAGACAAATGCACACAGACACCTCACACACACACACACACACACACACACACACACACGGACAAGAACATGAACACACTCCCAACTCCCATTTAGAGTAAATCATCAATGGACGGCAATAAAAGATCTGAGGTAAAAAGTGAGAGTTACAGCTCTTGAACGTCACAGCGATCTCAGGTTCCACCAGGCGACCGTTTCCCAGACACCGCTGAGGTACAGGCAGCAGTGTTATACAGTATCTCCCCTTCACCATCAATCACACACCAACACTTCATCAGGCTTGTGTGTCTGCGAGTTAACCACTCGCTCCTAAGTTGGGCCAAATAGTCAAGAGGTTGTGTGAAGTCGACTCTTACAGGTTGTGTGAGCAGGTGGAGTGAATGAACCCCAACCTCACTCCCTCATCGTTATCTGGACTTCCTACCTGTGGGGTACTCTGCAGGCACCACGTCCGTGTCTCCAGCCACCAGCGAGGGAACGATCCACGTGTAGCCGTAGCCGGTGATCCCGACGGAGTGGGACACCTCGAAGATGGTGTTGGCCTCTTCCTTTGTGCAGTAGAGAAGTATGACCGGGCTCTGGAGCTTCTTCAGCTGGTTCTGGATCTTGGAATCTCCGTCGTCTACGGCCATGTCCAGCAGTATAACTTCTTCCAGTTCCCAGCCCACAAAGCTGTTCTCGATGGTGCTACGGACCTGAGTGAGACAGAAGAAGAAGAAGAGATGATCAGAGCAGAGAGATCTGTTCTGTGTGTGTTGAATCTCTTAGATGGAACACTTCTGTATCGTCACTTTACATGCAGAGATGCTGTAAAGAGGTCAGTGACATCATCATGATTCTGCCTTCTCATTGTTTCATTAGGCCCACATCACATCTGGATTCACGCGGACACCAAGAGTGGACCCTGTTGTGTGTGTGTTCAACGGTATTCTATTAGGATTGAGCTTAAAGTCTTCTTTGATTACGTCATGATTAAGTCCCAAGTCAGATTTGTGATTAGAGTGATTAGAGACATGTGAACCTTCAGTGTGATCATGCGTGATGTGCCTGCTGTGCACCGTTACCTTGGTGACAAAGTCCTGGTAACCTGGATAGTAGGTGGTGACGATGGAGAAGATGTACCAGTCATACTCCTCCATGATGTTGAGCATGACGGACGCCTGCTGCTCGATGGACGGGCCGAACTGAAAGAACATGGAGTCGTCATCCTGAAGAGGACAGAAAGATACAGAGAGTTAATACTTATGGAACAATACTGGCCTGAACTTTAATTTAGTTGGCTTAACACACAAGAGGAGCGAGGCCAAAGGACATCAGTGGATTTGGAACAATGTGGCCATGAACATGAAATGATTCTCTTTTATTGTCTGGCTCACAGAGGAGAGAGGGGAGGGGCCTCTTTGTCTCTGTGTTCTGTTGTCATTAGGACCTCTTAATGAGTTCACACACACAAGGTTGGCTACAGCAGATTCTGGGCAGTTAGAGGCGCAGTGGATGATCACCACCAAGTCAGAACAATGTCATTCAGAATGGAGACGTTCCTTCAATTAAGAGTCTCAATGGGAGAATACAGGTCCAAATATGAGAGCTACAGACCCTGGAACAGCAATGTTCACCGAGCAGAAAAGTTGTGTCAGCATCTCCAACCAGACCAGAGGTCCAGTCAGAGGCAGACACTGCAGTAAACATCCCTCACAGAGCAATATCCAAGCCTGCGTCCTGCCACCAGAGCTGAAATGGAATATTGAGCCGGACAGAAGAAGAGGAGGAGGAGGTGAGAAACGCTAGTCTAGACAAGACTGTGCAGTTCTGTGATGGCTGCCTGTTAGTGTGAGGTGTGTATGTGTGTGTGTGTGAGTCCGGCTCCTGTGTGCACAGCGTACAGTGTGTATGTGCTTTCTGATGTTGCGTGCATCCATGTCAAATGAGCCCCGGTAGAAAAACCAGGGCAGTCAGGCTTCAGGGTGCTGAAGTCTTCTCTTAGGACCAACTGGGCTTTACTCAGCATCAAAGGCTGCTCCCCCCTCCCCTCCCCCAGGGGAACCACATGGGTCGATCTGTTACCTTGTTTCCACATTAATGAGATCGGGGCTGTAGCATTGAGGTGGCACATTGAGAGGTATGGATCACGTGCACATGGGACACGCATGTGGTTAGACTGAGCTATATGAAGATGTGAAGATGTGGAGTTAGAGCTCAGGGAGCACTCGGTCATATTGTGGTTATATGAGCCAAGATGATTACCCTGTATAAAGATCTGGAGTGTTTTGTGTAATGCAATATAACGCTGAGGCATAATTAACCCTCGCATTCCCTCCGTGTCCCCAAGGTTACATCATTCACACACACTTGGGACTCCAGCCCCCGATGACCCTGCACAGGACAGCGGGGTGTGTGTGTGGAACGTGCTCTGTATGTAAACATCCCTATCACATACTTTGTATCAGCGATTTTCCTGTCTGATTTCCATTATAAATGCATTAAAATGTCCCACACACACATGAATGCATCGCTAATTTAACCCTAATTAAAGACTGTTCCTTTACTTTGACTCAAGTATCTGCTAATATTCAGATTTATTCTCTTATTTTAGAAGTATTTAGACGCTATAATGCAGTCGTTCTTGTAATGGAGAATTTTTCCTACATTTACTTAAAGAATGAACTCCTTATTCAACCGCTCTCATGCATACTTAACCTTACTTATCTTTGTTCCCTTCATGCTCTGTTTTCCCCTCTCTCTCTCTCTCCCTCCCTCTCCCTCCCTCTCCCTCTCTCTCTCTCTCCCTATCTCTCTCCATCTCTTCTCTTGCGCTGCCATCCCATTTATACCAGTGGAATTACTGCCGGGGCACGGTTATAATTGAATTTCCAGACTCCCGCACTGCCGCTCCCCCTTATCCTTGTTCTCCATACACTCTCGCCCCCCCTCTGTTCCTCCTCTCGCTCACTCTCTCGCCCTCCTAACAGCCTTACTAATATACTGTCCGATGTAGTCATTCAGCGTAGCACAGGTCTGCTCTCCAGAAGCCTTTGAGAAAAATACAGGCAGGAAGAAGAGGAAGAAGAAGAGGAGCAATACAGGGACAAATCACTGGAAGCAGGGTGAAGGAGAAGAAGCCTGGAGTAAAATGAAGTGCTGCAAAACACCTCTCTTCATTTACAGCAACAGCAATTATGGTCTGGCCACATTATCACCTCTGCTGGCACAGGATGATCGATTAGCGAGTATTAAAAATCCCACAGGGGGAAGCAGGGCCAAGGAGATAGGCAGCCAGACGGCAAACCAGCCAACCAGGCAGCACGGCGTTCAGTAAGCTCCTCAACTGGTCACTGTCTGTACGGATCTACTGCTGACGTCAGCGCTGGCAACTGTACACAGTCAACAATACACTACAGCACACAATGCAGCAGGACGGATGGGGAGAGAGGCGGTGAGGGGTGTAAGGAGCGAGAGGGAGGAAAGGAGCAGAGGAAACCAAACCAGGAGAGGAGAGATAACAGGCAGAGAGAATGGAGAAGAAATGGAAGGAAAGGGAAGAATTAAGACGGCAAGAATAATAGATAGAGATGTTCAAGAGGCTGCAAGGGTGACGGCGAGATTTGAGGCGTCCAGAGGGACGCAGGCGGAGGAGAGGGACACAGGCGGAGGAGAGGGACACAGGAGGAGGACAGAGCGGTGACAATGGAGTGAATGGAGAGGGAGAGAGCAGGCTGGCAGGCGGCTGTGATCCTGTATGGAGCGAGCGAGAAGTGAGAGGGCCCAGAGCCAGAAGTCAGCAAAGGAGCAGGCGTGTGCGTGTGTGTGTGTCTGTGTGTCTGTGTGTGTGTGTGTGTGTGTGTGTGTGTATGTCTGTGTGTGTGCTAAGCAGTCAACCAGCCACTGAAGCAGGAGGAGGCTAAGCCTGAGTCGTTCAACCACAGAGGATTGCTGCTGTCAGAGAGGAAAGCAGAGAGAGAAACAAGAAACATATGTGTCATCCTCAAGTAAAGGGAGTGTGTGTGTGTGTGTGTGTGTGTGTGTGTGTGTGTGTGTGTGTGTGCGAATCAGAAAAAGAACATGCACATATGTCCCCTATGCACATGTCAGTGTTTATCTCAATGTTGTGTGTCAGAGCATGCAGTTTGTTTGTCTTTATGTATGATATCGTATGTGCATATATTTGGCTGTTTGTGTGTGTGTGTGTGCGTCCTGTGTGGTTATGCGTGTGTGTGAGTCTTTTTTGTGTGTACGCACCACGGTTGACAGGCCCTGCTCTGCCTCACAGACTCTAAATGAGTGCACTCACACACTCCCCGAGCAGTTATTCCACTTGGAAGGGAGAGAGAGTCAATAACTCAGGTATTTCAATTACACACACAGGGGCACATCAGTGACTACACACACACACACACACACACACACGCACACACAGGGGCACATCAGTGACTACACACACACACACACACACACACACACAGGGGCACATCAGTGGCTACAAAAGGAACGGACGCACTTCCAGTCTCGCTCTGGAATTTGCACGCACACACACGCGCACACACACACACACACACACACACACACACACACACACACACACACACACACCCACACACACACGTACACGATGATACACACCCTAACATGACCTCTGTGGTCCAAGACACACAGTGTTGTTTGCCGCTTTACACACCTTCACACACCTTCACACACACTAAGTACTCAACAATCATGACGCTGAAGATGCAAACTGTGATCTAGGAGGAATCGGCCGCCACCAAACAACATGAACTCAAGTCTGCGTCCCTCTCAAAGTGGCTGACAGGCATTTTCATAGAGGAGCAGGTAAACACACTCACTCAGGTTGTGTAATGGAACCTGTGTGAGTCTGTAAAAAGGTTTGTGAGCCAAAAACTGGAAACCTTCAAACGATCACAGAATGATACTCCGGTTAATGTGTGGAGTGAGAGGGCCCGATGCAGGAGATCAATAATAGGAGCCGTCATCTTCATTTTTTATGGTTATGGTTTCCCACAGCAATACAAGTACTCAGCATGAGTGTGTACAAATCATCTGGCACCACAGAGCCGGCGTCACAATGAATGAAATAAGGTAAGGAGGGATCGATGTCATAGCGACGGTGCACAGCGTCACGTGAGATCAGACTCACAAATCACACACATACACACACACACACACCTGGGATACAGTGGACGCCATCATGACACCACCAGCTTCATCAAATTGTACTTCCTGCTTGTTGTTTGGTATCAAAGCGCATTTCCAAGATAGGAGAGATGGAGAGTGAGAGAGGCTGTGTGTTTGTGTGTGTGTGTGTGTGTGTGTGTGTGTGTGTGAGAGAGAACGATATGTTTACAGTACAATAGATGGAGAGGTGATAGAGGTGGAGGTGGAGGTGGAGTCTGTTGCTGGGAGGTTTTTGGCAATGTATATTTTTATTCTGCCTGTAAAAACTCCTTTGAACTTGAGCGAGCGGGGTGGGGGAGCTACTGACTGCTGCTGCACAGCCTGACGGAGGAGAGAGAGAGAGAGAGAGAGAGAGAGAGAGAGAGAGAGAGAGAGAGAGAGAGAGGGAGAATGGGGAGGCAGATGAAAAAGAGAAATGGAGCAGAAGGTGAGGGGGGGGGGAGGCAAAGCAGTTGGGTTGCCTTGCTTGAATATAGGGAATTCAAAAGACAGCAAGCAGGAGATACAAGCTACACACACTCATACACACACACACACACACACACACACACACACACACACACACTCACTGTCTTGAAATTTCGTATTGATGACCATCTCCTCCTCCTCCTGCTCCTCCTCCTCCCTGCTCCCTTCCCCTCCCTCCATCTCTCCTTCTCACTCCTCTCTCTCCCCACTCTTTCTCTCCTCACGCAAACGCTTATTATCTCTACCTCAATTAAACCCGCCTCACTTCCTGCTTCCCGTCTCCCGCACTGCCGTCTGCTGAACTTCATCTCTTCCCGCGCCTCATCATCACATTTCTTATCGTGAAAGCCCACTTATCTCTAATCAAACACACACAAGTTTAATTAGCTGGCACATTTGTCAGACCATCGCCTAATTAACAGCGACCTTATTCTGAGTACTTTAGGAACCTTAATTAAAAAAGCACAGGCCTCAATTTACATATTTGGCTTATTTTGTTCGGACGTGATTTGGGCTAAGAGAAAAAGAGAGAAAGAGAGAGAGAGAGAAAAAGAGAAAGAGAGAAAGAGAGAAAGAAAGAAAGAAAGAAAGAAAGAAAGAATGAACCAACGAACCAACCAAAGTTGTGGATTGCTAACTGTTCATGTCTTCCCTTCTTGTGTGTGTGTGTGTGTGTGTGTCTGGCCATGTGACCTGCTTATTGAGAATAACTGCTGTGGAAAGTCTTCCCGAGAGAAAGAACGTCGTCGGCAAAGAGCTGACGTGAACCCTGTTACCGCCCGGCAGGAGGTCGGGCTTCATGAATATGCTTTTATGTTAGAGGCTAAAAATAGGTGGAGTTAATTATTCAAAATAATAAAACTTAGACCGCTTCCTACATGTTTGATAAATACGGTGGAGACGTTTGTGCAGTGACTTGACTACAGATACAGTTTGTGATGTGAGCCAAACAGACTGGTTGTTCTTCTCTAAGAATAGAACACAGGAAGCTCGGACATCGGGATACCTGAGGCCCCCGACGCAAGGAGGACGCCAGCATCTAATAACATGGCAAACATAAACTCCAAGCTATAACTCTAACCTATAAGCTCAGACGCCTCTGGATCCAGTTCGAAAGGTACTGTCCTGTTTCATGGACATGAAAAAGGAGTGTGTGTGTGTGTGTGTGTGTGTGTGTGTGTGTGTGTGTGTGTACAGTAGGTCAGGGGGTTAGTAGAAGTGGTGGCAGGGAAATGAACCACACAGTGTCCCAGGGAGAGTGGAAAGGGATTTAGGGAGGTGAGCCAGCGTCTGCTGTCAGGCATCTTTCTTTCTGTCCACGGCTGCGAGCAGAAGGAGAGGAGAAAGGTGAAGGCGAGTTGAGTGGGAGGAGGGAGAGAGAGAGAGAGAGAGAGAGAGAGAGAGAGAGAGAGAGAGAGAGAGGGAGGTGGTGTGGGGGCAAGAAGGTCCAGAAGAGGGATGTTATTAATCCATTTATTCCCCCAACACTCTCTCCTTCTGTCCTCTGCTATCTCCCTCACTCCTGTCATATCTGCTGATTTCAATCTCTCCGCTCTCCGTCGCCCCTCCCGTCCTCCTTCCCTCTCCCTCCCTCCCTCCCTCCCTCATCCTCTTTGCTCCTTTGCACTCATCTATATTCACTTCCTGAACCTTCTATTCTCATGTCCTTCTCCATTACCCCCTTCTTCCCTCTTCATCTTTCTGCCCCTGTCTCCCTCCTCACCTCCCCTCTTTCACACGTCCCAGGGTGCACTTGTGCTGTGCTGTCGTAGGTGCTGAGACACGCTGAAGCCCCCCCTCAATTTCACCTTTGATTCCAAGAAGAATAAGTGAAGTGAAGCTCCACCCACAGGCCTGTCCTCCTCCTCCTCCTCCTCGTCATCATGCTCATGTTAGTGCGCCTGGTTGTTAAGTGTTTCATTACAAGCTCATGTTCCAGATGTGCTCAAATTGTAATAGAACACAAACAAATGACTGATTAGTGACCTGAATGCTAAATCCTAAATTAAACTGAAACTGAAACAAATCTGGTGACTAAAGCACGACTTCAAATAAATTATTCAAATGATTCAGACTCAAACTTAATCAGAATCTGCTGTCAAAATGAAGACTGGTGACTTTGGATGGAGCCTACACTCAAATTTGGTGCCGTAGCCCTAAATGTACCCTAAAAACTGAGTCAACAACTCTAAATGCAGCCGTGTGGAGGAGAGAGGGAGAGTGTGGAGAGAGATGGAGTGAGAGTCCAGCTGATGTGTGCTCCTGTGTTCTTTTCCTGGCAAGACCATAAAGGCCGGCCCTCAGTCACTGTCAACGGCGAGACCACCCTCTCTATCTCCACGAGCCGCCCTCCTCCTCCTCCTCCTCCTCGCCTTCCTCTGCTCTCTTCTCCTTCTGTTTTTCCTCCTTCGCTCGCTCCGTCCCCTTGCATTTACATTCCAGGCGTTTAGGAGGAGCTCTCATCCATCTGGGCTTGAAATGAAAGTAAACGTAGAAGTCTCTATGTGTGTTCTGTCTCTCTCTCTCTCTCTCTCTCCCTTTCTCCTCTCCTCTCTCCTTCCCTCATACCACCCTCTCCCTCTTCTCCACTAACCCGTCCCTCACTGGTTAAGCTCCCCCCGGCTGAGCACTTCGTCTATTCACTGTGATCAGAATTCAAATTCAAATCAGCTTTATGGGCGTGACAGCGGGGGGTCTCGCCACAACAGAACATGGAAGGAGCCGGGCTGAGACAATAAGCCGATCCGTAACGGCCCGTCTCTGCTTCCAGACTCACTTCCCTGACTGACTCTGCCTCCTAAAACCAACCACACACACACACACACACACTTAGAAGGCTCTCGGTCTCTGAAGACGCAAAGTTTCAGTGCCGCTCCCTCATTAGGACACAACGACCAACATGGCTTCTTGGTCTGTGCTTGAAACAAAGTGGAGCCATGGAAACAAACAAGGCGACTCCATCATCTTCATCTCTACAGTTCACTCTGGGGTAAACGACTCCATCTCTGTTCATTTACAGATGAACTCGTCCCTAATACAACCTTTGTTCTCTCTTATTTGCCCTCGCTCCCTCTCTCCCTCTCTTTCTCTCTCTCTTCTCTTCCCTCTTCCTCTCACACACACTCGGGCACACGTGTGGCCCATCTCCCCGCTCCCTCAGCTGGTGGTCGTGACAGCCGTCCTCTGCAGCTTCCAAGGCTTTTAAACCACAACAATATCTAAATGGCACACACCGGCCCATTAGAGTCATCCAGCCGTTAAACCAGCAACCGGCAACCTCCAGCCTGGCAATTAGGAATACTTCACAAACACACACTCACTCCGCCCATCTATTATTCTCATCCTGTCTCATTCACATGCTCTCTGGCTCCTTCCTTACCCTCTCTCTCTCCCCCCCCCCCCCCCTCCCCCTTTCTCCCTCGCCCACCCCATCTCCCCCTTGCACTCGCACGCATTCTGTCACCGCCATCGCCCTCCAAACACCACCGCCGCAATCAGTGTCACCATCGATTAGCGGATTTCACACGCCTGGACACAGCGTTTACAAGGGAGCAGATGAAACGATCCGAGAGGAGAGAAGAGCCCCGCCGTCCTGCTCCAGCTCACTGTGTCAGCGGAGACGGGAGCCACAATAGAAGCCGCATGACACGGAAGAGAGAGAGAGAGAGAGAGAGAGAGAGAGAGAGAGAGAGAGAGAGAGAGACTGGGCTCGGCTGTGAGGCACTACTGATCCAACATCCCAGTGGCTTTGACAATGCCGTCTGTCTGTCACGCCAATAAAGCTCACCTTCGAACCATCAGTGAGCAGAAGGGCACGGCGGGGAGGAGGGGGAAGGGATGAAGAGGAGGAGAGGAGGAGAGGATGAGAGGAAGAGGGGAAGAGGGGAGGGGAAAGATGTGCAGCTGACATATGTAGGGTAACAGTGTGAGATACAGTGTCTATACATGGATGCACAGACAGACAGACAGACAGACAGACAGACAGACAGACAGACAGACAGACGGACAGACAGACAGCAGAAGCAGCACATAGCAGCAGAAGAGAGAAACAAGGGTTTGATCACTCTAACAATCCCCTTTGTTCCAGCCCCTTGATTGACAGCCGGGTGTATGATGAATGGAATATCAAACCTTTATGAGCAGCTTGAGCCGCGGCTGTGATTTACGACGCATCAACACCTCTGATGTTCGCTCCTCTACATCTCTGAGCAGTGGTTATGATTTCACACTCAGTAAGCTGGCCCCCCTCTCTCTCTCTCTTCCCCCCCCCCCCCCACTCTTCTTCTCTGCCTGACAGTTGGCGGCAACAGCAGCAACAGAATCCACACTGAGGAGGTGTGAGCTCCTCTTCCTCTCCCTCGCTGTGCACACACGCACACGCACACACACACACACACACACACAAACACACACACACACACACACACACACACACTTCCAGGAAGGAGCATGCGCAGACATACAGGTTGTGTGCTGCAACGCACACACACGCAAGCATATTTGGAAGGGAGTATGATAAGAAAAAAACATACTAGGTGTGTAACACACACACACACACACACACACACACACACACACACACACACACACACACACACAGGCTTCTGGCAGCCTCGTCCTCCTCACCTCCCCGTGCGATCTGTCACTGAACACAAGTTGAGTTGTGCAACTGGAAACTGCTGGTGACTCACACACACATGCACACACACACACACACACACACACACACACATTTAAACATACGTGGCAATGGCAACGCTCATGGCTAATGCTTGCCTTTGTTGATGAGTTTGTCCTTAATAGTATTTATTTATCAGATAATCTGTCATCAGCCTTTATGGATCAACGCTTTGTGTCATGCTGTGTGTGTGTGTGTGTGTGTGTGTGTGTGTGTGTGTGTGTGTGTGTGTGTGCAGACTGTCATGTCTTCCTTGTCCTCTTTGTCCTCTTCTCCTCTCCCATCCCCTGTGCCTCTCTCTCTCCCTCCATGTCCCTCTATCAAACTAATCCAAATTTGACCAAAGATAAATACAGTTGAAGAGATCCTTTTAATATCTGCCAGGATATGGTATCACACACACACACACACACACACACACACACACACACACAGAGAAATGTCCTATAATCTGGAATAATCTCAAACACAAACAAACACTGCACCGACAGTCAAACAAACACTGCACCCTGAAACAGAGCTCAGATGAACTGAACCTGCTCTGCACCTGAAGCTCACACAGGACGGAGAGAGAGGAGATAGAGAGAGGAGATACAGAGCAGCTGTTATGACAACGGGAATGAGACACACACACACACACGGTGCATGCCTCAGACAGATCTCGGGGCAGGTGATGGGGGCGGGGCCTGCGTGAGGAGGAGGGGTTACTTCACCATGAGAGTGACAGATTCTTCAGGGCAGGTAAACTGGGCACACACACACACACACACACACACACACACACATGCTGCAGCTCTGTTAATAGTGGCAAAAAGAGCAGCATATACACACCGATCCACCATCATCACTTATATGAAGTAGACTGAGTTATAGCATGCTAATAGGCTAATTAATTAAGATGATGAATGTTTTCATTAGCAGGTTTTTCTATATCAACATACTTGTCTTCACATAACAAATGGACGGCATTAATATGAAAGATTGCTTCTTTTATCCTCATTAAAATGCAAACACTGTACATTCACCAAGGTGCCAACAAATATAAAGAGTTTATGAAAGTGTAGAGTTCAGATCCACACACACACACACACACACACACACACACACACACAGAGAACACTGGGAGAAGATGAGAGTGTGTGTGTAATAAAGTCAAGTCCAATCTGATACTCGTACCAGGTGTCACTCTGATGACATATTGACTTATTGATCCGTCCTGTGACACCATGACAGGATGTACAAGCACAAAGTGAGGCTGAATGGAAAGTTCTGAGCCTGTGACCCAAATCATAGTCCAGGCAGTAAGAAGCGCTCTGATCCTCCTCCTCCTCCTCCTCCTCCTCCTCCTCCTCCTCCTCCTCCTCCTCTGCCTCACTGCAGACCTTTCAAGACGCCTCAACAGGCACTTGCTTGTGTAATTATTTCTGTCGGTTAGGTCCATTACAGTACTTTATTTACTTCCATTTGAGATAACCACACCAATTACCCATCAGGAATCTATACAAGTCTCGTTTCCCCACACACAGCATCCTGGTGCCTGCTCCTGGCCTTCCTCACAGGTATGACCAAGCTCATCCTCACCTGAGCAGGACTGTACACACACTTCCATCATCCTCGTCCTTCCTCTCCACTCAGGCCTGCTCAGAGTAAAACCACGCGCAACTTGACTTCAATGTTTATTTGGCCTGTCAGGTGAGAGTCAATCGGTCAGAGGTCAGGCCTATTTAACCATGGAGCAGATTCAGAGGAGGGGAGGGGAGGGGAGGGAAGGAGTGGAGGCAGGAAGGATGAATACTGAAGGACAAAGCAGCGGCCATCTGCAGAGAGGGGGAGGAGCTCAGGGCATTTAACATTTGACTCTAATACACATGTTTCTACAGTTTAGCTCTCCTTCACTTCTGTTTCCCTTATTTCCTGAAATTTGTCCCAAGCTTTCTTCTCTTTCTTTCTTTCTTTCTCTCCTTTCTTTCTTTCTCTCCTTTCTTTCTTTCTCTCAGAGTCGTACTCCCTGAGCTAAATCAATCCTGAAGGCACAGCAGGAACACAACAGGCCGGCGCTGGTTAAGTTTACGCGACGTTTGATTTCCTCTTCCTCAGCTTCGTCCTTCTCTCCTTCTCTCCCGTCTGTACATCTGTCCCCCCCCCTCCCCTTCTTCAGTCCGTCACTTCTTCTTCTTTGAAGTTGTTATCTACAGACACACACACACACACAAACTCTTTTTTCCCACGCTCCTCCTTGGTTATGTGCGTGTCCCTATCTGTCCTCTCCGTCCGTCCGTCTCGGCTGCTGATGCATCGCACCCTTCCTCTTCCTCTTCCTTTTTATCTGCATCCAGATCCATCTGTCCCTTCTCTCTCAGGTCACACCTCTCCGTCCCTTCTCCTGTTTCATCTGTTCCTACTGTCTCTGATTTGATTACCACTGTTTGCTCTCTCACCATTCTGCATTCCGGTTGAATATTTACTGTGAAATTTCTTAACTTATTATTGTCCAAATGAATTATTATGCACAGAACTCAGCTCGGGTTGATTTGGTGAGCCTTTACGTCCCCTCAACCCCGATTGCTCTCTCTCTCTCTCTCTCTCCCCCCTCTCTCTCTCTCTCCCCCTCTCTCCCTCTCCCTCTCCCCTTCTCTCTCTGTCCTACTTCTGAACCCAGTTATTCTCTCCCTCTCTCCGTCCTCTCCCTGCAGACCCTTACTCTCTCTCCCCGTCTCCCTGCCAACCCGCCCCTTTCGCCCGTCCGCCCTGCCTGCCGCCCTCATTCCTCTCTCCGGCTCTCTGCTGTCCCCTCTCGTCGCGCTCCTCCATTCCTCCCCACAATCACTCTCCCCACAATGTTAATTCAGATTGCCTGAGTTCGGGAGGACAGTACAGTTCCAATAATGCCAGAAGCACTTAGGAGGACATAATCAATCTCTCTCTACCTCCTCCTCCTCCTCCTCCTCCTCCTCGCTCTTCTCACCCTGTTTTATATTCTTTCAAAATGTGGAACAGGATGCAAACTCTCATGTAATTCCCTCTATCTCGTCCCCGTCATCTAATCAACCTCTTTCATTTGAATATGTCAGAGCCTCTCCCCGTTAACTCCACACCTCTTAGCTCTTTAGTGCCGCCTGCTCTTTTGTAGGAACATTTGCCCTACTTACGTTCTTCACTCTCCGTCACATCCCTCTATCTAACCCTCCACCCACCTTTCCTTCCTGCATGTTCAGATTGTTTTTGCCTGGCAAAAAAAATTCCACTCCCACTCCCTCTCATCTCTTGTCAGTCTCTCTCGGCCTGACCCTCACTCTTTCATGTGCGCACCTCTTTTCTGGCATCAGCTGCTGTCCTGTCAGGCTCGGTGAGGACAGGTGGGGATGAGGAGAGAGAGGGAGGACGAGACTGATAGACTGAAATGGGTTAGAAGAAAGAGGGCAGAGAGGATGAGAGGAGATGAGAGCGAGAGAGAGAGAGAGAGGGAGGGAGAGAGAGGGAGAGAGAGAGGGAGGGAGGGAGAGGGAGAGCGAGAGAGCAAGAGAGCAAGAGAGATAGATAGAGAGAGAGAGAGGGTGACAAAGTGAGAGGTTGAGAGAGGCTAAGAGAGGGAGTGAAATACTTCTAATTCACAGAGACAGGCTGCGTTTCCGTGGCAACGTGGTTTCCATCGTAACAGCTCTGCTAAGGATGCCATTAGTGGTGAGCAAAGAGAGAGAATGTCACTGACGGGCTGTAGGTAGCACAGACGCACACCAAACGCACAAAAGCGCCAACAACATCTGCTAACAAAAATCCCACGACAGTGACACACACACACACACACACACAACACACACACACACACAGGAACTCAAAGAGCCCTGAATATACATTAAATGAGCCCACCCACAGTAACGCACCCACACAGCTCTCATCAAACCTTCCCCCTCCCTCCCTCCCTCCCTCGCTCCCTCCCTCTCTCTGTACAACCCTTCACTCATCACATCCCGCTTCCCACTGCCCACACACAAACTCAAATAAACACACTCTTCTGTCTCACACCTGAGATCATGGAGCCTGTAGAATACCGGGGTCAGAGTTTGAGCTAAACAGCGAAGCTCTCTCCTGCCGCAGGGCGCAGAAAGCATGAGCAGCGCCGCATTCTGCTCTGGAGATGAACTTTAGAGGCGCTCTGGCTCACTCACACCAAACTGTCAGAGCCACGCAACACAGAAGGAATGGTAATGCTGCGGTGCAAAGCAAACATACACTCTGCACACACACACACACACACACACACACACACACACACACACACACCTGGCAACAAGAGAGAAAGATCCATTTGGAGTTTTCCTGTGGTATTCAAATAAGCATCTGTGTGCAGTGAAAAAGCTGCACAGGGTTTATAAAGGGAGTGTAAGAGATGTGAGAGAGGTGCCCTGGTATCAGAACACAGCAGATGAGGCCGACCTGAGTAACACCATGACATGCTTACACGCCTATGTAGAGCACATGTGATCACCTCATTCATTTCAATTACATCCAAACATGTCTCTGTATCTCTGCAGACAGTTGGAGGTCTTTACTTTGCTTTAGAGCCCAGGGGGATCTGGAACAGGACGTAGTATTATAGGTGACTGTATATTCTCCTTTTGTGTCTTAAGAACCCAACCTGAATAAGAGAAGAGCCTTCTATATGATGTAATGATGTAGTGTCAGCTACTAAAAAGTGCAATGTGCACCAGTACACTCTCTCATGCCTGATACTAGACAGCATGTTGGTTTCACTGTAGGCAGCAGGCATGTTCACTCTCTCTCTCTGCTCCGGGGCATGAGAGGCAATAACCTAGTTTACACTGCAGCACCAAACACTCACACACAGCCTCCTCACATTCCATACCTCACATTGTGACACCTTAATGAAATGTGATTGGTCATTTGCCCCGTTGTTGACAAATGAGACCAAACAAGTTCATCTTAAAATGTTTTCTCTCCAAAATGAGAGAAAAATGACTTCTTCTTCAATAATGCTAAGGGTTTTTGAGATTTCTCTCAGCAGTTCTTAAGGATTCTCTTTCAATGTCCTTATGTTCTTTCCATGTCATCATGTGGAAATGTCATCATAGCCCCATTTCCTCCTGAGAACCTGTCTGATGGCCTCAGCTGGGCTCCACTGTGATTCTACGGCCATTTGCTGCAGGTTTAATGTCATGAGGCCCCTGATGCTAAGGATCACGATGTTCATATGACTTTAGGAAGCAAGCAGCACACTCCAGACCCTCAGCATCGCTCTGGGGACACGAGAGACGGCTCTGTTCTCCACACAGGAACAGACTGTGACTCCCATATAGAGCCAGAGTAAAGCTGCTCACAGCCATATGGGTCAGGTGCAACAGTACTGTATGTATGGAACACACTCTATACTAGAACTGTACACTGACGCAAGACGGGGCCTGTTGGAGAGCTGTGGAGTGTTTGAATACGTGGGTTTGGAGAGCATTTTGTCTGTGTGTCAGAGCAGTGTGGGTGTGTGTGTGTGAAATGTGCCTTTCATGGTGCGATCCATCATGACCACACTCTTCTGTAGAGGGAGGTTTACAGTATAAGTCATCATAACAATTCCTTCACAGTGGATGGAATTGTTTTGGAAACACAGTAAGGAAACAGATATGGGTGAGCAGTTCTCTTGATAATGCAAACTCCTTGAGGGTGTATCCAGTCTAAAGTCCACATACACACAGTCACTGAGTCTGCCATCTCTGCAGCCACACGTCTCCCTGCTGCCCTTGGATTAAATGCTGCCAGAATGTTCTCTGCCTAGTCTCACTCTCTATGTTCCAGGTATAAACAATCAAAAGCACTAAAGGTGAGTGGAGTCACACTCTCTCAGAAGAGTTGCTCTCATCTTCACATTGCTTCTGAGTTAGCAATGTCCATTACTGCTTTAATAGACTGGAAATGTAATCAATCATACAGGGTGTGTACAGAATGGAACATAATAGAAATGCCACATAAAAAGGCGGTTTGGAGAAAGTGAATCAGTGAGAGAACAGTTCAGTCAGTAACATCTTCATCCAAGTAAGATGTTCATCAGTGAACAGATACCAAAGCGTATATGGACGTTTTAATTAACAAAGATGTTAGAATAGAGGGGCAGAGACAGACAGGCAGAGTGAATTAGCCCCATGGTCGGGTGCACAGATAAGACAAGGGGCAACATTCTCATCAACCACTGCACCACCAAGGGCAGCAAGCACATCAGGAGATTCCAAACTGGGTGAAAAAAGGAGAAACCATGCGTGTTAACATGCAACAGAGTCAAGCCACCGTGAGCCATTTGAAGTGTTTTCACACTTAAACTAAAATAATTTTACTCAAAGGTTTCAGCAGTGGGAACTACTTCACCACTTCTTCAATGACTTGCTCGTCACGATGCTTCAGGTGCGGTGAAGAAGTGAAGATGATATAAATGAGAGGGTGAGACCTCCAGCCTGACAGCCACAGGCACCAGAGCCTCACCCCTCACCTCACAGACTATGTAGCAGGATGGGTTTGAACTACTTCTTCATTTCTGAGTGGATGACTCAACCTCTCTGTCTCTCCTTCCTCACCTACATATAAATACAAAGAAGGTTATCCTATTAAGTTTGTAAATCTTACTGATACAGTTTAGCTGAGGGGACGCTGAAAAATCTGCAAGGGGCAGGACTTCTGGGTAAGGACAGTAACAATCCCCCTTCCTATAAACCCAGAAGTCCTATTAATCATCAACTTCTTTCTGTTTATGAGGATCATTTCCATTTAAAACCCAATAAAAATGTTTAATCTCAAACTGGTTCACTATTAATTACGTTATAATTAATTTATATTGATCAAAGTAAAAATCAACACTACCAAAAAATTTACTCAAAACACAAAATATGAGAAATTTCTTTAACAGACTTTAGAGCAGAAACAAAACAGATTTCTTCGGCCCCTCAGAATGACATCATCTCCATAACTCCATTAGCACCATAACACAATCTGAGAACATCCATGCAACCTGGGGAAAAGAGAAAATACACTTTCATACATGAAGCCAGGCTGAAATGTGCAGCATGGTGGAGGATCTACAACGATACAGGAGCCATTTAGTCCAATGATTGCTCTCTCCCGTGACAGCAGAGGTATAGGCGGCCATGTTGGAGTGCCCCCAAGGAGGAAACATGGTTATTTCATGATGCGCCCATATTTCAAAAAAATAATAATAATGGCCCTCACATATGTCTGCTGTCATGAGAACAAGATGGAGTCTGTCTCTTTCCATGGTCTCAACCATGGCATGGCTACACAGCATTCAATCAGAGTGCAGAGAGGACTTCCATCTCTCCGTCTGTATGAAGATGCTTGTGTCCCAATAAGTTATTCTCCACACAGTGTCAGGTCCTTCACGCTCATGCAAACTGGCTCCTTTTCAACTCTATAACTTTGTTGCAGTCGTCACTTTCTCAGATAAAAGGTCAACTATTGTATTTGGCCGAGTGTACTTGATGAAATGCAGTTTACACTCAGCTGCAGGTAGAGGCTGCTATCTACTGGGCCTCAGCCAAAGACAAGGTGAGAATACAAAAGAACTATACGTCTACAGTCCTATCTACTCGTGTGACCTTGGTATAAGTTGTGAGAATTACACAAAGACCAAGATGTAAGAGAATCTGTGGATACTTGTATTTACTTCAAACACTTAGAATAGACGCCTACCACGTACAGACAATGAGCTCACACCCTTTCCTTCAATATTTTCCCGAAACATTTAAGGGACAACACACAGGTGTATTTGTGTAGCCTTATGTATTTTGTGCTTGCATTTAGGTGGAACAGTTGTCCTAGTTCACAGTGTTCCATTTATCAGCACACTGCATTGTTAGAACCCCCACCAGCTGCCTTGTGCCAATAAATGTCTATTAAGCCTGTTTGAGTTTGCAGATGTAAATCAGTGTTTGGCAGAGAACAGAGGCAGCTCATTTACCATACACATGCCTGACACACTGACTGATATGAGAGGGTAAATAAATCTAAAAAAACAAAACAATGCAGAACACTAAATGCCCGGTGGCAACCTTGGAGCAATGACAATGGCGATGACGATGACAGCGATGATGAATGTTCATGCTGTGACAAAATCAAGAGAGGAGTCCGAGAAAATAGACACATCCTCTCACAAAAGGTTACCTATTGTTTATCTTCATCCATCATCTCAGCTCATGTGTGACTTTAGGTGGAGCGTTGACTCCCTGACAGATGTAATGTACGATACACTTCAGCTTAGTAACATGGAGAGCATGGGGCACAGATGGGAGGAGCTTCAGTCACAGAGGCTGTGCTCAGATTGCAGATGTTTCCATAAGAGCAGTGACTTAAGTGAAATCTGCATTCAAATGTGTGTTCTTCCTCAGGTAAACGGGAATGTCAATGTGATCAGCTACGGCACAGACAGAGGGAAGTGGTGCAAAAACCATAGGCGCCGGTCTGCAGAGATGAGAAGTCGAGTGATACGGTCATGTGACTCATCCTTCATCTTAACAAGTGTGTGAGGACACCAACTACTCCTACAGTCAGGAGGTCAGGTCGTTTTGTTGGTATTGTTTGGTTTGTCTCCAGGTCTTAATGTTGTGCTGCTTCTCCTGCCTTCAGCCAGACAGAGGGAGTGGAGACGAAAGAGGAGGCAGTGTTTGCTGTAATTTAGGAGAACAAGGAAGGGGAGGGGCAACATTACATTCATCACAGGAGCTCGCCTCGTCTCAACTCACATGACGGGAGGAGGGGAGAGGGGGAGAGAGGGGGGAGGAGGGGAGAGAGTGGGGAGGAGGAGGGGGAGAGCAGCTGAGATAGAAAAAACAACAACAGAGAGCGAAAGATGCAAGCAGACAGAATGAGGTTGAGCCAAAAGATCTCGTTCTCGTTCCTTTTTTTTCCACTCAACCTCAGGAAAGCGTTTGTTGCAATAAATCTATAAATGGTAAATAATGTAATAATGTTTTGTGGATATGCTGCAAACTATTCTATGAACTGCAACGGGGTGGAAACATAGAAAGCTGCAACGGGTAAAGATGGGAAATAAGGTTTAATGAGGAAAGTATAGATGAAGAAACGGAAGAAGTGTGCGTGTGTGTGTGTGTGTGTGCGTGCGTGCATGTGTGTGTGTGTGTGTGTGTGTGTGTGTGTGTGTGTGTGTGTGTGTAAGTAATCCAGGTGTTGAAGGAGCATATATACTTTGTGTGCATTATTTAAAAGGCTGGTACAGTTTGTGTGCATGTGGGAAGAAGCAGTACAGTTAGTGAAAGAGAGTGTGTGTCTGTGTGTGTGTGTGTGCATTGCATCATTCTTATAAAGTAGCTCAGCAAGCGCACTATATATGTACTGTCAACATTTGTAAGTGTTTTGTTATAGTTGTTGTAATGTATGTGTGTGTGTGTGTGTGTGTGTGTGTGTGTGTGTGTGCTGTGGCTGTGTGTTTGTGTCACAGCTTGTGGTTCGGTCACAAAGGACCAGGGAGGAACTACTCCTTCAATAGCCTTCCTCTTGCTTCTTCTTCCCCCACCTCTCTCTCTCTCTCTCTCTCTCTCTCTCTCTCTCTCTCTCTTTCCTCCTCTCCCTCCCTCTCCCCCTCTCCCCCTGCAACAAGAGGTCATCACAGATCCAAAATGTAGACCCATCTGAAAAAGACCTGTGGAACCCTGACCCTGCTTGAGTCATAGTCAAGTAGGAGTCATATTGGCAGTCAAAGACCCTAACCCAACCCAATTAGAGGGAATGGGCCAGACTCAGGTCACAGGTCACAGGTTAGGTCACAGGTTAGGTCTCAAGGGGACCTCTACCCTGAGCCCTATGTCACCTATTCATTATGGACCTCCACAGCTAGAGGGGCATCACGCTGCTAAGACCCTCACATGGAAACAATTCTTATGTCTCTCCTCTCCTCTCCTCTCCTCTCCTCTCCTCTCCTCTCCTCCTCTGTCTCTGTATTTAAACTCCATAGAGCGGCACTTACTCATCTCAGCCTATGAATAGATAGAGGTTCATTCCTTTCCCCGCCTCTGATTCAGGGCAGAGGCAGGTGGAGATAAGGGCTAATAAGTGTCCTGGGCAAAGGGTCGGTGCACGGTCCACTGGGGGAGAAGAGGGGAGGACGCTTGTAGATCTTGGGCATGGGAGAGAGGTATGTCTGGTCCTGTACCAGGGGGACAGAGGGGAAGGATGAGAGTGAAAGAAAAGGGAGGGAGGGAGGGAGATGGGGCACGGCGAGCAGCGATGGGAGCGAGTGGGTGACAAGGGAGGACAGAGGTGGAAGAGTGGGTGACAATAACACCTGTACATCTGGTGTAAATGGGTAAGTCTGCCCTCTGTTAGCAGCCACAGACACCAGAGAGCGAGGGAGAGGGGAGAGAGGGGAGAGAGGGGAGGGAGGGCATCTGAAAGAGAACATCTGGAACAAGGGAGAAAAAAAGGTGGGAACAGGGGAGAGGAAACGCTACGGGGAAACCAGACAGAATGGTGTGAAGTGATAGTGGGAGAAGAGATGGAGACAGAGGAAGAGTGGAGAATAGCAGCTTTTCTTTCTTCCTCTCATTCTCTCTTTATTTCTTGAATTTCTCCCTTTCTTTCCACAGGGGTAAACCATTGAAGTGACTCCTCCCACTGTTCTGGATCAGTGTTACCCCACAGTAAACAATCAATTCAGTGATGTCATCTCTTTTTGAAGGGCTTCATTTCTGTCAGTCTATAACTATAACTATCTATCTATGCACAGGCACCGTAGCTGCCAGAGTGAGTGTGGCGCATACCAACAGTCTCTCCACAATATCCCCCCGAAAAGCATCAGTGCAGAGAGGAGAAGCTGAATTTGAGATGAAAGAGTAGAAGTGATGGAGGTTGAGGTGTAGGAAAAGTTATTGGGTGAGTTTAAAAATGGCCACATTCTAAATGGCCAGAGTAAATTGAGACCAACGGGGTTGGAAAATAGGACACATAAATTTAGGCCTCTGCATCACTCTCTCTCAGTCTCTCTCTCTCTCTCTCTGATGCGCTCTCTCTCTCTCAGTCTCTCTCTCTCTCTCTCTGATGCGCTCTGTCTCTCTCTCTCTCTCTCTCTCTCTATGTGCTCTCTCTTTCTTGCACTCACTCTCTCCCACTAAGGGGGAACACACACAGTGAGCTGTCACATTTTCTAAACCAGGACAATAAGAAGGGAGGGAGGGAGGGAGGGAGGGAGGGAGGGATGAGTGTTGGACCATTTCCTTCCTTTACCAAATCGCACCGTGCCAGGAAACCAGATTCACGTCCTGAATGTGAATGAAAGACGTCGTCGAGTCTAAACCTCCTCACATATTCAGATTATAATCACTGTTTTTTTCCCTTCTCCACCTACAAGGCTTGGGCTGAACCTCCACACACACACGAGCACTGAGTGTGTTTCAGTCACAGTTTGCTCAGAGGGTAACAGCATCTTGAGTACTTGCGTCACCGCCTGTGCAGTTCGTCACCGGGGGCTGAAATTTGTCTGCCGCTTCTCGGCTCGTCCCTGAATCTGGTCATCAATCTACCAGCGCAGATTGTGACAATGTCGCAATAAAGAGAGGAAGCCAGCGGTTATGAATATGCAGACATGGAACCCAGTCAGAGTCGGCTTGGTGTCTTATTTTCAGCGGTGTGTGTGAGTTTGCTGCTTATCGTGTTCAGAACAGAGTCTAACCACACCAGCAGGTGGGGGTGATGATGTCATATCCAGATTTACATATTCATGGAGACTTTCAAACACGTGTCTGGGGAGAAGGTTTAAAGTCTGCAGTATGAATGTAGATGTGTTTTGGCGTTGTTGTCATTAAAGGCCGGCTCCTCCTGCTTCCTTTTCCTTAAACATTATTACTTATTTATTTTATTCATCTCTTTATTCGTTTTATAATTCATGAATGTGTTTATTGTTTTCTGTTTTCACTTTATTAAAATAATTTTTACCCCAACTCCTGCTGAATTTTATTATTGTTTTCCCATCTCAGACTTCATAATTATTGGATGATTTTCTTTCTTTTGTTATGTTGTATAAATTCATTTATGCTTCCAATATTACTTGCAACTTGTTTTTTTAATATTCTTTTAATTTCCTGCCCTTTATCCGTCCATGCTGCTCTTTTTCCAACCAAACTCCTTCCTGTTCTGTCTTGATGGAATGCCAGATGTTGAAGTTGTGATATGGAAATCAAATTGGAATGATTGATGGATTGATGGACACAGGTGTAGGATTGAGAACAAGCAAATGGAACAAACCTGATCTGAAAGGTTTACTGCCCCTCACTGGACACAGCCTAATCCAAGAGTGAAGGAGATCATTATGGAGGAGAGTGATATGAAAGAGCGGGACACAGAGAGAGCAACAGAGAAAGACCAAACCAAAAAAGAGAGAAACGGGGGGGAGGGGGCAGAGGGACGCTCGCTTTTAATTCTGTTATCGTTTACAAATGCTCTTAATTGCGTCGATGTTTTAGGCAGCGCTGCCAAGCTGAACAGCACATTACATTAATAGAGTGCAGGACCTCAGTGATTACTACAACAATAGGTGCAATTGCGGGACAGTAATTGGGAATATAAACGCAAGCACATTTATTTTCAACTGGATTAGAACCACTAGAGGACACGGGGAACGTTCCACATTCAGAAAAAGACAAAGAGAAAAGGCCGCTTCTCCAAAGAATTAGAATAAATGTGAAGGCAAGGCGGAAGAAGGCAGCGGGCGTGGACGTTGCGGACATCAGACGCGCCGCTGAATTCAACCCCTGAGCTGTGATTAAGTGGTTCAATTGGCACACTTCACACAAGCACGCGCACACACTCACACACACCCTCTGCAACAATTATCTACGGGCACAGTTCAACACCGATCCAATGCCGTCATCAAGCCTGTTTCCTCTAGAGAAAGAGCAGGATTATGTACACACAGTTAGGACACAGTTGAACGTGAAGTCATGAGTTTAGTTCTACGTGTTCCCCCGCCTGCATGCCTCTGGGTGCTTTCTCACATCAGTTCGCTGCCAGCATGATGTCGCCCCATCGTGTGAAGATGCTGAGAGAATGTGGTGGAGATAAACGTGCAGCTCGTCGACAAAAATTGATTTTCCAAGGCCTTACAGTCATGAGATAAGGTTCAGCTCTCAGTGTGGCGTGCACCATGTCTATCTGCACACTGCTGAAGGAAGAACACGGGGGATCTACTTTGTAAAAGCTTCCATGTTGGACTACAGACACATCGGGTGTTCGCTTTATTTGAGCCTTTACTCAAAAACAACCACAGAAGGTCAAAGATCATTTTCCTTTCATATTTAATTTATATTTCAGGTTTGCTTTGCACCTAAATACAAGAATAACAAAAACGATAAAATCAGGATTATCAGAGAACTGGGATCAAGAATCACAATCAATAAATAATCAATCAGCAATACCGAATCCTAAGTGTATTGAAAATCTTGGCTTCCATTAGAGTGCTGTCTGTTAGAACATGGATAGACTAATTGCCGTTGTAGTAGGAATGTGTGTGGGCATGTGTGCGTCTGCCTGCATACAGTGTGTCCATGTGTATGTGTGTGTGTGTGTGTGTGGAGAATGTTATTCATGTATTAATTTCCCCGGGGTCATCGGGGTTGGCTGCTTTTCCTTTTTTGCATTAATTGCCGACGATCTTCCATTTGAACTGTGAGCAGAAGAGGAAGCGGCGGTATCTCCGTCTGCATCTACGGCGCCGACGCCACAGATTAGCTGGCTGCTTATGTTATGTAGTGGCCCTGGGGTGAGCGGAGACAACTAGAGCTATTTGTACCGCGACAAAGCCAAACCTTGGAGACAAGCTGAGGAGAATGTCTCAGTGTGTCTTGATAATATGAGCATGAGCCAGAGCTTTAGATCAAGGAGATTGTTTCTGAGGAGCAACAGTCGGAGTGGAGCGAGAAACAACGGCTGACAAAGGAGAGGCCACTACATCCACGTTGGCAAGGTAACCGCACACAATGAAATAGATGCACACACAGATGGACAAAGACGCACACACATGCACGTGCACAAGCTGGAACTGTTGGATGCCTTCCCTCTCCTGTCCTGATCTCCTCCTCCTCCTCCTCCTCCTCCTCCTCCTCTTTTATCTTGTCCAGTCTTTCACAGATGTGGCTGCAGCTGCACTCCATCCATCTTTCCCTCCGATTTTACTCCATTTACACCCCGAGCAACCAGGAAGCTGAACATCAGCTCTGTTGGATAGATGGTGACACACCTGCTTACTGCCCTCCCCGCACACACAGACACACACGCTCCATGTCACTCTCTCTCCGTCCTTTCCATCCCTCCTCCTCCTCCTCCTCCTCCACCATCTTCTTCACTCCTTGTTAATTCCAGAGTCAACCAGCTTCCTCCTTTCCTGCCCTTCATCTTTTTTAACTCTCCTCCTTTCACACAACTTCCTGTTTGACCTCCACACTAACAGTCTCTCATTAGAAGAAGACTGTAGCAGTCTTACAGGGAGGAGCCACAGGTCTCAGGTCTCAGGTCTGTGTGTGTCTTCCACCCGAGCGATTCCCTATCAGCTCTGATCAGACGGCGGCGTCACACTCGCTGCAGGAGAAAATGTACTTTCTGAGGCGAGGCGGAAGAAAGCTCAGAGCTGAAGTGCAGAAATAAATGGAGGCTTTCTTTGCGGCGGACGTGCGAAGGTAAAAGAGAAGCGGCGGGTTAATTGGTGACGCATCGTTCTGCTGATAACGCCGCTTGTCTCTGGTTATCCTCTCGTCTCCGTCGGACTCGGTTGTATTGTCTTCCTGTCCCTTCATTGTGCTCGTCCATTTTAAACGACTTCTTTTATTTCAAACTTTATGCCCTCCACTCCAGAGGATCCATCTCATGCCGTTTATCTTCTGTTCTTCCTCTAAATTCATCCCCTCTCCAGCCGGCTCCAAAATGTTGTAACCTCCTCCTTCCATATCTCTCCCTGTTATTATCCTTCACTGGATGTGTCCTGAAAAGGGAGGAGTTGTCCCTCCAACTGGCAGCATTTGGCCTTCAGTACTGAGGTGCGTGTGTGTGTGTGTGTGTGTGTGGATAAACACCTCATATTGCCTATTTCCTAGTCTGTGTCTCTGGTTTTCATGGAGCCCCATCCAGCCCCTCGCTGCTCCTTCTTCAGCTCCATAACTCAACCTTTTCATTTCCTCCGTCTCGCTCTCTCTCTGGATGTTTTTAACCTCTCCTCCCCTCTGTCCCCTCTTTCACAAGAATTTCTTCCGCGCGATCTCCCGCTCTCTATCTCCCTCTCTCTCTCCTCTCTCTCTCCCCTTTGATCCTCCTCCAACATGTTTTTGCCACTCTTTTGTCTCAGCCCATTAGGCAGAGACACAAATCCGTTTGGAGACGGGGCTTTAGCGCGGCCCGGTCCCCGCTCTCATGGGTCCCGGTGCAGCCAGGAGGAAGTTCTCAGGAGAGGGTGGATCCATTTAAACCTCTGCCGCAAAACACAGCTTCTCTCTGCTGCCTGGTGCACTAAGGCATGTGTGCTTAATGAATGATGTCTTCCCTGCACGCACACACACACACACACACACACACACACACACACACACACACACACAGCCTGATGCCTCCCTCCTCCCTCCCCCCACAGCATCCCTCCCCCCTCTGCATCCCTACATCTTTTCCATGCAATAAAACACAAACATAAATTTCCCAATGTAATGAATCCGTGCATCAGGAGGGCAGTTGGAGAGAAATGAAAGATTTATGTGTGTTAAGGATACAGCACATCTACCAGGGGGCGGGGCTTAGTGACAGCTGAGGCTGGAGTGCAAGGGAAGGAGGAAATGCAAGTTTAAGCTTTGATGCAAGTGTGTGTATGTCAGTATTTGCAGGTGGCAATGTATCCATATTGCTGCGTCATGGCTGAAAGCAACAACAACAACAGGAGCGGCTGCAGAGGTGAAAAATCAGTTAGCGTTAGCAGCGCTGACGGCCTGACGTGCCGCTGGCATACGGTCGTACACACAGACCTTTAGATGGGACCGGACGTCTCCCTGCCATTTCTCCCCTTGGAACACTAATGAGAAGGAACAGAGAGACGAGCTTAAACAAAGGCCGGCGGCCTCGCCGTGTCACCGCGACTTATGTCCCTGCTGCTACAGCGACCTGTTGACACCGAAGGTCAGCAGACGAATGTGAGGACAAAGAGACAGAGACAGCGATCACTGAGATAATTGAGGCTGATGCTCTGAGATAACAGGAGGCCCCGTGGTCAAAGAGGGAAATTGAACTACAGACAGGGGTTTCACTCACATTACAGCTCCACTTTATCGGATGCGGTTGTATCTACAGAAAGACGCAGCTGCTCTAAGTCTGCTCTGCTCTCTACTGGCTGGTTATGTCACTGGCATCCGCTCTGTTGGCATTTTGTCTTTGCTCTTACTCTGTCTGTCTGTCTGTCTGTCTGTCAGCAGCCAGCATTAATACTGATGCAGTACGGTAGCAGGAGATGAGATTCAAACCCCTTATTACAGCCAAAACTCCTCTGTTTGCTTGTTGTAAAGACGGCGATGCTATGGATTTATGGAGGACACATATTAATAGTGAAGTGATAAATCTGGAATATTTCTACCGTGCCAAAAGGATCATATCTGGGTAAAGACAGCACTGAGGCATGATGACGTAATGATGCGTCTGCATAGCAACCACAAAGAGAGGAAGCTAACAAGCATGGAGGGTGACACCTGATCAACCTGGTGAACACCTGGGAGGTCACAAGTGAGGTGAGGAGGGGGGCCACAGAGACCAGAACAAGCAGGCACAGCTCAGCTACAGCATGAGCGTTAAGCTAGCTGTACTCCCGGTGGAACGACTTAAGCAACGCAGTGACTTTGAAACGACGTGTTACGATCAGAAACCCAACTTATCACAGAAGCTCAACCTGAGACACCACATTCTGACCAGATAGTATTTTTTAAGACAGTTTAGAAGTGACAATGCTGGGACCATGGACCTAGCAATGCTAACCAGACTGTAACTTATTTCCTGAGGAGCTCATAGTACTGAAAGTGCTTTAACAGGATTTGCTTGAGTGATCCGCTCAAACTGCACGAAGTCAAGTTTCCTCTGTGATGCTAATGTGATACTTAAAAATACTCATAGGAAATCATAGTCTGTCACAGATCAGAACTCAAACCATCAACTGTGAAGGCTTTGTGTTCCAGAGAAAAGGAAAGGCACAGATATGTGTGAGTGTGTGGGCCGTGTGGTTCAGTCTGGGCTCTCCTGGCTAAAGAGACGTGTTTTGTGTTTGCACAGAGCACAGAGCAGTGTCACCGACCAACACTGGCCTGCCCATATCAAAGTGACCCCTCAGCCCTCCTGCACACACTCCTGTGGACAGGGAGCAGCATCTGTTCTTACATAACTGCTGTTTCAAAGTGAGTGAGGTCTCCTACCTTGGCAGCCATGATCATAGAGGAGCCCCCACGGACCCCGAGGATGGGGATATGAGTCTGGGCTGAGATGAAGTCCAGGATCTGGGCGATGGCCTCTTGGTCGGTGTCATCCCCAAACACCACACCCTGCAGCCAGTGCTCCGTCATGAGGTCGCAGATGCTCTTGATGATGCTCTTAGGATCGGTCTCGTTCATGGTCAGCACCTCCACGTTCGGCGCCATGTGGAGGAAGTCGTCCTTCTCCCGGGCCCCGGCCAGTGCCATCTCGCTGGAGTTGCCCACCAGGACCACGGCGATGCTGAGGCCGCGCAGGATGTTGGGCAGCGCCAGGTGGTGGGGTGGGGGCTGGGGGATGGGGATGTAGTGGCCGCCTCCTCCCCCGCCCTTGTCTCTGCGTGAGTGGCAGGCCGGGGGCAGGTGGAGCAGGCAGAGCAGCAGGAGGAGGAGGGAGACGCACAGAGAGGTGCCGGTGCGGCTGTAGAGCGACGGAGGCGGGGGCGGACGGAGGAGTCGCACTTGCCTCTCTTGCTCCTGGGGTGCTGAGGGGGCGGAAGGGGTCCCGGCACGGTCGCCAACGGGGAAGGAGCTGCGGTAGCCGCAGAAAGGCATGGTGGAGGAGTGTGAGAGTAATACCTGTAGAGACAGAGGAAAACAGAAGATAATGTGAGGAAATAATGAATAAAGGAAGGAGGGAGATGAACATGAAGGGGTTAACTTGGGCGACTAACATGAGCTGCCGGGATGCTACATGTATGAATCAGTGCATATCAATGTCAGGCCAAAGAAATGGGGCAGAAAAGGAGGCTTTAAACACTGAGAGGGGTGGGAGATGAGGTCATGCTCCACACACATGAATAGTGCATCAACACAAACACAGATACATGGCATGATGCTGTATGGTTTACATATAACCTCAAATCCATCCATTATTTATGCGGAGTGTTCCGAGGCGGTGTAGAGGTATTTATTATGGAGGGCATGAACCGATCCTCCAGAGGAGAAGCTGGCGTTCTGACAGGGCAGGGCGGGGAAGGGGGGAGATGGAAGGAAGCAAAGAGACAGAGAGAGAGAGAGAGAGAGAAAGGGGAAAACAGAGAGCAATCAGTCATGAGAGGGAATGCAAAAGAGCGGGAGAGGCGAGGAGGAGGAGGAGGAAAAGACGGGTTTGCGCCAAACTTCAGCCGACTGACAAACTGTCTGGGGCGAGATGAGTGACACGCCGATCCGACTCACGGGCCAACAGGCTGACACCCAAATTGATTAGGTGATTGACAGCAGGGGCGCTCGGAGCAACCGGCGAGGCTTTCACACGATACCCAACCCTTCCCTCAACCCTCGTTGGCCTAGTTTGGCGCCGACACTCGTTTGCTGTCCGTCTCTTCATCCGTCCGCGTCCCTCTCCCACTCTCCACTTGACCGTACATCGCTCCCCCTCTCCCTCCTCTGTGTGCTCATTTCTTCAGCTTTTTAAAAAATGTATTAATAGGGATGCAGAGGGAGGGCAGACGGGCCGAGAAAAGAAGGAGAGAAAGAATGATCGAGATGTAAAGAGCGGAGAAAGAAAGAGAGAGAGAGAGAGGTGGGAAGTAGGTATGAAAAGGAAAAACAAGGTGTGTGTTCTCTGTGTGTGGGAGTCCTTGTTATGTTAAACAGCATATAGTTGTTGTGGGTGTGAGTGTGTGTGTGGGAGAGATGTTTACTGAGGTTCTATTGGCAGAAGGACCCAGGACAGAGGAGGTGTAGTCGCAGAAGCTTATAAAAAATATATTGTGATTCTCATCGTTGTTTACGACTGGTTGTCCTGAACACGGCAGATGGAGGACGGAACAAAGGAGAACAAAACACTAAAACAATACACAGCCCACGAAATTGACAGCTAATGAGAGAGGAAATGACAGAGAGGAAGAAAGAGCGAGAGGGAGATTGAGAGAGGGATAAAGGGATGTATGCCAAGATGACAAAACAACTTCTTCAGGGAAAACTAATTGCTTGAGCTTCGTCAGCTCTAATTACAGGTCCCCATGTTAATAGTCAATTGCACACTGCTCTCCAGGAAGAAGGGAGAGGTGGGAGGGAAGGAGGGAGGGATAATGAGAGAGAGAAAGGGGGAGTGGGAGGAGAGGAGAGGAGAGAGAGAGTGGGAGAGAAAGTGTAAACCATGGAGGACCTTGGTGAGAAGCATGAAAGATGAGCGAGAGATAAGAGAAGAAACAGAAAAGGACACGAAGAGAGAGGGAGAGAGGAAAGAGATGAGAGAGGGATGGAAGAAAAAGAGGAGGAAGCTGAGGGAGGAGCGAGAGGGTGAGAGAAAGAGAGAGGCAGCGAGGTGCCCTCTTTGAATCTGGACTTCTCTGGCAGCACTCTGTTTCCATGGCAACAATTAAAATAGGCCTACATGCACACACATACAAATGAAGTTGATGGACACGGAGATACATGAACACACACACACACCAGCAGACACTGACACACACACACATTCACGCACATTCACACACACAATAAGTAATAGGTATTGATCGTGTAAACGCTAAGACGTTGTCATGGATGCGGTCCCTGCATCCTTGCAGTATAGAATAGATACGTTACACACTGATTCCTCTCATGCATTAATTAGCATAGAGAACTTTGATCTCACACACACACACACACACACACACACACACTAACACCAGGGAACAGATTAGATCAGCCAACGTGCTGTGTAACTCCAATGATCTTTCAGAGAGATGAGGTCATTAAAAAGTCCCACAGTGAGTCGGAGCATGGCTCATAAAGAAACACAATGGTGTGTATTAAAGTGTAGACTACAGGAGTGAGGTCGTGACCCTAGATGACCTCATCTCCCCGTCAGCCCGCCCTCACGTCTCACCCACCATTTGCTCTATTAGCCACACCAGCGCACACAGCAGCTACATCAGTTACACACGGGTGGAGTGCACAGCAGATCGCCTCCACCAAAGTCCAAACACACACACACACACTTCTCTCTCTTTAACCTTTAATTGCAATGGGAAAAATGGAATTTGTAAGAAACAATTGTAAAACATCTCACCATAGTTAAAGGTTTTTTTGGAACAGTTCTCTTGTTAAATTGGATTCTTTTCCTTTATATAATACTTGTCCATATTCATAGAAGATGTATTTAGGCAAGGTGACTTTAAATACCCAAGACAATCATGAAAAACTTATAAAGGAAATCCCTTGTTTGGGTCGTCAACCTTGTATTCCCTCATAACGACTGCACGCTCTATTATTGTACCGACTCAAAAGGAGCCGTCGGCCAATTAGGCAGGAACACAGCGTTTCAGGTTGTTACCCACCTCAACCAAACAACAGCAGTACTAAGTGGGCCCACATGGACGGTAAACAGGGTAATAGTCATTAATGAACGTCGGGGCTAACATGGCTCATATTGTGTCGGGGAGTGGACAGAGCAGAGGATATGAGCCATGATGCAGACATAACAGCCCTGTAATTGGCCTCCCTCTCTTAAGTTTATTTCGGCAGCTATAAATCACATAATTAGAACTAAAAGCGAGTCCAGGGCCGAGCTCTGCGTGTGTCAAACGCAGACCTGCTATTAGAGGGAGGGTCATTATGTAGACCTGGATAGAATAAACTCACACATTACAGAGCAATCACAAAGCAAAGTTACCTCTCCTGTCAATCAAAGCACCGGATTAGCCTTTACAGAAGAACACCTGGCCGCCTTTAATGCCACTGAACAACACTCCGGAACTTTCTGATCTGATGGTGTTGATTTAGTTTGAAACTGACTCACCGGCGGGCAGAGTAAAACAATATTACAAGCTTTATTCAATCCTCCAGCCTTAAGTTGGCCCAGGTCACTGTACTGCATTGTGATTAGAAGAGAAATCAGCCGGAAAAGTCATCGTACTTGGAAATGTAAAAGAAAAGCGATGTTCCAAACTGCAAACTCATTATTAGCGGTTCTGATGAATATTCATGTGGCCTGTCTGTGCTGCCTATTGTGGAGGTGGAAGGTGGTGTGCGTGTGCGTGTGCGTGTGCGTGTGCGTGTGTGTGTATATGTGTGTGTGTGTGAGAGAGAGAGAGAGAGGGAGCTAGAGGGAGTATGATTTGGACCCGTGTCTGTACATGATGTTCTGAAGCAGCCACTCACTCACAGCCCCCTCACCAAAGCAGGCCAGCCGGGCATTTCAATCACATGTTCCTCTGAGTCTCCGTCTCCTGGTATAAAGGATTCTATTTCCAGAGAACACTGAAGTACATCACACTCTCCCTTCAAGACCAACTCTCCTCCTCTCTTTCATTTTAACTCTATTTATCCCCTTTCTCTCTCTCTCCGGTTTATCATTTTGTCACTTCAAACAATACTTCCTCTCACTACTCCCACTTCCTCTGGCGCTCACACACCCGCTCCTCGCGCTCCTCTCATTATGTGGTAAGTGTCAGGTTTATCCACGACATTATTTGCATGAAAAACCGCAGGACAAAAGGCGAGCGGCGACGATTTATTGCCCGGTTTGATATTTAGGGGGACGGCAAAAAAGACAGCGAGCGGTATCTGGATCTCTCTGGGTGACTTGAGACGCTCTGTGATGCATGAGCATTATCTTCAGTGCTAAGTCAGGCATGCTAATTGAAATGAGAATTCCATGTCGAGATGGGTCACAAATCAGAAGCAGCGGGAGAAGAAGAATAAATACCAGAAATTGGAACGATAGCCCATTATGTCAAGCCCGCAGACACTTCAGGCTACTTACTAGTATAATGCTATTGTCAGCGTTAGCCTGTGAATTCATTATGAAGACGAGATGAACAGGTGAGGAGGAGGAACAGAGTGTGGCTTCAGTCTGCTTAACTCTTCTCAAAAGAATCTTTGGCACCACTTGTGCTAAACCATTAGCGTTCGTTTGTCATGGCCACACCATTATGTAACCGCTTAATACTGACATATGATGGAAGGGAATGTTACCCTGACGTCCTCTTTGACCGCACAGCAGCAGCAGTGAGACTAGAGGGGCGACCAATCACACAGCCTGAGGAACTGCCATGCATGGGACTAAACCAAGTCACCATTCGTGTTCTTGCCTTTCTGTTTTGGTCTCCAGCAACTCCTGCCAGAAACACCTGACCTTCCATCCAATCTCTCTACCTGCTCATACAGAGGGGAGGAGCCTGTTCCAGCAGTCATTAGAATATAAATGGTCTGTGATGCTCGGGCCAGGAACTATTTAAATTAGTGTAAGGGAACCAAACCAGCCACGCCGACTGTGAGGGGAAAACAGGCAACTGCTGAAAAATGATGATACTTGAGATATGGAATGATGGCGGCGTGTGCAGGGCGAAGAGTGGCTCAGCAGTGAGCGCTGCTGCCTCACAGCAACACGGTCCAAGGGTTTAGCCGCCCAGCAGGGGAGGGAGGGAGCTTGCATATTTCTCCCGGTGTGTGTGTGGGTTTCCTGCGCGTGTTCCATTTACCACCCACTGTCCAAAGACACCGGCTGGAGACTAAATTGCATCCAGGTGTTATATGTGAATGTGGTGTCTGTCTCTATATTCTAGCTCTGTGAGGAAGCTGTGGACCTGCTGATGGAGTATCGAGCGCAAGTTGAACTCCACTCCCCTGTGACAATGAAGAGCTCAAGCAGGTAGAGAAAATGGAGGACTGGTGGATGATAGAGGTGTTGGGAGATGACAGTGACTTCTAGCGCACAGTGTTGATGATTACTAGCGACGCCTCTGCTGTAATTGTGTGTGTGTTTGTGTGCATCCTGATGTGCAGCGGCTGGTCCTGCTGGAGAGAAGCAGTAATCACAGATGGATTCATGCTCGACCTATTGAGACAGCCTGTCCACATTATGTTCCACTATTTTTTGTCAGACAAATTGTGGCTCTTCTCCGGCTGAGACTCATCAAAGCAATCCAAAGGTCTGAGTTTGATTTCTGAGCCATCTTGACTGAGCAACAGAACATTTATTCAGTTTGATGCTTGATAACTATTCTTATTTTTGCCTCACACTGTATGTCGGTCAGTTGAACTGCAACTGCCATCATAATCTGCCTCTATAAAGTCATAACTCTGCCTTTATGGGAGCGATGTGCTGTAATAAAGGCATTCTTCTGTTTGTTCTGGGGGAAATTAAGGAGCCTGGGATACAGAAGCCAAATGAACAGAAGCCAGGTGCAGGCAGTAAATGTCATTATAATCATTCTGTTTGTAAACGCATTAAGAGCCCCCAAATCCAGAGGAAGTGGGTGAGAAGTTGACATAATGTGACAAAGAACAGTTGACCTATAAACACTGGCAGAGGGCCGAACTCCCGACAGTAGATCAAGAGCCGGACGCAGGAAGGCAGAACCCTGAGACAAATCATGCCGCTTTCCCAATTAGGAGACGGTACCAAACGGCTAGACTGTGATGAATTAATAAACTGATGTGAATCGTAAAATTCACACTGGCTCTCTGCCAAAGGTCTGTGACTGGATCTACAGTGTGTGTGTGTGTGTGTGTGTGCGACTGGATGTGAAGAGGCCGTGGCAGTCATCCTGTAAATGCTGGACCAGATCAATGTTTTAAAGGAGGTGAGGCTCTGGACTGTACCAACTGGAGGCATGGACACAACTGCTGCTCTTTACAACTTCCCCTCCTTTGCTAACTTCCCAATAGAGCGCCCCCTGGCTGAAGAAACTCTACATGGATGAGGTGGCTCACTGGGCATTGGACATTAAAAATAGTCTCCTGTTTAATCAGTGAGCTTTGCACAGATTACAGGCCGGTGCTTGATTTAAAGGGAGGGACAGGAGACATTGAAAAATCAGAAAGCTAGAGAGAGGGCGATCCTGGCGACCTCAGAGGCGTGGATCAACTTTAATCATCTGAATGTGCCGCCCGCAAATGGAGTTAAGGGCCCACGCATCTCCACTCTGGATACACTCAACTTTCCCTGCTGATCTTTGGACAGAAGCAGCCCCACTTCTGAGTGTTAGATCAGATGTTGGTGAGGACAAACACATTTGCTTTCAATGGAGTGACTGTGATACAAATGCCTGAGCTCCAAGCAGCTGTTACTGGCAGCCTCCAGGTCACAGAGTTGGTCAGAGAGACTCCATGCTGGCCCAGGATGTTCCCACAGCGCCGTGTGAGAGGACGTGTGTGGCAACATCACAGCCTGCAACTCACTTGGAACATTTCCTGGACAGAAACAATAAGGATGTGACATGTTTTCTCATGGTCTCCACAGATGTGGCAGCTGTTAAAAGAGTACAGCAGCCTGCAGCTGGTCGATGATGAGCCGGTCTCATCACTGAGGGACTAAGGGACTGAAACGCTGTGCCCCAAACACAACACACACAGCTCCATTAAACCAGGATCACTCCAGAATAAAGTTTTGCCTCTGCTCATGTGTGCCCATCTGTGCTCTGTGCGTGTGCGGGCATACAGGCTGGGGTGTTCTCCTGTTGTTAACATCGACTGTTTACTTTTGCATATCAAGCCTCCAACAGGACACAAAGGCACTTTCACACTTCAGATTGACAAATGTGCTTTGACAACACTCCCAGAGATAAGCACTCGGTCTCCAGGATCTCTCCCAGGGACACATTTCTATTTACACCTACTCCGCCTCGCCGAACAGACGCTTAATCTTCTCCATGATTTGTGGCTTCACCACTCAAATCCCTTTCTCCACTCTGTTCTTTACTCTTCTTCTCTCATCAGTTTGCTCTCTTTTTCCCCCAACTTTCCATCTACTTCATTTGATTTACTCGCCTCCTCTCTCCTCAGCTGCCTTGCATCAGCATTCATGTTTGTGTCTCTGTTTCGCGGTGAGAGAGCTTCACAGCCGTGTGAATGCAGCAGACTGTATTGTCTCTTGACAGGTAAAGCCAGGGAGAGGGGAGCATTGAGCATGGAGCGACCCCCCCCCCCCTTGCCAATAACAGCAGCGTAATCACTTTGCATGTGTTTTATTGTCAGCTTTTCACAGATTAGAGCCTCTATAATCTGTCCTCCTCCATCCATCTCATTCCAAGCTGTTATTTTTGGCACTGGGATTCTGCCTTTTTGGATTAGTCGGAGTGCAAGTGTTTTTCACTTTGTGCAGTTGTGTGTGGTTGTGTGTGTGTGTGTGTGTGTGTGTGTGGTTGTGTGTGTGTATTAGTGGGAAACAACGAGGCTGTGTAGGTGCATCATCTAAATGTATTCTCAAGTGGAAAATTGTTTTCTTAAAGGACGACACTGGAATACAGCTCAACATCTGCTCTTCAGATGAAATGAAACATCTCATTGGTTCATCTGAACACAAGGAAATAAGGTGTATTCAACCCAATACTGACCTAATAATCACTTTCAGTCCAAACAGAGAAGAAAGGTAGCAGTCGTAAACCACCTGATCCTGTTCTGCATTGACAGAATCAGCTGACTAACAGTTAGTTTGGAGTTGGCCTGGATGAATCTGCCTTGCTGGTAAACTCAAAGGAACAAACCTGAGAAGTCGACCAGAACTGCCAATGAGCTTTGAAGTCTTAACCACCTGGTTTCTGGCAGCATGGTTCAGCCTGAATGTGTGCAGTCTGCAGGCTCTCCCATTCATGCTTGGGTTTCTTCTGGGTGCTCAAGTTTAACCTCCAGTTTCCAGTTTAATGCTTGGGTCATTGCCCTTTGGATCGACTTAATGCTGGTCTAATAATAATAAAGGTCTGATACAGCATTGGCATCATGGCATCATGGCACGTTTCAAACATTTAGAAGCCTAAAGGTGAAGCAACAGTCAGCCTTCAGTCGTCATTGTCGGTTCTTTGTCATTCATATCAGCTCAGCTCGCACATTATAGGAAGCCTGTCTCACCTCAGGCTGAATATTGACTGATGAGTTTCATTTTCATCAATTCTGTTTCTAATTTTACACATCTCCATTAATCCTAGGTGTGTGTGCACAGGGAGTTCTGTGGTTAGTGTGTGTGTGGGTAGACACATGTCAGTATCAGAGGCTTTATTCTGACATTAGAAGTGTTGCCCATGATGCTGGCACACACACATTATGAAGACCCCCTTCTTTTTGTGGTATTTTTTTTTTAACGTGATCATTACAGTTCTCCTGCAGAAGCACGGCTGCCTCTGCTGTCTTTCTAGCTGTCTTCCCAGGCTGATGCGTCTTCCCACAGAGAGACGATGATGAGACACCCCGCAGGGAAAATGACATGTAAGAGTGTCGCTCCAAACAATGTCCCTGAGATCCAATCCCACCCGGGGCTCAACCTGAGAGAGACGTTCAGACGGGAGAGGAGCAGCAGCATTACATACAAACAAAGACAAGCAGGTCGTCCACAGACGTGCTGCTGCAGCCTGGATACACACACACACACACACACACACACACACAGACAGTTTGTCAGACTGGCTGGCACACCAGAGATCCAACCACAACAGGAACAGACAGGCACACACACACTGCCACAGGTAAACAGCCAGGCATCGTGGGTGGCATCAGAGGAAAAGCCAGCTTTCCTAAACAGTCAAATTGGAATGTCTGCTCTACATGTACTCCACATTAAAAGGGCCGTGGTTGCTCTGGATAATAAGGCCACGTCCCGACCAGCAGCAGCTCTGTGGCAAACACACGGGGCTCAGCCGGTACGGTGTGTGTGTGTGTGGCAGCAGGATGCACGTTAGAGGGATTATCAAACGTCACACACCATCAAACAAATGTCACACAAAATAATGTTCTCCAGATGCACAGGGAGAGAAAAACAGCAAACCCTCAAATCAAATCTACCTGAAGTGAAACGAGCAAAACCACAACAACAAACCAGTGAGAGCCATAATTCAAAAAGGAGACTTATTATAGTGATTTCCAAGTCTTATTCTTTGTGTTGTGTTTGCGACCTTTGCAGTGCTTTAATGTGCATGATGATGATGATGATGATGAAGTCTCCTCTGACTGGCCGGCTGCATCAGGCCTCAGGCGTCACCCACAAACTGCACAATCCAATCGCCACTCAACACTCCCTCGCCGGGGCTCACACTCGGCGGGTGTGTGTGTGTGTGTACGCATGTGAACTCAAGTGTGTGACAAACAGATGTGAACAGGATCAAAGGCAGTTCACCACCGATGGGTTTGTCTCACTGGATGCATTTTCTGAGAGTGTTACAGCCAAGTCCAAGTATCTCAAACACAATGTTGTCATGGAAACGCCTGAGGAGCCCGTGTGTTTTGATGCAGAGCTGCAGACTTTTGTAAGTTGAAAATATACCATCCTGTTCTCCGACAACACAAAACTCCCACTCACAACGAGGTCAGAACAAGTGGTCGGCTACACAACGGCGTCCTTTCACCTGCTACCGATTCAGTGCCTTGCTCGAGGACAGGTTGAGCAGGGCAGACACTGCAATACTTAGTAAGTCAAACTTCCAGCGGCCCAGAGGAGAACTTCCAGCCAGAGGGAGGAGTAGCCTCGGCTGCACTGTGAGCTACAGCCTAGGAAGCGTTCCCTGCTTCTTTCATCTTTTGAAGTGATGCTAGGACGTGAGGGGTTCATCCTTAGTCCCTACTGTGCCAGTCTGATGTCATATCATATCGTATCAAGTCAACTTTATCTCTACAGCCTTATATCACACACAGTGTCTCAGAGGGATCAGGTTTATGTGACGCTTAAGCAGTGAACAGCAAGTATAGATTTACTGGAATAGACATCTAGATAGACACGGGGCTTCAGTATTAAAGAGACAAATACAGGCCAGCAGTGTCTGAGACATGGGCTGATGAGTGCCACATCCAATATGCACGACCTAGATGTTTGATCCAGACAGGGCGTGTGTGTTTGAGTGTATCAGGAAGACGTGAGGGCTGCTTCTGCATTAAAATGTCAGTCTGGTAACGCTCACAGTTTAATACTGTGCACTTGAATTATATGTTAATGAACTAAATCATCAGAGGTGTTTGAAATGCAGACACATAAAGTCGGTCCTAACTTTTCCAGCAGCTCGCTGATGCACCAACTTACAAACAGTTCCACTCGTAAATATTCATGAATGCAAATTTAACCAAATGGTGGCGCTGATTGTGGGGAGGCTGTGTAAAGGGTGATCCGACTCCAGCTCAGGTCAGGAGCCTCTGGAGCCTCTCCGTGCCCGTCACCATGACTACGCAGAGGACTCCATTTGCAGCGCCGCTGTCAGCAGAGAAAAACGCTCCAGTGCCTTCAATTAGCCGTCCATTATCATTCATGAGTTTGTTTGTGCAGGGCATTGCAACTGAATTCCAGTTAGTCCTTCACTCCCTGAGCTCAGCTGCTGATATGAAGCAGGAGGAGGCAGAGGCAGCCGAGCTACAATGCTGTGCAACTCCACCGCTGCACTCCGACGGACTCCTTTTTGCTCCGTAGGGGCTCGGCTCATCCCTGTATCTCCCTGTGATGCTGTCAGGTGAACTTGCAAGACACGTAAAGGTCATAAATTAGCACTCAGGCCCCGTGAAGGGAATATGCTGTTAATCTTCACCCTCCTATAACTCCAAAGAGGATGTTTTAAGACGTACTATTTAGTGTATAAATGTTCGGATTGGAGTTTTAAACATTTCATTTGACAGTATATTGCCTCTGTGGAGCTGCCTCCTGACACTGAGAGGCAGGAAAGTAAAGCTGCTGTGGCTGCCGTCTCTCTGTGATCATGAATGGAGCAATAACAGGAGCCATTTTCACAGAATACAACAGCAGGAATGGATTCAACACTCGTCCAAAATGCCTGCTGGACAAAAGCTTTCTCTCGTTCCCATCACAACACTGATTGCTCTCAATGACAAACCCAGGACCGACACATTTCAACCTGCATGATAATTAAAGGAGTGTGTGGCAAACACAGCACAGTAGTGGAAAGCCGTGTTTCTGACCTCTTGGCTGTTATTGGTGATGTAATGGTGTTGACCCCAGTGGCGCCAGACCTCCCAGATCGAGTTATTGTATTCATGCAACCGCTAAGCTCCCTGGCTATTTCACAACGCTGTCAGCCTGGAGTGCCAGACACACTCGGGACAGACTCAGGTTCTTGTGGAAAGAGAGAGAGAGAGAGAGAGAGAGAGAGAGAGAGAGGGAAGCAGATGTAGAGAGACAAAGAGAGTGAAAGTGAGAGAGAGAGAGAGAGACAGAGAGAAAGAGAGAGAGAAGCAGACGCAATGATAGAGAGTGAGAGTCAGAGAGAAAGAGAGAGAGAAGCAGACATAGCGAGACAGAGAATGAGAGTCAGAGAGAGAGAGAGTGAGAGAGAAGCAGACGTAGAGAGACAGAGAGTGAGAGTCAGAGAGAGAGAGAGTGAGAGAGAAGCAGACGTAGAGAGACAGAGAGTGAGAGGAGGAGAGAGAGAGGAGGAGAGAGGGAGAGAGAGAGAGAGAGAGAGAGAGATAGAGAGAGAGAGAGAGAGAGAGAGGGAGACGTGGAGAGACAGAGGGAGAAGAGAGCCCTGTATATTTTATTCAGTGGAGGTGGAGTACAATTCATAATCAGGGCCGACTGATTCACAGTTTTAATTAAAAAGTAGCTATATAGTGCCGGTGGTAACATCTTGATTTATGAAGACCCGACCACAGGCTCCCATCAACCAGAGAGAGAAGGAGTACATTGTAATGGAGAGGCGGGGCGGAGAGGAGCAATGCTGTCTTGTTTTTCACGGCGTGTGTATTCAGAGCGTGAGCTATGTGTGTGTGTGTGTGACATACATGATGACGTGTGTGAAAAGAAACACTGCATGGTAATACACAAGCAGAAAGAGACAGATGAAGTCAAAAAAGAGGAGGTAGAGAGTAAAGAGACATCTGGTAGATGGCCAGCGCAGCAAATTCTGCCAGGACTGATGGAATTTGCTTTAGCCTGACAGTAATGTTACATTTATGTCAGCCTCGCCGTTTAAATCACCGCTATAACAGAATCCCTAGATAGAGAGAGATTTTAATTAAAAAATAGTGGGTGACAGAGGGAGAGAGAGAGAGAGAGAGAGAGAGAGAGGGAGAGGGAGAGGAAGCAGATGAGCGCCAGATCAGAGCGATGATGCTGCAAGAGAAGTGGCAGAAAAGCCACGGAAACAGGAAGAACGAAATGAGGGAAAGAGTGATTACAGCAGCCAGAGTGAGATAAGTGGAGACTAAGAGCTCAGTCTAATTAAAGTCAAGACAGAGAAGTACAGCCTGGGTCCAGGACGGGACTCTGCTCATGGCTCACTGCTGGGGCCAAGACATCCGCTGGCTTTGCTGTGTGTGGCTGTGTGTGTGTGTGTGTGTGTGTGTGTGTGTGTGTGTGTGTGTGTGTGTGTGCGCGTGTGCGTGTTTGTGTGTGTGTGTGTGTGTGAGAGAGAGAGAATCAATCAGTTAGAGTGATAAAAGAATGAGAGAGCACGGAAGGAAACAAATACACACGCGCACACACACACACACACACACACACACACACACACGCACGCGCGCACACACACACACACACACACAGAGCTATGAGCTAAATATTGTAAATTGTACTCAAAGAACTTCACATTCCAATCTACAAATAGTTACACGATATCAATCAATGTATGTACGTCTACAGGAAGTCATCAGCCTGACACACATAAGAGCTCGTGGACCTTTATGCAGGTCTTCATGTTTACTTCCACACTTTCACGTCATACTTTGTTGCACCTAGGAGCACACCCTTTCACACTGAGTGAACACGGTGGTGTGCAGATGAAGGGCAGGCACTGAGGCTCACCCCACACATTAACAGGGGTGAGAGCTTACGGCTAACAGCGTGTCACCCTTTCACGTTTCATATCCGTCTCTCTACAACCGACACAAAGTCCACCGACCTCACCGCAGGCCCCGGTGTGTGAGCGGAGCCTAACTGAGGATGTGAAGCGGGCAAGTTTGTCATTCCAGATATTATAATTCAAAATGCTGTGTAACCGCAGCTCAAGCTAAGCCTGTGTTACCTCATAAAGAGAGGACATTTACTAGTAAGCATATTGTGTCCCCTGTTCACCTTTGACTGACAGGGTTACATGCTCCTGACGTCGCCGGTGTGTGTGTGTGTGTGAATGTTTACAGTGTTATCCACTGCTCCGTGTCCTTTTATGGCCTATTGAATCCAAAGCGTCTTCCTCACAGTGCTGCTTCCTGTCCTGCTAAATCTCATCTCCATCCCTCTGTTCGCTCATGTTCCTGTCCGTGCGTCTTCCTCTATACTGAGCACTGGGAGGGGACGTGTCAATCATCAACACACACACACACACACACACACACACAGTTACCACCTCCATACCTGCCGTCACAATCGGAAAAATATTAAAACGGAACGTAAAGCCTCCAAAGGGTTTAGAGTCCCGATAATAATATAATTTGTGAGCCAGAACAGGTAGAATCTCCTGTTGAGTACCGGTGTAGAGTTAAGGTCTGGAGCGTAGACCTTGCGTAGGGTGAGTGGGGTGGCACATGTTAGGGCGTCTCTATGCCCCTGTCTCTGTCTCCGTCCCTGTCCCTGTCTCTGTCCCTGTCTCTGTCCCTGTCTCTGTCCCTGTCTCTGTCTCTGTTTCCGTCTTCACTGGATCTTGTGACACTCTTAACTGCATGTTTACTGGAGCGTGGAGGCGACCCGGCAGGCTGAGGGGCAGACACAGGTTTTGCATTTCCCAGGACTCTCTGGTGAGCCGGGGACATGAAAGATTTATCGCATTGACATAGAGAGTCGTACAGACTCCCATGAAACTGAGGAGTGTGTGACTTTAGGCAGGACATTTACGGTTTTGACATTTGACTTCGTATGTGATGAATAAAAATCTTTGGAACTTCACTTGGTCGTCTCTGCAAAGCCTCATTCCTAATAAGCTCTGTTGATCGTCCAAGAAATTAGTATGAGTACTGTTAGGACTCTCTCTCTCTCTCTGTCTCACACACACACACACACTCTTAATGAGGGTGCCATCAGGTTCTGGCTGTGTCACTGTGTTTTAATTGTCTCATCTTTCGAAGTGGCACATTCTTGGGCCAAGGCTTAATTTAACACCCGATGTCCCTCTACTGCTGCTATTCACACTCCCCCCCTCCCCGCACACACCATAGACAGACACACACACACACCAAACACACCCTTCCAAAGGGACCCCCAAACACCACCCCTATCTCACACCCTACTAATTGCTTCACTCTGCACCCTCTTAATATCTCCTCCTCTCCTCCTCCCTCCTCTCCTCCTCTCTTCCTCCACTCCTCCCCATCTTGCCCCCTCACCCACCACAGCTCCATCTCTGGTCATAGTTAATTAATTGCCAAGCTGTTGTCACACGACGCCAACCGAATCTGAAACAAACAAGCGTTGATCCCCTTCTTTGTCACTTGATGTCCACAGCCACAAAGCGATCGCTCGCTCGCTCGCCTCAGTGTTGGAAGAGAGAGAGAGTGAGGCTTCATCTCTACCCCGACATTGTTCCAGAGCATCCAGCTTGGGATCTCATCCTCCTGACATTGAAGCAGAGCACAACTTCAGGGAGTTTAGAAACGATAACTTGAAATTAATTCTCCTTTTCCCCTAAACGGCACCAACAAACAGTCTGAGATGAATACTTAAGGAATCAACACAGCTGTGGAAGTGAAACGCCACTCTCTGTCAGTGGGAGGTTGATATAGAAGAAAACTCATATCATAAACAATGTTGCGGAAAAGTGATTCAGTCACGTTGTCAATCTGTGACTAATGGGTCGTGTTGAGTTGACCTGAAAATGTCACGGCTTTGAGTTTGTTTTAATAAATCCAGACGTTTGTTATTCACTTCCCCAAGGTCCCTTAAATGGGATTGGTGTTTTCTGATATAAATACTGCAAGTGATGCTTGAATAAAGCAGAAGAGCACTCATCACAGCGGCTACTGTACCTCCACCAAGGCCAAACAAGCCTGGATTAGAGGCGGAGCACAGTCGAGCCGCTTCACATGCTGCACCTTTAAGAGAGAAGTCGGGACATCGCACAGCTGGACAGTCTGCCACTAAAGTTGGCACGTGTTCTGACAAATTTGGTTCTGGCTTTGGGAGATGAATAAGAGATGCAAAATGGAGAGGAAGAGGAGAAGTTTAATGGCTGCATGAGAGCTGCATCATCTTGAGCCGTGTTCGTCAAACCTATTCTGTTTGTTCTCCCTGCATCAGCTCACATCACTCTGCCCTCAGTCTCAACTCGTCTTCTTCACTTCCTCCTATTTACATCCAACCTATTCTCTTATTCCCCCCCTGCTGCCAGGTTGCCACACATCACAGATTCTGACAGCATGTGGATGGCGTCCCTCAGGGGAGCAGTGGCATCCTGTTAGGAATTCTTCTACTAAACCCCTAGTGTTCATTTTTCCCTTAACAACGACCTAATCAATAACTTGAAATAGCATCTATCAGCAAACAGAGTCTGAGGAGGCTGCAGGCCGGATCCAGGCAGCTCGGGGCCGAGGCAGCTGGGGGCCGACCAGGCCGGCCCGGGTCGGTCCACTTTGGTTTTCCACACGCTGCCTTGGCTGAGCTCAGTGAAGCGAGCTGAGCAATAGCTGTGACATTTCAGCGGAGACGCAGCCTCGTGCCACAACAGAGTCTGGGGGACGGTCCAGGGTCACTGCCTATGGTTGACCATTTCATTTTTGCTATATCTCATACAGGCTTTTACTGAATTCTTTTTTTCTCTCTGATGATGATGATGATGATGCACCACCATCCAATATCATGCCACAGCAGAGGAGCCTGCTCCCGCTCCAAGGATGCATCTGGGAAAATAATCCCATTTCTGGAATAGCCTGATTTGGAGAGTATGTGCGTCTGTGTGTGTGTATGTGTGTGTGTGTGTGTGTGTGTGTGTGTGTGTGTGAGAGAGTGTGTGTGTTTGTGTTGAGTTGACGTCTGTGTTGAGTTGCAACAAGCACCATTCGTCCAATCGCCTCCAAACTTGCCAAACACATTGTTCAGGGGTCTGGCATTTGCTTTCCATTTCATTTACATAAAACTAGCAGTTTTATTTTTATCATGAATGATGTCACCATTGACACATGAAGAGGGTTGAGATATCAGGGGGAAGATGACAGGGAACCTTTGTCAAGCCAAGCGGCAGTTCCCTGTCAGGCTGGCTTTCAATTAACCATGAACCATTAACTAATTACCAAAGGTCAAGGGTCAAGAGAAGGAGCGAGTTGTCACAATATTAAGTGTTTCAAAGCAATAAAGCTTGAGAAGTAACGTGTCTACAAACCTCTGTGGACAAACACTTCCAGGTTACGTCACATGGTTTGGTTTGGTCGCACAGACTAACAGAAATGAAGACAAAGATGTTTAATAAGCTTCAGTAAAGCATCAAAGTGCTCATATGCCTCCCTGGGGTTAAATGAGTGTGTCTCAGTCTGCTCATCCTTAAATGAACAATCTCCACCGTCATGCCTCTCCTCTTTCACTAGTTTTGGACACAACACTTTACTTTTTCAACCTAAGCTCCTCTGACAACAACCAGGTAGCAAACTGAAGGCTGCAAGCGGGTGAAAGATGAACAGGTAAGGTGAGATCACAGCCATGTCACTGCCAAAGCTGTCTGGGTCACTTTACGCCACAAACCGAGCAGAGCCGAGTAGTGATGTGGCTCAGGAGGATCAGGGATGAGGCCGAGCGCTCCTCACCTGCCCGGGCCGAGCGTGGGAGTTCAAAGCACCACGGCCAGGAGCAGAAAGGGCAGCACGCTTAAATGATAAAGGCAGAATTTGGTCCAAACTGGGAACAATGCTGTAGCTGTTAGCAGGTAAACGGTCCAGGTACAAACCCTGACTTGTGAACACGATGATGTGACACCGGAACGTACCGAGTGAGTTTGAGGAGGCTAAAGGAAACGTGTTCTTTATTGTTCTGCTATTGTTGGAGCTCAGCTCAGCAGCCAGGCAGCGTACACCTGAAGAAACATCATTTCAGTGGTGACACTCTGCATTATTAGTCCCGCAGGCACACAAGCACAAGTGTTTCCTGTCATTGGTGGCGGTGTAAAGATGCTGACCTGTGGCATACAGTGAAAACAAATCATTCACCCGGCTAAATAACACAACCGCTGGCTGAAAAACAACAAGTCAGCTGAAGCTGAGCCCAGGGCTGCTTTCCATGCAGCTGCGCACACACACACACACACACACACACACACACACACACACACACACACACACACACACACACACACACACACACACACTGACAGTGCTGAGCGTAGCGCAGACATAGATTCTGTACACACACACACACACACACACAGATTTGAGGCAGATCTACATGAATAGCCGCACAACATCCATTTGCGTGGACACACAGCTATGGACACACACACACATGCAGCCCCCGATAAGCAGAGAACGACACACAGACGTACACACGGACCCAGACGTCCGGCGCTCGGCCTATGCCCTGGTTCTGCAGGTCGTTCTCCAGGTGACTTATGTTGCTTCTCCGCTGCTGGAGAAGAGGATGAGTGAAGCCGCATTGATCGGCTGTTTTGCGACCCGATCGATTCTGCCACACACACACACACACACACACAGATCTGGAGCCAGGAGTCCAGGTCAGTCTGACGACGCTTCGTCCTCCGCTGCAAATCCAATTAATATTAATTGATGGCATTACCCGGTGATAAATAAGCGTGGGACGCTCACGTTCACCCTGTGTGACTGCGCCGCTGCGTCTTATCGGCTTATTCAATTAGAAGATAATTGAACATCAGTGAAGCCTAGGTTACACAATATCAGTGGAATTCATTACACAGAGAAATTTAGCGGGGTGAGTTTGCTGTGCCTGAGCGCTTTCTCTCCAACAGGACTGAGTTATTGACTTAATGAGCTGAGCCCACATGCTGCAGAGCGACTGAGCCTGTCGGGACTAAACTGAAGAGACAGCAGTGAAGACACATGTGAAGGAAACACAGGGTCGCCCTCTTTCTATACCTTCACTCCAATGCCAACAAACAAGTGGAACACACCGCCTTTCTTTCCACCTTTCCTCCCCTCCTTTCCTTCTTCCTGCCCTCATCTTCATCAAAGGCGACCCCACACCCGGGTTCCTTAAATTGGCTCTAATTTAGTCAAACACAGCCACCTCTCCATTACAGGTCCATGAAAAATCAAACACATAGACAAATAGCCTCAATTATTGATCCTTATTATCGCCTCTAAACAAGCAAAACCCGCCGATCTGACTGAAGACGAGCGCAGCAAAGTGACTGCATCCAGAGACAAAGTTCAACTTGTTGCTAAACTGGGGGATAATGGAGAAACCAAGCCGAGTGAACTCCATGCAGCGCTACGGGAAGATGAAACCAAATCTAAATTCTGTCCGTCAGCAGGAAGAACGTCTATGTACATCACCGATCAAACGTTATCGCCGTGGCAATGGCGTGGGTTCCCCCGGATCGATTGCCATCTACTGTTGAGCCGGTTTGATGAGCTAGCAGAGGAGGAGAGGCGGTGGTTTGTGCCTGTGTGTAATATGGCTCCGATGCTCAGACACAGACACACACACACACACTCATCCGTTCAGACTTCCTGTATCAAAGAAGAATGACTTGGACATTGGCGAGACGGTTTGCACTTTCATGCTCTTATTGTAATGGTCCAATAAACAATAAAGAGCTGAGATCCCATTTAATTTAGCTACACGGTTGCAGTAGACAGGCTTTAAAGCACCTCAGGAGGTACATTCTTATTCTGATATGTCGATACTTTGACTATTATTCTTCAGTGCGTTTCCTAAACTATGTAACTGCTGAGCACACATTTGTTGCACCTAATAAACCGATAAGAGAGAAAAAGAGACGGCTACATGTTTCTTAAGGAAGTTGCAGTGTTAGTGGTGAGAGTGCTGGCAGTGTTAATTCATCTATATGGTAATGTTCAATGACGTAGGGACAGAGTGAACAATCTGCAGCGTCAGCGTTAGCGTCAGCGTTAGCCCAGGCAGCTGCGTGACTCTCAGCTAACAGCAGAAGGCTGAGTCGCTTCATTTAGAAGCCGCTGCTGGCTACAGGCAGTGGCTTCAAGTAATGAGAGCAACAGCGTGACGGCAGCATTTGTAGTTAGCTCACATAGGAGACACAGCACACACACACACACACTGACACACACACACACCAACAACCACCATCAAAGAAGAAGAAGAAGAAGAAGAAGAAGAAGAAGAAAAACAAATTTACTTTCTCACTCTTGCTCCTCTGCACGGAGCCTCGGCCTCTTAAACGTCACGGCTGATTAATAGTTCATGGCCAGTGAGACACAAAGAGAGGGGGGGGAGGGGATGTGTGATGGAGGGGTTGTTGGGAAGAGATTGCGAAGATCAGAAGTGTAAAGCAGCGAACACAGAGGAGGAATGCAAGAGAAGTCTGTGATGGAATGTACAGATATGGTAATGGGGAGAGAGAGAGACACACACACACACAGGATGGTCAACATACATAGGCAGACTGTCGCCACAAAATCTCACTCAACAAATCCTTTAATTGCCCGATCAATACTTGTAGTTCCATGTAAATGAGGCCAATAGTCGATTGGGGGCCGGGCTGGGTTGGATATCCAGGCGCTGACGCAAGCCATTGATCAAAGTGCACACTGCGCTAAAAAGCCAGGATTAAAGTATTCGTCTGTAGGCTCCACCTTGAACCGTCATCCTGACCCGCCAGCTAACCGCCGTGAGATACACAGCAAAGAGGCGCCGCAGCGTTCACACCATCCATCAACCCGCCGTAGGGAGAGATACACACTTAGGAACGCCACCGACGCACAAACACAGCGGTGGAGATAAGACGGGTGGCCTCAGCGGTCCTCTAGTCTATAGGGACTAACGCTTTCAAACGGAGAGGATCCTAAGGTGTGCGGCGGCGCCAGGTGCGTCAGTGTGGCCTCACCTTGTGTTTCGCCAGCCAAAGTCTCATCCCGGCTCCTCAGAAGTACCATGATGGTGCGGCCTGGGACTCCTCTCTCCCTCTCATAGCCTCAGACTGTGGGAGGCTGAACTGGGATCAAAACAAAAGAGTCGGTATGTGTGTGTGTGTGTGTGTGTGTGTGTGCGTGCGTGTGTGTGTGTGTGTGTATGGGGTGGTGGGGGGCGGAGAGAAACAATATGAGTGGTTTGAACAGCTTGACTAAATATTCTAATTTGCGTTCTTGTCAAAACAAAGGCTGCACGTAAACATTGGGGCTTTTTATGGTTTTGCGACGCATGTATGCTTCTCTGCTGCATCCCCGGGGACGAGGATGATGATGATGATGATGATGATGATGATGATTAGTGCAACGGAGAACGTTCTGGAGATCCGTTACCTTCCAAAACTGTGTCACCATGATTCAAAACACATTGTTGAATAATAGTAAAAGGACGATGTAATGACTGAAGAGAACATCACTTTAATATCAGAGTGTGTGAGACGGAACAAAGAGGGAAACTTCTGACTCAGACAAAGAGACAGATCAGTCTGAGGCTGTCACAGGATCACAATGAGATTATAAATCAAAATGGGGAGAGATTCTGCGTGTGGAGACTTAATCAGCTGGGATTACGCCACCTGTCAACATTGTGAGTCCATTATTAGAAAGAAGAGTGTAATTAAGTCGGAAAGGGAAACTATTAGACGATAAATGTCAGAGCGAGTAAACTAGCCCTTTATCACTTTCAGATGTCATTCCAACCAGCCGAGCCTGAGCAAACAAATGTGCTTAGTGCTGGCGATTAATCAAATTACAACCTCTTTAGCAGGACACCTCAGTGGGGGCGCCGGCTCAGATACAGATGTTGGTGAACGGAGAGACCAGATTAAGAGAGTGAGTCAACACTGCAGAGCGTTTATCTCTCCTCCACATCATAATCCTCTCGCTGTTAATTGCCAGTGAGAGTGCGTGTGCGTGTGCGTGTGCGTGTGCGTGTGTGTGTGTGTGTGTGTGTGTGTGTGTGCGTGTGTGTGTGTCTAACTCACAGCAGTTTTAGGGAAAATCCGCAGTGGGTCAAGAGGGTGAAGGAGCAGATTCAGGGTCGTCGTGCTCCACAGGAGCAGCTTGACTTTGTCTGTTCTCCCCATTCACTCCTCGCAGAGACGGGCGGCCTCACTTGTTCTTCTTATCTGTTGTTGCACAGGAAACAGGGAGGAGAGCAGGTTAGGAACAGGCGTCAATCATGATCAACTCAGATAAACCCCCCAGCTGACCTCTGACCTGCTCCCCTTATAGTGGATCACTTGGATTTAATGAGAAAATATAAAACGCACAAGTCAGTTCTCATTAAGGTGACCCCGTCTCTCTCTCTCTATTTCTCTCTCTCCCTCTCTCTCTGGCTCCCTCTGTCGCTCTCTCTTTCTGTGTTACTGTTTAGCAGCTGAATCCACTTTAGAGAGCCATGTCGATTCTGCAAAAACAATGTTTCTCCGCTTAATCTCTCTAAATGCATGTCCCCCTTTAGAGAGGGAGCGAGAGAGAGAGAGAGAGAGAGAGAGAGAGAGAGAGAGAGAGAGAGAGAGAAAGAGCGAAAACACTGAGTCGACTCTTCTTCATCAACCCAAGCCCAACATGATGAATTATGCATTTCCTCCCAGTGTTCTGTCGTAGTAAACTGTCTCTGTGCCCCCCACCCCCCACCCCCCCTCCCCTCCAACCATACACTACATCACACACGCAGAACAAATGGCTTCTATTAGTCCTGATTATACATAACTCATAGATCCTGAACACGCTCCCCGCATGAGTGTGTGTAAGCTCCTCATTCCCAGGCTGAGTGTCGGAGTGTCGGCCGTGCTTTAGGTAAATAAATGATCGACTCCAACATGTGACTGAATAATAAAGCGACCTCTGTGGGGCAGCAGATTGTTCTCTCCATTTTTAATACAAGGACAGGCCCTCACACACACTCACACACACACACTCACAACATGCGCACAGACGGACACTTCCTCCTCACACACACATGCCAGGCTTCAGATTACCACAGAGTGCCAGTATTGATTGACACATTAAAGGTCTATTTGAATCACCTCGTCTCTTTTAATGTGATCAATCCCCTTAAGAGCCGTAAACTGTAAACGTTGCCTTTCCTAACTCTCCTATCCTTTTCTTACGGACCGTGTCAGTGTTGATGCACAGCCTCTTAATCAGCCACCATGAATTATTGAAGAGCCTTTTCATATCAGATCATGACCCACATTCCGCTCGCTGGTGAAGCGAGTACGATCCCGGCGAAGTCAACATGTAGCGACCGCTCAGTCGCCTCCTGCTGTTTGTGCTCCGACGGCTCTACAGCGCCGAGATCAAACCGGGCCCGTGCATTGTTAACTTAAGAGGAAGATGGACTGGGTCTTCAGGCAGAATCACATGAATGGGAGTTTGGGGTTAAACTGTGTCGCGCTCGGGATTTTTGCCGGTTAGAAAGAATTTTTGCGTCCGTATGCAGAACGTAACGATCTCTGTACGGCAATTAGGCGGAGATGAGACGTCAAATGAAGCGTTAGTCTCATTAATGCAGATCCAGACAGAGAGGCAGGAGGTGCAGTGCTGTCTAACAGAGGAGGCGAGCACGTGGGAGGAAGAGGAGGAGGAGGAGGAGGAGGAGGAGGGAGGCTTATGAATCTCCTTAGCTCCTGCTGTCTCCTCTTCTGGCCTGTTTATCAATGGCGACCGCAAACACACTGCCTGCGAAATCTCTTAAGCTCTGTTTCGGGACTTTTGGCTGACTTCTCTTCTCACAGCGCTTTCTTGGCTTTACACAGCAGAAGTTGCTAAAAAATTGACAGAGCGCTTGAAGAATGCGGCTGATTCATTGCTCAATAATAAAGAATTAGCGCGTTGGAAAGGTTTCTGAGAGCGTGATGCTGCTATAATGAGGGGGACGTCACCTTTGGTAGGGAAACAATGACACGGGAGAATATGACATCGCTTTCTCTCGGACGTGTAATCAAATCAAATGAGACATGCGCAGACGAAAGATGCCGTAAAGTGATGTCACCCATATAGGAGAGAAGAAGAAGAAGAAATGATGCATGGCCACGAGTTATAAACTGCGACCATTACAAGTGATGCTGCCTTGCACGGCGTGGAGACAAGACCGGCTGATCCTGACCCTGACCCTGACCCTGATCCTGATCCTGATCCTGATCCTGGTGCAGGTCCTCCCATGCTCTCCCCGTCTATTACACCGTTTAAATCAATAAGCTCCTCCGGCTCAGAGTAAACATGCAACGAGCGAGCCCCTGCTTCTATTGTGCATTTAAGGTGGTATGGGCCGATAATAAAGGTGAAAGCTGACAGTCGTTAAAATCATTGAAAGCAGTTTGGGGCCGTTTTCACGTGGATGCACCTGTAAACCTGCATGAATCTCCTTTATTCTAGAAGCCTGTGCATCATTTTAGAGGCATTTCCCCCCAATTTCAGCTCAAGTTTCCACAGAATGGAAGCTAAAGTTCTGCGCGTTTGAACGACGACAGGCAGCAGAACCTGAGGGAGGAACACCGGTGAGGTCACGACCCCAGTGACAAAGCAACGTGAACCCAAACAAATCACTTGTACATCAGCGTGGAAGTGCCACTCAGCTGTAGCCATGACTCTAACTGTCCGTTTCCCTGGCGATCGCTCTCTCTCTCTCTCTCTCTCCATCAGCCATTTGCAGAAGCTCTCAGCGTCCGATCCAATCTCTCCCAGCTAAGGGGAACACAACGTTTCGCATCCGCATCCTTTTCAATTCACCTTCCTCCGCCTCCGAGCAAACAACAATCAGACATATTCCCATGAAATGAATGTTTGAAGTGCTTGTGAAAAGTGACTACGGGCTGGTTTCTGTGATCGTTACAGAGCCCGGGCTGAGTCTCAGGCTGAGTCTCATTCTGCCACATGACAGCTGCGGCTCTGACAGACTTCCTGAGCTTAAGTGCCCGTTTGCAGGAAGGCCAGCGGGGTCACGTGTGTGGCAAGAGTGCAGCGCAGAGTGGGTAATGGCCTTAGGTTAGGAGAGCCAGTCCCAGGTGGGTGTCACAGGTACAGAGCTGTAACCTTGACGCTTCGCCTTGTGCGCACACACACACACACACACACACACACACACACGCACGGCATAAATCCAAACCGCTGTCAGCCAAATGATAGGAAAGTTAATCAGAGAAAAGGGGTCAATCGCTGCAGCACATATGATGGATGGATGGATGTGTGTGTGTGGATGGTGTGTGTGCGTGTGGGTGTGGGTGTGAGAGAGAGTGGGTGTCCGTGTGCATTTGGTGCAGGCAGAGGCTCCAGGATTTCATACCAACACACTCAACCAGGCGCTGGGCGTTAGAATGTCAGGCACTCTGCTTTTGTTTGCTTTAAAATAACAACAGATAAAAATACCTGCACTGTGAAAAGGGCAATGGAGTCTCTCTATTCATGGAGACCACTGTATTGATCTACTTCACACACACACACACACACACACACACACCCGAGCGAGGAGAGAATGAAGCGTGCAGACTGATTTAATATCTGATGTAAATGATGACATCATCCTCAAACAGCAGCGGTCAATCAGTCCAGGTGAATAAAATGAATGAGGGAGGAAAAACAGGACAGGATAAAAGGAAGAGATGGGTGAGGAAGATGACACAGTGCTGGTCATTGGCTTCACACACACACACACACAACTTACACCCAGGAAGCGAACATACACACACACTTACACATACAGTACAACAACATTGTGGGAAAATGCCAAAAACATGCTGAACAGAGGAGCGACAGCAGAGGAGTGTGTGGAGTCAAACGGCCTTACTCACCTGTTTAAGGCTTAATATTGGGAAATACTTAATTTAGTCTGAGCGCTGGAGAAATTGTAAGAATTGCGACAATTAACTAAACAAAGATGTGGAGTCTTTAATCCGTCTGTGTGAGATCCCGTTAAGAAGAAACGTTCAGATCAGCTTCAGTCCCAGATAAGAAAAAGAGTAGAAAAAAAAAGAGTCCTGAATTTTAGATCACAGTTTGGATTTTGGTTAATTTACTGTTTCTCATTAGGAATCAGATCCAGGTTTTAAAGGGTTATTCCACAGGAAAATAGCTCTATCCCCGAGTGCCATTACCACGGCGACGGCTGCTCAAAAATCCCGCTCCTTATCTTCTCCTTAACTGTAGAGACCGGGAGTCAAATCTCCTTCAGGGGGAAAAAGGGGAAATATAAAAAAAGGAGATGGACGAGGAAATGCGTTTTGTGATTTGCTTCACTTTGCTATGCATCTGCCTAACCCTTCACACACACACACACACACACACCAACTTATTCTGTTACTCAGTGTGAGTCTTAGCAGCCACTTATCTTCTATTTATCTAAAATACAAAAGAGTCGTCGTGAAAAATCCACAGCTCGTCATTTAGAAGATCTCAGTTTGATAAAGTGTCAAAATTCCATCACCAAGTAAACAGCTCTCTCTCTCTCTCTCTCTCTCTCTCTCTCTCTCTCTCTCTCTGAGACGCAGGTGTGTGACGTGTGTGAGCGGCACGACGGGAAATTTACATACAGCAAATGATAAAAACAAACTGGAACAATAAATCAATCAATCAATAAGTGGATGAGTTCAGAGAGGTGAGGGGGGTGGAGATGAAGATGAAGATGAAGAGAGGATGAATGAAAGAGTTCAGGCTGGAAGATTCAAGTAATGAAATGTAGGGATGGAGGAGAAAAAAATGGAGAGTCGGGATTGTTTTAGTCCATCCTCTGAGTGTTTGTGTGTCTGTCTGCGAGGAAAGGAGATGCAGAGGAAGGCAGCGAGAGAGGAGAGGAGAGGAGAGGAGAGGAGAGGAGAGGAGAGGAGAGGAGAGGAAAAGGAGGGCAGAGAAAAAAAGAGAGGGAGGCAGAAACACAGACGACACGCCGGAGGAGTGGACCTGCACAAACTCTCACCCTCTGAAACAGCACGGCCAAATCAGGCCTCGCTCAAAGGCACACACACATGTAGCCACCACACACGCACACACACACACACACGCACACACACTCACACCTCAATAATGTCAGCTGGACGTCTCAGTCTCATACTTGAGCTTGCCTTTGAATGTTTCGTGACAGCAGAGGAAGGTATGTGAGAGGAGGACGGTGTGTGTGTGTGTGTGTGTGTGTGTGTGCGTGTGTGTGTGTGAGGGAGGGGGGCACCTTTAATGGAAGCATAAGGACGGACTGTTGAGCTGCAACACACACACAACAAGATAATCAACAATGTGCTTTCATGACGGTGACGGGAGGAGAAGGGAAAGGTGTGTGTGTGCTTGATGAGTCACTGTGGTCTTGTGGTTGAGGAGGAAAAACACACACACGCACACACACACACACAAAAAAAAGGAGTGTGGAGTGAGAAGAGACAGGCTAAAGTGTGTACGGGCAGAGCGAGGTGAGGATGAGATGGCATGAGGCACGGATCAGCTGACAGCCGGATGGGAGGGGAGCCATGGTTACGCCAAACCAGACGGTGGTTCAATGTATGTGTGTGTGTGTGTGTGTGTGTGTGAAGGTGTGTGTGCTTCATCAATGTGGACCCCACACAACACAAACGGGCATACACAGAAGAGGAAGACAAGACTTAGAGACAGACACTAAACACTAAGTAGACCTACCTATGGTTAGCATTAAGAAGCGGCCGAAAAAGATGCATAGGATGTGAGGAGGAAAAAAGAGAAGGGAAATAAGAAAAGGTACAAAAGTGAAAAGGCAGAAATGGAATTAAAATCTCGCTGTTTTGGGTTTTCTCTTTTTAAAGTAAGGTCTTTCAAAAAAATGGTGGATTCAAAAAGTAGCCAAAGTTACGGGTGGACGGTGAGTGGATCAGTGAGGAGGAGGAGGAGGGAGGCGGTGAGGAGGAGGAGGAGGAGGAGGAGGAGGGAGCGTGGGCTGCACGGCGATAGAAAGGGCTGCGAGTGATAGCGATGGAGAGGGAAGGAAGGAAGAATGAATGAAAGGAAAAAAAGAGGATAAAAGGGGCAAAAAAATAAAAAATCCCCCTCCTCTCCCTCTTTCCCTCTCTTTCTTTGTCTCTCTGTCTCGCTCGCTTGCTCTCCCTCTCTCTCTCTGCCTCTCTGTCCCTCCTTGTCTGGCTCATAAATAGAAGAAATTGTTGACCAGGTAGATGGCGAAATAGATGAGGAGGCAGAGGACGGAGAGAGCGAGCAGATGAAAAGGTAGAGCACCTCCCAGCAGTGCAATGAGGAAGAAGAAGAACAAGAAACGAAAGATAAAAGCAAATACTCCAGTGGCCTCCGTCGTCTCCAGTCTATATGTGGAGGGGGGGATCGGCAAGCGCCTGTTGTTCCCCTTCCTCGTCTGCCTTCTGCTTTCTTCTTCCTCTCCTCCCAAAAAAGACTTCCCATCCAGATGACAAAACGCAGGCACAGATGTCCTTTCCTCCCTCTCTCTCTCGCTCTCTCTCTTGCTCTACCTCGCTCTCTCTCTGTTGCTCTCTCTCTCTCTCTCTCTCAACTATGCTCTGATATCACATGCCACTCACACAGGTTGGACATTGTTGCAGCAGCAACGCACAGTGTCACCAATATTGCTCAGTGGGAGGAAGAAGGAAAGGAAAAAAAAGAAGAAGAAGAAGAGGAGGAGGCATGGATGGGGCTGCTGCTGCTGCTGCCAGACGAGCACTGCCTGCCTCATGAGGAAGGATACAGAGCTGGAGCCGCTCCGTCCCCCCCCCCCTCTCTCTCTCTCTCTCCCGCCCATCCCTGAGAAGAGACACGAGGTGGGGAGGTGGGCTCGCTCGCTTTAGCATTAGTATTCATTGGGAGGGTGAGAGAGAGAGAGAGAGAGAGAGAGAGGAGGAGGGGGAGATAGGAGAGAGGAGGGGAAGGAGGCGTTGGGAACCATACCATAGTATGAAACTGATAAGAGACTGGCGCCCCCTAGAGCCCCTGACCAGTACACTGAGGGTCCAATGGAGACGGCAGAGCATCCAGCAGTGGAGATGAGATGATCTGGAGGCAGAGGACAGAAACACCTGCTGTCACATCCATCAAGGACAAAGGGATGACATCAGCCCAGATGTATGGAGTTATTATAGTAATCCATTTATACCAATCAGAATAATGAAGGTACAGGTGTGAGCTCTCTCTTTCTCTCTCTCTCTCTCTCTCTCTCTCTCTCTCTCTCTCACACACACACACACAATCTCTCTCTCACACTCTCTCTACCTCTCCCTCTCTTTCTACCTCTCCCTCTCTCTACCTCTCCCTCTCTCCCTCTCTCTACCTCTCCCTCTCTTTCTACCTCTCCCTCTCTCTCCCTCTCTCTACCTCTCACTCTCTCTCTCTCTCTACCTCTCACCCTCTATCTCTGCCCCTCTCCCTCCCCTCTCCTCTCTCTACCTCTCTCCTTCTCTCCCCCCCTCTCCCTCTCCCTCCCCCTCCCTCTCTCTCTCTCTCTCTCTCTCTCTCTCTGTGTGTTTATTATCAAAACCAATCAAACGCCGCAATCTTCCCTTCACTTCTCCATTTCAGGAAGCGGGCCATTCCAGTTCACGTCTGCAGCGGCGCGAAAAGGCAGACAGATCCTCTCCTCTGCATTTGTCCTAAGCCAAACTCAGTGTTGCTATGGTAACACATGACCGCTTCCAGGGAAACATCCAAGTCAAAGCTAGCAGCACGCAGAGATAGGCTGCCTAAAAGCACTTTCAAAGGGAAAGTGTGCGGCAGATCGTCACCCTAGATACGGGCTCGGTCTAAACGCTGGGTGGATCACAAACGCCGTTTCTACAGGAATCACAAGGATCAGAACATCATGGTGGCATTGTTACATGTCACCTTACTTGCAAAGCCAAGGTTTTCTCAGTATAAATGCACATTTGGCATAAAGACATTCATTATTCTGTACAGACCGGATCCACAATGGCTCTCTGGAACGAAAGCAAAGCCGTTAGCACTTTATCTCTACAGCTGTGAATGATGAGTGTGCATGTGTAACTTCTTATTTTGGTGCATTTATTCATTCATATCCTCCATTTTGTCCACATTGAGAAAAAAGACCCTGGTTCTCAATGAGGCCCAGGAGTGACTGAGAGAGTAAACCACATCGATAGTACGTTAGGAAAGATGTAACATTTAGGTACCAAAAACAGATATGTACACACAACACATTGCAATGTCACTTGCAGAGTTTGCTGTCTGCTGCCGAAGGGGAAGATGTGTTTTTTGAGCACAACGCTGGCTTTCCCTAGTCGGAGTGAACGTGTGGGAGTTGCAGTGTAAGACAAGTCGGCGAACAAACGCAGTGAAATTCCATGATTTAAATCAGACAAAGAGACGGAGAGGGAGCGAGAGAAAAGGAGAGAGAGAGAGGGAGAGACGCTGACAGATCCTGAGAGGAAATGTGATTGTGAGTCTCCACAGTCCCTCCAGTCTCCTCTGCTGGTCCTTTTATCACACAGTTATTATTTCTACTCACAATCAAACTCCAGCCCAATGTTATTTAGAATGACAGCTGGAGGGTACAAGACAAGGGAGTGGCAACTATTCTGACAAGTTCCCTTCACTTTCCTCAATAATGCATGAGACACATTAAGGAATTAGTTTAGGGAGACAATGAAGCAGGAATCCAAGTGACTACTCACAGTTATGATGCTGTTCAATGATCCTGGTACACCAGTAAGGCACCAGCACTGATGAAGGTCACCGCATGCTCTCTGCTTGGTCTTCTGGAAAACAGCTCAACCTAGATTTGATATAATGAATGTAGAAAAACAATGAATGAGGTCTGAGGTCAATGAATAGGATGGTGGATAGAAATAAACAGATCATTTGACAACATGTGACGTGTAAAAAAGAAGACGTTGCTGTTGGAATAGAGGTTTTAAAGAACATTATGGAAGTAGTGAATGTTTGGCGAAGACACAAATAATGCAGCTAAAGAGTAAACAGTTACAGACGAAGTTACTTCCTGATATCTCCGGAAAATGACTTTGTAAAAAAAGTGAAATTGGACCAGTAGAAAAAAATACTTGATTACTGAACATGTCATTTAATTTTTTTAATTTACAGTCATTTAGCAGACGCTTTTATCCAAAGCGACTTCCAACACACATTTGAAATTTATCTTGCACCCCTCATATGACACACAAACACATGCATTAAAGAGAGCTCCCTTGGAGCAGTTGGGGGTTCGGCAGTGCCCTGGAGGCAAACTGGCAACTCACCAGCTACCAGTCCACTTACTTGGTCCATACGGGACTCGAACCGGCGACCCTCCGGTTCCCAAGCTGAATCCCTATGGACGGAGCTACTGCCGCCCCGTCATGAATTAGAGACACTTACTTCTTGTATCGTGACACTAGCAGACACAATATTCACACTTATATCGCCTTAATTGCTGTAGAAAGAACGTTTATTGCGTTACTTTAAGCCGCTTGTTGTTTCCTGCACGTGCAAGTCTCCAGTACTCAATGGTGGAATCGCACCGCGGTGCCATGCCGCCCCCTGGTGGCGGATTCTATTCACGGCTCGACTTCTCTGCGCCCCATTGAGCATGCCTGGCTCCTTCTCCACCGAACCCAAAACACAACACCGTTGAGACATGGCGGCGCTGGCATCGCCTCTTCGGACCTGCAGAGGAATCCTGAAGGAATTACGAGCGATCCAAGGAGCTCAATACAGACAGTCACCTGCATACAACTATGTCATGGATCAGTTTCGGAAAAATAAGGTGAGCGACCCACTGACGAGGCGGATCCGCTTCTATTCGGATAATGTTAGCATGCTAGGCAGCTAGTTACCTTTGTAGTATGTATGAGAAACACATGGCAACGTTTGTTTAATGTCCCGTTTGTAAGCACATGGTTACAATCTATATAACTTGTATTTTCACTCTAAGATCTTCCGTTAAACATGTAAAAGAATGATTTAATGATCTAACGCTGTTGTTTGGCTGTCTGAAAGCCATGCAAGGTGACATTGCTCTGCTAGCATGGGCTAACCAGAGAGTAAGCTTAACATGCTCAGTTTTAAAAGTTACAATTGTATTTTCATCAGTTTTAACATTTAACAAAACTCAACAGACTGTAACCATAACGCCACTTATTAAGCAACAAAGCCATCGTTGTTTCGATCTGTTTCCTCGACCCTAACAAAGCGATAAAGTTGATGAATATAGAATTGTTTACATCGTTATTATATTTGTATCAGCTCAACGTGAAGGTGAAGCAAAGGCATGCATAGAAATAAATTCAAAACAAAGCAGCTTTTTCTGCCATCACTTAAATATTCACACATACACACCCCTGATATTCAACCAAAGGCTCCTTCTGCATGTTGATGTGCAGTTAAACTGAGAGATTGAACTCATGAAACCAATCACAACTGTTGTTTCTACTGCGTTAATCTAAATCAAAGTATTAAAGTTTCTTTAACGTTGTGGCCTCTATCGCTGTTTGTATTTGTGTACACACTGAACACGGCCCGGCTGTCTGATGTGATGACGGGTTGTGATGTGTAAGTGTGTGTATGCTTTTAGCTCTCATTAGTTGTGCTTAACTGAACATGCTGCTTCACCAGTGTGGCTCAGTGCTGAAGTCACTGAAGCAGAGCGGCTCAGAGGAACTCCAGCCTGTCAGTGTGTGTTTGTCCCCAGTGTAGGAAAAGACCCAAAGGCACCGCCGTGTGTGTGTGTGTGTGTGTGAATGAAGAGGCTGAGACAAACGCTCTCTGGCCATGATGTTGTTGTGGAAAATGGTAGTGAGTTAGTTAGTTAGTTCGTTAGTTAACCATGGAATCTGCTCCTACCATCACCTCATGTTTGTCTCCTCTCCTGCCTCCTCTCCTCCCTCTCTCAGATCACAGGGGAGAGGTACTGCCGTGCCCAGCAGGAGGCGCTCCACGCTTCAAACACGTATCTATGTCTGCTGTCTTCCACCAGAAGCCACGTGATCCTGCACGACCTGTACCACAGCAAGGGAGAGCGTAGCATCGAGGAGGCGGCCGGCTTAGTGGGGCTCAGGCTGCCCACTCAGCCAGGAGGCAAAGGCTGGGAGAAGTGAGGAGGAGAAGTGAGGAGGAGAACTCAGCCTTACTCTGAGGAAGGGACTCTGAACCTGTCTGTGTCTGTGCTGTCTCACAACTCTACATGTTACACTTCATGCTATGTCCATGCTGGGTTTGTCAGCAGACGAGATGAGGCCCAGGATGTTGGGTGAAGATGCTGGTGATGATGAAGCTGTGAATGTTCTGCAGCTTTACGCTTCAACTCCTTTGGTCTGTTAGCTTTTTATTCCCTCAAACTGCTATCAGGCCACAGCAGCTGTTGAAGAGGACAGAGTGTCATCTCCTTGTTATTCAGTTGTGTCATTAAAATCAAATCATTTTTTCAAATTTCTGTGAGTTTTATTCTTTTATTTCACCTTTTCATGATTGTGCCTGTATGAGTGTGTGTCACACATCATGTAAGAGGATACAGCAGCCATGATGAAGAGGAACCATGAGAACATAAGCAGACACACACACACGTATCGCTTTCCAATGATAGTAGCAGGATAGGATGAGGAATGTAGAAAGTAGAAAGTGCTTGAGCCTCTGTGTCTCATTCTACAAGGTCACGTATGTGAGAAGTCATGATTCCAGATATGGAACAACAAGGCTGGACCAGAGAGGAGGGGGAGGAGGAGAGACACAAACGCACACACACACACACGCACACACACACGCACACACACACACACGCACGCACGCACGCACACACACACACACACACACACACACACACACACACACACACACACACACACACACACACACACACACACACACACACACACACACACACACAATCTGAAGTCCCACAAATGGCCACAGAGTGAATTGAACGCTGCAGAATGTCTTGAGGTGCATCCAGTGTCGCCTCCTCTTTCCTCTCTCCCCTCCTTGTTCACTAGCCACCTCTCCTCTTTCATTACATCTCCCCTCTGCTTTCCACTGGTGACTAACATTTCCCCTTCAGTGTGCATCTAAATACAGCAAGCCTACAGGAAAGCAATGCAACAATGACACACACACGCTCACACATGCTCGTTCTCACACGTGCACACACACACACACACACACACACACACACACACACACACACACACACACACACACACACACACACACGTTTGGGGATCTAGGGGGGATTATAATAGTAGAGGTTGATATTTTCCTACATGTACCCCGGTCAGTGAACTCATCAGAGATAATTAGAGCCGTTATGTCAACACGATGATCCGCTACATGTAGTTAAACGTTTGTGAGTGACAGGTGGATGAGACGAGGGAAACTAAGCGAAGGAGGGGGGAGGAGGAGGAGGAGGAGGAGGGAGAAGAGGAAGAAGAGGAGGGCGGAGACTCTTCCTCTGACCGAGTGGATGCTGCTCGCGTCCTTCATTGGTTCCTTAAGGGGAGGAGAGGAGTCAGCATCCACACTTTCTGTCAAATCTGTTTAGGAGAAGGAGGAGCGAGAAAGTCCGCGCACTCTCCAAGTAGAATTGGCTCTTTTTTTTGAGTGTTTGGATATAAATGAGCGTTTTGTTTCGTCGGGGGAGATAAATAGATAGAGAGAGGTTAACTTTGCATCAGAGAGGATAAAAGAGAGAGAGCGCGAGAGAGAAAGGAGACGTGACCAAGCCGGGAGCGACATGTTTGGCATGATCAAGAATTCTCTCTTCGGAACCACCGAGGAGACGGAATATAAGCTGCTCAGCACGGAGACGAAGGTAGGACAACATCCGACACAAACACACACACACACACAAACACACAAACAAACACACATCAGTCTGGTATTTAAAGCTTTCCCACGCGCCTTTTCCCCTCTGACCTGTGCGTAATCAGCCTGTATCCTAAAGGTGCCCGGTTACGCTCCTGTGCTCACCTCACTGATCAATCATTCATTCAACACTTCAACACTAAGAATCAATGTGAGGATGCTTTAATGATGAAGACGGGCATCAGCTCTTCGGTGTGTCCTCCTCCTGTGCTCACAATGTGCACCTTGACTGACAGTCAGACAGACAGACAGACAGACAGACAGACAGACAGGCAGACAGGCAGACAGACAGTCAGTCAGTTGGCTGCATGTGACTGTGACCTTTCAGGTGATCCTGCTGTGGTGTGCAGAGCAAAGCAGCCAGAGGTCCAACAGATCCGCTCATTAACAAAGAGAAGACACCCTGAGCTTTAAACCTTAGGTCACCAAAGTCAGGAGAGAGAGAGAGAGAGAGAGAGAGAGAGAGAGAGAGAGAGAGAGAGAGAGAGAGAGAGAGAGAGAGAGTCCACAGGGGACAGCTGCATGACCTTACACTGGGAAACAGAGCAGATCAGAGCACACAGACATGAATGAGGTGTGTGTCCTGATAGTGACAGGGAAAACTGAAAGATTGTGACACACACACTCACACACACATTATTAGTGTGATCTCCATGCAGTTTACTGAAGTGAGGTTTCTTTCCCTCTAGATTTGTTTCCCCCTCTCCTGCCCTACATGTGCAGTGTGTGTGTGCGTTTACATCTGGCCTCTGTTTGTCTCAGTGTGTTTACTTCTCTGGAGCAACAGCTAACATTTATGTGACAGGGAGACAAAAGCAGCCCGGCTGATCAGACAAACAGGGAATCAAGCGACACACACACACACACACACACACACACACACACACACACACACACACACACACACAGGAGGGCTTATCTGCTGTGACGTTGTTTACTAGCATCTATTGTCTGAAGCTGAGGCGACTGAGGCTAAAGTGCCACATCAGACTCAATCAGGCAGAACTCATTTAGACTGAAAAGTGGAAAAGCAGGATTATCATTAGCAGCTGATGATGTATATTTAATTCAAGCCTAAGGAGAAAACGTCCCCTCAGCCAACAAAAAGGAGGGCAAAGGTCACTGTGACCTATAGCAGCACAGCAGCAGTCCTGCAGCTGTAAACACTCTTTGCCATGGGACTCTCCAGTAGTTCAGATGTGTTCAGGCTCCTGCAGCTTTGTGTCTCTGGTTACTGCAACAAGCTGCTCCTCCTAATTGTTCATCAAACAACCTGGAACGCTCCCTAGATTGTTCAAATCGCTGGACTTGACTGATGTTTAAACAATAGCAGTTGAAACCTGAGCTCCTCACCTGATCTTTGACTCTGACACCCGGCACCCTTAATTAAAAGGGATTACAGAGAATAGAATACACGAAAACACAACAAGAGCTACATGGAAACACGCATACACACATAGAGTACATACCCATGGGACCACATACACACACACACACACAGACACACACACACACACACACACACACACAGGAGATGCATGACAGGTCTGCCGGTGATGTAAAGTGTAATTATTTTAACAGAAAAAGAGATGACAAGTCAATTAATAGTCATCTTGTTGATAATAACTTCTGTGTGCTCGCAGGAACAGAGTAATTATCACTGTTTAAGCTATAAGACAGCAGCTAAACACACACACACACACACACACACACACACACACACACAGGCACATGACAGACGTTAATTGCACTATTTAAACAAACACCGTTCACAACAGGAGTCGTGCCCGATGGCATTAATGGTGGCTCATCTGACATCAATACAGAAGCAAAGCCCTGTAATTGCCATGCAGGAGCCTGAGTGGCTGTCACAAGTTTCATCTTCCTGACAACACAGCGTTCTTTTGTACCCTCAGGTTCTTGGAGTGACTCTGAAAACGGTTGCCAGGTTATAGATATGATATATGTGGAGGTATCCTACTAAACTCACACACAAACAACACACAGTCTAAGGAGAAGTAAACATGGATGCACGCTACAGGAATGTGGGTTGGCAATAATAACAGTATGTAAATTATTTTCCTGTGTTCAATCGCGTAAACAAATGCACAAACATGCACACACACACACGCACCTACACTGAAGATTGGAACCATAGAGTCAGTGGAGTGGAACCAGCATCTGCAGCAGAGACCCTCTGTGTCCCGGCCTGCAGGGATCAGATCCTTCAGAACACATCGGACTTATTGCTCAGCAGAATAAATGAGTGATTTCATCATATTTAATGTTAAACTGTTGCATCGTATTAATGCTGTGTGTTCATGTGTGTGTGTGTGTGTGTGTGTGTGTGGAGGGGGGGTTGTGTGTTATGTAAGACTGTGCCTCTCTTGCCTGTTTTCCTCCGTAGGCTGACTGAGCCCTGCAGAGAAGAAGGAATTAAATTAAATCAGTTTAAATGTCTGATCTGCTGCTTCTTCTTCTTCTTTTTCTTCCAGCGGCGTGTTATTCCGCCGCCCACTGCCGTGTCACACACCCACACGTGTTCAGTGACACGAACGTAAACATCCAAATAACAGAAAGATAGACACACACAGACACGCACACACACACACTGAACCATTCAAGTGTAACACTGCAGGGCTCCCATCCGTAGGAGCAGATTGTCAACATCAATGTGTCAGAGGTGAATCACGTCTGACCTCAGTCTCTGTCCGCTACGCATCACCGGGAAGAAAACAAAGGGATGTGTTCATATGTGTGTGTGTGTGTGTGTGTGTGTGTGTGTGTGTGTGTGTGTGTGTGTGTGTGTGTGTGTGTGTGTGTGTGTGTGTGTGTGTGTGTGTGTGTGTGTGTGTGTGTGTGTGTGCAAAGGCAATTACTGAGGCAGTTACTGAGTTTATAGACCGGAATCTGGGGATGCCAGTGACATCATGTATCGCTTCCCCTTAGGATGGCGTCAGCTTCGATGTTCGCCGATATGACGCTGGCAAATATGCTGCCGTCTCTTCAGAGGGCCGAGCCTATGACCAGGTGGCAGGGGAGCTGGTGAGGAAGCTGCTCATGTACATCGGAGGGAGCAATGAACAAGGTAAACAAACCAGAAGTGCCTGATGAATAAATAATGAAACTAAGATCTATGAAGCATTTGACATATGTCAGAGTTTAGTAGTGTGTGTCATGTCGTCGCTCTTTACAGTCTCACACACACCCTTCCCTGTCTCTCTGAAGGTGAAGCTATGGGTACGGCCACTCCCATCATCGTCACGGTGTACCCGCGGAATGACGGAGTGCTGTCTCGCCGCTTGGTGGTCGGCATCCGCATACCGCCTTCCTACCAGCAAAGCCCGCCCATGCCTACAGACGAGGCCGTCAGGATCGAAGAAAGGCCCGGCATGACCGTCTACGCTCTGTGGGTGATGTCTTTCTGCTGTGTGGAGGGATGGATGGATGATGGATGGAGGGATGGAGGGAGGGAGGGAGGGAGGGAGGGAGGGAGGGAGGGAGGGAGGGAGGGAGGGAAGATCAGTTTTATGGTTTGGGCACTGAAGTTTAAATCTGTTAATTCACCTGAAATCCCCTGGAAATAAAGTTTAATCATCCAGAACAATTCCAATCATGTCACCGATTTCCCGCGGCCCCATCCTGTGATGATTGTTGCCGGGCTCAGTCAGTCAGTCAGTCAGTCGGCTTCATCTCTTCTGTTTCCTGTGCTCACATGCAGGCAGTTTGGAGGCTTTGCAGCAGAGAGCGAGTACCGAGCAGAAGCCCTGCGTTTGACTCGCACGCTGGGTGAGACGGCCCCCTACCAGCGCAAACAGTACTTCTGCTGCAGCTTCGACCCACCGCTGAAACCTTACGGACGCCGCAACGAGGTGTGGTTTCTACAGGAGGAGCCATAGACTCCACTCCACCAGAGGGGAAACAGATCTCTCCCTCACTCACATCACTTATACTCCTCTAACTCTTAACAGTGCTTGATGGCTAAGAACAGTACAGTAAACTAAGTGACCTTTGAAGGAAGAAGGCTACTTGTGTGGTAGAATAATAGCTATTTCTTTTTTGTTCATCATGTTTTCTATATTTTTGTTTCAAGGCTGCATGTGATCGCTTAAAAGTGAAAGGCTTCCAGTCAAATCTGATGTTGAGACATGACAGGAGAAAGACTAATCAGATACAACCTCCCCCCACAATCGCTCAGATGGTAACGCAGAGAACTATTGTAGAACACCCATGTGTCCAAAGGTTTCTGGTTCAAATCTCTCCATTTCCTTTCCATCTCTGCTCTGCCTACAGCTCACCTAGTAAAGAAGTAGGTGCTCTTAATTTGCTATACGAACCAGATTCCGTCACGCAGGTGTCATGTGGAGCAGTGAGACCGTGGCCCCCTTCGGACCCGGACTGAGGACCCAGTTTCACAGACCCACAACATCGACCTAGAGACACTGAGCTGCCTTCTTTGGCATTCAAGTGAACAGGAGAAAGGTCAGTTGCCGGTAACTTAATATTTTGTGGTGGAGGACTGGATGTCAGTAATTTCATGTATTTTTAAGGGTAGATAGTCACTGCACAGCTCAAGTTCCCCTAAAAACACAAACTTTGCACATCTCCCATTGATTCTAAAGCATTATTTAACATTAGAGACGTCGTAGTAAGAAGCACACTTCACTTTCTCCTGAATATGGAATGGGACAAAAGCAGGATTTGAGCCATAAAGCAGAACTTCTTTAGTTTTAGGAATTAGTGGTTGTTGCAAAAAATGTATATTATAAACATTGTGGTTTTGGTTTTTGGTGATAGTTGAAACAAATGTGTGTGTGTGTGTATTAGTGCTTAACACTGCCATATGTGCTGAGATACATGATTTTGAGATAGATTTACTTCCTGTACAGTATAAAAATAACAACTGTAAAAGGTTCTGTTCAAGTTTGGGTGTTTCATAATGAAATAAATGTAGTATTCTGTAGAAATGGACCCAGTTTCAATTATTACCGTGAGAGATGCTGTCAGGAGTGACGTCCCTCAAAAAGTGTTGGAACAGGGCCAGGGGAGTTTTCAATAGACATTTATTAGAATTAATTATTAATTGACAGAAACATGTTGTGTAAGGAATAAGAATCACAAAAGAGATAATTAATATACAGACATTTGGTTAAGTAAAGCAAACTCAAAACAACAAACTAACTTCAACAAAACTATCCAGTCCACTACAGCCGTGTGCAAACAGTCCTTCAGACGAGTGTCGGGCGGTGCAAAGGGAGGTGGGGATGCCATTCTAGGGTACATTCTGCTGGTTGCCTCACCCCTGTATAATCAGGAATTAATGCTTTTGTATACAGAAGTTTGAGAAAGCAGGCAGAACCCTGATGTGTGTGTGTGGTGACGCAGCGGTGCGGCCCTGTAACCCCACACCGCCCGAGTTACACCAAAGAGTTCTGTTTCAGCCCGGCTCTGCATACATGAATACAATAGAAGCTTAGGTTGGAGCGGAGGATATTCTTCAGGTAACCGCAGCTGTGAGATCACACACACAACCTTTGTTACCTGTGGAAATATTGCACATTCGCTTTTTATTTATTTAATAAAGAAATCTCTGATGCCTGTTTTTTTAAACATCAAGTTGCTCCATTCAATCAGATCACCATGGAAACACACAACCTGATGTAAAGGCTCATTCTCTTCTAATGGACATGCTGTTGAATCAACCAGTGTACCGAAACAATGCTGCATTCCCTTTCCAAACCAGTCGTCATATGAAGAATTAGAATTCATCTTCATCACGTCAAAACAAAAACAAACTCAATGTAAAGAGATGTATAGGAAACACACGCAGTCCGAGCAGTGACACTGCAAAAATACCTTTTGTAATAGAATTTGATTTTGTTAATAACTGCAGGACCTGAACTCAGCGTCTCGCTACAAAATGTTTTGGTTATAAACCTCCGCTTTAAAAAAGACATTCCCTGTGCCGAGTCCTGTCTTCAGCTGTGACTCGCTCTGACTCGCTCTATGAACACACAGCATGGATCAGAGGACGTTAATCAATTATCTGTACTTTCAAATGAAGGCAAGAGAATGGGAGAAACTAATTATTATTTTGTAGAGCCGACTGCTTTGTTAAGACTTTTCCACAAAACCGTGAATCATTTGTAAATGATCGCCCGCATCTTTAAAACCTCGACTAATTGCGCTTCCCTACACATCATGATCAAGTAATCATCTGACATCGTTACCTCTTGGCTTAGAATGTATTTGAGATAAAGAGAGGAGTGACTGGAGTGATGAGAGCCCGAAGCTCAGTTGGTTTTCTTGTCAGGGGAGTTTGGGAAAGGCGCGTATGGAGGAGGGCGCTCCTGAGAAAAGGAAACAGGGTGAGGAAACAGGAATTACCAAGGATCTGACAGCCAGGAGCAGAACAGGAGTGAGGCATCTTACCATGGGCATGTACACACTGTGCGGGTTGCTGGGGTTGTAATAAGCACTGCCTGCTGCTTCGGCCGCCTTGGGGTTACCTGAGCACCGAGTGAGACACGACAGAGGCAACAGTGAGGGAGGACCAACCTATTTCAGAACAGGCACCATAGCAACTAACACAGCAAGAATCAAACTGATGGGGATGCATAGAGACAAACATTCTGCTTCCTAAAATAGACAAAGTGCCAAAGTGACATCTCAGCACTGAGGGTGAGGAAGAGGAGGGATTCTTCATCAGCGTATGAGAGCCCAGCACCCATGTTTTGGTTATGTGCTTCAAAATGATTGACTGATTGATCAGATCTGATGGGTGCAGTGACAGACAGACCTTGGGCCACTGGTGGTGGTGCTGCTGACCAGTTCTGGGGGGGCGGAGTCCAATTTTGGGGCGGTCCAGGGTATGGGGGAGGCGGAGCCATGAAGTCATATCCAGATGGGTACATTCCTGCAACGCCCAAGAAAACACAGTGAATGAATAGATAGATAGAGAGAGAGAGAGAGAGAGAGAGAGAGAGAGAGAGAGAGAGAGAGAGAGAGAGAGAGAGAGAGAGAGAGAGAGAGAGAGAGAGAGAGAGAGAGAGAGAGAGAGAGAGAGAGAGAGAGAGAGAGAGAGAGAGAGAGAGAGAGAGAGAGAGAGAGACAGAGAGAGACAGAGAGAGACAGAGACAGAGAGAGAGTCCACAGGGGAAACAGAGCAGATCAGAGCACACAGACATGAATGAGGTGTGTGTCCTGATAGTGACAGGGAAAACTGAAAGATTGTGACACACACACTCACACACACATTATTAGTGTGATCTCCATGCAGTTTACTGAAGTGAGGTTTCTTTCCCTCTAGATTTGTTTCCCCCTCTCCTGCCCTACATGTACATGAGAGAGACGTTTAATCGCGCTTGTCCACTCCTGTACCTGCAGCAGCTGTTGGATAAGGGTAGCCCATGTTGCCAGGGGCAGCAGGAGGGGCCTGGTAGAATCCATTCTGTTGTGGAGGGGGGGCGTAGGGATAGCCGTGAGCCGCCGGTGGAGGACCGTAGCCGTTCATCATCCCGGGTGAAGGATAGCCGAAAGACGGAGCGCCATTTTGGGGAGGAGCAGCACGGGAGGCTGAGACAGTGGGAGAGAAAGGAGAGTCTCACTTATAATGACCTCACTTCAGCTCTTTAAACGTGCTGCTATGAACAGAAATGCCAAGTTTTCAAAACAACAACACTTCTATTGACCTATTTGGATGAAAGTTTGAATGGAGGGATTTGATATCTTCTGTGTACCACTGACTGAATATTTAGCCCTTTTAATACAGAATGGGAAATAGTAAAAAAGATAAATCCACACACACACACACACACACACACACACACACACACACACACACACACACCATTTGTGGCCAGTTTAAAGAGATGCTGTCCCAGTTCTATGGCTCCTCCACTTGGGAATAACATCTTGAAGCCGGCCTGACCCTCCCAACCACCTGATGGGAGAGAGAGAGAGAGTTAATTAAAACATTCCCTTATCTTTATTGTGGATGTAAGACCAGGTTAAACTAGTGGCTGCATTCTTTCATGTCTTTAGTGAAACCCACCGTTGGGTTCAGCCTTCACCGTTCCTTTAATGTAGTTTGCTCCAAACACTGGCTGTTCAATGCTGCAGCCCTTCATCAGATAATAGGGGAACATGGCTGAGCCCAAACAGTCCTTTGTGTTACTGGACACAAACAGCAACTGAGCCAGAGACAGAGAGGAAGAGTTACAAGAGCATCACAACAGCTGACCAGGACAACACACAATGGATACAAATGTTAGCGTCATAAATCCATGCGGCTGCAGCAGTACCCTGTACGGTGTGAGGTAAACACTGCCCTTCTTTGTGCCTCTCAGCAGGTCCGTCTTACAGCTCACATCACTGAACGACAGCTCCACATTCTTGCACTCCCTTAGGACGCTGGAAAAAGGAAAGACTGGTCAAAACATTTGATGGTTGATAGTAAAGCAACTGTGTAGGAGAGACGAGCGAGCGACAGAAACTTTGCACAATGTCGATATTCCCCTGTACAACGTGTCAATACCCTGAAACCACAGCAAACGTTACCTTACTTCCTGTTTTGAACGGAAGCTAGCTAGCATTAGCCATACCTTTATCTACAACAAATGAACAGCTGTGCGGAAAGCTGGACAACAGTGACAAGTCAGCCATTACTCTTACACCAGCGGCCTGGATACATTAAAAAGACGTTATCGCCGGCAGCAACTCGGATTGAATATTCTAAAACTAAACAGGCCAGCGTGAGATTTTGAGAGCTAGCTGTTAGCTTAGCTCGAGCTTAACTACGCACAGGAGGGAAACACGCCAACAGGACGGGCGACACCGGGCTAGATTATCAGATTAACAATAACATGACATCAAATATTCATACCTTTCTCCGTTGCTTATTAAAACGCCGCCGTTTTGTGAGTGATTTCGATTCAACGCCATGTTTGTGTGTGTGTGTCGTCTTCAGCGCCCCAGCCTGAGCTCAACTCTCATCTGACTGGGCTGCCCTGTGACGTCATGGTATAAACATGTGATCCAAAGTAAACACATCTGATGGATTGCGTCAACAGGGATCATATGAGTAACACGTTACAAACCAGAGCTATGTGTGAGCCTGTGTGTCAATAAAAAGGAAAACTAATTAAATAAATGTTCACACAATTTTACCCACAATTGCACAAAACGTAACCGTGTCATCTCAGAATTAACTAGGCTACATGTTAAAATTCTCTTCGTATTATCCACGCTTGTAAGGACAGTGGTGACCGGAACAGGAATTAAAATAAAAAGTTATTGCTGGTTACGCAATCATCAGAAGGGAACAGGCGTCGCCATAAGAACAGGAGAAAGGTTGACTCGACACCAGAGTTACGTAATGCTTTCATTTAATTGCGCCCTAAGGATAAAGCGGGCCATACATGCACACAACATGATGTATTATTCATACTTTGACCTTCAAATACTCCGCTTATTCTGTCCTACTTTTTCCCGTGATGTTAAACTTAAATAGAATCGAGCGTGTTTTAGAAATCTTAACACAAATCGTTTTCTTTCCTTCTGTTAATGTCAGTAAAAAATAAAAACATTTTAAATTCAACTCCAGGTTCAATCAATTAACGCTAATCAACAGGTGTGCGCGCGCGACCACTTCCTTCCGCCGTAAAGAAAAAAGGTTTCACTAATCTTAGAGACCGAGACCGTATCGTTAAGTCTTTCAAACTAGAAAAATGAGTTATAAATCAGCAAGAATCCGTTTGTTTTCTTTCGCTTTAATCTTGGTGTGTCAGAACAGCTGCTGTTTGTCATCTATCCAGAGGAAAACAAGCGATAAAAGAGCAGAACTGCTCCTGCCGACCGTCAGCTGCTCTGCCCGGCTGATCCGAGCTGTGTTTGGGCCTCGGGTCAGCAACATACACGTAAAGAGTATGGAGGCTTGCTGCTTGTTTATCTAGATTTTAATCTTAATTTGGAGTGGAGAGTATTCACCTAGTCGTTCCTTTGAAAAAACAAAATCTGTATCTATATTTGTGCTTAAGTAATTAGTCAATATCAAATCAATCAATCAACCCTGTCATTGTTGTCCTCTCAGATGACTCAGGTGCCACAGTCCCAGTGCCTGAAGCTGAGGGAACCTGTGGAGTGAGAAAGGGCAGAGAGACAAACGACAGCCTCTCCTTCTTCAGCAGATATGACAGCTGCTACACTCAAATGGAGGTCAGACTTGTGTGTGTTAGTTTACCTTTAAACAGCATACATGGCTTCTAACCTCCATGTTGTGCTGGTGTTTGGGCCGCAGGGCAGCAGAGTGGTCGTCCCTCTGCAGATCCAGCTGGCAGGAGAGCATGGATGGTACCGAGTGAACATCAGCTGTCCTCTGATCAAGTCACACAGCCAGAGGACCCATCCCGTCCCCACACGTCAGTACAAAGAGACACACACACACATACACACAACGTCCTGTACATCTGAAGCTGAACCTCAGAGCATTGACACATTGTCTTCTCTGCTTGAACAGAAGTGAGTAAGTTTTGCAAATATTGTGGTGTTGTTTTCCTGCAGAATCTGGAAAATGTGACACCCAAAGAAACCTCCGTGTGGATTGTGGCCCTGAGAGAATTACTCGTGATGCCTGCTACGAATTGGGATGCTGCTTCGACGCTCATGATTCATACTGCTACTACAGACCCAACAGTAAGTTTGATCTCTAGAGAAGAGGCAGAGACAAAACACAGACGTGGGGTTCATGTTTCCTTCCTTGCTTCCTTCCTTCAGCCTGCTCTCTGGACGGACACTTTATCTTCTCTGTCAAGGCTTCGGACACAGACCCACCGCTCGACCCTGGCAGCCTCTCAGTCAAAGCTCAGCCTCAGTGTTTCCCTGTGATCGTCACCACAGACGCCGCCGTCTTCAAGATCAGCATCACGGACTGTGGGGCAAAGATGAAGGTGATAATCAAGATTGGTTCTGACAGCAATACTGGAACATTTCAACAACACTGTCTAGACATTTACACACAGGATTTCTCTTCATCTGGTCCTTAGGTAGTTGACGATGAGATGATTTATGAAGTGGAAGTGGAGGAGGAGGAGGAGGTGGTGGAGGAGGAGGGCGAGGAGGTGCAGACTGAAACCAAACGTTCTCCACTGAGGTATTGTGTTGCCTTCCAAACATCCTATTGAGGTGTGACCTTTGTTGTTAGTGGCTTCTTCTTCCTCTGACGTGTCTGCGTGTTCTAGCCTCCGTGTGCAGTGTCAGTACGACAGGTCAGCTCTGAAGCGTGCAGCAGACTTGTGGTCCTCGCATGCCGTCACCAACCCGCCCCCTGCTGTTGCATTCGGCACCATCCGGGTGCAGATGAGAATAGCAACAGGTACTGAAAGAGATAGTTTGACTTTGCGTTGGGTAAACATATGAGTCACGCTCTACAACAACGCTGGCTCTGTGTCCAGATGACTCATTCACATCCTTCTTCACGGACGACCAACTTCCCCTGAGGTTGCCCCTGCGTAAAGCTGCGTATGTGGAGGTTTCCATCCCTCAGCCGTCCCCGGACCCCACACTTTCCCTGCGCGTACAGGACTGCTTTGCCTCCCCAGCCTCCAGACACTCTGTGTGGACGCTTCTCTACGAAGGGTGAGGTTAGCCTGATTCACAGAGAAGCATCAACAACATGTTCTCTTGTATTTGGAACATTGACCTGTTTTGTGTTTATGATCCCCGACAGCTGCCCCAACCCACTGGATGACATGGGGAGCTCCGTCCCTGTGGACAGCCAGGGGAGGACCACCTCTCACTCACAATCCAGGAGGTTCGATGTGAAGACCTTTGCCTTCTTAGACCCTCATACAGGTCAACCAAGTCTGGAGGAAGTAAGAGTTAGGATTCATCAGTAATGGAAGATTGATCTCTACATATAAGGTCTTTACTTTGATATCTGCTTAACCTCTCACTTAGATGTTCTTCTACTGCTGGGTGGAGATTTGCCCTGAAGATGTGGACTGTGCACAGAGCTGCTCCATCGTCTGTAAGTGTGTGTGACTCGCTGGCTGTGTTCTTTATGGATTCGGCAGCGTTGCATATCCTGTCCCTCTTCCTCCCTCAGCATCTGAGGGCGACAGGCCGAGGAGAGAGGCGCAGTCCAAGTCCAGCCAGGTCCAACTGATCTCCTTAGGACCGCTGCTGACACAGAACAGCACCCAGCTGACACAGAACAGCACCCAGCTGAAGGATAGTCCATGTGTCACACAGAGTCATAGTAAGCCCAGACCTGAACCAGCACAGGCCAGCAGAGGGGCAGTGGTTAAGGAGGCAATTCCAAGTTGCCATTGGTGTTTGACCACATGTCTGTCTGTCAGTGTTTCAGGTGACGGTGTATCTTCTCTCTGCTGTGGGTGTCGCCCTGCTCTTGGTCCTGATGGTCACTGTAGGGTCAAGTATCAGGAGATGTCGGCCCAAAGCAGAGCGAGCGCATTACAGCAGACAATCTCAATAAACCCTTCTCTAATACACCAGTGAATGAGTGTGTGCTGTGTGTTCTGTGCAATCTGGGGTTTTCCCATTTTCTGAATACAATCCTCACAGCCTAGACGGACTTTTCCTCTTAATATCTTTGTACATTGAGTGCCATTGCCTTATCACCATGGAGACGGCAGTGTGGATCCCAAGCAGCTCTCCAATAAATCTAGAGTTCTGTAGCAGAAGGGATGAATCATGGGACATAAAGCATCATGATGTGCCCACCTCACTGTCACATCTCAAACACAGGGGGCTATCAGGTATCCTCTATCTGTGAAGTCTGCTTAGTGATTCAGTCAGTCATCCAAATTGCCATTATTGTATTATTAGAAGAAGACCCTTTTATTATACCAGCAACCTGAGAAATTTAACACACACACACACACACACACACACACACACACACACACACACACACACACACACACACACACACACACACACACACACACACACACACACACACACACACACACACACACACACACACACACACACACACACACACACACACACACACACACACACACACACACACACACACGAATCAGGAAACCAGGAGTCGACTTCATGTTGGTTTATTCTGTGGCTAAAACAAAACGGTGACATCAGCAAAGAAAGGGAATGTGCTGCCTCAGTAAGGTCTGAACTTCCTCTGTGCCCTCAGCAGAGCGATCCTCTGTTTATCCTCCTCAAACTTTTTCCGTAGTTCAGCAATATCTGGAAGAGAAGAAGGAAAGAAATCCCGGTCACACAGAGCCTCAGGCTGATGATGAAGCACGTTAAAGGAACATTCAGTGGTAACTTACGTTCTTTCTGTGTGTTTCTGTGCTGCCAGGTGTAGAAGTTCATGAGCTCTTTCCTCTTCTTCTTCCTCTGCTCTTTCTGTAGCGCCCTCTGATTGGCCGCTTCACTGTGGGGGCGGGCTTTGGCGCCCTTGCTCCCTCTGGTGACCTTCACCCAGCCCTCCTCATCCTCCTGCTGCTGCTCCGCCTCCTCCTTCTGCCGCGTTGCTTCCTGTGTGGCAAAGGGAATCGCAATTGTAGTCACAAATCCATCAGGGTTTAGTGTGTGTGTGTGTGTGTGTGTGTGTGTGTGTGTGTGTGTGTGTGTGTGTGTGTGTGTGTGTGTGTGTGTGTGTGTGTCTCACCTCTTCTTTGCGTTTGTCATAACCTTCCATGAAGGAGTCGATGGATTGCTGCAGTTTGTCCAGATGAAGCGTCGACTCTGTGTAACGGTGAATCCATTCTGAGGAACAACACACACATTAGTGACACACTTGATTTTAAAAGGTGACCCCTGCAAAATAAACTATATCTTGTCAGGATCAATCCAATTTAGTGATTAAAGATGCAACAACCGCAGTCCAGAGAACGTTTACCATTTACAACACAAACTTCATGATCCACGATGACAGTAAGAGGAAAGAGAACACATTTTACATTTAGACCAGATAGACGCACCAACTATTCAGTATAAATGAAGCAAAATGACTCCTGAAAGTTGAAACACAGGGGAATTGTGAGAGCAACACATCAGCCTCCTAAAATCAGACTTGGGCTGAGAGTTTCCATATTAACTCACTCTGTATGCCGGTCCTCACGGGCCGCTGCTCTGTGGAGACCAGCAGAGCGACATCATGAGGGTGAGACTTGGCTGCTGTCACACTGGAGGACTTCTCAAACACGATGTAAGCCACTTTGAAACCCTGGCAGAGAGGAAACAGGGGCAGAAGAAGAGGCAGTGAGAAAGGAGAGGGGATGGACCCAGCTGATGTTTGGCTCAAGAAAACAAAGATTTCCCCGTTTCTTTACCCAAAACAAAACAGATATAGCTTCGTAGAGAGATCTGAGACGCTTCAAACACAGACAAACTGACTCAACGTGGCTCAAACTGGCGATCTGAAAGAATTCAAACCTGTTTCTCAGCTGGTTGGAAGTATCTGGACAGTTGGGGTCCAGACTGCTGAAAGGAGCCCGGGTGGTCTCGGAGCTCCGCGGACTGAACGGCGCCAAACCGGGAGAACAAACTTCTGACAACATCCTGACGACAGAAACACGCAGATTAAATATACAGTACTGTTATAATATAAGTCAGAAAGGGACGAATAACCATCGTTGAAGTCAGATCTGGTGGTCGCGTACCTCGGAGCAGTACGGCGGGACGTTGAGGACAAAAAGCGTTCGGTCCTGCGGTCTGTGGGAGCTTTTCTCTGCTCGGACTTTGTGCTCCTTCACGTAAACTTTGTGCTGAGCGGCGCTGTCCGTAGTGAATTGTAACGAAAGGACTAAAGAAAGAAGAAAAGACAACACGTGTAGATATTATTTAAACATTCAGAGTAGAGTGTTGATGTGAGGGCTACAGCTACACGCTAACATCCGGATCAAACAAAATGCCGATGAGATAACAAAGCAGGCCTCTTTCTTTCTTTTTAATTCAAATCCATACGTTTATATTGGTAATATAATGTATAAATACCTGTGAATCCGCCAGGAATAAGACAAGCCTGATTTGTGGCATGTTTCTTCGCGGACGGCGCCATTTTGTGTGACCTTTCACACCGGAAGCTTTCCCAACAGTACTGAATACAAAATCTACGTGAGAATTTTCTCTTTATTACTAAGCGTTATTTGTATGGTGATGTCATTGAAAAACAAACCAAATACTACACAAAGAAAGCAACAAAAAGCGGAGATATAAAAACAAATGAAGCTGAATAAAAACATTTTAGTATTATATTATTGTATAACTAAACGTGTTGAGATATATTTAAATATATTAAAGTCGGATTGATCTGACTTCCATGGTGTACATTTCTAATATAAGGAAGAACTTAAGAGCTTCATGAGTGAATGATCTACATTTAAATGAAACTGTATTGTTTTTGACTTATCAGTGTAGAAACATCTCTGTAGCACAACATCTGATTCCTGTGTGAAAATGTCTCCAAAAAGAGTCAAATGCTGCACGACACACTGATGAGCCATATTACCAGAGAGAATAGAGAATGTAAACATCTGATACTCGGATCAATTGACCCAATTTTGTGAAGGTTTTGGCCGCAGTACACACATTAACATTGGACTGCTGACTTTAGATCAGTTAGACTTACAAATGAAACACATAAAGAGTTTGTAAACATTAGCTAAAGCAGATAATCTGCCCGACGACACCGAGCATCACTGAGGAAAGACAACAAAATCTACAAAGCTTAATGTTTAATGGCAAAATTCCAGACAGATCACATCTCTACTGTCTTCATCGCTGGCATACCACAGAATAACAGGAAGTAGTTTACAGTCCTTCAACATAAACTGAATGTATATTATACTAGAATGGCTTAAACAAAGGCTCCTTCAGAAACACTCAGACGGCACAGAGCGTGTGAATGACTGCTGTCCAACATCTGCCTCTTTGTGGTTCTTGTTCTAATTCCCGTCTACACCCTGGACCCCTCACACAGGTCTGTACATTTAGTCTGGCTTCTTAAGAGCCTTGACTCCTCAGGCTTTAGGTTTGCTGTTTGTTTTCATCCATCAAAAACATTTTTCTGGCCTATTGTGTCAACATTGCTTCCTTTTGTTTGGCTGACTCCGTTGTTGTGTGTCTGTGAAGACGCCGAATCAGCTTGAAAACATGCACAGGAGTGTGTGGAGGTGCAGGGCCTTAAACAAAGTGAAACAGTTTTTAAAAAAGAAAAAAAAAGAGAAAGTAAGCCTGTTATGTGTTTGCCAGTTTGTCATTCTTTACCATTTTGGTTCTTTAGTGTGGCCTGACCTGCAGCTAGATAAGCCCCGCCTCCAAACATGCCCCGGATCACAACGTCCACAGAGTTTCCTATCTGACAGCCCCGCCCTCACTGATCCGATTAAAACCTCGCCCAAGTGAAAAGAAAAAAAATACACTGGTCCAACTGAAAGGACAAACACACGAAACATCCAGATATCACAAAAAACAGAAACACAATCTTCAAAGCCACCCTACGCTGTGTGTGAAATGTGTAAAAATGGGTCTCTTGAGAGAAACGCACGGTGCCTGCATCAGAGTTTATACACAAACACTGAGACTGGAGCATGAACCCGCCCGCTGCCTTCACCAGACTTAGATCTTTATGCGGAAGGCGGTGGCCTGAGAGCTGAGGGGCTCGGTGGTGGAGGTGGACTGTGTGGTGGACTTGAACAGGGCCTTCAGGATGGTTTGGGGGTCCACCTCAGGGGTGGGCTGAGAGGAGGCGCGCTGGCCGGCGGGCCGAGTCAAGGAGGGAGGCAGGCCATCTTTCTTTGTGCCGCCGCCTGCGCCCGGGGTGTCGCTGAGCCTCCTGCAGGGGAACAGGGCGGTCACATCAAGACCACTAAGACATCAACCAATCATCTACACACAAAGGGACCCAACAGATACCAGCACTGAGTCTGCACTGCACTGCATCTTTTTCAGGATAAGATCTGGTTCAGTAGCTAACAAACCAGCATGAAACTAAACTTTAGTAGATCAAACTTCATCCATGAGGAGATTCAACAACAACATCGATAACTGATTTATCAAAGGGTTACTTAAGCTAACACTCAATATCTTGGACACTTAACAATTAATAAGTAAATAATGCCTAGAGAGCCTCTGTTGGATTACTAACAGGTGAGGTAAACTTTATCTCTCACTTTCCTCTGACTTCATCTGAATACAAACAGTTTCCAATGAAGCCAAACTAAATGAGGCCACTGAACTTCAGCCCTGTGTGTGTGTGTGGTCACTTACAGTAGGATGGGCTGATCAGAAGTGATGACGTTTCCCTGAATATGAAGGTTACACTTCATAGGTTGGCCTGGGGCGGACAAAGAAAGAAAAACACAAATGATTCACAGAAACACTCAACCCAAAGTGTTATGCTGTCCTTTACAAGTTATCACACAGAATGAGAGACCTTTCACACACACACACACGTGTGCACCCCCAGCCCAGAAAGCCCTTTGTTTGTTGTTGCTGACACTCACCGTCCAGACAGCGGTTGTTGTACTTCCTATACGCGCTCACGGCGTCCTCTTTACGGACAAACACAACCTCAGCCACGCCCACCTTCACTAGCCGAGCTCGCTTCAAGGCACCGCACACACAGAAGAGTTCCTGTGGACAGATGAGACGGTTCACACACACAGAAAGGCCAAAGAACCCCCCACTGTGACGGAGCCGCACTGAGCCCACGTTCTGATCAGCAGCCATAGTTTACTCACTACTATGTCTTCCTCCGTGACCCGGGGATGAAGGTTGTTCACCGTAATTTTCGTGCCCTCCAAAGGACTGCAAGCAATCTGTAAAGAAGTGGGTGAACACCAGAATAAGTATGTAGGGAAAACAGGGAAGACAAGACCCTCAGGCTCTACACCTGATTGAGGGTTTTTTCCTGAACAGAACCCCGGGCCAAATTCTTGCTGAGGGCAGGACTCCGTACCTGATTGAGAGCGGGAGGCGTGGCTGTGCTGGTTTCTGCTGCGCTCTGCTGTAGAGTCCTGGAGACGGGCAGCATGGCGGCCGGGGAGGGCCGGGGGGCGGCTGCGCTGGGCTTGGGCCTGGCCGGGGCCACGGGGGGCGGGGCCGTGTACGAATCATTCTTAACCACCTTGGTGATGGGGGTCGACATGGAAAACAGGGACCCCATTCCACCGGACTGGAAGAGACAAAAGGAATTAGAGGGGAAACAAGGATGTACTCGCTCACACAGGCCGGTGGTCTGGCAGCGGCACTCTCACCTGTGACTTTAACACGCTGTGACTCGTAGTGAGCTTCATCTGTTTGATGGGGTTTCCATCATGCTGGTTTGAGACGGGCTACAGTGAGAGAGCAGAAGTTTTACAATACGTTTCATTCTTAATCACAGTGGAAACACAACAGCTCATCCCAGTCAGGCGCGTTCAAACAAACTCTACCTGTGGAGCCGCACGCATTCCACTTGAGAGCCCAACTGGTGACTGCTGTAGGAAGAATTGTGAGAAGTAAGTAGGTGAGCAAATACACACAGCATGCAAACACAGCGTCCAGTGTCAGACAGGAACTCCTCCTGGGCCTCACCTGGATGGTCTTGGTGATCTTTAAGGGGACCATAGGAGCAGCTTGTGGCTGCACCCCGCCGCTGCTCCTCTTCAGGCTCAGTCTGTCCCGGGCGTCCATCATCCTGCTGGGAGCGACGCTTTGCTGCATCGTCACACTGCCCCTCATATTCAGTCCTTGTACATTGGGGCTAAACTGCCGGGTGATGATGCCGGACATGTTGCTGCTGGTGTGGATCTGGATCTGGGGCACGCGTGTCTGGCCCTGGAGTTGGTGCGGCGCCACCGCCTTCTGTGTCGTCTGCAGAGGGACACTGAAGTGATTCTGCCCCTGTTTGCGTGAGTTGATCATCTGCCGGGCGTCCTGCACTGATCCTCCTGATCCTCCTGCACTTCCTCCTCCTCCTCCTCCTCCTCCTGCTGCTGCTGCTCCTGCTCCTCCTCGCCCAAGGATTTTGAAGCGAGCGTCTTTCTGCCCGATCTTCTCTCTGGCATCTTTTACTTGAAAAGCTGTAAGGAGAGAGAATCAAGGATAGAAGGAGCCTGAGTCTCTGAAGCAACGCCCTGACTGATCATCACTTCCTATCTCTTCTGATTTCCAGACTCGATTTGATAGAAAACTTAGCATGAACATTTTTTTTTAAATAATACATTGTTATTGGAGGACAGAAGCAAATCACACAATGTAGAGTGAGTGACATTTAAATGAGATCAGAAGACAGCGTCCCCTTAATGAAGCCTGACTGATCTTGGAGTGTACATAAGAAACACTATGTAAATATTGTAACCCTATGTTGGCAAGGAAACAAAGTGATCTTACCAGTTCCTCCTCCAAGCCGCTGTCTGACATCATTCGCTCCAATCTTCTGCCGGGCATCAAAGCCCTTTGCTCCTCCACCGCGTCCAAACATGGGTCTGTCACAAAGTGAGGGTTAGATCAACTCAACAGAAAGTAATGACTAAGACTGCAATGGTTTATATTGAAAAATTAATTGGCACAAACATTCCAAGTATTTACTTTAATATCAATGTGTTGGTAGTAAGAGCCATGATAATAATAAATGCTGCTACAATCATAAGTCCTGTCCAAACACGGAGCTGAGACAAACTGAAGGATCAGATCAGCTTCAAGAATACATCACACACTCACACACATAAGACTGCATTAATATTCATTTGTTTCAAAACACACTTGCATTATGTTATGAAGGTTCTAATTCACTGGTCTCTTCCTAAGCAGGGTTCAGTAAAAACAAGCTAAACCTGCTGCGCCTACATTAAAATCGATGAATAGGAATCCAACTTCACGTTACTGTAGGTTAGACAATCGAGTATTCACTGAACAAGAAGCTTATTGAGTTAAAGCATAAATGAGGATGGGGCTGATCGAGTTCTAAAAACAGACAAAGTCCGCTTCAGTGACAACAGAGCTGTTAGCTAGCTAGGTGGCCTTAGCTGTGACTATCAGAGCAACGTTAGCCAACCACCAGCCGCCACACAGCCAATAACTCTCACATTTACACAAATCGGGAACACGGCAAGCGTCTCTCTTAACATATTACAACAACGTTTATCTCCAATTCAACAATATATCGCCAAGGGCCTGCAGCTAATGCTAGCTAGTTGTTAGCTTAGCGTTAGCGGCGAACATATATCTGTAGTAAAGATTGGCGCAGCAGAGGCTAGCGTTAGCTTTGTTACCCGTAAACACAACAAGTCTCAATTTCTAAAACGGCGGGTCAGAATATCGTGGGAAACAAAGCAGCAATGATGTGCTTAAGCGCACTATTGTTCTCCGTACCTTTTTAGAGGTGCCTTGGCGTTAATGCCGCGCTGTCGTATCACTTCATCCAAAGAAACGTCTGCCATTTTATCCCACAGTGTCACTGCGCATGCGTGAATGGGAAAGTTTACCAAGGGAAACGGCAAGTGGGAAGGGCCAAAACAAATACGGCGCTGGAGTTCTTGCGACATGTTTAAATAATTAAACAAACATTTTAAAAAATATTTATGTATGAACATGTATCCTCTATCAATTGATTATATATCTATTTAGACTCAGTCTTTGTTAAGAATGTTGAAACAACTGTACTACCCTTTCTGCCCTATTACGATCGATTACTTTCCACTGGATGCCGGTTAGCGTTAACCAACATATACCCATGAGCCTTTGCGAAACATAACTAATATAGGTTCACACGGGAAACATATATATTATGGTTATTTAAACACGTTTTAGAACGCATTTTCTATGCATTGAATGCACCTTTACCACGCACAAACTGTTGCAAGTTATCAAACATCATTGCATTCACATTTACAGGCACCGTCTAACTTGCACCATGATACTAAACACCTGCACACTAGGACTAACAGGATCATCGACACTTTATTTGTCATGCCTTAAACTGATGAGTAAGGAAAATAACGATGCGGGGTGACGCCCGTGTCCTCGTTCACATTACGAGATTTATTTTTGAAAGGGTACAGGTCCGCCTGTTATGGTGACTCACCTACTTCGTGAGATGCCTCGCAGTACTAGGATCTTCCCTGACCCCCATATCTGTTGAATATTAATAATATAAAATCCCTGATTGTCTGAAGTAGACCATCCTAGATAACCAATACTATCACCATGAAAGCCATTTACTTGAAGTTCCTTTACTTAAGTTTCTTGATATAGCAGACATGGCACGGACATGTTTTTTAAGTCGACTGTACGCTGGTTTCTTGGTTTCTTCGAAAAAGTGTAAACATATAAATATATATATATATATATATATATATATATATATATATATATATATATATATATATAAAATAAATAAAACACAAAGTCTGTCCATAGCATTCTGTAAATTGTAGGCAATAATGGGGCAAATCATGAATACCACTTCTTGTATGGCAGAGTAGAGATTTTGTCTTTGCGCATGCCCGTATCGATGAGCTGAACGCGACTGGTGATTGGCTGAATCAAGACCCAAGCGTGCTGGAGTTGATCTTGTTCGCATCAACGTCAATAACACATACTAATATGGATATGAACCTCGTTAGCCAGGTAAAATAAGCATCATAGAATAAGATTATTGAATTTTGGTCTGTTTTATTGACATTCATTTCATTAAGGCATATTATCCACGCGTATACCACGCGTAGTCTTCGTTTAGCCAATCCCTTGTCGCATTAGACTCGCTGACAAAGAATATTTATGAGTCGAAGGCGGTGTACTGTGACGTCACATCTGCTCAGCCAATCATGCAGTGGTATTTATGAATATTCATACAATGCCCGATACTCGCCTAAAACTGATAAATTCGCGTACCGTTAGAAAGAGAAATGGCTGCAGCTCTGTCCCGCGCCCTCAAACTGCCAGGTAAGATGCGCAAAAACACATCTAAACGAGACAGAGAACAGGTGAAGGGACACAGTGTTTCCTTTCTTAGACGCGTGAAGAAGATAATTCGCTTAGTGAGCCAGTTTGGCTGGTTTATGTTGCCGGTGTTCTGGCGAAATCCGTTTCCCCGGGAGAATCTGACCTGATATCTCATGAACGCGTGTTTCTACCTATTCCTTAGTATGCGCTTGTTTACATCGGGGTTTCGCTTTCGGTGGATGCGTAGCCTGAATATGTCCATCCACCACCAACACTACAGCGGCACACCTCAGGAGAGGGCACTGAACGCATCATTTGTGCTAAGAAAAAGACGTATACTTAAAAACGCGTTGCATATATCTGTCTAACAATTGTGAGGATCACAGTGGAAATAAAGAAATTGTGACGACACCGCATATTAATATGTATTATTCAGGATACTGTAGGAGTAGAATGTTGGCAGTGTCAGTCGTAATAAACGCGAATCACTTCACGAAATACCGACGTAAACATGCGGAAAGTAAAGAGCAGCAATGCGCGCGCGTTCACGAGAAGATGTGGACTCAGATTGCCCCGTGACACTAATGTGTGCAGAACACCTCAGTGCCCCTCTGCTGCTCAGCTTCCACCATTGATTACTTGTTGTCATTTGCTGACTTGACACACACACACATATACACACACACACCAATGTGATTCTTCCGTCATATGTCTGTCTAGTGTTTGTCTGTTTGGAATGATGTCACAGATAAGTTGGTGCTGGATGCGAGCTGGCACGTATCAGCTAGCTGCTAATGCACCGCTGTAACCGCTAAACAAACAGACCTGCTACTGGATAATAAACAGTACGATTACAGCTTAAATGTATTAAGATAACCTTTAAAGTATCACCCGTGTTTGTCTTTGGCAGTTTGTATCTGGCATGTCTGTCATTCGGACTAGCCTGTCACAGTATTAAACTATAGTGCATTAATAAGCTTCCCCTATTATAATTCTCATATCAGTTGAAAGATAGACGACAGGACTGTTTCAAATGTTCTAAAATAAGAACAGTCAACAATATTGCAGCTTCATCTAATTGTGAAGAGACTTCAGACTGTCTCCATCAGTGTTTTCAATCTCAAAGACTGATTTAAAGAGGCAGATTTGGATTCATAATGAATGTTACACCCTCATTGCACCCTTGTTAGTATCAGTGTATCAACCACTTAACGCAAGACAATGTGAACACAGTTGAAACAAGTGCAAGTTCCTCATCAGCCTCTGTGTTTGTGCAGGGAAGAAGGGCTCTGAGCTGGGGGAGTACGACCCTCTGACCCAGGCCGACAGCGAGGACGACAGCGAGGAAGATGACCTGGTACTCAACTACCCCAGAAACGGCATGGGCAGGGACGGCTGCCTCGGCTCCTCCAAGCTGCGTGGCGGCAGACCTGGAAGACACGTCGGCGCCGAAGATGAGGCCCAGGAAGATGAGGAGGAAGAGGAGGACGAGTGGAGAGAGCGACTCCCCAGCAAGTTCAGACAAGGCAGAGATGACATGAAAGGAATGCAGTACTGGAGCCAGAGGGACTCTGACAGGGACAGGGCCGGGGAGGACAGAGGGGCCCTGGGGGGCGTGGGGCTGGGGGTCAGCGCCGCTGAGGCGGACGAGAAGAGGTTGAGGATGAAGAACGCCGCTCGGGCTGCGTTCTTCCTGGTGCCGCTGGTCAGCACCATGCTGCTCGTGCTGCTGTGCGCCTTTCTGATTCCGTGCCGGGAAGAAGTCCTGGAGAAGAGGCCGCAATGGGAAAGAGCACTGGGAGAGGCTGGAGGTACAGTAAGCTGTTTAAGTCTATAATAACACCCCGCTCAGCTGATCGAGGCTCAGATTATCATCATTTACTGGAAGTGTGAAGCCAAAAGGAAGCATTGCAGAAGGAACGGATGTAGAATGTTGTAATCATGGCTGCACCCTGTGATCTGTCTCAGCACGCTCTGCTAGAGTCATGTTACTGTTTTATTATCCACATACAATAATTAATATCTGCCTTGTTGTCGTGGTGACAGAGGCTGGAGTTTCCCCAAATCTGTCGTCCAGTCAGATAGACTTTTAGAAAGACTGAACTGCACATCATGTTCAGCCACACACACACACACACACGAAGGTGGTGTTCATCTTTGTTTGTGTTTCTCTGTCTAGGCGTCACCCCACCTGCACTGGCATTATGGGATGTTGACGGCGATTCAGTTGAAGATGTGTTGTTGGGCGTTACTGAATGGACCAACGACACCCATCGCACTCAAGGTAACAACCACCCATCTCACTCCTCTGCTCATGTCATCCTCCCACTCCTGAGACGCTGCAGCAGAGAACCCAAACCCAGATTCATCCTGTCGTCTCGCTGTCCTTTCCTTGTCCCAGTTTACAGAGCGGTGGCCCTGTCCGCCATCAGTGGCCAGCTGTTGTGGAGGTGGAACATGCGGGAGACGGTGATGTACATCCAGTGTGGTTTACAGTTCAGCGCCCAACCCTCGCCCGTGTGTCTCCTGATCTGCAAATCTGTCATCATGGCCGTCAACGGCACCACAGGTTAGTAAGTGAGAACACGAGCAGCTCCACCCCCAGCTGTTCACATCTGTATGAGGAGAACTGGAACGGTCGCTCTTTCTCTAATCACTCTGAGAGGAATGTGACACACCATCTGTCCACATCACTCACAATCGGGACAAACGAGTTTCCCCTTACATTCTCCAGGGAAGAAGCTGTGGTCGGCCCCGCTGAAGAATATCGAGTCCCAGGCCGTGCTGCTCCCAGACCTGCAGGGTGACTCGGTGCCAGACCTGCTGATAGCCACCCTGCCTGCAGACGAGGTACAGTTCCATTTACACACACGCCTCACCGGGGACCGTCAATTACCTGATCGGCTGCTGTGATGGTGATCATCGTCTCTCCCTCATCTTCACATCTTCCTCCTCCTGTTCAGTCTTTAGATCTCTCCTTGACTCTGATCTCTGGGCTGAACGGGGAAACGCTTGGACCTCCTGTCCCGTTCAACCTCACCGGACCTGGAAAGCTGATCGGCCCTCTGCTGCACAAGACACAACAAGGGGCCTATTACATCCTGTTTGGACTCGGTAAACTAATCAACCAGGGCCCGATTCACTCCAGTCTGCCCAGTTCCGTGAAAGTATTCAGCCTAAATCTTAACATACTTCACTGTGTCTGCCTTCCTTCAGGAAACGTGGAGGCGATCTCTCTGTGTGATCTTTACATCCGTAGCACCGGCAACAGGCCCGGATCTCCAGCCCTGGCACAGAAGGACCCGGGCTGGGAGGGTCTCAAGAAATCCAACTCCTCTTCCCTCATACGCATCTACAGGTACGGCTCAGCCAGCGACGCAGATCCTCCTTTGTCTGCGAAACAATAAACCTGGAATCTTTTGGTTTGTGGGAGATACAAGGACAAGTAGTTAAGAGTGGAAGTAGAAGTAGGAGGGAGGCTATTCTGCTCGCTTCTCCTGTGAAATCCTGTATTTGTTGATATTTCAGGACTGATTGATCTCTATCTGTGGCGTTGGAACAAGCTGTTTGCCGCTGTAACTGATATTCTTCCCTTTCTCCATCACGCCTCGTTCACACCGATGTTAGTGCAGGGAAGAGAACATTTCTATCTGTCTGTCACATTTAGGAACATGAAGGAAACTCCAAACTGTGCTGCCTGTTCTGTAGTGAGCTACAGTTACAGTTCAATTAGAAATGAGAGCATAATGTTAGCTTTTTAACCTTCCTGAGTTTGTGTTTGTGGCCTGGATTTGCCGTTATATGATATCTGTCAATTGAAATACATTGCGATATCTCTAAACAACATATAAAGTTGTCAATATCCTGTTTTAATTGAACCCAAATGTGTATTTCTTGCTCACCAGAGGATCTGAGAGCGTTGGCATGTTGCTCCCCCTTGTGGCCGGCTACAGCAACAACCACAACAGTCTGGACACTGTTTCCAACCTGAACTCTACCAAGGGAGACTGGGTGCTGGTGTCCGGCTCCAGCAGACTGTCGGTGCTCAGAGAGAGAGACCTGCGTAAAGAATGGACCATAAGCTCCGCCCCCATCCACAGGTACGGCACAGGGAGATCACACACAGAGTTAAGAGTTAAGAGTTTCTGATGCTGAGATGTGACACGTCACCTAATAATCCTTTATCTGTCCTAGTCAACCAGCTGTTGGACACTTCAACGATGATGGAATCCTGGATATTTTCCTTCAGCATTCAGCAAACGGAGTCATGAAGGTAAAACATCTGACAGGACTTACATGAAGTTAAACTCCTCCTCTTCCTCCTGTGATTCTTCTGTTGGTCTCTCTCTCTCTCTCTCTCTCTCAGGCGCAGGTTGTGGACGGAGCAAACGGACACCTCCTCTGGACGGCTGAGTTTGTGTGTCCTCGTCTTGTTGTGGACAGCTCAGCCATCTCTACCGCCGCTAACCTCTCGGCTTTCCTCTTCTGGGCCAGCGAGCCGATCAAACCACAGACAAACGACACCAAGACAACCGTGAGTCTGCTGTTGATAATGACAACAATCTGGATCGATATGGTTGATCTATTTTCTATTGAAAGTGTCAATCATGTGTAGAGTTCAGTTTTAAATGGAGCCATTAAATGAAAGTCGTCTCAGAATGCAGCCTAACTCTCCACACTGGTTGTGTAGGCGTCACCAGGCTTTGCTGCAGGGGAGCCCCTCATCAGAAAACTGTTCCTGCTGCATCCTGCATTTCCCACAATCCTCCTGGAGCTCACCAGCACCACAGACACCGCAGTCACATCTGCAGGTAAACTGTCATGGAGTTCAAAGTCACGTTAATGCCAGAATACATCTTCACAACACCCGTCTGTTCTGATCACGTCAGGGTTTTCACCTGTTGGGTTTGTTGTGTGTCCAGTCAGTTACCAGGAGCGACTGAAGGACGCCTCTTACATCACCGTATCGTCCCGGCCCACGCTCGACTCCGAGCCCGGTGCTCGGATCGTCAAGAGCACGAGCCTGAAAGCTGCCATCGCCAAAGGACGGATCGTGAGACTGGGGCAGAGGGAAAAGGCCGGGGGGGCCGTTAAGCCCGGTGCGTTCGCGGTCATCAAATTCTTCAAGCAACTGTCATTCGTACACCAGGTGAGTAAGGACGTGAGTGTGATACGATAAGACACAACTGAGTTAAACCTGATTACTGACCTGTTTAAGTGGTTCTCTTGTAGTGATGAAGCACCACTGCACCCATGTTGTGTGTCACAGAAGGTACGACTGAAGGGACTCAGTCACTAAAGGAGGAGGAGCTGAGGATCACTCTGCACTAAGAGTTCATGTTTTGTTTACCAAGTATGAATTTCTATTACTTGACCATTTTAGATTGTAGATTAGTTGTAGGAGGAGGATTTGTTTCTATTGTTCTGCTCACCAAGTTGTTTTTATATCATCTGTAAAATGAAAATGCTTATTTAAATTATTTAAAGTACATTTTGAAAGTGTAACATATGTATTTGAGTCATTGTTTAAGAGTTCAGTGCGACAGAACAAAACTTTATTCATCATGACGGCAAAGCACAATAATGCTGAGGGAGGAAGGTGTGTGTGTGTGTATGCAGCTCTCATATGAATGTAACCAGGCCAGATGTTACAGATGTGTCTGTGATCTCATCTTCCACCACTAAGAGTGCACATAACTAAGCTATGTTTTTAATATGTTATTGTTGTACAGTATTTATTGATTTGCTTTCACTTTTAACATTTTGTAACTTTAGAACTAATGGCTGTTTCAATTCATGTGGCTGCTAAAGGTTTCATAAAGGAAAGAATGAAAACTAACTCCGGTGTGGTGTTTGAGTTCTCGGGTCAGTGCGTCAGGGCGGCGCCAGGGGTCGCTGTTGCACCTGTACGCCCAAATTCCTGAGCTTTTCCGCATTGCTGCCGCATCAAACACCGCAAACATGGCGTCGGGCCTCGGTCGCCTGGTCAGACTAACAGCGAGAAACGCCCACATGTCCCCGCTGACACCGGCCAACGGACCCGGCAAGACCGTGACTCTGTGCCGGACCGCCGTGTGCACGTCGTCCGGTGCCATTCTGACCAAACCGAAGAAGGTGAGCGGCGAGTTTGATTAGTCGGCGTTTCACTCGTTAAACTATCAAGCCTCATGTAGCGCTACTGTGCTGTAACTTTACTGAGAGTGAACCTCTGGCAGGCTTCTGCTCATGAACTAACCCGCTGGTCTCTGGGGGGGTTTGTGGGGCTGCAGACCGCCTTTGGTCTCATCAGGATCGCGGTGGTCGCGGTTCCCTCCTTTTATGTGGGGACTCTGATCAGCAAGAACTTTGCCGCGGTGCTGGAGGAGCATGACATCTTCGTCATCGAGGATGATGATGATGACTGAGGAGACCGAACGCTTCCTCGTCCCCAGGTAGATGAACTTAAGATATGGAAGAACAGACTTAGACCAGAGAGGGACAGGGTGTTCAGACAGACACGGGATCTACTGGTGCTGCGTTCAATTACAAGCCAAAAATGTGGGATTACTCATCATCAACAATGCTGCTTAGTCTTCCTCTGTCCTAGTGAATTGAAATATTCTTAATTTGATGCAAAATGAAGCAGCAGTTTACACATTCACTTCCAAGATAGATATACAATAATAAAAATATAACTTTTACAAGATTGTCTACTTCTTAAACTAAGTCTTCGGTCATAAGGAGAAAAATCATAGGCGTTTGTAGTCTTCACCATCTGCAGCATTAACAGTTTCATTGTACTGCTCTTGTTTGTTTTTGCAGAGGTCTTGGAAGACAAATGTAAAGAGATGTGAAACCTTTAAAAATAAGAGAACACTCAGTAGTCGCCCTTCAATTCTGCTCTTTCCTCCACAGATGGCTTCATTGTCAGCGAGCCTCTGAGCAGAGACGGAGTTCTGCCTTCTGCTCTGTTCTTCAGTCACTGCTGCCTCTCCTGGATTCAGGGTTTTTTACTGTTACTGGTTTAGAGTCTGTGCTCCCCGAGTGTGATTACATCATGCTGTAATCTGCAGGCACCAAGTGTGTCTTAATAAAGAGGGGGACGGGTTTACATGGCTGCCTTGGCTTTGGCTCTCTCTCTCTCCACACATTTAGACTTCCTTTGAAAAGCTGAACAACTTTGAAAAGACAGGCTTGAGTGTTCTTGCATGACTTTGATCATAATTTGATCATTTAAGACCACAAAATTAGAAAGAATACTTCACCCAAAAATCTTATTTAACCCCTTCAGACCCAGCACACACACACATTAGGACGCCCTGATCAGGTTTCTGCCCCTGAATTAATGCAACTCTTTGTGATAATCACTCATTTTCATGTTTACCTAAGTAAGGTGTTAAACGTTTTGAATATGCTTGACAGTTAAGTGACTCAGAATTTCCCTAAATGGTTTCACAGTAAACCCAGAAAATGGAATCAGGCCTCCTACCACGGACACTGATCCATTTAAGCTCGGGTCCCCCCCACCCCAAAGAAAAACATTTCCAGTCCAATTTTTTGTCAATGTTTTGTGTGTATTTACAGTCAAGGGGAACATCTGTCACACAGGACATAAGCAGAAGAGGAAGGTCAGGGTTCAGCTAACATACTGTACAGACTTCACGGGTTGTGGCCCTTGTAGAATTTGGACAGGAAGTCAACGGGACGAGGTTCCTCCGACTCTTGGAAATAGCGCATAATGTGAGTCTTCTGTTTCCACACGTTGATAGTTTCCTCAAGATCCAGTTTACCCTGGACATCAAGGTCAAAAAACAAAACAAATGAAGGACACATCATCACAAAAGTACAGCATTTATCTAACGTAACATTCATTCATGATGAGAGGAAGAGGATGGAGGCGATGATGGCGCCGAGCGATGAATCTTACCTTTATGACGAGCATGTCAATCACACGAGGGTCGGTGACGTGCTTGTTTTTGTCGAAGAGCTCCCTCACTTTTTCTCGTCCCTCTCGTGTCGTGATGTCCAGCTGAAACATCGACACTGCAGAGGAGATCAAGCACAGAAAACACAGCAGGCTGACTTAGAAACACTGTACAAAGGAACAGGAGAAGGCCTTTGGAGAACATGTTTCAATTGATGCTTAGCTGCAGATGGACAGGTTTGGTGTTTTGGACCACTAAACATCGAACTTTCCCCTGTAAGACGCAGCAAGAAACAGCGTTGGAATGGAGGCATCTCAAACTCAGAAGAGTCACTGGTTCGATTTGACTGCAAGTTGAGCCACAAACTCTTTGATTGGTGGACTTGCAGTAAAATATATATATACACAGACAAATAGGTCAAAGGTCGTAGTGGTGATTTATAGCAGGAATTCCAACTCCATTAATATGACAGTGTTGCATTAAGAACCTGAAAAAGCTGAAATATTTAAAATATTTGTTTAGCCAGCTCCTCACCTACTCTAACTCCTAACGTGTCGTATATAGTTAAATATAAATAAATACAACATAATGAAAGCTGCATACGGACCAAAACAAACAGCAGCGGCACGGATGCGCTGCTCTTTACTCGCCCTCTCTAAGCTCTAATTCGTGCTTTTAACTTATTCCTAAATAAGCAATTGTGTCTGGCCGCGGTTAGTCCATGATTATAGCGGCTAACTGAGTCAATAATGTCTTTAAAGAGTCCACTTGTCCAGGTTGTTGGGGGTTCCTAGCTTTGTCCACTCGGCAGTCGCGACCTTGACGCTCGCGGCAGCTGCCGAAACCTCCTCTTCCCGCCGCAGCACACTTCGTCTTACCTGTGTTCGGGACTTCACGGTACCATGCTCGGTATAATTCCCGAACCCTGCGCTTAGCCTCGCCCAGGTCCCGGCTAAAAATTGGTTTGACAACTTTGACAGCGCCAGCTACAGATCGGGTCGTCGCCATGACTGTACCCGTTTCCGGTTGGACTTCTTCTTCGTCTTGTTGTAAGAGTAGATGAGGGGGCTAGTGTGCGCAGTGCTGCCACCCTCCGGCCTGAAATGACCTCGCACTTAAAACGATACAAATGCGGTAAGACTACTATGTTCCAAACACTACCAGCAGATGGCGCAATGTGTCAATCGGAGTTGGAAAGTTCAGCATTATTGGAGATTGACGTGACAATTTCCCAAAAATTAGTTCCCATAGTTATTAGTGACAGACACATTTTCACTAGCGGGGTCTGATGCTGTTTCTAACATTTTCTTCAGTCGGAATTAATTCAATGTCATTTCAATTGAACATTTCACACACTGGTGATTGGGTGTATTACCAGCTCTGCATCAGTTTGACAGTATTGTATATTTTCTTGGTGTAAAACCTTAGCAGAGGCATTTTATTGATGTTTGTCATTAATTACATGTTTTAGTGATTTGTGAAGCACTTCATGACTCTTGCCCTGGAGAGGTGCTACATAAAAAAAAACTCCACTTCTTACATTAACGTCAACTCTCATTCATTTGGATCATCTGGTCTTCCTCAACCAACAGGGGACACAACACAGTCTACATTAAATAAGACAGAATCATGCACGTATCAAAAGGCGACACTTCATTCATTTTCATTTTCTTTTAATATAATCTTATTTACACTGTTTTTTCCATAAATGTTTAGTACATAGTAAGTTACAATACCCTTGCATTCATTACACAGTGAACTCAGGACCTAAAATATGCAGATTGAAATGATATTGCATAACAACTTCAATCTACAACATATCCCAACAGTTTCCACATCATTCACTCGACATTTAGTTTTCTATTTCATTGCATTCAGTGGAGGCTTAATGACTGTCTAGAAAAATTTGTTCATTCAAGGTGGTCTTGAGGAAGATGGTTACAAGACAAAAGGAACCCTTTCCTCACATTCAAGCTAGGGGGGGGGGGGACAAAAACAGGCAGAGAAACATCACCACTGTAAAGGAAAAGGAGAATAGAACATGTACAAAGGGGTTATGAAAGTTTATTATACATGTCACATACAACTGTTGAATTCCCACTGCTGACGCGGTCCTTTTATCCTCCTGGCTCATTCAAAAAAAAGGGATTCAGGTCACGCCCCCCCCTCCCCTCCCCTCCCTCAGACCTCTGAGAGTACAATAAATATCAAAAAGGATGTTATTTCAAAACTGAAGGCGTGATGGTCAGTTCACTTTGACTTCAATAAGTGTAACAGGGAATTTTAAAATGCCAAAACAATATGTTTTTACACACCGACACACGTGTTCCTCCACATGTGTTGGATTTATTAGAGAAGTAAATCTGACTTCCTGGATTAGTTGAGTTGCGAGTGAATTGACCAATCGATTATGGTGGAGCAGTGTGATGAAGAGATTAGTGTGGGCTCTTGGTATATAGCAGCATGGTCAGTAATCACTTAGTAATAAATAATAAAACCAGACATTGACAATCAATATCAAAGTGTATGCCAGTATAAATGGAAGTGACAAAACGTAACAAAACAGAGAAGCAGGCTCGTTTGATCCTTTCGACAGAATAACCAGATGCCATGCATGACGTACAAACACACACACACACACACACACACACACACACACACACACTCTCTCTCACACACAACCAAATAAATCTCTCCCTGTCTCACATGCACACACTCACAAACACATACATGCACACATTCTGATATCAGACAGTGGTTAAACATGAAGCATGAATACTAATCCATCAGTCTTTCTGCCCCACAGAAAGACAATCCGTCTCACGTGATTGGCTGATCCTGTCCAGAGACTCAAAGGAGATCGGAGACAGACAGAGTCAAAATTGCTGTTGTGGTTGGCATTCTGAAGAATGACATCATAGCTTGTTAAAACCGAAGGATAAAAATGATCCTTCAATGTATCTGAAAAAGTTTTAAAATACTTTTGTTCTTGTTCTTTCTTATCCTCTTGCTTCTTCCTTTAACCCCCGACAGTTCAGACGTAGAGACGTGGCAAGGGACGCTGTGATGCTTGGCCGCTCTGTAGGATCTATTCTGTGCGTGTGTCTGTGTGTGTGTGTGTGTGTGTATGAATGTAAATGTCAATTGTTGAGTACGAGCGTGAGTGTTTGATTGGAGGCGGAGCCATCATTCCACAGCAAAGCCACAGGTCTCCTCCACAGCAGTCAGCAGTTTCTCATAAAGTTTCTCATACGTCTCGTACGGAGGGATGTCTATCCTGTTAAAACTACACAAAGAAACATTGTGAGTCAGCAACACACCTTTCACTGGGACAAAGCGGCAAAACAGAAAGCAAAAGTATTGAGCGTTTGCTGGGCGAGTTTGTGCGTTTCTCACCATGTGTGCGCCTTGGGCAGGTTGTCTGTGTTGGCATCTATCAAATGGATGGTGAAGAGCCTTGGTCCTGCTGAACCTGTAGAGCCTTACACACATACATTCTAGTTATGACTGATCTACTCTGATACACAGAGCATTGTACATTATGAGTGAATTCTCTTGTGTGTGTGTACAAGTGAAAGATGTATACAATCAACATTGCAGAAGTAGAATTAGGAATTAGAAAGACTACAGAGTTCCCACTGCACTGAAGCTCCATGTTCCATGTTGATGTAACAGAGACTGGGACTGACTGTGGGATCTGCAGAGCTAGTTTGGAGTTCCACCTGGCTTGTCACAGCTTGTGTAGGCTTGTACCGCAACATAACACTGACTAGCTATCAACTAGACGGTATAGTATAATGGGAGAATGAAGTGAGTGAATATGTGTGTGTGTGTCAGTGCATGACCCACCCTGCAGAGCTTTGAACCCCTGTAGAGGGACCCGGGTGGAGCCTGTGACAAACTGCAGCAGGCGTCCTCTCCTCTCCTCGCTGAAGGCTTCCACCGCCTGCCAGAACCACCGCACCACGTTGCTCTCGCTGGTGCAGTGCTTCAGACGCGTGTTGGCCTTCCAGTCGGCCAGGTCGATCTTCCCCAATCCACCGATGATCAACTGGGGGAGGTGAGGGAGAGGTCGCGGTGAGGATGTGGAGGGAGAGGGGGTGAGGTTAGGGAGGACAAAACAGGATAGAGAAAGGTGAAGGAGGGGGAGAGGAAGAATAAGAAGGAGAACAGGATGGGAGGAGAGGAGAGGGCAGAGGAACAGATGAGATGTGACACTAAAGCATTCTAACACACACATGATTGATGTGTTTTTCACACACAAACGTACCTCCAGTTCTTTGTGGTCGAAAGGTTTCAGGAGGTGCTGGGGGATGAGCTCACTGAATCCCTTCTGCAGGGCCAGGAACTGAGCCTCAATCCCCCGCATGAACCTCCAGTTCACATAAAGCCTGGACACAAACACACAAACATTGATTTCATATAACTTTAATATCGGGCCTGAAAACAAACACTGATGTTTGGAGTGAACTCACTGCATGTCCTTACCTCACATACTCCTTCTTGTTGTCTTCCGTCACAGGGATGTTACGGCCGTTAGGTTTGAGTTCATGCTGTAAGAACTTCCCAAAGGCATTGTGTTCCACGCAGAAGGTGTGATCCAGGACTGAAGTGATGTCGTTGTCTCTGCACATCAAAGATCACAGCACAACACTGATGTGGAGATCTCAGTACAGGACACGTGTGAGAGCATGGAGACTGTGTGTGTGTGTGTGTGTGTGTGTGTGTTTGTGTGGGTGTTTGCGTGGGTGTTCAGGTATGTTTGCTTACAGTATCCAAACAAGACTCTTGTGCAGCTCAGGGTCAGTGGTCTCCAGGTCGTTGAGCTGGATGGGTTTGCCTAAGAGCTGTTTGTAGAAGGGCAGCGTGAAGCTCCCGTTAATGTAGTGACCGTGGAACACCGCCAGGCCCATCACACGACCCACAAAATGGAAATAGGACAGATGGTCCTGAAAGGTAAGAGAGGCAAAGTGAGAAGGATTCCTCTCTTGTTAAGCTGGGGGGTTGTTAGTGTGTGAGGCGTCCCTGTGTGCTTACAGGGTTGATGGAGGAGTCCGGGTTGATCTGTAGTGTGTAGATGTTGTCTGTGGAGTACTGGAACAGGCCGTAGTAGGGGTTCAACATCTCGTGACAGAGCAGGTACAGCCACTCCCTGCAGACGGAGAGGAACATGAATGTCTACCAGAACCAGAACCAACAGCAACAACTCCAAACCAGCGGGAGAGCGGCACTGCTGCGCCGAAGAGGCTTGAGAGCTGTGAGTGCAGCGCGGCATGACAGAATCATTTAGGTCCCGTTTGTTGCTATGCCGATTCCAGAATCAGCTTCATTTACAGTCGCACACACACACACACACACACACACACACACACACACACACACACACACACACACACACACACACACACACACACACACACACACACACACACACACACACACACACACACACACACACACACACACACACACACACACACACACACACACACACACAGGACATGTGTGGCAAATGAGTGCAAAATGAGCGCAGCGTGTGTGTGTGTGTGAAGCTACCTGGCCACACCCCCGTAGTCCAGACCCTCCTCTCCTCTGAACTTCACCATCAGACGCTTCTTCAGATCTTTGGGCCTCATTTTCATGATCTGCCGGTACGACTCCTATACACACACACGAACGCACAACATACAAATATTTATACAGCGACACACAATAACAGCATCGTGAGGGAAGTGATGACATGTCGGCCTGTGATACGGGCGTTTGGCTCCAGACGGGTCAGATCAGTAACGTTCTCTCCCTCACTTTATCACTGTGCTCAGTCGCTGCCACACTGGAACAATGCATTATTGTGACGGCTGTGTGAGTCGGGATGTGCCTCTGTATCAATCTGAGACAAAGGACACACAGTCTCTCCGCGCTTCTTCCACAATCTGAGCGCTCTTGTGTATTGTTTTGGCCTATGTGTGTGTGTGTGTGTGTTTGAGTGAAACAAAGATGTCTCAATATCTGGTAGCTATTTCATTTAAATAACGACAGAGGCTCATTTCCCTGATTCCATCCTGCTCTGCTTGTGTGTTGGCGTCTTGTCCACCCACCTCAAAGATCTCCTCCCGGGACACCTCGATGCGACAGTGCCCGGCCTGCGGCTGCTGCAGCGACAGCTCGTGGCGCAGCAGCTTCAGCTTGTGAACCAAGTCTCTCTCGTAGCGGACGGCCACGTCGCCGTCACCTCCTCCCACGCCGCCGCCTCCGCCCTCCTCACCCCCGACATCCATCTGGGGAGCCTGGGAGGATTCTTTTGCTTGGGACTGTTGGCTAAGAGGCAGGAGAGGAGGAGAGAAGGAGAGGAGAGGATGGTGAGAAAGACAGATAACATGAAAGAAGACAGTAATTGTATGGATGTGTGTCTACCAGTGTGATGCCGGACACACTGGGCTTTGCATTTGATGGCCAAGGAAGCGTGTGTGTGTGTGTGTGTGTGTGTGTGTGTGTGTGTGTGTGTGTGTGTGTGTGTGTGTGAGAGAGTACCTGATAATAGTGTGTAGACGGGGGTCGGTGAACTGCGTGGTTCGGTTGTTGTGGTCCACAAAGTAGATCCGACCCGACACAGTACTCCGGACCTCCCAGCCCACCGGCAAAGGGCCGAGCTCCTCACAGCTCACACTGGCCAGGTCCCTGCACCAGGAACGCACAAACATCAACCAACAGCACGCAACCTGGATGTCTAACACTGAATTCTATTGAGTTCATTGGAGTTAATTTAAGCTTGGAGTTCATTTCAGCTTGTTTGTATTTGTGGTTCTGGTTGGATTGTGCGATCATACCGAGGTATTCGAGGATCGTGCCAGGTGCTGACCCCCGTCTGTGTGTGAAGGAAGTACACCTGGCCCTGTACTGTTGTTCTTTGCTCTGTAACGACAATCAGGCAGGAGATGATAAGCACGTGTGCGTCTCTCATGAGGCTCACACAGGAAGACAAGTGGGATAAGGATACTGACCGTATCCCTCAGGCAGATCTGGCGGTTGGTGTCCGTGCGGTCGGTTCTGAGGTGTGTGACCGTGACCTCTGGAGTCCTGACCTCTGATTCGCTGCATCTGAAGACGGTTCTCCTGATTGGGCGACTCCAGGCGACAGTTCCCGCCCCCCGCCGCCCCGGTGGGGTCTGAATAGGGAAGTGGCTCTTCGCTGAAACATCCCTCGAACACAGGCCTGCACACACGCACACGCGCGCACACACACACACACACAAACACACACACACACACACAGTTACATGATCCGTCAGATGCTTTGTAGTTTGTCATCAAGAGTATCAGAGACTGCGACCAAAGACCAAATGACTCAAAACCCTGCCACACACACTCTTTGTCTCCTCTTAAATCTGCATGCTGACACACAGATGGGCTATAGGCTGAATTATTGATGCGTCACGCTCACCCTTCATTCTCTAACAGCCCTCTGCAGTCCACTACAGGACCTCCACTGCCGATGCGGTCTCTCGTCTGTAAACTCACTGGAACACAAGCAGGTGGGACAAGTTCAGACGGTGAGTGAGACAGGAAACGCCACAAAGCAGAACAGAAGAAGAAGCTGAAGTGGGGGGTGAATAAGTGTGGGTGTGTGTGCGCCTCCTTACCTACGATCTGCCCTCGTACTGCGTCGCTGTCTGAGGGGTTCAGCTTACATAGATCTAGACGTTGGTCTGAAGCGAGACAAGGTAAGAAATAAAGAACACGTAACACAAAAGCCTTCCTCGCTTCCATTTGTTGTTTTAGAAACGGGCGAATAAACGGTGAAGGAGGCCGACTTACATCCCGTGTCTTTTAACCTGCTGATGGCGTTAGAAAGCAGTCGTATGCAGCCCAGGAACCCGGCCCCCTGTCGTTTATGGATCTTCTTGTGGTTCCATACACTGATGGTGATGGAGTCTGTTTTCCCGATGTAGCTACACAAAAGAGAAAGGAACACACACTCAGCGTCCTGGTGCCTGCTCATAGGTTCATCAACACAGTGTGATGGAGGTGTGGAGGGGGAGACTCACAGGTCGTAGTGCTGGTTCCATTTGGGGTCCAGTGTGCTCTTGACCGTGTCTGTGGAGTGGCACTGGCCCGACCCGTCCACCACAACCTTAGCAAATGGATCTGGCAGGCCTGAACACACACATTTGAATTTCAAAGCAATCCACGTAACACAGAAGACATTATTATGACACACATTACTAAGACGGGCCACAGAGAGGGAGGCTGTCTGTGGTGAACAGCGTTTGGTTGAACTTTTTCAGGAGCATCTGGTGTGTGTGTGTGTGTATGAATTATAGTAAAGCGCATCAACAGGCTTGGAGGCAATGTTGTACCCGTTAAGAGAGAGAGACACACACACACACACACACACACACACACACACACACACACACACACACACACACACACACACACACACACACACACACACACACACACACACACACACACACACACACACACACACACACACACACACACACACACACACACACACACACACACACACACACACCTTTCTTCTGCTCATGCTCATACAGATCAGTGTGTGTTCCTCTCACACCTGTGTGATTGAGTGGAACAGGGCTCAGGTATGTTTTCATGTTTTCATGTTTTTCTGTCTTCCCTCTTGGACCGACTGAGCCTGGGCAGGTCTGAACACAAGGACTCCACCATCTGAGTCCTCAGGGTCTGGGCTCGCTCACACACACACACACACACACAACCTCTGGAGGAGTTGGCTTGTGGTTGGAACATGAGCGGCACTCTTTCTAAACCAACTGCGATACCATCTATTGATCTATCGATGGATCCTGACCCAGAGGGGGCGAGCTGGGTGCATGTGGTTAACTACACCTTTGGCTCACCACAAAGTAATCAAACAGATGCTGTGAGACGGTTACAACATCTGGAGTTTAGCCAACATGTCTACAGATGAACATGGAGAAGCTTAGCCTCTCTTCAATAGGAGCTCCATTCAGCAGGTCTCCTTTACATAATGTGACGCACTATGAAACAACCGGTGTGTGTTCCTCACCACCGTCTATGTGAGATGAAGGCAAAATGGACCATAGAGACATTTGGCACGTAAAAGGGAACGATGAAGATACTTACGAAAGAAGTCTTTCTTTGCGAGGTTCTTGGCACATAATACTGCAAAGAGAGAAAACACAAGAATGCCACAGTTAAATATGTTAATTCCTGTATCTTACAGTGTGTAGGCTGCCACAAATGCATGCTGTGCTACTCAGAAAACAGTCTGAGTGGGATGTTAGAATAATAAACACACACACACACACACACAATGAATGGCAGAATCCCTGCACAGCCTGTTTCTCTGGGAATTCAGAGTGCAGCGCTCACGCTGACCCAGACTCAGTGAGTTTGTGTGTGTGTGTGTGTGTGTTTTCTTGGTATTTGTTCTGAGCGCCAGACAGCCTGTCTAGCAGGACAGCAGGCCAATGTCACATCAGGTCAGCTGAGCTCTGTTGTGAACGCTGAAATCCACAACGCTTCCTCAAAGACAAACCACTGTAGAGTCACAAGTTGTAGCAGAGTGATTAGCGAGCATGAAGAGCATGGAGGAAGAACAAGCTTTAATTGTTAGATTAGAGCACATTGAAGGAAACTCGGCTGACACGGCTGACTGGAACAGGAGTGCTCCCATTCATTTATTTACCCAACCGTTTCCTCAAACTCACAAACGCATTCCCTTTTTACGGCCTTACAGCCAGCTGGTGATGACGCAGCGACTGTGTGAACATCTGTGCAGGTGTGTGAGCCGCTGCTGCGCCGCACTGGCTCAGCGCAGGAAGTCACAGGTGATTTCTGTATAGGTCTGACTTGGTTTAGAAGAGAATCAGTAACCAATGAGATGTTATCAAACACGTGATCAAAGCTTGGAGCTGTCTGGAGGTTTGACCCAGTCAGTCAGCAGCAATCCAGTCAGTCAGCAGCCATCCAGTCAGTCAGCAGCTATCCAGGAAGCCAGTCAGCCAGACACGGTGGGATGTGGTGACTGCGGTAACGTGCGGTACATGTGTCTGGCCTAGCCTGGTCTATTTCCTGTGATTAACCCGTGGAGAATGACTGCAGGATATCCTTCCCTCTTCCTCATCCTCCCCTTCCATTCCTCCTCCTCTTGACTCACACATTCCACGTGCAAACCTCATCTTCTCTACAGACACAGTGACAGATGGGCAATGAAACCAGGACAAGGAGGGAAGGAAGGGAAAGAGAGGGGAGACTAACGTGTCCCCACTGACCTCCTTCACACTACCAGTTGGGGACCGTCTCTCTCTCTCTCTCTCTCTCTCTGTCTGTCTGTCTGTCTGTCACTGCCACCACCGAGCTGTCCAGCCCTCTCTCTCTCTCCTTCTCTCTCTCTCTGTAGGCTTCCATGCATGTTTAAATATGACTCGACTGTGATTGAGGCTTTGACTTGCCTGTTTCATGCAAAGACTCGATGCTTGTGTTGCTGCTTGACTTGTATCTATTGTATCGGTCACTGATATGAAGACGGTCCAGACTTTAGATTTAAACTCAATCAGATTCAGATGCAGCATTTCATGAATCATTTGCTTCATGAATCACCGTTGGTAGCAGAATTGATTGTAGAGTCCCGTGCCTGGTGTACAGCGTAGAGAGAATGACATCAGCACAAACTGAAGTACACTTGTTTACAGTTACTTAGTGCAATAGGACTAGTAATTGTTCCTCAATTGGAGGACTCCTTTCTTACTGCAGTGCCTCACGTGCAGTCAATGTCACTTTCCTAATATTCCAGTCCAGAAAACAACTCCCAGACACATCACCCTGGTGCTGAGTGTGTGTGTGTGTAGACGTGCTGTCTGTCTGTGGCAAAGACAGTCCAGCTGTAGGAGGAGGTGACCGACGGGCCCTTTCTCAGTGTTAGGAGGAAATTCCTCATTCTGCCAAGGTCACAGAAGTGCACCGCAACAGCTCAGCTTGTTCCCAATATCCCCGGTGCCTCTTTCTTTTTATGGCACTTCGCATTTATGTCCTCTGGTCTCGCTCTTTTTGTTTTTTTTTTGTTTAAAGCTGGAGAGCCGGAGCAGGCGAGCCTCCAGGAGAGGATTTCATTTCTCCCAATCTTACGGGCACAAAACAGAAACAGCAGCAGCACAAGATGATCAAAGTGGAGAGACACTTCATCATCGGCATAGCATGTGCTCTGGAAATATGCAGTTGCGACATATTTTTATCATAATTCCTCATTCCCCATAAATACTCAAATACCTCAAATTTGTTCTTTTGGCTGGAGTCGTGCAGCTCAAACCAAAAGAATAATCCACTTCTATTCTTTATGTACGTGACAAGGACGATGAACTAAGTCAACCTGGCCAAGCCGACACAAATGGTTAAGAGTGTTTAACATAATTCTATCCATCAAATCTTGACAGTGGTGGAAGGCTTCATAGCACAACAGAGGCACAGTGGGCCGTGTGAGTCTCAGTGTGAACGTCTCTGTGATCCCGGAGCAAAGCAGCGGCCGGTGGGCACGGAAGCAAATATGTCACCTACTTAAAAACATACCTGGCACAAGCATACACCTACACGCACGCACAGACACACACAGGAACGCGCACGCACAGGAGATGACAAATAGGTTCCTGTGCTGGCGGCTAAGCAAGTACAAAATAAAGGGCTTAACACACAAACCACAAGTAAGCTAAAAAGGTCACTACCTCAAAAGGCTGCTTCTGTCAAATATCTTTCAGTATTATTCTGTTATAATCAGCGTGTGTGTGTGTGTGTGTGTGTGTGCGTGTGTGCGTGTGTGCGTGTGTGTGTGTGTGTGTGTGTGTGTGTGTGTGTGTGTGTGTGTGTGTGTGTGGTGTGGGGGGGGGCTGCAGGTTCAGTGAGTGAGTAGATTAGAAGTTCTTACACTGGTTCCTAAGTAAGCAAAATTCCTCCTTTCCTCTCCTTTCCCTTCACTTTGACTGCATTCTTTTCAGGTTAATTCTTTCAATCTTTTCAGCCAGAGTTGACTTCCCCCTTTCTCTCTTTCCAAAGTATTCACCCCCTTCTCTGGTCACAAACTGTTCCGACGCTTCCCTGTGGTTGGACAGTTTGGGTTATACCTGGCTAACGTACCGGCCACAACCTGGTAAAGACCAAGCATTTGAGAGTGAAGCTGTTCCTCTTTCCTTTACAGCAACCACTTCCCAGTTGTATCACATGAAGACAGCGCTAAGTGGTCCGGGGGTCCACCGACACCAAGGCTTCCTATCTGGCATGGACGTTGACAGAAACGGCTTTGTGCAACTGCATAAAACAGCACACCCACTACAAGAGGGGATCGTTCCACAGAGTCAAGTCTCCAAACAGCTTTCTGTTGGGTATTATGGTTCACTTTTCAAGTTTCCTGGTTGTTATCAGGCAGCGCAGTCTCTCTCTTGCTCACTGCTAGAGAACGGGCTTCATTCTTCAGACTTAACTTCAGCGGGCACACCTCCACGTTGCCTGGATGTACGTCTAACGGACCGTGGCCGCAGAAACGGCTGCAACTTTATGAGGAAAGGCTTGATTTACACAAAATGTTAGCAATGGAAATTCTTCCGCCAAAAAAACTAGTTCCACTCCTCAGTAAGTCTACACAATATAAGGAACGTCTGCATTTCATTCCTGTTTGATATGATAACACAGCTACAATGAGTCTAGGTGTTCTTGAAATGATGGTTATGTAATGTTTGATGCTTAGTAACAGAATGACCTCAGAATAACAATACCTTGCAGGTTGATAGTGGCAGAGTATAAAGCTTTAACACTATAATAGGGTCTCATACAGGACAGCAAGTCTTCCTCACCGATTGCCTGTTCCAAGTACATGTCATTATATCTATTATAGGCATGATTACCCACCAACAGTGTTTGTCAGAGTGGGTCTACCAGACGTGTATTTATAACACTTTTCTCACGACTAGGGCGCTTATCCGCAAACGGCCGATGACACAGACAGACAGAAAGTACAACTGTTTTGACTCGCTAAAACATGTCCATGTAATCACAACATGTCCTCCGCATTGTGAAACAGGAGTGAAGCCTCCCTGTGCTGTCTGGGTCCGCCTCAAACACACAGATAGTCGTGATACAGGGCCAAAGAGCCCCACTCTGACAGACTAAACAGACCGCCAGGCAGCATTGCACTGCCATTGGCTCAATGCACATTCCACACCCAATTAGAATTCCACTCATACCTGTGGGGGCGGGGCACAGTTGGGGGCAATGACCTCTGTGTGCAACCACACTGAAATAATGAGTCACTGGTTAACACACACACACACACACACACACACACACACACACACACACACACACACACACACACACACACACACCCAGATGCACTACGTACAAAGACACACTATGTACAAAGACGCACATTCTACTATCTCAAGCATCCATACAGACTCACTTTCTCTCCTCTCCGTCACCCGACTCTCAAACAAACTCATCCCCAAACATCTACTTAACATAACCACTGATAACTTACGGGAAGGAAACAAGTCACAAGTGGAAGAAGCATGCCAGATCTGTGTGTCTATTGTCTGGAAAATCTGTGCCCTTTGTCAAGTCAACTGGAGAAAATAAGACATGGAAGAAACACAAACCAGACTTTGAATCCTAAATAAAAGACTCTAAATCACTCAGATGGAGATGGACTGAACCCTTTCCTCTCTTTGTAGCTGTAAGTAGTCTGAAAGTGGTTAGTGGTTCTAGGCTGAGAGGAGCACATCATCAACACACGGGCCAGCACTGCCATCAATCATCCTATACTTGACTTGCCCTTGTGCCCTGCTGTAAACACGACACCCTGCCGTCTCCACTGTAAACCAAAACAACACTCCAATCGACACATAAAGAGCATTTCCATCTGTATAGAGGAGTCCAGTCAAAAAACATCACCGCTACAGACCTGGGGCTGGCCTGTAACGCCGGGTCAAATAAGCCCCAAGAGAGAAAATGTGTCAAGTTTGTCTTCTCTGAGCGAACCAGACGCCTGAGCGGCCACAGCGACACACCGATGTGCTAATCAATACACATGGATGATCAAGGCTACCGTGTCAAATATACACACTAATCGATTTGAGGAGGGGCTGTTAGTCATCTGTTGCATTCATCGACAGAACGGGGGCTCGACCATGACCGGGTCAAGCGACGGGTTCGGCCGGTGGTCAGCCAAAGAAAATGGGTGTAGCTAGCAAAGGTTAGCGGTCAATGGTATCTGCTGTGTTACTTACGGCTAATGCTAGCTAGCGAAGAATGTAACTGTAGCAGAAGTTTCTGAACATGGCTTTTTGAGTGTCAATGTGTCCAATGAGAAGGAAACTACAGCGGCCGAGCCGTAGAACCCACGAAACACACCGAATAGTAAGCTGTAAGAACCGGTCCTCTTCTAGGTAATAGGGTTTCCAGTGCGGCTAACCAGCTAGCTCTGCTGCTAACGGGTTAGCCATACAAAACCGGATGTTTAGGCTAGCAGGAGAGCTGAGAGAAAGAACCTTCAAAGGCACTCCGGGGTTTGTTTGGTTGCCACGGAGCGTTATAAATAAAACGTTTCAGCTCCGGTTAGTCACAACATGTACCGTGAGCCCCCGGTTTGATCCCCGGGCTTACCTGTCAGTCGGATTTTGATGCTGGACCCATTTCTCCGAGTCCCAGGATTCGACATCACTCCGGGGGAAAACGACCCACTAACTTCCCGTGGGGTCTCCCAAAAAGCTGGCTTCACAACTCGACGGGAGGATGGCCGCGTTACTAATTAGAATTTCCGTTTTGTATTTGTCCTCTTCACGGGTAAGAATGTATTATTTCATCGTAAAGTCCTCCGCTCCTCCGAAATCCAACAACACGGGAGAACAAATTCGGGCAGACTCAAGCGCGTGGTGACGTCATAGCATAACGTAACGTGCTCGCCCCCGGCAAAACGTGCGTGTTCCAGGGAAGATGAGGAAAGACGACGGGGAAGACATTCCTCATCCGTTTCTTCATCCAGGTTACGTAAAGAGCATTCCCATACAATTCCATTACATTTATAACTCTGACAAAACAAAACATTGACATTCAAAGGTAGAATTTATTGCAGGATTGTTGTACTATATCTTTTATTATACTAATATACTACTACTATATATATTAATGCACTAAATCAAAAGAAATCAATCATTGTAATTGCCCTTTATTACAATGGACATTCTGTCAGGAGGTGAAGTGCAATCACAGGAGCTCATTCCCTTATATGCAGATGACAGAATAAATTTTCACGGACATTGAAATCAATAATTGCTTTTTGAATAGTTGCATATATAGTTGCATATATGAGTGTTGTTCACCAGATAAGTGGCTGTGGTGTTAACTGTCTACAGGCAACCAGCTGAAATCTCTTGTGTACACTGAACTGCATGTACATGGAATTAGAAACATTATGAAAATGACATACCGACATGACCCAAAACTAGTGATTGCATGGAAAATTTTAAAATGCACTTATTTGGCCTAAAAATGTATATGAGTCAAGTAAAGCATGGCCTAAAATCATCTTTAAATGGTCTTTAAGAGGGCGAGGGTGAGCCGGGTGGCCTGGGATAATGGCTGGAGGGATTTGGCTGTTTGGCAGTGTAGCTAAAGTATTAGCTGGTGAGAACAATGGATCCTCTCATCAGCTTGTAAAGACACAGTAAATCCACAGTGAAACAGCTTATTGAACGCCACACACTCCCAGGGTAGAATACACATGAACACCCATATACACTGTCGCACAAACAATCATGTTATTTTACCCTTTTACATACCATGTTTTTGTCTCAAAGTCCTCTGGGGTCACCATATTCTCTCTCTCTCTCTCTCTCTCTCTCTCTCTCTCTCTCTCTCTGTCTGTCTCTCTCTCTCTCTTTCTCTCTCTCTCCCTCTGTCTCTCGCCCTCCCCACTTTTCATCTTCCCTCCCAATACATCCGTCATTCTCCTACTTGTGTTTGCTTGTATTGGTATGTTTAACTATATCAACACTACACAGGTGGCCAGAGAAGCGTTGGCAGCTCTCCTTCATACTGCATGTGCACGTACACACATTAGATCCAAAACGTTTATGTACAGCTGTTGGTATGATTATATGATTATGTGTGTGTGTGCATTTGTGTCTATGTGTAAGCAGTGTATATAGCTGTCTATGACAAACAGTTATGTTATTCAAAGTGCTGTTGCAACCCCTGAGACCTGCTGAGTATATTCACAGCTACTTAGAGAATTCCAATCATAGAGACAAACTTAGCAGTACCGCTGGGTATACACACACACACGCACACACGCACACACGCACACACGCACACGCGCACACGCACACTCACACACGCGCACACACACACACACACACACAATTAATGAAGATGGTGACATAATGACTTTATTCCCTCAAAATTGAGGAGAAGTGAGAAAAGAAGGGGAAAGTAGAAATCACAAGACAAGATAGACAAGACTCCACAATAAATACAACTACTATTTCCTTTAATGTCTAATCAGAAAGCTTAGCTATAATAATAATAATAATGAGAATGGCTAACAGGTTTGTGAAGGCTGTGTGTGCGGCTGCCCCCTCTGGGGAACAGCCACCACAGCTGCTCAGTCTGAGGAATCTAGATGAGATCTGGTCGATGTACTGAATAAGACCACGGTACTGTTCCTACAAAGTTTCAGTAAAAGTACCACAGCAACAATTGGAACCGCAATCCTCTTCTCACAGCAGGTGGTCATCGGCCCACAGGTTAACTCACACTATTATGTCCAATCACACACATGTACATGGTTTAAAAGATCCAGATTCATTCATTTTAAGTCAAGGGTTGGGATATAGCATTTTGAATTTGATAATCTGGACTGCTTTATTTTGACCTTTTTTCATTTCTATTTTTACAGCAGCCATCATGATGTCACTTAAAATTATCTAAGCGATTTACAGATACTATCTCTCTGTGTCACTGGTTTTAACTCATCCCATTCCCACTGGGGAAGAGAGCCATTGATGGGCGGGCCTTTGAGCATGGTCGAGGGAAAAATGGAAGTATGGAAGGGTGGAGGCATGAATAGATACAGACAGGAGAAGAGATGGGGCGAGGGAAAGGGGATGGTTCTAACTTGAGTGATGGCCTTCCAGGGAAAGCCCAAATGGAGGCAGATTGAAGAATTCCCAAATTGCGCTGTCAAGTGGTTGGAACCCACAGATCAGAGGGATGAGACCTCAGGGTGATGACTGGTTTTAGAATTATGACCAAATCAGGAAGGAGATGGCCTGATATATAACAGCCTGGTCCCAATAATACACATCCATAGCTCTCCTGCACGTACCTCTGCCTCCTGCACTGGTGAGTATATGCTTCATTCACACTAGTAGACCTGTAGTAGCTTATTTGCTGGTATTTCGACCACCAGTGAACCTTTCAGTAGGTTCAGTTTACACCTTTCGATTTAATTTATAATTAGCTGGTAAGTTTCAAAAGTAGAAGAAGGAAGGAGGAGGGACATTAGTAAGAAAGGAAGAACAAAGGATGGAAAGTAGGAAAGAAATAAGGAGAGCGAGAAGGAAACAAAGAAAATATACTAATAAGAGTCACAGTATCTCAAAACTCTTCTCAACCACAGCAAGCGAGGAAATCTTAGTTAACTTAGTTGCTGAGGACTAGAAAATAATTTCATTAATACTTGTGTATGTGAAGAAACACCAAAGGCCGGTCAAGTTCAAATCTTGGCTCTCTTTGTTTAGGAAAACCAGGATTCATTTGTCTTTTAGCCATGTTTTTGATGTTCTCTCCCTCTCTCTTGCTAGACTCTGCAGCAGCCAGTAGGTGAGTGTGTGTTCCAGGTCAGCCAGTCACTTGGTGTGTGTCGGCAGCAGCAGCAGCAGCAGCCATGCCGGGTGCATATAAAGGGGAGTGTGGGGACGAAGTGGACCCTATGCCGTTTCTGCAACCAGTAGAGAAGGAGCGGATGGATGCCATCAACAAGGCGTATGACATCAAACGCTCCTGCTGGGTCAAAGACGAGAAGGACGCCTTCATCGCTGGGGATATTCAGTCTGAGGACGGGGACAAAGTCACCGTCAAGACCAGCAAGAACACTGTAAGTATAAAAAAGTTATTTACTATAATTTGACTATATATATATAATCTTTTTTGGTTGTGGTGATGAGGACCATGTTGGTTCCTTCAGACGGTGACGGTGAAGAAGGATGATATTCAGCAGATGAACCCTCCTAAATTCTTCCAAGCCAGTGACATGGCCAACCTCACTTTCCTCAACGAAGCTAGTGTCTTGGACAACCTGCGCACCCGCTATGTCAGCATGAGGATCTATGTAAGTGATGCTACTTAGGAGGAAAACTCAACAACATAGCAGATAGAGAATTTCACCATGCTGATTTCCCCTTCTTTGTGTTTCCCCCCACTTGTAGACCTACTCAGGCCTCTTCTGCGTGACAATAAACCCATATAAATGGCTGCCCATCTATGGTGCTAAAGTGGCCCAGATGTACAAGGGGAAGAAACGTAGTGAAGTTCCTCCTCACCTCTTCTCTGTCTCTGACAATGCCTACCACGACATGCTGATGGGTGAGGAAAGGGGCGACAGGGTGGAGAATGTTGACAGATTTGAAAGAGCCCCTTGAGATGAGATGAAATCATGTGTGGTATGGAAAATGGACAGGGGGGGGGGCGGTTAGCTAAGCGGCATCGGGAGAGAAGTAACACCTGACCATGTTGTTCATCACACTGACAGATGTACTCCTGAGAACGTCAACACTCCTCTGATCTGCTCAAGAGAACATCAGCAGTTAATATTCTTCTGTCCCTCTGAAACTTGTGTGTGCTTTTCTCCTGTCAACACCCCCCCTCCTCCTCCTCCACAGAGCACGAGAATCAGTCCATGCTGATCACGTAAGAACAGGCTTCTTTAACTCCAAGCACACATTTTGCTTTTTGCTTTTGTTAGAGAGGGATCTATAGATGACGTACAGCATACATGTACGGTATAATTGTTCATTCTCAATCATATTTAACTCATATGTTTCTCCTACAGTGGAGAATCCGGGGCTGGCAAGACTGAGAACACTAAGAAGGTCATCCAGTACTTTGCCAATGTTGGAGCCTCCGGGAGCAAAGCCCCCGACACCAAGGCAAGTGTGTGTGTGTGTGTGTGTGTGGATGCGTACGTGTGTAATTGCAATTGTTGTTTTATGGCATAACATCTTTTGTTCTGTTCTGTTCTGTTCTGTTCTGTTCTGTTCTGTTCTGTTCTGTTCTGTTCTGTTCTGTTCTGTTCTGTTCTGTTCTCTTCAGGGCTCTCTGGAGGATCAGATCATTCAGGCTAACCCAGTGCTGGAGGCATTTGGGAATGCCAAGACCATCAGGAACAACAACTCCTCACGCTTTGTAAGGAAAGACACAGAACATGCAAACACGGCCACACAGACAACTTCTAAAATAAGCAATGTGATGAAATAACTATGATCACATAAAAACAATCATTTGTTGAGAAAAGTGTCACCATTTCAGGGAAAGTTCATCCGCATCCATTTTGGGCCGACAGCTAAGCTTGCCGGTGCTGACATTGAGAGCTGTGAGTAGATTCATTGTTTTTTCCTTTTTTAAATATCAATGTCTCCTATGCTTCATCAAAGAAACATACTTGCTGTGAAATTGATTTATGATGAGTGGGCCCTTGTGTGCGTGTTTTGCGGTGCGTTTTCTTGTATTTGTTTTGTGTCAGACCTGCTGGAGAAGTCTAGAGTAATTTCCCAGCAGGCTGCTGAGAGAGGATATCACATCTTCTACCAACTCCTGTCTGGGAGGAGGCCAGAACTCATGGGTGAAACAGATATAGCACAACATAAAAACACTTGAGTCACATTCTATTTCATGTCGCAAACCTGACACCAAAAAACTGTAAAAGAATCTTGTCTGGTATTCTGCATATTTTGGACACAGTACAGTTGGACACAGTTCAATTCCTCAGTATGTAAACTACAGATTGTACAGTCTGAGATGATTAGGGTGGAGTACGTCTCTGTTACATTAAATGCTGCTTTGGTGCAGAGGCTCTGCTGCTGAAGCCAGACCCCAAGCAATATGTGTGGGTCTGTCAGGGGGTCACAGTTGTGGACAATATGGACGATGGAGAAGAGTTGCTGCTGACCGATGTGAGTGATCAAATACTCTATGCTGCTATATTGAATCAGCAGCGTTTATCCTCAAGACACCTCTATGGGCATCTTCTTTCTGTCTCATCTCTCTCTGTGTCCATGTATGTGTGTTTTTGTGTGTCTTCAGGAGGCCTTTGATGTGCTGGGCTTCACCCCTGATGAGAAAATGAGTGTGTACAAGTTGACCGCAGGCATAATGCACTTCGGCAACATGAAGTTCAAACAGAAGCCCAGAGAGGAGCAGGCTGAAGTGGATTCTACAGAAGGTAAAACATCTCTCTCATCATGCTGCCTCTCTGTCTATCTGCCCTAGATTTCCCTTCCCTTTTGCCCCTCTTTCCTCTAAAGCCTGCCTCATCTCCAGCTCATCATTTTCAAACCACTCTCTTTATTTTTAGCCTCTGGGAATTTCCAGTTTGGTTGGTTGGTCAAGCTGTCAGTCCAGCAAAGACTAAAAATAAAATAAAATAGCTCAACAACTACGGGATGGACTGAAATATGTTGCATTCTTGGTCCCTGGGGATAAACCTGAATCGCTTTCAAACAAGTTACTTCAGTGTAGCGAGCAGATGTGTGTGATAGATGATACAGTGCTGTGGTACTCAAGCATCAGGACTGAGAGCTCAAATGAAGTGCAAAACTTTACAGTTTTACTCTTTAGTTGTATAATGCATATGAGAGCCTGGCTACAGACTTTTACTGTGATTTAGTATGGTTATTATAATTAAAAGTTGTACGCAACATAGCAGGCAATCCACACACACACACACACACAGCATGTTAGCAAGCTACATGTCAGCATCAAAGTGCTAATGTTACCGTGTTAGCTAACATGTCAGCTTACTTGATAAATATTAGCATTTTATACTGTTAATGTTAGCATTGAGCTCAAAACACTGCTAAGATGAGTAATAGCCCTTTTCTGCTACTGGACCAAACCAGCAGCCAGTACAGCTGAATGTTATTACAGCTTTGACCTTTGAGCCAAGTCGGTGTAATGAGTATTTCAGGCTCATTGGGCTAACAGCATGGTTAAAGTCCCTGTATCCCGCTTCTTCAATTTTGTGTTTATCCTGATCCATTTTCATTTAGTTCACGCCTCATCCTCTCCTCTTTTCCTAAGTGGCTGACAAAGTCGGCCACCTCATCGCAATCAACTCAGGGGAGCTGCAGAAGGGCATAACCCGGCCACGGGTCAAGGTTGGGAATGAGTTTGTGACCAAAGGTAACAATAAGGAATTATCTTCAAGTTAAAGTAGAGTACAGTTAAGAAACATAAAAACTTAAACAACATTTTTTGGACTTTTGGATCTGTTCAAGGTCAGACCCAAGACCAGTGTGTGTACTCCATTGGTGCGCTGGCCAAGGCCATCTATGACCGTATGTTCAAGTGGATGGTGACTCGCATTAACAGGACATTGGACACGAAGATGCAGCGTCAGTACTTCATAGGAGTGCTGGATATCGCTGGATTTGAGATCTTTGAGGTGAGATCTGTATGGATTCATGGACCTCAGAGGGAGATTTGATCACATTCTATCTCACAGGTCATTCTTACTATCTCCCATCTCCCTCCAGCATAACAGCTTTGAGCAGTTGTGCATCAACTTCACTAATGAGAAGCTGCAACAGTTCTTCAATCACCACATGTTTGTGCTGGAGCAAGAAGAGTACAAGAAGGAGGGCATTGACTGGGTCTTCATTGACTTTGGCCTGGACCTGCAGGCCTGCATAGAACTCCTGGAGAAGGTAACAAAACACACGTCCATCTCTCATCCTTCCTTCCTTCATCCATCCATTTCCTGCTTCTTATCTTCCATACCCTTTCCATTTTACCAAGGGTCTCCTCATTTTCATTCTCTTTCCCCTTTGCTCCTTCCATCTCCTCTCTAGCCAATGGGAGTTTTCTCCATCCTAGAGGAACAGTGTGTATTCCCGAAGGCAACAGATGCAACATTGAAGGCAGCTATGTATGAAAACCATCTGGGAAAGTCTGCCAACTTCCTCAAGCCAAAAGGGGGGAAGAAGGGAGCTGAGGTCCACTTTGAACTGGTGCACTATGCCGGCACGGTAAGTCCTGGGTGGTATAATAAGACCATCTGACACAGTTTAGTCGTGCCTGACTGATGAATAAATAGATTACACAGGTGTGGGGGACAATGAGGAGGAGGAGGCAGTAGCTCAGTGGGTAGAGGGTTGCCGGTTCGAGTCCCTGCCGAGGTGCCCCTGAGCAAGGCACCGAACCCTCAATTGCTCCCCCCTCTGCGAAGGGTGGTAATGTAAGTCGCTTTGGATAAAAGCGTCTGCCAAATCATAGTAATGTAATGAGTGCGTTCAGATCTCCGATGTTTCAGAACTAACAGCCTCTCGTCATTATGTTGAACCTCCTTGCCCTCGAATAGTGTATATTTCATTTGGTTAGTGTATGCATGCAAACTACTAAGTGATAGCCTCAAACCCTTATTAAGTCATCATATTATACTCTTAGTACTGTACTCATACTCATTATACTCAATATTTTTAGAGTCTGTGTTGAAAGAGAATGAACAAATCCTGTAGTACACCTGCTTGTACACCTAGTGTTTTATAATAATATAGGGCAATGCCAAAGTGTATGCATCTCTGTCAGTAAATGATGATCATTCCGAGTGTGAACCAGTAGTCTGCATTAGGTCAGTGAACTGTTTGTGGCGTTCCCAGGTGGGCTACAACATTTCTGGCTGGCTGGAGAAGAACAAAGACCCTCTGAATGAGACAGTAGTGGGCCTCTTCCAGAAGTCCTCCATGCCCCTGCTGGCTCTGCTGTTCAAAGAGGAGGAGGCAGCTGCAGGAACCAAGAAACAGAAGAAAGGCTCCTCTTTCCAAACCGTCTCCAACGTCTACAGGGTAATACACACAGAGACACTCTCACACACACAGCAAATAAAGAGGCACACATCGCTAATCAGAAATCATCTCACTCCTGCACTCACTACACACACTACACACATTAAATTGAACTTAATCTCGGGATTGCAACAGAAACAGAAACTACGACACCAAAGATCTATGGAGCAAAATGATTAGAAATCAACTTAAATAGAGTCAAAACATTCATATAATATATTCCATGAATGAATAACTCCTAACTAAAAGCAAAACAAGTGTCTAGCACTATCGAGAATGACCATACTATTGCGCACACACACCTAAACACACACCTACAGACATTATGCACATCTCCCTTTAGCCACACCAGACAGACACAAACTCACAGACGTCTTTTAACTCTTTTTGTTTACAACAGGAACAACTGAACAAACTGATGAGCACCCTGCGAAGCACTGCGCCTCACTTTGTACGCTGCATCATACCCAACGAGTACAAGCGGCCAGGTCTGTGTGACAAAAGGGTAGACATTCAGTAGTGTGTGTGTGTGTGTGTGTGTGTTTGTGTGAGTGTGCATTAGAGGGTTGATCTATCTTCAGGGAAACCATTATGTGTTTTGGAGGTGAGTGTGTTTTCCTACTTATCACCATGAGGGAACTGTGTTTTGTTCCAGGTTTTATAATTAAGGTAGTTATCAATGAAAGGCCTTGGCACTAATAATTAACCCCCCCCCCCCCCCCCCCATCCCTCTCTCTCTCTCTCTCTCTCTCTCTCTCTCTCTCTCTCTCTCTCTCTCTCTCTCTCTCTCTCTCTCTCTCTCCCTCTCAATCTCTCCCTCTCTCTCTCTCCCTCTCTCTCTCTCATGCTGTGCAGGTGTGTCAGACAGCCACCTGATCCTGCACCAGTTAGCCTGTAATGGTGTGTTGGAAGGCATCCGTATCTGTAGGAAAGGATTCCCCAACAGACTTCAGTACCCAGAATTCAAACAGAGGTCTGACTCAATTATTTATACTATCATTATCTCCATCTTTAATCATCTTCATCATTTATTCACTCCCCATTCCCTTCAGGTCAACAAAACCACAAACAAATACATAAAAGAACATGAACTACAATGCAATCCACACATTGTTAGTGTTTGTATCTGTGATATGTTTACAGAGGGTTTATTAGGTTTAAATAAGTCACCCATTACAACTTTCACTCGCAAAGATGAAATTCCAGATGATCATCAAACAAGCAGCCTTTTTATGTTTAGCAGCAGTAATGAAAGAGCAAAATAGGATCAAAGAAATACAAATGCCCCAATTACTTTCCTGAAGAGAGGTAACATCAGTGTGGGTTGCTGAGTGGTTGTTTCTGCCCCTCAGCCACAGCAGCCATTAAACAACAGCAGTAAATACACTCTTGCCACTCCTAAATACCAGTTAATGTTTCCCTTTCCCTGAAGTAGTAGAACCTATCTGAGGAGAAGCTGCATTTTTTAAGGACAAAGCAGCCGATCATCAAATGTCAAATTTAATCTCCAACTCTCAGCGGTTTCCCATCCACACATAGTCCCAGGATGTAGACTGTTGCTTGGTTGTTTTCATCGACAGCTTCCCCATGATCCTATCTAAGATCTCTTTCGATTTAGCCCCAGTGGTGTTAAGAGTCTTAAGACTCTGGTCAACATGGACGCTCGCATAACTCAAGTCTCTGACCTGTGGAGGTGCACCGACAGACGCATTATTCTGGAGCAAGCCAACAGGATCAGTGATGACGGAGAGTTTCTTCAGTTCAGTGTTACTCTTCTGGAGCGCTGAGACTTCCTTTTCCAGCTCTTTGATCAAGCCTTCCATCTGCGTGTTGAGATCTGCTTTAATGGAGGCAGGCAGTGCTGTGAGGAGCATCACAGCTTCTGCTATCCCACCATCTGCAGCTGAGACAGCCGTCTCCACAGAATCTTTGATGCTTTGAATTCTTTCCATCCGTGATTTGATTCCTTGCTGAACATTTGCCTTTGCATTGTCCAGCTGAAATTGCTTCTCTTGGAATTCCTTCTCTGTAATTACAATATCATGACCTTTGTGATCTGTTTGGGAGCACAGGACATAAATGCTCATCAGCTCCCTCTTGCAGAAAAGCTCCAGCTCCTTGTTGTGCTTCTTACACCACCTGTCCTCAAGGTTAACCACAGGGTCAATCAGCTTGTGTCTCTTTAAGGTTGCCGCTGTCAGGTGAGGCTCCAGGTGAGTTTCACAGTACGAGGCCAGACACACCAAGCAGGACTTCGATTGACCTTGGTGTCGCCGCACACGTCGCAGGACAATTCCACCGACTCCACTTGAAGCCCGACGTTCCACCATGTTTTACCTCAGCTGACTTCCTGATGTGGTTGGCTAACTCGTTCATCAGTGTATTCATGCAGACGACAGGTTTTGTCTTGAAATACCTTTTGCACACTGGGCAGTTGCATAAATCATTGCCCTCCCAGTATTCATTAATGCAGGCTTTGCAGAAGTTGTGTCCACATGGGATGGTCACGGGTTGACTGAACACATCCGTGCAGATTGAACAGAAAAACTCGCTTTCAAACAGGGAAGAGCTTGCTGAGGCCATAACTGTAAAAGATGAAGTGCAGTGTGGGGAGCTGAGAGAGACAAGGAGAAGGATGATTTTGGTGGTAAACACCTGCAGCATGACACAGAGAGACTAAACCTTAAATCACTGAAGCTACACTGATACAGATGAATTTGTCAATTTGAGAATTGTAAATCAAGTCAGATCCTTAAGAAGAAAATGTGTCAGCACTCGACTTTCAATCCCGAACTCACCAGTGCTGTTTCCACCTCTTCGTACTCTTCCTGTTCTGGAGCTGCTGTTTTGCTTTGAACTCACTAATAGTTTCTTTTTCAATTCCGAGAAATGATGCCGCTCTCCTCCTCCCCTTAGGTTCCTCCTCTCTCACCTTTCAGTCTGTTAACCCTTTCACACAAGCAGAGAGCAATTCTGCCTCTCCCTATCATTTCTTAAATCTTAATCCAGCCGCCAAAGTGTTACATAACTTTCTATCGCCCTGTGTCTAACTGATATCATTTTTTATAAGTGTACTTCCACCTTCCCCTGTTTCTCCTCCTCCTCCTGTCTCCAGGTACTACATCCTAAACCCCAATGTGATCCCAAAGGGATTCGTTGACAACAAAAAGGCCTCTGAGCTCATCCTAAGTTCCATTGGCCTGGATATTATGGAGTACCGCATCGGACACAGCAAGGTAATGTTCCCAGATACTTCTTCCTGTGTAATACATTTCCTGGGAACAACATTGAGCTCAGGGAGAACATACTACACACCTGATACGTTGGTACCTTATCTTTCTCTGTACCCTCCTTTTCCATCTCCATCTGTCCCTCCCTCTCCTGTTCCTCCTGCCTCCTGCCTCTCCTCGGCTTCTCCAGGTGTTCTTCCGTGCAGGTGTCCTGGCAAAGCTGGAGGACATGCGTGATGAACGGCTGGCTAAGATCATGACCATGCTGCAAGCTAACCTCAGAGGAACTCTTATGAGGATCGAGTTTAAGAAGATGGTAGATAGACGGTCAGTGTGTGTGTGTGTGTGTGTGTGTGTGTGTGTGTGTGTGTGTGTGTGTGTGTGTGTGTGAATATACTGTAGCTAGTTTGGGCTTAAAAATGTCAGTGATAAAGCTGTTTCTGTAGTTGCTGAGTGGTTTGGGGTAACATTAGGAGACTGAGATGAACCTTCACATACTAATAGTATTTATCAATTTGTGTGTGTGTGATGCAGAATTGCACTGATTGCCATCCAGCGTAATGTGAGGAAGTTCCTTCAGCTGCGCTTCTGGGGCTGGTGGAAACTCTACACTAAGGTGAAAACTTAACTCACGCACACACAGACACACACAGACACACACAGACACAGACACAGACACACACACACACACACACACACACACACACACACACACACACACACACAAACTCTTCTGCCACTAACTTGCTTGAATAAATATGAATCCTCACCATCAAAAGCGTCTCCATATTCCCCATGATGGCTCTTCTAGCTGAAGCCCCTGCTGATGGTCGCTCGTCAGGAAGAGACATACAAAGCTAAGGAGGAGGAGCTGAGGGTGGCGTTGGAGAGGGTCACCGAGCTGGAGGCAAAGATGAAAGATATGGAAGGGAAAACGTTCACGTTGTCTCAGGAGAAGAATGACCTCACCCTGGCACTTGCTGCTGTAAGGACATGAGATACACATTTCTGATAAAAAAGAACACATCACCTCCGCAAACTCCCACACACTCGTTCCTCCCTTGTGTCCCCACAGGAACAGGACACACTAGGAGATGCAGAGGAGCGCTGCACCCAGCTGATGCACCAAAAGGTCCAACTGGAGGAAGCAGTGCAGGTAATATGACATCAGAATGACTGTGGAGTCTGTTTGACCCTTACATATCATTATAAACAAGGATAAAGCCGAATATCCTACATGCATCAAGTAATGTGTGAATTGTCTTAAGGATATGCGTGAGCGTTTGGAGGAGGAGGAAGGCAACGAAGCCGCCCTCCATGCCCAGAGAAGGCAACTGGAAGGAGAAATTAATGAGCTGAAGAGAGACCTGGAGTCCCTGGAGTCCACCTTGGCCAAGAACGAGAAGGAGAAACAGGTAGAGGAAGAAGTGGATTGTGGAGAGACAATCAAAAATGCTGCATCTAAGATAAGTTGAACATATTTTCTGATGGTGCGTTTAGGGTCTGGACGTCAAGGTTCGGACTCTGACAGGCGACCTGAGCGAGCGAGACGATCAAATTAGCAAACTGCAAAGGGAAAAGAGATCTCTGGAGGAACTGCAACAGGTAGATGAACACATGCACACACACACACGCGCACACACAAGGATACAGACACAGGGTTGATACTCAGTGTAAAGGCGGGAGGGTTCTCTTATTCCTCTACAAATCTGAGCTACATTTCATTTAGGTTTCATTCCAGAGAGGTGTGTCCGTCTTTCAAATAACCAAAGAGATTACAATTGAAATTATTTACTCAGAAAACTCTGGATGATCTCCAAACAGAGGAGGACAAAGTCAACCATCTTACCAACACGACAGGCAAGCTCAACAACCAGCTGAATGAGGTGACACACAGAAACATCTGAAACATGTCTGCATGTTAGAAATGCTCCAGGGAAATAATGTGGTCTCACTTTCTCTCTGTCTCTGTACATGTCTGTATGTCTGTGTGTGTGTTTGTGTGTGTGTGTAGCTGGAGGACAGCTTGGAGCAGGAGAAGAGGGTCAGGGCAGAGGTGGAGAAGGCGAGGAGGAAGGCAGAGGGAGACCTGAAGCTGACCATAGAAAACCTCAATGAGATGGAGAACTCCAAGCTCGATCTGGAGGAGGTCATCAAGAAGTGAGAGAGAAACACACACACACACACACACACACACACACACATACAGAGAAGCTGATGAGTCATACAGTAGATGTATCTTCGTCCCTTATACAAGCTAAGTTTGCTCTCCTCCCCCTCAGTTGTTTCTAATCTGAATGAGCTTCGTGTTGTAACTTTGCAGGCTCACGTTAAACATTGCCGCATTGCTTCTCAGCCTATTTGTCTCCTCCCACATGGTGAAGCAGTACCAGTGTTCTATCAGTGCAACAGGCCAAAATCCTCCTGAACATGATAGAAAACCAAAATGCAGCAGCAGGAGGTTGCACATTGTGATCTTACAGTGAACAACAGGATAAGTCGTCGACACTGCATCTGCTTTTACTACACTTTCCCATGCTTGTGGACCTTCTCTCTCTCTCTCTCTCTCTCTCTCTCTCTCTCTCTCTCTCTCTCTCTCTCTCTCTCTCTCTCTCTCTCTCTCTCTCTCTCTCTCTCTCTCTCTCTCTCTCTCGCTCTCTGCTCTGTAGGAGAGACTTTGAGATCAATAACATGAACTCAAAGTTGGAGGATGAACAGTCTCTCAGCTCCATGCTCAGCCGCAAGCTCAAAGAGCACCAAGTAAGTGCAACGGACACAATGGACTTCTAGGCGACCAGAATCAGGTTCAGATTTTGCTGTAACATGGGAAGAAAGTGTGTAGTGTTGATAATGAGGTGGTGAAAGGTTTTGTCGTTCTTTTCAGTGCCGCGTTGAGGAGCTGGAGGAGGAGCTGGAAGCCGAGCGAGCCATGAGAGCCAAGGTAGAGAACACTGTAACATCTATGGCAGCCTACCTGGGTTACAACAAGAATACTAACAAACACGTCTATAGGAAGATAAGACTGATTTCCTTTACTCTGATAGGTGGAGAAGCAGAGGGCGGAGCTATCACGAGATCTAGAGGAGCTCAGTGATAGGCTGGAAGAAGCGGGAGGAGCTACAGTCGCCCAGGTGAGTTTGACTGACATTTCAACCATTCAGTCCTACAGGTGAAAACCCCAGCGTGACCTTTGCCCTCTTATGTTCATGTCTGGTTGCCCATCAGATTGAGCAGAACAGGAAGCGGGAGACAGACTTGATGAAGCTGCGTCGGGAGCTGGAGGAAGCGGCGCTCCAATCAGAAGCCACGGCGTCGGCGCTGAGGAAGAAGCACACTGATGCCATGTCAGAGCTGGGAGAGCAACTGGAGAACCTGAACAGGCTGAGGGTCAAACTGGAGAAGGACAAACAGTCCATGAAGGCAGAGATCGAAGACCTCAACGTCACCGTGGAGGCCACTCAGAAAGCCAAGGTACAAGAACGTGTGTGTGTGTGTGTGGGTATACACAGACATTGCATAATCTCTAAACATGTCTTGTCTATGTGTGTGTGTGTACCGTGTGTATAGATGATCTCTGAGGCCCATGTTCATAAGCTGGAGGACGGCCTGGCAGAGGCCAACGCTCGCCTGGCTGAGATGGAGCGCAATCAGACCGAGCTCAACACCGCCAAGATCCGCCTGAGTGGTGGGAACTGACACACACACATACACACACACATGTGCTGGCCTGGGACTACGTTGTATTGTATTATATGTTTGTGTGTGTGTGTGTGCAGCTGAGAACAGTGACCTGAGCAGAGATCTGGAGGAGTCACAGAGTAAGTTGACCCAGGTGACCAGGCTGAAGGCCACACTCACCCTGCAGATCGATGAGCTCAAGAGACAAGTGGACGAAGAGGGCAAGGTAGTAACACATGAGTAGTAGTTGTGTTGTCAGCTGAGAGCATCACTCAGTCCTCATCATCATCCTCTGTGTCTTTGTCTCTCTCCAGGGTCGTAACACAGCGGTGGTGTCCCTGGCCAACGCCCGTCACGACCTCTCCCTGCTGAAGGAGCAGCTGGATGAGGAATCGGAGGGCCGCAGTGAGCTGCAGCGCCTGGTGTCCAAGCTCAACGCTGATGTCACCTCGTGGAGGAGCAAGTACGAGACGGACGCCATCCAACGCACAGAGGAGCTGGAGGAGACCAAGTAGGACAACAAGGACACTCACTGTCTCAGTCTGACCAAGGACACGTGTAAAATTCTCCTTGATAACTTTACTGTCCTTACCCCTCTCTCTCTCTCTCTCTCTCTCTCTCTCTCTCTTTCTCTCTAACCCCTCTCCAGGCGTAAACTGGCTGTGCGTCTCCAGGAGGCTGAGGAAGCAGCAGAATCAGCCCAAGCCAGAGCTGCCAGTTTGGATAAGGTCAAGCAGAGGTTGCAAGCAGAGGTGGAAGACCTTACCATAGACCTAGAGAAGGTACACACACACACACACACACACACACGCTCACACTCGAGAAGTAATAGCGAGTCCAATTACAGACCTCAGGCTTTGGAGGGATTGGTGTGAATAGTGACACCATGTGGCCATTTAGATTGGTCGTTTAACATTCAATCTTTAACTCCATAGATTTGTAATGTCAAAGCTGCAGGTGGAACTCTGGGTGTGGCTTGATACAAACATAAATATACTTCTTTAATGATTTGACATTTGCAACGACCTAAAATGACAGAAACAAAGCTTTGGTCTCTTGTCTGTGTGTGTGTAACCAGTCTAATGCGGCGGCTGCGGCTCTGGATAAGAAGCAGCGAATGTTTGACAAGCTGGCAGCCGAGTGGAGCCAGAAGAACGAGGAACTGCAGCTGGATCTAGACAACAGCCAGAAGGAGAGTCGCTCCTATATGACTGAGCTCTACAAGCTGAAGACGGCCTACGAAGAGAGCCTGGATCAGATGGAGACCATCCGCAAGGAGAACAAAACCCTCACAGGTACACCGCCTCTGTGAGATCAGTACCATTAACAGGATGGAGAACGATGAACCAAGTATCACATTTGTGGTGGTTGATTCCTTTCCACACAGAGGAGATTAAGGAGTTGGTTGACCAGCTGGGAGAAGGAGGCCGCAGTGTCCACGAGCTGCAGAAGGCCAAGAAGAAGCTGGAGGTGGAGAAGGAGGAGCTGCATCTGGCTCTGGAGGAGGCTGAAACTTCACTAGAGGTGAAAAGAAAACACTTGGAGCAGATCGTGTTAAGATTTGGCTGCTAGTGGATTAAATTATGTGTGTGTGGTGTGTGTGTGGGTGTCCAGGTGGAGGAGGGCAAGCTGGTCCGTGTGCAGCTGGAGTTGGCTCAAGTCAAGGCCGATATTGATCGCAGAATCCACGAGAAGGAGGAGGAGTTTGAGGTCACCAGGTTAGAAAACATACACGGATACATTTTTGACTTTTTGTACACATCCCCCTGTTTCCGATGCAGACGTTACCGATATGTTGTTTGTGTTTGTTTGTCTAGAAAGAACCATGCCCGTGCGGTGGAGTCGCTGCAGGCCAGCCTGGAGGCAGAGACCAAAGGTCGCGCTGAGGCCCTGAGGATGAAGAAGAAGATGGAGGGAGACTTGAATGAGATGGAAATTCAGCTGGAACACGCCAACAGGAACAATACAGAGCTGGTCAAGACCCTGAAGAAGATGCAGCAGCAGATCAAAGTAGGAGGAAAAAGCTTTGACTTGACAAATTAAATTTCCTGAATAAATAAATGTGCTTTGAATTGACGAGACTGCAATTTGTGCTTCAGGATCTGCAGGTGCAGATGGATGAGGACGCCCGTCACCACGACGAGCTGAGGGAGAAGTACAGCCTCCAGGAGCGCCGCCTGTCTCTGACGCTGGCAGAGATGGAGGAGCTGAGAGGAGCCCTGGAGGCCTCAGAGAGGGCCCGCAAACTAATAGAGCAGGAGCTGGTGGAACTCACAGAGAGGCACAGCGAAATGAACATGCAGGTAGGTGGCTGCACCAACAGATCAGCTGGTCCCAGTTTCTTTGTATAATTACGTATATGAACTTATCTTTGCTTCTTTCTCATTTGTATCCAGAATCAGAGTTTGACCATCCTGAAGAGGAAGTTGGAGGCTGACCTCACCCGACTCTCCAGTGAGAATGAAGAGCTGATCTCAGAGTTTCGTGCCGCCGATGAAAGAGCAAAGAAAGCTGTGATTGATGTGAGCACCCTAACTTAAAGATACACACATGTACACACAACACTATGCATTCATTGAAATTACTTCAATAATAAAGTCCATGTTGTCAGGCCCATAAATGTGCAGCGTATGTCACATTTTCACATGTGTGTGTTTCGACCTCCAGGCTACGCGGCTGTGCGAGGAGCTTCGCCAGGAGCAGGACAGGAGCGCCCACCTGGAGAAAATCAAGAAGAACCAGGAGCAGAATCTCAGAGAGCTGACGCTGAGGCTGGAGGATGCTGAGATGCAGGCACTGAAGGCTGGGAAACGCACCATCCAGAAACTGGAGACCAGGGTGAGGGTTTGGTCGCCCTTTTCAAATGCTGGACCCCTAAACAATGTTTCTGCCAAGTTTGGGGGCCAAGTCCAGGAATGACATACATAAATACATTTATACATGTAAGGACATACAAGTAGTACATTGTGTCAACTGTGACATCATTTGTGATGTAATCAACAACTGTGACATCAACTGTAGTCGTGTAAGAACAGGATACCATCAACAATACAATACATGAGGATGTGATGAGTTCAGATGTCAATATTTCCATTTAACAAACAAAAACTCCAAACATTCTAATGTTCCTGTTCAGGGGTTTATAAAATGTAATGTCCACAACGAAGCTGTACAATGAATTTGCATCTCATTTCAAGGTAATGATGAGTAAAGGGAAATGTAATCTATCAGTACGGTTAAAGTAAACACCAGGTACTACTCTTGTTGTTGTTTTCACATCCACTATACTGGTATACTGAGAGAATACACAATGTTTAAGGCAATATCACTTAGTATCACACTGTCATATGAACGATCTAGTGTTTAGTTTAAATTACAAAGGGATCAAAAAGTTTCCAATTGCCCTCCAGATCAAGGAGCTGGAGAACGACATGGACCAGGAGCAAAAGCGCCACCTGGAGACGGTGAAAATCCTCCGTAAGGCAGAGCGACGTCTCAAGGAGCTGATCTTCCAGACGGAGGAGGATCACAAGACCAACCAGCGCATGCAGGAGCTGGTGGAGAAACTCCAGAACAAGCTCAAATCCTACAAGCGACAGATTGAGGACGCTGTGAGTAGGAGAGAAGGGAGACAGATTTAGATGCTGGGTGAATAAGTGCTCAGGGTGGTAGGATCAGATTCAAGCTGTTTGATGAAGACTATGGTGTTACATTTATGACTTAGTGGAAAAAGTAGGAGATGTGTTTTGATGTCAAGCTGAAACATGAAACATTGGACCCTTCTGCAGGAGGAGCAGGCCAACAATAGCTTGTCTAAGTACAAGAAGACGGTCCACGAGCTGGACGATGCTGAGGAACGAGCCGACATGGCCGAGGTGGCCCTGAACAAGATGAGGACCAGGAACCGAGCGTCAACCACCAAAGGCTTCACCTCAGTGGAGATCGTCCAGGTCACTAAACCCTCTGGAGGAGGACAGGACAACTAGACTGGGAAAAAATCGCACACACATCAGTAGGAGGTATGCATTTGACACACACATGTATCTGAAGTTGTAAAGCTTTGAATTGTTTGATACCAAAAGAGAGATATTCAACTCCCGTATTTGAAACACACATCATCCCTCACTGTCATGTCTTTTTGTTCCCACAGATACACACACACACACACCCATTCACCCTTCCTGAGGACGCGTGACTGAGGATGCACAGCCTGGAGGAAGCCTTAAGGAGCCCCACATGGAACTCTTACCCCTCCTTAGAAAGTCTTAAGCCTTTAACATCACCTACAGTCTTAATCAAGTTTAGTCTTAGATCAGTCATGCTGCTTGTGTTCTAGCACCAGTGTACCTGATGTGTGTGTGTCTGCTGACTTTGAATGTATTAGGAGAACACCTGAAAGTGTTTGTGTGTGTGTCTTAATGAACAGTGAGTTTTCCCTGTCAGGTAAAGTGCATCTACTTTATTAATGTGAGAGAGAGAGAGAGAGAGAGAGAGAGAGAGAGAGAGAGAGAGAGAGAGAGAGAGAGAGAGAGAGAGAGAGAGAGAGAGAGAGAGAGAGAGAGAGAGAGAGAGAGAGAGAGAGAGAGAGAGAGAGAGAGAGAGAGAGAGAGAGAGAGAGAGAGTTTGTGTTTGTATGTCCTTCTGTCATCTCATCAGTTAAGTGTCTACACTGGGGGGGTTGAGTGGGTCAAGCTGGGCTCTCACATCAACGATAGAGGGCTCACCTGTGTGTGTGTGTGTGTGTGTGTGTGTACTTGTCGCTCCTGTGTGTGTGTCGTCGGTGTGATAGCTCAATAAATTCTAAGCAACAGAGTTTCTTCTTCGCTGTTATTTTAAAAGCAGAGGTGAAAAGAGTGAGGGGCGAGGTCATGCCGCTGGCTGACAGACAGACAGACAGGCAGGCAGGCAGGCAGACAGACAGACACTCACACTTTAGTTCAGCTAAATGTAACAAAAGCACCACAGAAGTCATCTCGTACATCAACATGGATTTTAATATTTTAGTTTCAGATGATCGTTTCACATTCTTTACAAAATCATTAGAAAATGCCTAACACTCCACATTCCCACGCCACCAGAGGATCATGGGAAATCAACGCAGCGTTCCTCATCAAAACAAAACCCAAAGTTTGCTCCGGCGGCCGACCCTCATCATCCCAGAGCGTCTTCAAATCACTTCTCCGCGGCGATAACCTGACTTTACTATACAATGAAACCTCGCCGCAACTATGTAGTAATGTACAGAGTGGAGATGTCTTGAGGAAGAGGAAGCGACTCAATCCGCTTCCTGTCTGACTCCTTGATGGAGGTATGGACACAGTACCACATCAATCACACCATGCACGACTTCCTACTAATGACGCATCGTCGGTTATGATTGGTCTTACAAAAAAAATCTGAATCAAAAAGAGTTTCGTCTTTTTTAAGAACTCCGTCAGTATTCAACCAATGGCTGCAGGGGGGCGGGGCCAAGGCCCACCGAGCCTCCGGTTCTATAGGCTAGAGATGAGCAGGGGGACAAGTGTAGGCGAAATTCTCAATGTTTTGCAAATGTACATGCCCAGCAGTCACACATAGTGTTATAGCACACACGCGCGCACACACACGCACACACACACACCTCTGCCTCATGCCATAACGTTCCAAATGATCATTTTGAGGGTAAAATTAAAGTAAAAACCTGTTCAGAAAAGACAGCATGCCTCTCGTGAGTTTGTTTTATTGAGCCAAAGTAAGGAGATAACCCTCTCAAACAGAAGTAACCACGACAACGGGGCAGAGAGGCACTTACACAATCGGTTTCGCCTTCACTTTTACACAGGAGTGTGCGTGTCCCTGGGCTACATTTTCTTTTTGACAGGACGTCCAACACGCAGGCTCACAGATTCTCTTTCATGCCCACATGGGAGCATGTTTGTAGCGGTTGGCACATGTACACGCAAAGCTTCAGTTTGGCCTGCACAGGCAAACTGAGGGAGGGGAGGGGGTGAGGGGGAGGGAGGCAAAGGAAGAGGGGGAGGGAGAAAAAGGTAGACATGTATGTGACAAGACAAACGCACGGACACACTGACAGACAGGCTCTCGAACGCTTGGGCGCTTAAATACGCCCCCGTCTTTCCTCCCACTCCTCCATCCATCGTGTCACATGTTCATAACAGCACCGGAGGAGCCCTCCGATAGGCCGCTCACGCTCAGGCCGCACATCCCTCAGTCCGTCTCCAGGATGAGCGGCGGCTGCTCGTTCTCGTCCTCTAGACGCATGTCATTTAGGTCCTCCTCTAGCCCCGCCCCTCCCACTGCTCCCTGTTCATCGCAGTAACCTAGGAAACAGGAGGTTGTGGGTCAGAAAGGTTGCTAGCAAAGAGGCCGGACGTCTTCATGGATTAAAGACGGCTGCCTTTAATCGTACCTTTAGTGACAGCAGCACTGTAGGTTTGAGCCACGAGTGGGCGATCATGTGACCCCTGCTCAAGGATCTCATTGGATGGCTCGGCACTGCCGTCTAGTCTGAGACCAATGAGAGCAGAGATTCAACCAAATCGACTCCAAGCGCTCATCTCATCTCTCTGAAATGACTGTGTGTGTGTGTGTGTTACCTGTGCTGCTTCATAAGTGTGCATTCCCCTCCCTCCTGAGGATCCAGGTTGTACAGATACAGGTAACCATCCGCCGCCGCAACCAACAACCGGGGGATCTTCTGGATCCTGGTGGAAAAACGGTGAACACAAAGATTCAGCAGAGTCTCGCCTGTGATGGGAAGAACCGCAAGAAATGTAGAGATGAGAGAGAGAGAGAGAGAGAGAGGAGAGGGGAAGAGAGACACAGAGAGAGAGAGAGAGAGCGACAGAGTGAGAAAGAAAGAGTAAGAGTAAGAGAAAGAGAGAGCGAGAGAGAAAGAGAAAGAGAAAGAAAGAGAAAGGAAAAGAGAGAAAGAGAAAGAGAGAGAGAGAGAAAGAGAGAGAGAGAGAGAGAAAGAGAGAGAGAGAGAGTCATGTACTCACACAGCTAAGGCGCATATGTTTTTATGCCCACAGAAGGGAAGTCTCACAGTAGCGAAGGCTCGTCCCTGTGTGAACATTTCGGTGACCTGGGCAGGCAGGTAGGTCGTGGACGCCATCAGGACTTTGCCCAGGTATCCTCCCCATGTAGTGGGCTCCTCTGCCGGCCTACACACACACACACGCACACACAGAGATGCAAGTGTGAAATCCCTGCTTTTGCGAGGAACAGGAGCGACGGGTGGTTCGGGCGGAGAACCCGGCCGTGACCGCCTCAACTCTGGAGCACAGGATGGAGTCAGAGGGTACCTACACATACTTCTCTTTCTGCGTCTCTAACTTGAAGATGTGGACCGTCTCCGTGTTGCTGGAGGCCGACAGGTACAGGCCCTCCATGCTGAACGCCAGCGAACAGATACTCACACACCTGAGACGACAAGGGGGATCATTTATGCGTTCAGATGATTCAATGCAGAAGTACCAGAGTCACCGTGACAACCGTCCAGCTCTACCTTTTGACTCCTCGTCTAAACTCAAAGAGCTTGGGCCCCTCGGGGATGGAGAAGACCCGGATGACCGTGCCCTGAGAGGAAGTGAGAGAGAGAAAGAAAACAGGTGGTGAGAGGCGAAGGGGAAGCGAGGACAGACAGCTGCACCTGCTCGGGTAGAACACACAACCAGAGAGACACAATCCTTCCTACTCCACGCTCCTACCTTCTCTGAGGCTGTGGCCAGTTTGGTTCCGCTCGCATCGAAAGCCAGAGCAGCTAACGGGCTGTCGTGAGCCGGGATCATGTTCGCCGCACGCTGGGACACACAGAGACCAACGTTACCACACAACCACCTCCCTTAGAGACGCACTTAGACAACAGAGAGATAAGGACAGGAGGCTCTTACCAGGTTGACCGTGTCAAACACCTGCACCTCTCCTATGGTGGCACTGCCGGGGTACGCCAGGTAACAGTTATCGTTGCTGATGGAGAGAGAACACAGGCCTGTAGACGAGAGCAGTGTGTACAGTTAGGACACCAATACCACTCTGGAGTCACATGATCAATAACCTGTATGGGTCTGATACCATCACACACACGGAGCACGCACACCCACACCCCCACACACACACACAGCAGGGAACAACCAGAACTTCATTCACAGAAACTGGAGACAAAAACAAGAACAAAGGCTCTAATCTACATATGTTAATGAATCCTTTAGGCAGAATCTGTAAGAAGCCCCCCTGCCGGGTTCTGTCCCACCTCCTCACAGAGTCTAATCAGACCTGGCTGAGGACTCTGTGAGTAATCCTGCTACAACAAACCCACCAGTGGAGGCAGACAAAGCCTACTACAGAGGGAACAAAAGACTTTCCAGTATTTCGACACATCCTCCCCCTTTGAGCCTCTCACAGGTGTGAAGCATCCATAGAGTCACAGATCTACATTACAGGCTCTACATTACAGTCTCTACATTAGTGGCTCTACATTACAGCGTTTCAAACCGGTGTGTGAGCCATGATTAGGTTATGGCAGTCACAGATGCTATTTGAAGCGGACCTGAAGGGTTGGGTGGAGTCTCTCTGATGGTGTGCAGTACTTTCATGTCTCGGATGTTGTGGATGTACAGAGATTCCTCCAGACAGACGATCAGCCTCTGTAGAGAAGAACCAGCGAGATCAATACACATCTGAGCAACAGAAACAAGTCCTCTGGTTCACTGTGAAGGCTTGACCGGACAGAATCTCCATTTAAAAGGTGGATATGTGGAGTTCTGGCAGACAGACGGGCGTCCTTATACCTGTCTGTTGAGTTTGACGGCCAGTATGGTGTTGGAATAGGAGTAGTTGCAGATCTCGGTTCCCTTCTTGAAGTGGCAGACTTTGAGCTTCCTGGGGGCCTTGAGACTGACGATGGCCACCAGGCTGCTGGAGAACAGGCGCTCCACAATACACACATCCTCTGTGTCTGCTGCGGGCAAAGACACACACACAGAGGTGAAGTCAGACGCCCCTGTGGTGGTCGTTTGGTTTCACACGGTTAATTCATTTAGCACAGATAAGCAATGAGCATATAGTAAGACTTTCTGTCACGCCACAACAACACTGCTGCCTTTAGGTTGAGCATTCCAGGAGCTTTACGGTCCTTAGTGTGGATAAAGTGCTGACAAACACATTAATAATTAAAGTTACATCAGTGCTCTTATGGTGCAGTGTGTGTGTGTGTGTGTCCTGTGTGGAGACATGAGACCAGTCTATATGTAGTGACTTTAGATAGTGATAATTCTGGATGTCTTGCCCAATGAGATCTTAGGAGAGAAGCACAGAAATGAGACTTACTACATTCATAGATCTGCTCCAGTTTGTCCACAGACGACAAGGAGAAGAACTTGTACCCCGTTTTGGTGCCGACTGCTAAGGACCTTTAAGGAGGAGAGAAGAAGAGAGGAGAGCTTCATCTAACAAGCGAAGCACCTGCAGCGCACACACACACACAGACACACACACACACACTAGCACCCCTATGACTCGCTTCTCCCTCGGTGAGTGAAGTCAGACGTATGCCACAGCGTGATTACAGAGTCACACGACTGAAGCTGTGTCGCAACAGCCGCTGGCCTCTGTGGCTTTGGCAGAAACCCACAAATGTAACAAAGTAATCAGCGCATCACAGGAGTGCGAGTTTGGCTCCATTATGTCGAGCATGCAGCATGATATCGTGGTTTACCTCAGCTACATGTGGACAAACAATAGGTACCTACAAACAAAACTAATCTAAACCTACATTGTGACTAACTGTGCTTACTGTGTCGCCTCTCATCACAACTATTACTACCATTTTCTACAGATACTTTACAGGTTACACATTATCTGCGTGGGATATTAGCTCAGGTTAGCATCAGACCATAGAGCAGCTGGCTAACCAGTAAGCTAGGCTAATGGCTACTAGCTACGATCATTGCTCACTTTAATTAGCAAGGTAATATTAACGTGTCTCCACAATTATGTAATGGATTATGAAACGACACAATGAGGTTATTCCATAAACACTCGGGCACTGCTGAAGAAACCTAAGCAGCCCACACGGAGCTAGCTAACGTGAGCACACAGGCCAGCGGAGCCGCACACAGACTCCCCGGCCCTTCCTTACGTGTTGTCCTGGTTAAAGTTAGCGAAGAGGAGCTGGCTGCCGCCAGCGTCCCCGCTCTGACTGGCCAGGTTCATGGGCTCGCCACCATCGATGTCTTCAGCTCCTTTAGAATCAGCAGCAGGAGGTACTTGGTTCGTTTTGTGATAGCGGCTCTAAAACAGATGCTTTCCCGGGGCCATCACTTTTTGTGTGGCGCACTGTGGTGATTGTTGTTGTTTTTCACTGGAGCTGCTGCGCTCCATGACTGCGCATGCGCGAAACACGTGGCCTCCCTCATATTTAAAGAGACAGTGCCGTATACTTTTCGACATGTATGTACCTTCGTAGTTGCGTGGAAATATAAAAACATAATTGTGAGAAGATGAGATATTGTTTCTTAGTTTCGTCTCCCACAAGACAGATTCATATAATATTCTGTAGTGTACATTGTACATACAGTATACAGTTTGTCGGTACCGTGGTCCGTATTGTATTTACGAGCGCCCTCTAGTGTCATTATTGTGTAAACACCTGAAGTGAATGGGCTAAACGTGCAGTACGTGACCCCTCACATGCAAATGCCTCTATTTGATCACACTCTGGTAGAACCTGCGCTGAAATACCTGGCACAGGCACTATTAATCTGTAAAGCTACGTTCTCTGGGGCTTTTTAGAGGGTCACTGGAATGATGAGCTACATAAGTCTGAAGGAGAATAATGCACATATTATAAGCACGTCCAAAGTATAACTTGGCACCTTCATCAATTACACCCGTGTATAAACAAAATCCAGATTGTGTGAAAAGCAATATTATTATTTATTATTTAATATATAATCTTTATTATCCATTGATTTAGTTGCTATAATTTCCAAATGCTGATCAGAATGAATTAATATATATCAATATATTTTTATTTACTGCGTACTATAAATGTTAAACTTATTCTGCCAATTTTAATTAACAGAGTTGCTATCAATAATCTTATTTAATTTTCAAGTTAGACTAACAGCCTTTATGAGTAAGAGTTATGTTATTGAGATCTAAAACTTAGAGATCCAAAGTTACACATTTATTGAATGTGAATTCTTGCCAGTAAAAATTGAGTGATGACTTTGATGTGCTGAGACCATCAAAAGTAAACAGCTGGCCATATCAGTCAGGCTGATGTATGAATTGAAGTGTAATTGTGCTTTGACTCACAGTCTTTATGACTGTGCATTTATTTGCAAGTGGTGTCAGTCTGACCATGACAGAGTGTCTGCTCTAATTTTTGTAATGGAAAAGAACATTCAGTCTTCCAGCGCAGTATAATCCACTGTGTGGCTCTCACAGAAAGCAGATAAACACACTACAACCTTGATACCAACAAGAACACAAGAATAAGACATAAAATGAGTCCACCAGGGAATTGTACTCTATTGTCAGACCATGATACACCATCAGATCAAGCTCAAGTTGTCTAAGAAGGCAAAAGGCAAATCAAAGAGAAACAAAGCAAATATAGAACAGAGAATATTGAGCCACAATTATGCAAGGGATCCTAACTCCACATTGATGTGAGTCCTAAGAACAAATAGCCCTTGTTTGTAGAGGCCTTCCTAATATTTCCTGTCCAACGTTTACAGGGGACTGGATTAGGGCCCATAGATGGGGCAGCTCGGTGGGTGGTGCTGGGTGGGGACAGGGGAGGTAACTTTAGGATGGATAAATCTTTCAATTTGATTACATCTATTATACAATTTGATGATGAAAAGGGTTCACCTAAAACATCCCATCAGCTCCATGCATCCTTCCAGGTTATTCAGTTTGTCAGGTCAGTCGGTTGTTGTCTCTCCCAAAAGCATGTCTTGTAATTCAGTATCAGCTCTGTCCTTTGGCCCAGTTTGCTGTTTTCCAGGGGCGAGTGGTTGTCTGTTCTCCAGGCAGAGGTCCAACACACTGCACACCGGCCTTTGGTTTACACATACCACAGTGTCTAAATAAACAAGATGGACACAGACACACAGGGGGAAATTGTGAAATAGAGAGAGGCTGTGATAAAGCATCCTAGAGCATCATAGCGGCACTACTATAACATTTTTGACTTCTCCATGTGTTAGACTTCATAAGTAGTATTTATTATTAATTATTACTTTGGTGGAAATGAATTCAATCTGTCAAGCACAGTTTGGGTATAACTGACCACCAGGTATGATCTGTGTGTGTAAGAAGGACAAACAAACAAAAGCTCCAGTATTACAGCTACGGTACAACTGGTGTCATCATCCCGATTGCCACCATGGTAAAAGTAATAACACACTTCTTCACTAGGTTTGATGACAAACTCTGGTTAGGGATCTGCATAGACAAGTGTGTGATTTCAGCCTCTGCACTGCAATAATACAGATACGATGGATGCATTATATTTAAATGACAGAATTTGAATTAAACAAACTGAACCAAACTGCTGTTGTTCCTCAGTTTGTTCAGCCTGGGAACTCGTTTGGATGTTCAGTCTGTTTGCATATTGTATCTGTTCTCTTGCACACACTGGCTGCACAGAGGCACACAGGGCTTCTGCTGACCACTGTTATTGTCGGATAATATTTAATTTTCCGTGTGTGTGTGTGTGTGTTGAACGCATGAGTGGAGCTGAAAAATGAAAGAGAGAGAGATTTCATATACAGTATAAACCTGCATTGGTGTTATAACCCTATTAGTTTAACACTGAGATAAGTCATCCTTGATCTTACTTGCTTGATTAACAACCTCTGTGTGTGTTGCACTTAATCCGTGTGTGTGATGACCTCACAGGGTGGTTATGTTTTCACTGGTGTCAATTTGATCCTGGTTAAATATTGTCCTGTCTGACTCAGGTTAAGGAAGAGTGGGATCAAGGTGAGGCTGATTATTTAGATCTGGATGCAGGATTTTGTATTAAAGATTCAAGGGCATTCGTCGACATTTGTCATGTTTCTAAAAAATATATCTCAAATTTGAACCAGAAGTATTTTTTTTTTTACAGATTTCACTTCAAAATATTTGATTGGTTAATGATAAATGATTTTAATATATTTTATTTATTTTGTCCTATGTACTCTGTCTAAGAAGTTGGACAAAGTGGTCAGGCAGAGAACACGGAGCGAGACCGACCGGTCAGCGGGAGGAAAAGCTTCAGTGGATGATTGATCTCCCGGGATAGTTTGACCTTAGGAGGCTGTATAGGAGATCTTTTGTCCCGAGGGCCAACAGGCTCTTCACTAGGTCACTTTATGACTGTCATTTATCTTTGTATCTATTAGGTAGGGAACAAATCAGCACAACTGGGAACAATGTGGAGGAAATTCCTGAACTTCCTAGAAATTGGCATTGGCATTCTTAACTTTCTTTCCCTTATTCTTGTATTTTTGCTTATATTGGATTATTCTTGTCATATCTATCTATCTATCTATCTATCTATCTATCTATCTATCTATCTATCTATCTATCTACCTACCTACCTACCTACCTACCTACCTACCTACCTACCTACCTATCTATCTATCTATCTATCTATCTATCTATCTATCTATCTATCTATCTATCTATCTATCTATCTATCTACCTACCTACCTACCTACCTATCAATCTATCTATCTATCTATCTATCTACCTACCTACCTACCTACCTACCTACCTACCTACCTACCTACCTACCTACCTACCTACCTACCTACCTATCTATCTATCTATCTATCTATCTATCTATCTACCTACCTACCTACCTACCTACCTATCTATCTATCTATCTATCTATCTATCTATCTATCTATCTATCTATCTATCTATCTATCTAGCTGTGCCACACTTTTCTCAAAAATCAATATGTCCCTTTCTGTTTTTAGTCCAGTCTCCATTCTTGCTGTACTCAACTGTACTCGTGTATGTGTGTGTGTGTGTGTGTGTGGCATGGAGAAAGAGAGAGAGAGAGAGAGAGAGAGAGAGAGAGAGAGAGAGAAAGAGAGAGAGAGAGTTATGTTGTGTTGTGTTGTGTGGAGGGGAGAGGGGAGGAGGGGGGAGGGGAGGGGCTGCTGTTTGCTGCCCTGTTATCAGCCCGCAGAGGGGGGCGGAGAGGGGGGAGGAGAGGGGGAGGAGGGGTCACAGCGCGCGGAACATCCTGCAAACATCTGACACTCAGAACAAAACTCGGCGCGGGGGTTTTCCTCTCTCCATTCCCCACGCATCTGCGCTCTTCCTGCCGGGATGTGTCGGCATTGTTTGTCCTCCCCCAGAGAAGCGGCGCAGTGAGGAGCGTAGAAGCTGCAGTTTGTAGTTGTTGGAGGAGTATAGTTAAGTGTTGGAGCGGCGGGGCGAAGTGTTCAGGTCAATGCCCCCGCTGGATGTGTGTTCATGTTCGGACGCACGGCGGTGAGACGTTATGGAGAATGGAGACGCCGTAGGAAGAGACCGACGCACGCACACACACGCGGTGGACATGGGCTCAAAGAGGACAACACTTGGGAGGTAGAAAGTGTGTTTTCATTTATTTCACAGACGTTTCCGGCGTAATTAGAACTAGGACGCTGTTTCTCATGTGTGCCAGCTCCCGTGCATCCATGCGCACTGACGCGCAGGCACAGCAGCAATTAGACGGATGTTATAGATTAGTTTGTGTGTGTGTGTGTGTGTGTGTGTGTTTGTGTGTGTGTGTGTGTTTGTGTGTGTGTGTCAGAGTGTGAGTGGTGAGCTTGGAGACTATTTACTTGCATTACTCATTTAATAATAAAGAAATGAAAAGAGAACTGATAAACTATTAAATGTTATTGGTCAGAATCTCTCTCTCTCTTAACATGCATGTTTATGTCCTCATTAATTTCTCTTTGTATATATGTATTATTTATTTACATCATGTCATTCTGTTGTTGGTTGAGCTAATTCTGCAGTATAATTGCATATTAATTGTCATTACTGCATTATGTTTTCATGATTGTTTACAACTTATTCCTCATTTTATGCATGAATGGACATCTTAAATAAGGCAGACTTGTTGTGTGGAACTTTGGCCCCAGTAGAAAGTTGGGCTGTGAAAGGTCAGACGATTTAGTCATTTATGTCACAAACTGTCTGTTTATCACATGGTAATGTTTTTGCTTTTTATGCATGTGTGTGTGTGTGTGTAAATGGGTGTTTGCATGGGAGTCACAATCGTGAGAACCCGAGTTTGAATCCCTGAGGAGGTGAACTTGATCTGTACTGTGAGAAGAGGAATAGCCCTGGAGTTACAGAGCAGACACACACGCACACACACGCGCACACATGCACGCACCCACACACACACATGCACATTGCATACATATTATACTATCCAGATCCCAAAGCTCAGATCCTCTTAAATGCAAGCGATCCTATTAATGTATGGAATGTGCTCTAATGGGCTTTCTGCAAGTAAACACTTACCTTTCACACACACACTCACACACACACACACACACACACGTCAACATGCATTCTACCAAACATTTAAGAGGAAGGACAGAAAAGTAAAGACAGTAAAGACAGAGAATGGACAGAAGAAAGGAGAGGAAGAGAGAATGATTGTTGATGTGATGATGACAACGATGTCCTTCATGATCAGAGCCCTGGTGTTCTCTTACAGTTCATTACACACACACACACACACACACACACACACACACACACACACACACACACACACACACACACACACACACACACACACTGTCATAACTGATTAGTGGACATTACAGCGTTTCATTCAGGTCCATTGATAGGCGTACAATGCGGCCACAGTTCCAGAGAAACCTGCTCCTTTGTAGCAGAGTTGGCTCAGCCTACTTAGCGGCACAAACAGGGATCCACACTCAGTCCAGTGTTACAGCACTACAAACCTTATTTCTGTGGAATGCACCTCGGCACATTTCAGATCAGAAGGCTTCTGATGCACCTGAGAGAGGAAGTCTTCATAATCCAAATACAGCAAATACATAAATAAATCCTATGTTCAATATCATATATATATATATATATATATATTATTAATAAACATGTTTGGTCGGGACAAATGTGGAAATTCAAGAATTCTGGATAAGGATATGGAACATGGCAGGATTAAAAACAATAAAATAAATAAATGACATACTGTACTGTATATTTATTAAAAATGATTATAATAATAAAGAATGCGATAGGAAAACAAAAACAAAAGACTATTAACAAGGACAAGGAGTGTTTCTCTGTAATAATGTATGAATTACTCCTTCATAGAGCATAAAGACCCGTTTTTATAAAATACAGACTATTTAATATTTATGAAATAGATTTATTTTATTCTTAATCTGTAATTACATTCACGTGTATCCAGTATCAGAGGAGAATATCTGTCATGCTCTAATATTGAGGAAGCTCATGTAATTGTAAGCGTTGTGTCCATGTTTGATCTTTGTCAGAGAGGAGGAGCCATGTTTCTGTCTCCTGATCTTTCTCCTCACAGCTCAGAATAAATAGAGCGTTACAACAAACAGCTCTGGGACGCACGCCTGTGTTTACAGGGGGATAAGTGTGTGTGTGTGTGTGTGTGTGTGTGTGTGAGAGAGAGAGAGAGAGAGATGTGAACCGTAGTGTGTTTATATGTAATCACATAACACAGCTGAGTGGCGTGACACACCTGTGGCCCTTTGCATTTGGAGATACAATTCAATTAGCCTGTGTGTGTGTGCATCCTGATGTGTAAATGCGCTTTCATAACAGCTCCAGATGTGTTTCCCCCGTAAACTGGGATTGAGAGACTTACTGCTGATTAAATTGCTGTACACACACACACACACGCACACGCACACACACATGCGTAGTAACTTTCTCAGAGCAATTGACAACATCAATAATAAACAATAATGCAAATGTTAAATAGTTCATTGTTAGTAATCAAAAGCTTCCAGTTGTTGTCGTGATCAAAGAGTGACATTACTAGAGACCATAGCAACGGTTGCCTCAGCAACGATGGGGCACACTTAAATTCATACAACGTGACGTGGATTAGAGACCTGTTTGCTGTAAATCGTTCAAGAATGACCATTACACACACACACACACACACACACACACACACACACACACACACACACACACAGGCCTTCAGGGGTTCAGCACAGTAAGTTATTAACCACTAAAACAGCAGCTTGCACTCATTACCTGACCCCCCTCCTCTCTCTCTCTCTCTCTCTCTCTCTCTCTCTCTCTCTCTCTCTCTCTCTCTCTCTCTCTATCTCTCTCTCTCTCTCTCTCCTTGTGCCCTCTCTTCTTCTCTCCTCCCCCCCTGCTTCTCAGGTTCATGAATTGCAGAGTGCCAGCCAGTAAAAGATACCAGCCCACTGAATATGAACACGCTGCTAACTGTGCCACACATGGGGTGAGCTGATACCAACACACACACACACACACACAAGCACAATTCACTGATCCACTGAGAAGATGGAGAGGACAGTGAGGACAGCGTTCTGGTGAGTGGCGGCGGTGGCTGTAATCTGTGATTCAGCCTGTGGCTCTCTGTAATCTGCTGTAATCCCTCAGCACATCTGTTTGAGAGAGAGCGGAGGGACACGACTATAATGACCACACTGCAGCAAACACTGTAACCTGTCTTTTCACATTCACTCACTCACTCACTTGTTCCTGTCTTCCCCACTGTGATGTTGTATCAAAGCACCAGGAGCATTTGAACCTGAGTCTGTGAACAGAATGAGCTCTCTGCAGCATCAGTGTCTCCTGCTCTCACCGAGGAACGGGAACAATACCAGGAAACCAATTAGGGAAGACTGAGGGACAACGATGATCATGTGGCACCTTTGAGAAAGCAGAGGATCTTCTGGGATCATTTTAAAATGAATTTGTCAATGTGTAAATACAGTCAAACATATTTCAAACAGAGGCTTGATCCTTCAGTCACAGTTAATAAAGCAAATACTTAACAAATTCCTTCCATTTGGTTTGTAAGTTGTTGCTTTAGTTCACAGGAATGGGACTCTAAGTGGTGAAGTTAAACAATGAAGCGTGTTTTGTGTCTCTCCTGTAGTTTTGGATCATCCCAAGTCTGGTGGGCGGGTCTGTGCTCTACTTCCTGTCTGGGGACCAACAGCATCGCGTGGCTGCGTGGCTGTATGGGGCCGGCCTCACCGGCCTCTTCATCACCTCAACACTTTTCCACACCGCAGCATGGAAGATCAGCCACCTCAGGTCTGTGTGTGTGTGTGTGTGTGTGTGTGTGTGTGTGTGTGTGTGTGTGTGTGTGTGTGTGTGTGTGTGTGTGTGTGTGTGTGTGTGTGTGTATGTGAGTATGAACTGCACATTGCCATTGACGTCATCCAAATCTAAGAAAACCAAAAGGCTTGAGACAACAGATGCTGCTATTTGCCCTAATGATGGAGTCTAAGGTGTGTCACTTGATGATTCATGGCTTCCTCAGAAGTCTGGTTGCAGGTTTGGGCTGCAGGCTTTGGCAAAATGACAACCCGCTTCAAAAAGTGGAGTTTGACTTCTCTGGTGGGGATGGACCTGGAGTTATTCTGGGAGATTGACTTTTATGAACGAGAGACAGAGTACTTGGCTTCACCGTCACAAACAACAGCAGCTCAGGAATCAAACATCTCGTCTCCTTTCCCCAGAGTTACTCACAAACCCCCAGTTTAGTGCAGAGAAGGGAAGTTTAAGGGTTCAACTGCGGGTGAGGTTAACCACGATGATGACTCAGAAACCCGTAGAGAGTTGAAAGGAGAGATCGATAGTGTGAGCAAAGCATTGAAAGCCATGTTGACTGGGAAACACAACCACTCATAATGTCAGGGTTTATTATCTGAGGTAATTGGGAAAATTATGGACGGCTGACACACCTGTTATACACAACCTCTCCTCTGCTTCCTGTCCTTTATTCTCCCTCTCTCTCTCTCTCTCTCTCTCTCTCTCTCTCTCTCTCTCTCTCTCTCTCTCTCTCTCTACCTCTGTCCTTTCCCCACAACAAACACTGTTGCAAGTTGAGGCACAGGGTCACAGGATATTTCTGTTCTGCTTGTTTGCCAAACAAGTTCCAAAATGCCTATAACATGTAAAGACACAAACTTTCTATTATGGCTCTGAACAAGTTCCACCCCCCCCACACCCGTCTGAGGCTGAGCTTTCCCACACATGGAACGGCTTTGGCAGGAACCTGTTTGGCCTCAGACGATTCCTCCGTATCACATTTGTCATTTTAGAGATAATGGGCGGTGATGCAGTTACGTCGTTCCCCAAAGTGGAGGTGAGTACGACCTGACTCAAGCTCTCGTCCTTCTTTGTGTGTGTGCAGGAAGATGGAGCAGCGTTTCCACATGTGTGACAGAATGGCCATCTACTTCTTCATTGCCGCCTCCTACTCCCCCTGGTTGGTCTAACTCACGTCTCTGCTGCCCAGGAATTATAGATGATAGCCGACGCACACACACACATGCACAATCCCAGCGACTGTAGTGTAATTATGGATGTGCGACGTGTCCCATCAGGTTGATGCTGAGGGAGCTGGGGCCCTGGGCGGGTCACATGCGCTGGCTGATCTGGGTCATGGCTTGTGTTGGATCCATGTATGTCTACTTCTTCCACGAGAGGTAACACACGGCTCCTCTCCCCGTCTGACACTATCTGAAGTGTTTACACCAAACATCTGAGTCTGTTTGAAGGCCAAACAATCACACAGCAACAGTCTGCACCAATACAGTCGGAAGTGTGACATTTTCTTTCCCTGCTGGCAGGTATAAGCTGATGGAGTTGCTAGGATACGTGGCCATGGGAGTCGTTCCGGCTTTGGTCATCCTGTTCATGGTAAGAACCCACCAGGCACGTCTTCATCTCATTCCTTCCTGCCGTCGTGCTTCACATCCCCGCCGACCCTTTTCTAAAGCGGCTCTGTGTTCCAGGTGGATCGTGCAGGTGTGTGTGAGCTGGCGGTGGGAGGGTTCTTCTACGTGGTGGGGGTGGTCTTCTTTAAGAGCGATGGCGTCATCCCGTTCGCCCACGCAATCTGGCACCTCTTTGTCGCGATCGGAGCGGCAATTCATTATTACGCCATCTGGAGGCATCTGTACCTGCCTGAGCCGCTGCTGCAGACGTCCAGGTGACGTCCAAGCTGCACTCATGCTTTGATCACAGGGATCCAAGTGACTGACAAGGAAGTCCTATTGTTGGCTTTCAAGGAGACTGAACACTGTGTTCCCACCAACCACAGTAAGTGGTTACATGTGGAGAGATGTAGAGGTTCACATCAGTGCTGACACACACTCTAATGTTCTGATTAACAGTCTGTCTGGCCAACCGGCCCGGTCATTAGGATTGTCTGGACAAAATGTTCCACACAGCGTGAAGATTATGGAAAGTAGAGCCGTCTATAGTTCCACATGTGCCAAACAGAACCGTGGGTTGGATCGGAACCCTCTCACCCACACACACACAGATGAAAGGACGCATGCACCTCTCCAGTGTTCATTTGTTTCATGTTCCATCTTCCTCAAACGTCTTCAGACGTCCTTTGTTTCTCTTTTGCTGGGTACAAACAATAATGGCAGTTGTTCATTAGTACTCCTGTGTCTGACCGCTCAGTGATGCTCGGCTCTGCGAGCTTCACCCAGCTGTTCCCAAACACACAACATACAGTACCTCCTGCTGGAACATGTTATTGTTGTTGCTATTGATGTCTCCAGCAAAAACAGAGTATCTCATATCAGCAGTGCAATATTCTGGCCAGAGTCCCAGAACAGCATCCATTGGGTGTGATTCATAAAGATTCATACTTCACAGCACCAAGAGAAATATGTGCCGTGACAATTTAGGTCATTATGCACAGCAGGTGAAAGCCAAGGAAGAGCCACACTCATCACACAGATCTCTCTGGTGCAACGGCAAAGAGACATTTCAAAACAACATCAATGTTCTGAGCCGCAGGAGACGTGGTGGAGACGTGGTGAAGAGTGTGTGTGTGTGTGTGTGTGTGTGTGTGAGGCAGAGGGGCTTTGCAAAAAGTAAACTAAAATGTGTGCGAGATCCGATCAAACTTTCCCATTTAAATAAAGTGCCTAATCAACCACATGCTTAGATAGAAGAGACAAGTTCATCTAAATCTACTCACTTACTTTGCGAGGAAGTTAGGAAATACTGTGGTAACGCTGTCTCTGTCTCTTATGAATCACATCCATGGTGTCGTTCCAGTTGTCTGTTGATTCTGCCTCAGTTATTGTGATCATTTGTAGTCTTGTTTTATTTGTTTTGACATTGGAAATATTTCTGTGATCTTTGTATTCCACTGTGTACAAAAACAAGCTAAACAGGAGTCTTTATAAACGGACCAATCAGCAGTGAGCCTCAGGCCGCCGTACCTGAATGTTCCTGAGTTCTTGTAAATGTTCCAGTAATGTAAAAGGAACTAGACTTCTGTGTGAGTAACCTGATCATGTCCATCACTACACTCACTACCTAAGCAACTACATTCCACTTCCACTTCCACTCCAGATGAGACAGTCTGAATCAGGCGGTGGCTTGGTTTTCATGATACACAGATTCTCTGATGATGGTGCTAATCGCTACATTTGAACTCACTGTCACTGTTTGCTTTGATTTTTTGACTTTTTCTAACTTCTGCACAATCACAGAATAGCATGTGGACGTTGGACATTGTCCTGTCTGTCTGTCGCAGCAGTATTGAACACATTCCTGTGGGAGTAACTGAGCATCAAATGCTCTGCAAACCACATTTTAGCTGCCAGTGAATTCATAAACATCTCACACCTCATCTTTAAATGGAGACTTTTACCACTTTAAGCAGCCAGATGATTGTATTATTGCATATATGTATGTGTTGTGTCTATAAATCTCTAGATCTTAACAAACCCTGGGGAGAACTGTCTGTAGGTCAGGGTCAAGTGATCATTCTAGTTAGGATAACTTCAATCCAGCGCTGTAGTGATGTATAAACGCCATCAGTATGAAAGAGTCACAGTCTAACAGGAAGTGTCTGCCAAGAATGGATCCTCTCAGTGTTTTCTTCACCTTTGTCTCGTTCGGAGGACGATGCTTGTGCCTGTTGTCTATGAGAGATGAGATGAGTGACGCTCTCTAACCTGGAAGCACTTTCCTCTCAGCAGCATCAATGCTAATACTTTCTCCTGACCTTTTGTTTCCAAATCTTCCTGATATGGCAGGTTGGTTGAATACTTTGAAGTCCTTTATCTAGTAAATCAATTTTTCCACAAAGCTTTTATAAATCTATTTTCTATCCTATTCAGGGTCACGCAGAGAGTGACATCTCACACACACACACACTCCTATTCACACGTAGGGCCCATTAAGCTTTGTGTCTTTACGTGTGGGAGGAAACTGGAGAACACGGAGGAAACAGATACAGAAAGGGCACAAGTTGGAATTTGGTCTGAGCTGGATTTGAACCGAGGACCTTTTGGCTGTGAGGCTCTAACTCAGGAATGCATGATTATTTATCAGAGGTTCTATTTTATGAAATGAGATTTTCTGACTAAATCACTGAATTAAAGAAGATTCACTATGACAACATGGATGCTCTGTGTGTGTTTTGTGGGTGCAGAAGAAGTTTGTCACATCGGATTCAATCACAAATATAGAATTTATTTACAAAATGTGCAAAAAAACAAAAACTACTTTCATTTAGTTCTGATTGAGTTATTATATTATAATTTTCATACATCTTTGAGGTCTTGGTGTAATTCTGTGTATGCCTGTGTGGAAGGACAAAAGAGAATGTGTGAGTGTGTGTGTGTGTGTGTGTCTCAGTGTGGGTGCCAGTGTGTGAGGCTGGTGAGGGTTCGCAGTTGCAGCAGCATGGCCACGTTGGTGTCTCTGTGTCCCTGGGGCGTGGTGACATGAGGGGGCGGAGTCAGGACGCTCTGAGCAACGCCTGGAGTCTTCAACAGTGACCACAACTCCTCCCCCCGCGTTACTATGGCAACAAGATCATCCTCATCAGCGCACCAGGGGACTGATCCACCTTTGGTTATCGTCCGTAGTTTGGACAGGAAAACCGAGACCCTAACGATAAAATCAATATAATTAGATAAAATGGAAATTCATGGTGCTAACAAGCTGAGAACACAAAACAGGCGTGTGCGTGTAAATCACCTGGGAATGAGGTCGTGTGATCGAGACGCCAGCTTAGCAAGGGCGCTCATTAGCGTGGTGACGACCCTGGGGGCGGGGAGATCTGCTCCAGGGGGCGGGGCCGAGGACGTGACCTCAAACAACACCACCTCCAGCGTCTCAAAACAGGAAGTGATGAGCTTCACGGAGCACCGGGAGTCACGTGACACAGAGAGATACTCGCCCAGCACCCACACCTGAAAGCCACGCCTTAAGTTAAGTTAAGTTAAGTTAAGTTAAGACAGGTTTGAGGACAATCTATTCTTGTCTCCTATGAGGAAGCTTGAGTGACTGTCACACACACACACAACCACACACAGGCTCAGCTTACCACATGCGTGTACATTTCTTCTTTGCTGTAGACGTTGGCTGTGGTGCCAGCAAACTCCAGCAGCTCGTGTGATTGGTCGACCACCAGAGAGGGGCGGAGCTTGCACAGCCTCAGCAGGTGGCAGCTGAACACCCTGCAGAGAGAGAGAGAGAGAGAGAGATGGAGCAGGCAAGGGAGGGTGAAGCAGTGTGTGTGTGTGTGTGTGTGTGTGTGTGTGTGTGTGTACCTGTGTATCTCTTTGATGTATTTCGGCATGTTGAGAAGGAGGCCGCTCCTCTCCAGCAGCACCAGAATCAAGTGAGATAAGAGCTTCTCATCAGCTATCTGTAAACACCGGAGTCATTTTCATGAACTGACCATCAAATAAAACAAACAAAGCACCAAAAACAGCATTTGAAGCGACGCTAATCACCGTGACGACTGTATTGAAGTAAACATGCAGCAGCACGGGGACGGTCTGGGCACACTGAATTACTCTTGGCCAATCAGCGGCCCCGGTCAGGAGCTCATGGAGTTTGCTCAGTCTGTCGATGGTGTCACCTACAGGGAGACACAAATAAGGACCCTGAGTTAGATTAACAGCATGGAGGCCACATGTCTGTGACTTCCCTCCTTGGTTTGAAAGAGAAGAAACCATTTTGCAAGGTGGAACAGCTCTAAACACAACATATGAAACATTTCCCAGCATCTGACAGCAGAAACACACTACACACACACACACACACACACATCACTGTGGTACAGAGCAGTTATGTCACAAGTGATCTGTCAAACGTTCCCAACAAAACCTTTCAGCGAGGTATTATGGTATTAAAGTAATATTGTTAATGGGCTGCGGGTACCTGAGCCTGATTCTCCTCTGAGCATAAAGAGGAAAAGCCCTCGGAAGGAGGGGCTGCGAAACGCTTCCATGGACGGCAGGCCGTGCCCGCCTGACTCGGAGATGGGTAAGTAGGTTGACCTGTGACACGAGAAGACACAGGCAGAGATGAGACGATGAGGAGAAATGTGAAGGCAGACATCTTTATCTGGCAGTTCTGGAGTGTATTTGACATTGAGGCACTCTTGCTCCACCTGAGCTGCAGGACCAGCGTGGCAGAGAGACACGGCAGGTCCAGCAGAGAATGGAGCAGCTCTATCGCAGTTCCAGCTGTGACCAGAGAGGGCAGCAGATCCACAAAGTCCTCTACCACTGCTGGGCTGTCCCACGCCAAGAACTACAGAGAGAGAGAGAGGAAGTATACAGCTTCAGTCACACACTGTGCATAACCTCAGGACATCGAGGCGTCCAGACGGTCTTCTGGTCCTTTAGTCTGGCCAGATGAGCACAGTTTGACAAAACGGGTGAAATAAGAACGTGTTCTCACCTTTAACAGGTTCGGGAAGGAACGGATATACTTGGGAACTCGGAGCTGCAGGTCTTCGAGGTTCTGTCGCAGGAAGCGGAGAAGCTCGTGTGCCAGGAAGGGGTCGTTGAACAGCTCAGCAGGAAACCGGCCAAACAGCAACACCCACACACACTCGCAATCCACGGCCGCCATCTCCCCTGTACAGGTTGAAGAACAGGTGTGACCTTGGTAGGAGAACTCTCTGTGCTGCGTGCTGTGTGTGTGTGTGTGTTTGTGAGCACGTGTTTGGATCGGTGTGCTGACCGTGGTTGAGGTAGAACTGTGCTATGGGCAGCAGGACCCGGGCGTAGGACAGGTCGGGGCTGAGCCGCCCGTACAGAGCCTTCACACACGGGAAGGTTCGGTAGACCAGCGAGGCGTCTTCCACACACACAGTGTCCAGGATACACAGTGCCTCCACCAGACACTGACAGAGGAAACAAGACACACACCGTGAGAAGTGTGTGTGTGTGTGTGTGTGTGTGTGTGTGTGTGTGTGTGTGTGTGTGTGTGTGTGTGTGTGTGTGTGTGTGTGTGTGTGTGTGTGTGTGTGTGTGTGTGTGTGTGTGTGTGTATCTTTAAGTAGTGGTAACAGTGGCTCACCGCTTTCTGAAGTTCTGTATCTGACCTTTTTTGTGCCTCTAAGAAAAAGAGAACACACATCAGAGCTTGATTCAAAAGCTTCACATAGAACACACAGCTGCATGACTGACCTTCTAACACACACACACACACACACTTACTGCGGTCGCTCTGTTCGATGAGGCGTTGGCAGTACTGGAAGGCCTTCTCTCTCAGACGCTCCCTCGGAGGAAGCAACCTGCTGGAGGAGGAGGTCACTGAAACCATAGAAACCACCGACCCGTCCACCTCTGAGCGGTCATCTGATGGAGGTCAGGAGGTCAGGAGGTCAGGAGGCATGGATGACATGAAAGAAATGATTGGATACATTTGATCGTCTGGAGTAAAAGAAACAGCCTGCATGCAACCAGAGGAGCTAAAGAGGAGCAGCTTCAGGAGAGAGGGAGGAGAAGGAACTTAAAGAGAGAAGTGAATTAAGCATCAGCTTCACAAGAGCAACATGAAGGAGTTTTAGTGGAATTATGACAAAGATTTCAAGTGCAGTTCAAGTACAAGACTTCAATAAGAATGCTGTCACTCTGAGCTCCTCTAAACAAGGCAGACACACTTTAAATACAAATAAAATACTGAATATCAAGTTGTGGATGTTTGTGTGTGTGTGTGTGTGTGTGTGAGAGAGTGAGTGTGTGTGTGTATTACATATAAACATATCCTTACACCATTAATTGATCAAGACAAGACAAAGACAGAGATCCTGAAGACCAGACCCATCAAGTCTGAAGACAGCAATCAATCACAGAAACGTCCCAGGCCAAGAGAGCCGGCAAGTAAAGGCGCACACACACCAGTGAAAGTGTCGTTAAGCAGCCACAGATTCTGATTTGGGGTTAGATGGTTATCGAGTGCTGTGAGTTTACCTCCTGACAGAAGAGGTGCATGCTGGGAAGGTCAAGTGTCTTACCATTAGAGTGGGAGAGGGAGAGACTGAGCTGTAGCCTGTTTGCTAGAGATGATGGAAGCACAGAACAGGTCAGCGCAGACTGAGGGTCAGACTGACAGCCTCTGTGATTGACACTTTGAGGCTGTTCAGTTCATTTTAATCTTCACGAGTCCAGAGAGAAGGACAACACAGGATTCATCTTTCTTCAGCTGCTTAAGGCCTGAATTTGTCCGGCCCAGGAAGCCAGAGAGTTGGAATTTGCGTCAGGCGTAACGTCTTACCTGTGTCGACAGCGGTGTTGCCGTTGGAAACAGAGTGGTAGGTGAGAAGCCAATGGCGCAACATGGAGAAGGAGTAGACGTTCATCCACTGGTCCTCAGTGAAGCCCTGACCCACACACAGCACGGTGAAGAAATCCCCTGAAACCGTCCCGTCCAGCTCTGCTATGGGCCCCGGCTGCCCCACACACACACACACACACACACACACACACACACACACACACACACACACACACACACACACACACACACAAACACACACACACACACACTGATTATTGCCTGTGCTTTGGTTATGAGGTATTTCTTGATATCTACTCAACCAACAACAAACTTACTTGTCGAGACCTCGGGCCTGTGAAGAATCCACCGGTGGAAGCCCCGCCCCCTTGCATGGTACTGGCGTAACGCAACCAATCCACAAGCTTCTTACTCAGGAGGGTGATGTGATCTGCAGCCAGTCGGGTGTAGAGTGTGTTTGGAGTTGTTAACTTTGTATTTTTGAATTCTGTTTGAAAACTTTGTTCAAATGTCTGAGTTGTACCTTCAGTGAGGCTCTGTGGGCCGTGTGAGAGGACCGTGTTGAGGACAGGCAGGCTGTGGGTGAAGCTGTGAGCCAGCCCCTCGGAGGGTCTGCTCTCCAGACCGCGAAGCAGCTGGGCACAGAGAGACGACAGATCGGCCCTGGAACCAGCCTGGGAGAGAGAGAGAGAGAGAGGGGGAGAGACAGAGAGAGAGTGAGGAGGGCACACCTGGCACAGGAGGTCAGAGAGTTCTCCTGGCCTCTGATCTCAGCCCTTCCCAGTGATGAGTGAGCCTTGTGTCACTCACCTGTGAGAGCAGCAGGGAGGCAGCGTGGCTGTTCTGTGGGCCGCTGACGTCCTGGCTGTGGTTCTCATCCTGTCCAGGGGGGGGCAGTGTTTCTCTGAGCACAGCTGAGCAGAGCACCTGGAGCTGCTCCACCTGAGAGGACAGGAGAGACTGCAGTCTCCTCTGGAGCTCCGGAGGTAAACTTGGATGGAGAGGAGGAATAAGACAAGCTTAGTATGTGATACCTGAATTTGAATATTTGAATATTACATAACACAATAATTAGTACCCATAATACTATTGACTAACAAGTCAGGTCATACATCATCTCAAATGAAAAGGAGGGAGGGAGTGAAGATGGAAGGAGGAGGTGGAAGAGTAGGATGGAAGGAGATGTGAGTAAATAACTAAGTTCAGGTGAATGTGACAGCACCCCGTCCACATGGAGGTGTGTGTTGGTGTCTTGCCTCCTGGTGTACTTGGTGGCAGACAGGATGAGGTGCAGCCTCTGCAGGGAGTCCACCGTCTCATGGCCGGGCTCCTTCCCCGGGAGCAGCTTCAATAATCTGCTGTAGAACTTCTGAAGCTCAGGCTCACGAATCTCCCTGAAAGCACACACAGGTTGGCTGTCATTGTTGTAGCAGAAACACACAGGAGCTCTCTCTCTCTCTGTTTCTCCCTTCTCTTTCCGCTGTCTCTCTCTCTCCGCTATCGAGCCGAGGGTATGTTAGCTATCGGTGTGTCGCTGAGCTGAAAATGGCAACAACATGAACAAGTTTGATCTTTTCCTACCTCGCTTGTTTAATCAAACTCTCCGAGCCATGAGAATACATTTTACATACAAATCAGGCAATCCTGTGCCGTATCTGTCTGAAGCGGAAAGTAAACAGTACAACCACAAACCAAGTCCGGGGAGGAATCACATGACCGTCGCTTTAGTTCCGCCTTCTTCTTCCTGTTCTTGTTCTTGTTGTTGTTAAAGAACCCCCCCCCCCCTAAATCTAATATACTAATACTTAAATCGAGTATTTCTTTATCCCATACATTTACGCTTACATCTTGAGCTCTTGAATCCCCATTTGTGTGCCCACTCTTCCACTTGGTTCAGTGCTATTATTCGAAACACTGCATGAGTAATACTTTTCCACCAGGTGACGCCATCATCCACATATTCAAATCATGAATCAAATCCAAATCCATGAAGATTTTTTCTATTAAAAAAAAGAAAAAAGGTCATAAATCATCATGTTAAAGAGGATTGGACACAAATCAGATCCTTAAGGAATACATTTTTTAATTTCAACAATTCTTGAATCAACTCTACAAACCTAATCTAAATTAATCTATTATTAAGGAAGTCTTTAATCCAGATTATCACTTAAAACCTGAAAAGAAGAGCTGTCCAAGAGCACACCTACTAATGCTTTCTTGTCCATTACAGCTTTCTTAACATACTCATCTAAAGCTGCTGTTCTGCTTTTACTGCCCGGAAGTCAAGTCTTGGGTAACTCCACACATGTTCTTTTATTTATTCTTCAACAAAACATCCTTCCATCGAGACACACTGTTGCCAAGAAACCCTTTTCTTGAGTGTCCCAAAATCCTCTGCAGCCAATATGACATCATTATCTGAGGCAAAACCGGTCCAGTTCATCTATTTGCTTCCAATAAACCTTTTTTCATGAGAGAAAGTGAGACTAAACAAGACTAAAGTCACCAGGTTTAGATGAATGTAGCTGATGAAGAGTTATTATTTACACAAAAGTATTGCTGTCCCTATAACTGTGCTTCAGGCTCATTATTTATCCATCAAACCTCACAATACAATTTAAATCACTTTTTTCCCCCTATCATTTGATTCAGATTTATACATTACATACATTTATGACGTAAGAGTCTGGAGCAGCGCAATTAAATGCACTCTAGTCCTGCTGTTAGAGACAAACACAACTTACACCTGTCTAGACTGTAGTCTTATAAGGTCCCAGCTAATGATATATGATAGTACATGTATATTGCATTGATATTGATACTGGAGTGATTAACTGCAGTATTGGAGGAGCCGTTCTCTTTTCTTGGCTGTGCACAGAATCACCAAAAAGCATCGCTAGATAGACGATATAGATGATCTTTGAATGGTTCAATCAAAGAGGAGGAGGAGATGAACACGGAGGTCAGAAGGCTGCAGGCTGCACTATTTCCACCGGAGCTCACACCGCCCACCTCCCGTCTCTCTGTCTCTCTCTCTCTCTCTCTCTCTCTCTCTCTCTCTCAGTCTGATCTGTAAAGAGTCGGAGAGGAGTCAAGTGTGCCCGAGGCGCAGCAGCTCGTTTGTTTTTTGACATTCTATTTACTTTTTATTACTTTTTTAAATATTTATATATTTAGTGAATTAGAACAAATGTTGTAGATGATCAGGCCGTCACCATTTTATCCAAAACAGAGAAGAAGAAGTTGGAGAGCGCGTGTGCGAGGTGGCCCCGTACTTCATCTCAGGTAGGCAGAAAGAACGACGGTGTGTTTTAAAATGAGGAAATACAACCAAACAACCTGTTCTGACAGTGGTTGTTACTTTTGGATGTGTAAAAGTTTCAGTGGAAACAAAGAGCAGTCCCTCTGTGTGGCTGCTCTGCTTATCTCCGCACATCACTGCAGCACTGAAAGTTTGACAAAGTGCAGCTTTGCAACATTTACACAACACGAACAACAACAACTTCAATCACTGCACCGCCTTCACTTAAAAGATATATAGTTTCAATGTTGTTTGAAATGTTTTTGTCTTTTGTTAGTGACTCAAATCTGCCATATTCCGCAAACAATGAGAGATCCTTTTGGCCAGTTGACAGTTGTTGCATTCTCGGGGCTGTGCTGACATTCTTTTGGATTGTACATGAAGAGAGTTATTATCTTGGTAACTCAATCGTCTGACCTCTGTCATCAGCAGATTATTATTTGGCGTGATAACATGTGCTGGATGACATTACCAGGTGGAGAGCATAATGTGATCCAGTGAGGAAGATGTAGAAAGACAGAGACAGAGAAATACCTGTGCACAGGCATCCATACAGTCATACAGGCATCCATACAGTCATCTCTACAGGCATGCAAACAGTCATACATACAGTCACCCATGCAGGCATGGATACATTCATAGGTCTACACGTACAGTATATACAGTCAAACATACATATAGAGTGAATTGTGAAAGTATTTTATAGCCATGCGTTAACCACAGGTTTTAAGGTGTCAGTGCTTTGCTGAAACTGTATAGTGGTAGTAAAGTATAGTCTGACTATGCCTTGCACCAAAAGAACAATGTGTTTTCAAAAAGAGGAACAATTTAGACCCTAACTTCACTTACAACCAATGTGCAATCACAAAAGCTCAGAGATAAGCATTTACTGTGAAAAGGTCAATACAAAGATCAGATTCAGACGTCAGAATGCCTTTGGTTTTATGCTGAAAGATGAGAAGCCGTCATTCACAACATCCCCGGCCCACCATGGATAGCTGCTTGTGTTCTTCTCTTTGTAATATATGCAAACACTTTATGGCAGCGGCTGGCTGGCTTTCACTCTCTTTCCTCGTGGACAGAGCCCAGATATCAAATTCCTATAGGCTTCAGCTATTCTGCTCACAATGGAGCCTTTATGATGGTCTGTACACCTGCACCAATCATATCTACCCATCGGCTCCACCGGTGAGCCAATACCAGCCAGGCTCACCGGCAGTATGTCTGGACCACAGCCTATAGCGAGAGTGTCAAAGTGATTCCATGGAATCATTGAAATGAGATGGTGTGATGTTTCAGACTGGGCTGAAACCTGCAGCACCTCAGCCTGCTATGGAACAGAATTAGACAAACATGGCCTTTACGATCAATGACACATCCCTCAGTCTTAGTATCAAATAATGACACACGTCTCACAAGTGTTTAACCCTCCGATGTCTGAAGCCATTTTTACAATTTGTCTTTCGTTTGCCTTTTGAAAAGCTGCACTGTAAAAAATCCTTTACATGCTACAGAGGGTTAAACATTAACATCATGTGCTTAAACTTTCGGATCAGATTCATTTCATCAGGTTTGTGCTGTGGTAGGAAAATAACTGGATTGAAATTCTTCTTGGTTCTCATTGGTCTAAAAAATGTTTGATTCCTCAGGCAGCAGCTGTGGTCGGCTGCATGTGTGTGTGAATGGGGCTCACGTCTTTGCTTTGAGTTTTGTTTGGCTTTGTGGTTTGTGTAGATCTATAAGTAACATGAAAATGTTGATCTTGAGACATAGAACAGATTCGTAGCTGCAATATCAAGAGAATCATCACAAATGATTTATATATTCTATTTAAGAAATCGACAACAAAATACGGAAAAACAGACAAATCTCACAATGTTAATATTTATTTATTTATTTATAATAATTCATCCATATTTACTGGGCACCCAACTAACGAACAAATGAATGCAGTCTGCGTTGTAGTTAGGTTAGGTTAGGATTAAGATTTAATGTCTTGCCCAATGGCACATATCGTGTCTTAAAGAAAAAAATGGAAGAAACTTTGGGAGAGGCCATTCAAAGAGAGATTCCTGCTTCCCTGACAGCCAGCTGTGTAACAGGAGCCGTAACTGGCAGAGGAGTTACAAAGAGGAGATAATAATACAGCAAAAGAAACAACACATGTCCTGATCCTCAGATTGAGGAAGAAAGAGAGAGAGATTTGATCGTCCTCTTTGATTCAGAATGACCTGATCAGTGGGATCAGCATCATCTGGAGTGACACTCCATTGTGAACTGGAAGTGGGCAGGAATTGTCTGGAAATTGGCCTAAAGTCTAGAAATGCGTCCTTGCAACTAGCTGTCCTTCCTCATGTCCTCCATGAGCTGGAAACCAAAGAGAAAGAAGAAAAGAAAAATTCCAAAATAGGAGAGTGTGTTTGGAGAGAACACACTCTCCTTTTACAAATATTTACAAATATACAATCTTTTATACTATTCATCAATACTTCTATATTTCCAGACTGTGCGTGCGTGCGTGCGTGCGTGCGTGTGTGTGTGTGTGTGTGTGTGTGTGTGTGTATGAGTGAGAGAGAGAGAGAGAGTGTGTGATCAGTGAGTTTGTAAACTAAAATCCATGTAATGACACAACTGTAATTGGCAAATTATGAATTATAATATATAATAAAATGAAGTCGAGTTATATTGGCATCATAAATTCCACTGATTAGATTTGAGATCGATGCTGTAAAAGAGTCACAGTTCAGAACTTCATGAACCTTTCAGCTTTTCACAACAGTTGTAATTGAAATTTGAAAATGATAAGACCTCCTTAAAAACCAAGCAGTATGTTTTGTTGTAAAACAATGGAGTGGAGCTACAAATCGTTTGTTCTGACTCATTGATGATAGATGATCAATCAATGTCAATGGTGACGCAGCAGCTGTAAAATTATGTAAGGATTCTGTAAACTGCATTATGTTTATTTAACAGTAGAATTTGAATTATTGAGCAAAACAAAACATTTGAATTTAAAGTAAAAATATGTTAAAATAGCTATTTATCAGCAATACTGATTGATTTCTGGGTTTCTAATTATTAAACCGTCAAACTTAAAACATTAAAAAAGTGCATTCAATTTACAGTTCAGTGAGGTCAAACATGAAGTTAGACCATTAGAAATACAGAAGGAAATCATATTCTAGATTATAGCGACAGTGTCAACATGTCAGCAGTTGTAAAGTTTAGCCTGCACGTTTCAAGTTCCTCTCACTATGATGGTGTTCTCAGTGTTTACGTGTGTTTCATCTGTGTTTGATGGTTATAGTTTGGCGTTTTCAGAGTTGTCATCATAGTTGTGTCCTTGTGTGAGACTGGTTGTGTTCTCTGTGATCCTCCGCTTTCAGTCCGTATATAAAAAGAACCAGGCTTTAAATAAATTAACACTTTGGACCGTGAGATATTGTCTGATTGAATCCTCCGAGCCTCTGAGCAACAGCCAGCGGACTGACCATAAATTAAATATAAATTTTACAACAGATGCTAATGTATTGATAGCATATTAATGTTACAGTTAAACCCTGTTGTTGTTGTTGAATCCTGTTAAATTTACTGTGAGGTTTAAACCATAACATTTACTTTTCTAATTTTGTACGGTAATATCTTAGAATTTTTCTCTGCCAGGATGTAAAACAAGAAAACGCTTTCTGAAGTCTCTGTACCTCAGTTCTTCAGCTGAAGCTTTGTAATCAGAACAAAGGACATTAGTACATTAATGTGTGGGATCTTATTTATGTACTTTCAAATATCAAAAAGAAAATGTTTGTTCATGAATGTAGTGAATTTTATTTCTAAAGGGGAATGATTCCAGTCGACTGCTAATATTATTAATGACAAATTGCAAATTGTGCAATAATAGAATAGTAGAACTGTTGTATAATAGTACCAATGCTGTCATTGATAACAGTGTTTTTGTGTTAGATGTATATATAGATAGAGACAGGGAGAGAGAGACACACAAAGAGAGAGAGAGAGAGAAAGGGAGAGAGAGAGTGAGTGAGTGAGTGAGTGAGTGAGTGAGTGAGTGAGTGAGTGAGTGAGTGAGAGAGAGAGAGAGAGAGAAAGGGAGAGAGAGAGTGAGTGAGTGAGTGAGAGAGAGAGAGAGAGAGAGAGAGAGAGAGAGAGAGAGAGAGAGAGAGAGAGAGAGAGAGAGAGAGAGGGAGAGAGTTTGCAGTTTCAATCTTAGTTTGCAGTTGTTTGTTTTGAAACCAGGACATGGAAGAATTTAGTGTGAGAAACAGACGCTGAAACACTCCAAAGAACACACACAAACACACAATCCATTCAGAGTTCCCCTGACCACAATACTATGATGGAAGCGATTGACCAAGGAGTAGAGCCGAAGACGAAATCTCCTACTCACATCTGGTTTGAAAAGGAGGAAGCAAGGACAAGCTTTCTCAGTAATGTACTCCAAAATAAGAGAAGAGAGAAGAGGAAACATGTGGTTACTAAAGGGGGGGGGGTCTGTGTCTTTGTGTGCATCACTTTTGGGTGTGTACTACGTGAGAGTGTGTGCAAGAGCTATGTACTTCTGCATGTGCATCACTGGATCTGTGTGTGTATTGGTGTGAGTCCTTGTGGTTTGTGTAATCTGCTGTGGCTGTGTATCACTGCCAGTCTATACAGTGGGTAGAGTTAATTAACCAGTGTGTGATATTTCTATTGACTACCTGCATCTGAGCTTTACTCCATAAACATCTGTCAATCAAGATATTTGACATTTTGTCTGTGACCTTTGTGCTGGGGGATGTACGGTGGCTTACCAAAGGGTTCTAGGTTTGAATCCAACCGGGCCTATTCTTGTGTTCAGTTGCCAATGTTCTCCTTGTGTCTGACGGAAACTGTGGAACACGATACACATGTCTGTGTTTGTTTCTAGTAAATGATTGTCACATGGATGGAGCAGGTGACAGCTATATGCAAAGGTGTGTGACGAGTGTGTGTGATTACGTGTGTTAACGTTCATAATGGTATCAGGTAGATTGGATTTGCCTAAATGTGGGCTGAGAGCTACAAAGCGGGATTATAAATGTGAACCCACCTGCCGCACAGCATGCAAATACCACAGAGTGCAGGATGTGTGTGTGTGTGTGTGTGTGTGTGTGTGTCTGTGTGTGTGTCAGAGGAAAATTTAGAGTACAGGGGACAACTGTGTCTGACCCATATTATACCCAGGGGACATTTTCTCCGAATCAAAGAACAAGCGATTCTAACCAGCAGTCATCAACGTTGTCATCCAGTGAATCCTAAACGATCCACAAACCTCTGCACAGTTTGTTGCTGTTGACGGTTCTGCAATTTCTCTGTGTGCAGGAGATGGAGAACGGGACGTCTGTGCCGTCCGAGGATGCGGAGGCGCTGTGGGAGAGAGTAGAGTGCAAACGCTACGGACTGTGCTGCACCATCTCTCCCTCCAAGCTCACACCCTACCTGAGGCAGTGCAAAGTCCTGGACGAACAGGACGAGGATGAGATTCTCAACTCCATGCTGCTGGTCTCCAAAGCCAACCGCACAAGTAGGCAGATGATAAAGAGTCGTGTCAGAGCAGTTTCATCCAAAGCTGAGGGAAAGGGGAAGGGAAATGTGCGTTTGTGTGTTGATTGTTTGATTCAATCCTCCCTCAGGTCGTCTGCTTGACATCCTCCACACTAAAGGAGAGCGCGGCTATGTGGCTTTTCTGGAGAGCCTGGAGTTCTACTACCCTGAGCTGTACAAGCTGGTCACAGGGAAGGAGCCCACCCGGCGCTTCTCCACCATCGTAGGTGAGACACACACATGTATAGACACACACACACACACACACACAATGCTGGATGCAATGTGCCATCTTTTTCTGTAAATGTATGTGTGTTTTGCGCATTGCAGTAGAAGAAGGTCACGAAGGTCTGACCCAGTTCCTGATGAACGAGGTGGTGAAGCTGCAGCAGCAATCCAAAGCCAAGACCCTTCAGTTTGCCGAGCTCAGCAGGAAGAACTGCACCATGGAGGATGAGCACAAGAAGATGCGTCTGGCCAACCAGGAGCTGCTGGCCTTCCAACTGAGTAAAGACAGATTTTGATGATGATCCTGTATCCATCACGTTCCCAGAAGTGTAATATTTCCTGTGCTGACTCTGCAGTTTATCCTGGCACACAGCCGGCACGTTTAGAACAAACACTGAAGATAAAGAGATAATACTGTGCTGGCCAGCCCCGTTCATCTCACCACACCACACTCTGTACACTCGGGACATATCGTTGGCATGGCAACTCTGGTTCTCATTTCCTAGTCAGCCTGAATGTGCCTGCACTTAAAAAAACATTCTTCCTCCCGCAGCATTTTGTGTCTCTGAATAGGTGAAAATATGTTTCAGTTGTTTCAGTTGCTTCTCCTGACCGTCTCCTCAGGGTACAACAAGATGAAGGAGGAGAGGAACACATACAGTGACGAGCTGCTAAGAGTGAAGGATGAAAACTACGAGCTGGCCATGAGGTACGCCACGCTCAGTGAGGAGAAGAGTATGGCTGTGATGAGGAGCAGAGACCTGCAGCTGGAGGTACACACTATTACACACACAAACACACACACACACGCACACACACGCACACACACACACACACACACACGCACACACACACACACACACACACACACACACACACACTGTCCTGTCAAAGTCCCTTGCTGCCCATCTGACTCACACCTCTGTGACAGCATCAAGGTCAGTGTTATTTAGTCCAAGCTCTCTGTGATCTGATCCCTCAGGTTGATCAGCTGAAGCACAAAGTGAATAAGGTGGAGGAGGAGTGTAAGATGGAGAGAAGGCAGAGTCTCAAGCTAAAGAACGACATCGAGAACCGACCCAAGAGGGAGCAGATCTTTGAGTTAGAGAGAGACAACGAGATGCTCAAGATTAAAGTGCAGGAGCTGCAGTCCATCATACAGGTAGGACTAACACACACACACACACACACACACACACACACACACACACACACACACACACACACACACACACGTTGCCAACAGATATGGGTTTGGGGTTCAATTAGGCAAAGACCAGGCAGGAGGGGATCTGACCAGCAAATGCAGTGTGTATGTGTGTGTATGTGTATGTGTGTGCGTTTGTTCAATGTCTGTTCCTGTGTACCCAGCCTGGACCTCTGCCGGCATCAGACAAGGCCATCCTGGACATTTTGGAGCATGACAGACAGGAAGCACTAGAGGACAGACAGGACCTGGTAAGCCGTCTGTACAACCTCCAGGAAGAGGTCAGACAGGCAGAGGAGCTGCGAGACAAGGTAACACACACACACACACTTATATACAAAGTCACAAACTCATACGGGGGGAATCGAAAGTAACAAATAACACTGAACCCTTACAGAGTTCTCTTCAGCAATGTAATTTGTTAAGATTTGTTTTTTACGATCATTTGTCAGACGCTTTTATCCAAAGCGACTTACATTACATTACCACCCTTCGCAGAGGGGGAACAATTGAGGGTTCGGTGCCTTGCTCAGGGGCACCTCGGCAGGGGCTCGAACCGGCGACCCTCCGGTTCCCAAGCAGAAGCACTACCCACTGAGCCACTGCCTTCCTGTTTGTCTTCCCCTATTAACCTTGAACTATTAATCACTCATTGACTCTATTGGTGGTGTGTGTCTGTGTGTGTGTGTGTGTCTGTGTGTGTTTGTGCGTGCAGTACTTGGAGGAAAAGGAGGAGCTGGAGCTGAAGTGCTCCACATTGCAGAAGGACTGTGAGATGTATCGCAACCGCATGGACACCATCATAGTACAGCTGGAGGAAGTGGAAAAGGAGAGGGACCAGGTGAATACACACACACACGCACGCACGCACGCACGCACGCACGCACGCACACACACACACACACACAGTTGTTAATGTCCACACCTTCCCTCTGTTGCAGGCGTTCCGAGCCAGAGACGACGCTCAGCACCAGTTCTCCCAGAGTCTGATTGACAAAGACAAATATCGCAAGCAGATCAGAGAGCTTGAAGAGAAGAGTGACGAACTCCATATCGAGAGCGTACGCAGAGAAGCTAAACTGGTCTCCCTGGAGTCTCGTCTACGAAGGATAAAGGACAACGTTCCATACCAAATTTCGGTAGATTAAATGGTTTTTATGTGTGATGAATGTTAGCATCACAAAGGAAAACCTTACTTTGTTTCACTTAAGGATGAAATGATTGTTGTCCCGCTCCGTTTCATCATCAGAGTCTGCCGAGGGACCTGCCTCCTACCATCATCTCTCAGGGCGAGGCGTTTAAACCAGCTCCGGTCCAATCAGAGTGGTCCAGCGATGAGTCGCCAGAGGAGAAGATCATAGCGGAGGAGCCTCGACTCAGACGCAGACCAAACCTGAAGGCAGGGGTCAGTGTGGTATCCATCACACACACACACACACACACACACACACACACACACACACACACATACACTCACACACACACACACACACACACACAGTACTCAGTGAATTCTTCCTTGTGTGTTTCAGAACAGAGTCAAATCTCCAGTCTGTGCACCTAAATTGTTGGACTTGCCAGTAAACTCTGAGGCGGCGCCACCTAGAGGTAACACCCAGTCACATTCATGTATTCCCCCATCTCCATTTCTGGTTGGTCCAGACAGTTTAAATACACTTCCATCTTTCAGCCTCGTCAGTCAATGGGAGAGATTGTCTGGAAATCCGGATGCCGAGCTCACACACCACCAGCACCTCCCTCCCTCCTTCCCCCATCTTCCATAACACCCCCACCTATCAGCTGACCTCCGCTCCCCCCTTCTCCTCCTCCTCCCTGCCCTCTCCCTCGCCGCTTCTCTTCACCATGGGGGAGCAGCATAACAGGGCCAACATGGTGAGTTTGAAGCACACAGGTCATATTGAAACATGTTTTTAATCACATGACGGGTCTGTAACAGCTGCTGCTTCCCTCACCTTCCTCCAGCTGCGTTGCCGTAACGATAGCATCCTGTCTACTCTCCCCGAGCCTCCAGAGAAAGCATCTCTGTACCGCAGGGAGAGAGAGAAGGAACATGACTTCCACCCCCGCAGGTACTCACAGTCATACCAGCACATCACTGCAGGATGACAGATAAAAGTGATCAACCAGTCAATTCACTACATCACATTTAGTCTTAATGCTGTGATGTTTCTTCTCTTTCAGCCTCTCAGACTTTGGCAGTGACATCATTGAAATGGAATTTGGTAAAGAATACTCAACGCTCCTTTACACAAAATCCTGCTGATGGCCTTTTGTTGTGGTTTGACCTTCTGTGTCTCAGTTTCATCTCATAGCTCCTCTGTGTCCGTCTCTCTGTCTCTCTGTCTGTCTGTCTCGCTCTCAGAGGATGAAGTGTGTGGTCCTCCCTCTGTCCACTCGTCTTCATCCTCCCATCAGTCAGAATGCCTGGACAGTTATGACTTGGAGCAGGTCAACAATATTTTTAGGAAGCTTTCTCTAGAGAGGTAAGCACACACACACACACACAACTTCTGTCTCCTGGCTGTGTTAATGCCCAAAGCTCTCACCTTGTGTGTGAATCTCTGTGTGTCTGTCTGTGTGCAGGCCGTTCCGTCCGTCTCTCTCGTCCATTTCAAGGATGGGCTCCTCCCTGAAGCCGGTGCAGGAGCTGTCGTTGCTAGGTGACAACCTGTTCACGGATATCACTCTGGTTGGAGGCAACAACAGTGGACTTTTCATTTCATCTGTCCAGTCAGGCTCCACTGCTGAGAGGGCAGGACTACGAGAGGGCCACCACCTGATGCTGGTGGGTGAAGCATGAGGATGTCTGTGCACAATGAGTGAAAACAAGTGTGCAACATGTATTTATTTTGGCGAGAACCTCAGTTTAGCAATTACACAATGAAATGAGTGAAAGGTTTAAGATCACCAGGTCTAACTTGATAGACATCACACATACACACATGAATGCTCCTCCGCTCAGTTGTGTTGTGCTCTGATTGGCTGAGCAGCTGGAGGGGTGTGTTCGTGGGGAGAACCGAAGCATTTCATTGGATACCAGTACTCAAGAAGAAGCCCTGTGGACGCTGCAGCACTGCTCTGGACCCGTCAAGCTGCACTACCGGGCCAACTTTGACTGTAAGTTACCGTAAAGTTACAAACAAATGACACCACAAAGAAGAAGAAGTCATTACTGTGGTCACTGTGGTCATAGTCACAAATGTATGTGTGTGTGTGGCTCCAGCCTACCGCCGCCTTCAGAGGGATCTAGCAGATGGCACAGTGACCTCCGGCGACTCCTTCCACATCCGGGTCAACCTCAACATCTCCAGCCCCTCAGACGGCGGCTCTCTGAGTGTGCGCTGTGACGATGTGGTGCACGTCCTGGACACCAGGCATAAGGACAGCTGTGATTGGCTGTGTGCTCGTATCAACCCGTACACAGGGTCAGACCTGCCTGAGAGAGGCTCTCTACCCTGCAACTCACGGTACAGACACACACCCCAACATCAAGGATCCACATTCTGTTGACCGAATTGATCAGCATTGAGCTCAGATACGTTAGCGATAAAGCTAGCAATAGAGCAAAGTATAAAGTCTTTCACACATGAGCGGAACAATCTATCATCCGATGTTGCCAATAAGTAACACAGGAAGCAGCTTGGGTGGCAGCTTCTTCACAAGTGCACTGGGGATACATGTTGTTTCAGATGATGTCGCCATAATTGAACTTTACTGTTTAGGCTGCTAGCTCTGATAAACCAAAGCAGACTTTAACTCTACATGTGCTTATGTGTGTGTGTAAATGTGTGTGTGTATAGGGCCCAGCAGCTGCTCCTGGTCAAAATCCAGAAGTTAGTATGTCGAGGAGGGAAAGAAGAGAGTGAAAACCACCGAAACGTGAAGGTTTGTTGTTCCTTTATCTCTATGTTCTGGAATGCAACTTACCTGTGTGTGTGTGTGTGTGTGTGTGAATGATGCTCTACATTACACACGTGTGTATCTGTGCAGAGCAACTTACAGGCAGAGGAGACCAGCCCCTCTACGGACCCTAAAGCCAGCCCACGGTTGTCTCGAGCCAGCATCTTCCTCACTCAGATACTGCAGGTACCCATGTGCAAACACAGCCTCTCATTGTACAACGAGACTGAAGCTTCGTCCCCACTGAGCTCCCAGCATGCAGCTCTTCTATCATTAAGTTAAACATAGCAGAATCAACACGGGCCCTGAGAGAAATGCTGCTCTTTATGAATATCAATGTAAACAACAAGATCAATCATTTGAGCATACACAACAAAACTAGATCTGTCAGCTTCAACCAAGATTGATCAACATTCCATGATTCCTTCTCTATTGGATGGAAGTGGAAGTGGCTCCCTCGGTTTTGTCAGATGCCTAACACACAGTCTGCTCTGTGCTTGTGTGTAGTTCGTCAGCAGGGTGGATGTGAAGTATAAGCGACTGAACAGCAGCGAGAGAGTGCGGCTCATCAACTCAACCACCGCAAGTTTACCCAGACAAGGATTTGAGACGCTCAGACCAGAGGGTGAGTGCAGAAGTCAGCGACCAATAAGAAATCAGCATCATTGTATAAGTAATCTTTTCCTGAATGAAGATATATTTTCCTAAGGTTTCTGGCGTCACTGCTGCGCTTTTGTTTAGTATTTTGTGTGCAGATTGATCCGTGGGTGTGTTTGCCCTCTCTTTGAGTGTGCGCTGTCTCTGTTAACTGCTCTAAATAGACGCTGCAGACCCAGACAGCGATCCGAGCAGGAGTTTGAACCTGATTCCCTACAGTCTGGTCACTCCTCAGAGGACGGAGAGGAGAAGACCGGTTCTGTTCACCCCTGCTGCTCTGGCCAAATGTGTTATTCATAAAATACTCAACATGGGGGCAGATATGGACTTCAATCCCTGCAAACTAGGTCAGTGTGTGACATGAATACTGCAGACACACACTGCAGCATCTGAACTGAACTCACTGGCAGATTAGGGTGAGGTTAAATGAAAGTGAAACAACGATTTGTTACAATAACGTCCTGTTGTCGCTGCTTCTCGTTGCCTTACAGCAATAATCTGTCTGTGATCGCCGCATGCAAAGATGAATATTCTCGCAGTGAATACATGTGGGTGTCTGTGTGTGTTTACTCTCTGGAGAGAAGGTGTATTATTAGATCGGGAGCGTGAAAGAGATTGTGCATGAGAAACGAGGGGGCGTGGGAAAATGAACAAAGGAGAAGTGTGGTGGGGAGGAAGAGTCTAAGGGAGATGAAAGGGTGGATGGTGAGAAGTGAAGAGTGGAGAGGAGGAGAGAAAGAAGCAACCACGGGGATTCAGGTCAGGTATTGTACGGCACTGTGTTATAAGTGTCACAGGGTGTAACCAGAGAGACAGCAGGTGCAAAGGAGGACACACACACACACACACACACACACACAAGATCATCACAAGGATGAGGAAGGTGACAGCGGTTGAATATCGTTTGGATGATTGATAGGTAGATAGATTGAACGAGCACCATTCCTACCAATCGCCTCCAAACTTGCCTCCTACATGAGTTCAAAGGTCCTGCATTAGCATCGGGTCAAGAAGAGATAAGATAAGATGATTGGTTGAGATGATGTATGTATACCTATGTGTATAGATGAAGTGGAGAGGTGAGGTGAGGTTGAATAGGCCTACAATACACCCAACATGAAATGAGAGCCAGGATGTAAATGAGTGGCAGCTGAAGAAAAGCAAACATCTGGCAGCACTGTGTGGTGTGAAGGTTACACAAAGATCCCCCAGGAGAGATCAGCAGTAGTTTCTGTTCCTCCTGAGTCCCGTGCCATAGAGCTCTGATGATTATAAATAAATGAACCCAACACGTGTTCTGGGGTATTTATTTGACAATCAATCTTTCTCTTCACTCCAGACAGCTGTTCCACTGCCTGACTTGTCTCTAAATTAATGAGCCCGCTACTTTGACTCTTCAAATGTCACAGTTCACAAAACCTTTGTATTCTATTTAACTGTTTTCTATTCTCTTCTGTAGAAATCCTTTCCAAAGAGGAATTCCATTTTAAACAGAGCGTGGAGCCCTTCATCCACTACATAGAGAAAAAGAACACATATGAATGCATCACCAGAGAAAACATTGAGGCTGTGGCTGCTAAGGTGAGAAAACAGAACAAACTAACTACGCAAGGCAGTGTGAGGATTTATTTGCCCGAGGTGTTCACATAACTGAAAGTAATGAACAATAACATATGATTAGAAATTACAAAAGGGCAGCAAATGTCCTTGCCCATGCTGTGCTTCTTGCGTTCTCTTCTTGTTGCCGCATCTCTGTATAAAACGCTCTTTCTCCTCATCACCAGGGCAAACACTGCCTGCTAGAGGCAGAGCTGAGCTGCATCAAAGATCTTCTAAGGAGAGAAATCTACCCCATCATCATCCACATCAAGATCTGTGAGAGGAATGTCAAGAAGTTACGGTACATTACCTCAAGTCACATCATCCTCACATCATTCCCACGCACAGGAGGGACTCACTGAATGTGCAAACAGAGACAATTAAAGGAAATGTCCTTAGATTGACTCTTAAAATGTGAAACATCATCGATCTGTGGTGTTTAAGCAACCTCTAAAATGGTTTAAACTCTCAATAGTGTCTTTTCTGCGCATTATTCCCATGTTTTCAGGATATGTTAGGTGATTGAACAGCCTTGTTGGACTTATGTGTCTATCTGCCAATAACAATTACATAGAAGCATACGGTCTGCTGCAGAATGTAGACAGTATCTCATTACATGCTATAAGGGTTCCAGACAATACCACGCTTACCACCACAACACTGTTTCCTTCCTGTTTCCTGTTCATGCAGGAAGTTGCCTCTGCGCGTGGATTCAGAGGAGGAGTTTGTGAAGTCGTGTCGGTCCAAAGAGAAGGAGCTTGAGGGCGTCCCCTGCCTCTACGCCAGCCTGGAACCTGAGGCATGGGCAGGGACCGATGACCTCATCAGGGTCATCAGAGAGCGAATATTGGAGGAGCAGAAGAAGATGGTGTGGGTGGAGCAAGACCTTCTGTAGACACCCATGGAGAGACACAGAGAGCGAGAGAGAGAGAGATTCAGACAAACCTTTGCTTAAGAAGTCTTGTAAAAACACAACATAACCTTGCACATTTTGCTTCTTTCAACACATATGGATGCTCAGACTCAACATACTAAAGATGAGGAGACTCCAAACTGTTAGAGGCCTCACAGAAATGCATTGTATTATTTGTAAATTTGTGATTTTCCTTTTATATAGAGAAATAAACAAATTGTAAACCCCAAGAAAAGAGTTCCTTTCTCTACTCCAACTTTAAACATTTGTTCCCATTTTGTAAGTAATTATAATGGATGTTGTTCAAATTCAAATCCAGTTTAAAATATATTTTGCTGCCATCTAGTGGCTAATGTGAATTGATTAATCAGTTTTGTATACCATCCAATTTCCATTATACACTTCCTGTCATATCCAGAGGCATGTGATCAGACTTTTCCTCCCTTTGGTGGAATCCTGGCTCCCTGCACTTGCATCTTAAACCTGTTGGTCACATTTTCTTTTCTGAAGACCATAATACTTGACGTCTTCGGGGTCTAAGGACCCATCTCATTCCAGAGCCTCTGGTTGTCACCTTGAGATCATCCGTGAAATGGATGTTCAGGCATTTCTGCAAAATGTAAAGAACTGAAAATAAGAGAACAAGTGAAGAACAAGCCTGAAGAAACACACCTGGATACATAAATGTGCTGATTCATCCAGTTTTAAGGGGAATTCTGGAGGAAGTAGGACACAGCACCTTACATGAACCTGTGGTATATTTTGCTTATATATCTAGTATCTAAATAAGAACATATATTCATTCTACTAGGGAAGGCCTTACAGCTGATAATGGACAAAGGAAAAAGTGAACTGAACCGGACAAGGAATGTAAATTGCACCTGAGGTCAGCAGTTTAAGTCTTGGGTTTAGACAGCTGACATTATAGATAATAGTTTATGGCCGTTATAAAAGTGAACTATTACCAAATATGGTCATGTAGTGTTTACAGAGGTTCCAGGTGGTTTGTCAATATCCACTGAAACGGGTCTTTTCTTGAGTGACAATCAACTGTATAAATACGTCTGAAAGTCGGAGTTCGGGAGCGACTCATTCCGGCTGCAGAGTCTCTCACAAGCGTTCCATGGTGCTTGTTATGATGCTGTACTTTGTATAATAAAACCCCATTATACAAGCAAAGACAGTGTCAGCGGAGATCCTTCCTTCCTTCATCTTCACATCATCGCAACCCAAGAAATACACTAAAAACCTTACATGTGTGTGAAGGGCAGTTACATCTCTGAAGCTTCATTTGCTTCCTCAGGTTTCTTTCCTTGATTTGCAATGGATCGGTTCCCAGAGCCATGACAGAATGATGCCACCCACTAATGATGCGTGTTTTTCCACTGAACACTCCTACAGTGTGATAGTTACATAGGCATGTGTGCAGATTTGTACACACAGCTTTGTAAGATAAACCGAGGAGAAGTCTAATCCTCTAGGTCTTTGTGTTTTTGTGTGTCTGTAGGATGGAGGTCTTTATTTCAAACACATGCACAGGAATAGAGATGGAATATGTGATGGTTTATTGAAAGCAGATGATGATGATGGTATGTGCATGTGTCATATGCTGAGTATTTATTTTCTCTCTTTCTTTTGCAGAGCGGATCAGCTGAGGATGTGGTCAGCTATTTTTAATGTTATGGTAGACAGAAGTCACTGTGTTAGGATTTAGCCACATCAGACTCAAATCTGTGTAGCCAAGTCTTCTCATTTTAATAGGAAGATTACAAGATAATGCCAAACTGAGGACTTTTGTTTGTTGTTAACAGAGAATTGAAGAACTAAATCAAAAATCCGGCTGATCAAATGACAAAAAATAGTTTAATTAGTTTAATTCTTTTTTTCTTTTTTCATATTGTTTTCAACGTTTCTGTATACACGTTGTGGAGATGTTCTTTAAAAATTACAGCTTTGGCAGAAGAGACAAATGAAAGACAAATTCCATGAAATGTAGGCTAAGATGATTCATTTCCTCATTGTTTTGCTATTATTATTTTTGGACATTTTGTTTTTACATGTACCGCAGGTTATTTATAGCAGACTGGCACTGAGGGCGGGAGCAGGGAGGAGTAGGAGGGCAGCCTGTCTACATTAATCATCAGAGGAGAGCCATTATGTTCGAGCTTGACCCAGAAAAGTGAAGATTTCCCCTCGGGAGCTCTCCCTGCAGCAACGAACAGAACCCAACACACGAACTCTCGCGATACCATACGCGCTCTCGCTCCATCTCCCAGCGATGGATAAAAAAGAAGCAGGCTGCTCGCGCGTCACAGGCAGTCTCAGCTGACGCGGCGCGAGGACCTGGCATCCGCTACCAGAGGTGAGAGTCTGTGTTGTTGTTGTTTCGTTCGCTTCTTATCTGCCAAATACCGAGATATTACTGAAACTACTTCGCTTCTCCGCTCCTGTTATCGGCAGCGTGTTTCGTCTCTTACCTTTGCCCCAATCTTCATCTTACGCACGGCTGCTCCCCTCCACTTTGACACCTAGACACCGCTACGCACACTGCCAGTACAGTTATTGTATCGTGGAATGTCCGGGAGCTCGTTGTTTTCTTCTGCTGTTCTTCTACCTTACCCTCCCGCTGAACCGGTCACTAGCTCCGCGAAGCCTTCACGGACCGAGCCACATGTCGAAAGATCCCCGGTGTGAGGAACAGTCCGTTCCCGCTGCGCTGCTCTCCCGTCAAAGGCTACATTGTGTCCGGTCTGGCATCCGCTGGCGGCTGCAGCGGGCAGGCAGGCAGGGCGGTGAGATGCGTCTCCCTCCCGCTCGCTGAGCTCAGGCGGCTGGGCTCATTCCGTAGCTCTACCCGTTGTTTGCACAGCTGCTTCACACTCCGGGGTTAAACCACACAACGGCTATGAATTGGGAGGCAAAGAATCAGAAATATGGTGAAATATGACAAAGTGAGAAAATGAACAATGAGGGTTTTGAAGATGATGCACATTACGAATATAAGTGTTTGTTAACATGTTTGTGAAGTAAGAGCTTTAAAGGAAGTTGGTTTACCTGGGAGTGTTTCTCCTCAGCATCATGTCCCTGATCAGATAGGAGCCCGAGATTAGAGATGGGCTGTACACGTTTACACAGCAAGTTCATGACAGTGGTCTCCATGGCAACACACGGTTTACTGTCTGAAGACTGGAAAAAAGTTCAGTGTGAAGTCAGATGTGTGGATTAAAAAGGTCAAGGAGAGGCTATATAGGCTATAGAGGCTATTCAAACCTGAAGTCTAACATCTTACCTATGTCTCCTAAGCAGTAGTTCCCGATCCTGGTCCTCCTGTTTTTCATCTCTCCCTGCTCTACTCACACACCTCATCTAACACATCTTAACACTCCTGAAATCAGGTGTGGACAGTAAAGGGAGGGGTCCAATACAATGCAGCGCTGCGGTACTTAAGCAAAACTAAACAGTTTGATTTGAAAAAGGAAAGATTATTTGGTGTTCAAACAGGAAGGGATATTTAGTCATCAGCCAGTGGATATGGAACAATGTTTTCATCTCATTGCTCCTCTCTGTGCGTTAATAAAGAGGGAATAATGAGGACCGGTGCACGACAGCTCCAGAATGAGGTTTGTAGGAATGGGAAAGAGAAGTCATAAGACTTGTAAACTCAACAGAATGGTGAAGCAGAATCAGGCAAAGAATGATGTCGCTGAAAGTAGAATCTAATTATCTGGAGTTATAACTGTAAACTGTGTTCCAGGCCGCTTCAGGCTCTCCCCCTAAAGCCTATGCAGGAACACAGTGGGCTACAGTATAGTTGATGTGTGTGTACGCTGAGTTTAGTTTGGTTCAAGTGCTCAGAAGGTCTTTTGGTCGGGTGTTTGAAAATATTTGCCACTGGCTATTGGCTCTCTTTCAAAGGTGGCTCACACACGCACACACACTTTCATTAGAGCGGAGGGCTCAGCGTCTCAATGCAAAAACAAATGGTTGCTGATATTCTAACATAGGAATGCTAGTATGGGCCCGCTATGATAAGCTATTAAAATCTGATGTATACGGCCCTGTGGCACGCAGGCATCTGACAGCCACTTGTGATTTTACAGCTCGGAGTGAGAGTGAGGTCAAAGCCAAGAGCTGAACAGAGAGTCAGTGAATGGCCGAGTCACAGACTGAGTCCAATTAAAGTGTCAGACTAGAGCACGACTCAGTGTAGAGAACAAGCTGAACAAGAATGAGCCGAGTTAGTCCGTCAGACGAGACTAACTGAGCTAAACACTCCCTCTTTGCTCTTTGATCAGGAGAAATACAGTACATCTCCTATCTCTCTCTCTCTCTCTCTCTCTGCCTCTCCCCGTCCCCCTCTCTCTCTCTCTGTCTCTGTCTCTGTCTCTCTCTCTCTCTCTCTCTCTCTCTCCTCTCTCCTCTCTCGCTCTCTCTCTCTCGCTGTCTCTCTCTCTCTCTCTCTCTCTCTCTCTCTCTGCCTCTCCCTCTCTCTTCCTCTGTCTGCCCCCCCTCTCGCTCTCTCTTTGTCTCTCTGTCTCTGCCTCTGCCTCTCCCTCTTTGCCCCTCTCTCTCTCTTTGTCTGTAAACACAATTTATCTTTATTAAACCAACATCCAACAGTCCTAATAGCCTGAATTTATTGTTTACGTCTGTGCACTCCCTCTCTCTCTCTCTCTTGCTGAATCCTTTTCCTGTCTGATCTGTATTGCTTTGCCTGATTACACGTGTTCTGTATGTGTAATGTGCTCCCTATTTTAATGTTCTCTAATTATCCAACCACATTACACGTTATGAATGGAAATCGTTCTGCCTCCCCTCTGCATCCTTTCCTCTATCAGGCTGACATCAGTGTGTGTGTGTGTGTGTGTTATCTCTTGCTGCAGGCATGGAGCAGAGGTGAGGCTTAATCCATGCTTGGCCCGTTACACTCCGGTACAGCAAGTTCCTGCAGTGCAGCGCCATCATGATAAGTCCACTCATACCTCAGACTCTGCTATAATTGCCATCTTATCTATCACCATGGTGAGAGAGAGCTCCTGGACCTTGAATCTGTTGCCATGGTGACCCTGTAGGAAGACACCTATAATTCCAGTCCGTTACCCTGGTGATTTCATAAAGAGATCCAGGTAACTGTTTCAATCTGCTGCCATGGCAATGTTGTAGAGACACCCTGTAAGTCAGCCATAGTATGTTGCTATGGTGATCCTGTAGCAAGCAACAATAGTCGGCACACCGGTCGGTCACAATGGGAACATCCAGAATGTTCCGAATCTTTTTAATCCTGGGCTCGGCCTTCATGATCCTTCTGATCATCATCTACTGGGACGACGTGGGAGCCTCCCGTCTCTATCTGCACACTCCCGTCTCACCGGGGCCCAAGACCCCCCACCCGCCTCAGCAGCCACGCCCCCACACCTCCCGCACACCGTCCTTCCTGTCAGACATCGACGCCTTTGTCAACCAGTTCTTAGAGCCGGAAACTGGAGAACCGACGGACCCTGGCCCTGTCGACACGACCAACCAGTCAGAGCGAGCAGAGGAACGCTACGTACCACGGCAGGAGTGGAAGATCCATCTGACGCCTGTGGCAGCCGACCTGCGTGAGAGACAGGTTAACCTCTTTATTAGTGTTCCAAATACAATACTGAGATACACAATACTCTACTCTAGATCAGAAACATACATCTTTAAAAGGATTATAGAAGTAAACAAATCAGTTTGGACTTTGGCCTTAGCCTTCAGACAGAATGATCATAGTTCTGCATTTTATTTTGACAAAAGCAGCTTTTCTGAATCAAATCTGTGGAAGCTTCAATCCAAAGGCTGTAAACAAAGAGCACTGAGAAGACAATTGTAATGAAACTCTCAGAAAACTGAACCAGTCATTCAGATTCTGACTCTTTTATCCTCTAAGCATATAAAAGGTGGAGCAACCCTGATTTTACATTTGTAATGTGTGTTTGTTTTGTGTCCTTGTCGGCTCTGCTGCTGTTGATTTGCTTTTGATCTGGCTTTGTAAGAAGTGAAGCGACTGCTAAAGAAAATAATAACATTTAAAAGTCTAATGATCACTTCTCCTGTACTAAACTGAATAAATTGCACAGGACCAGCGGCGGAGGTTGCTACGGGAGATGTGCGCTAACGACAGCGTGGTGTTTCCTGGGAAGAACCGCTCCTTTGACGACATTCCTAACAAGGAGCTGGATCATCTCATAGTGGATGACAGGCATGGCATCATCTACTGCTATGTTCCCAAGGTAACCCTTTGCTTGAATACGCTTTTTTCAATGTTTACATACATAAGGGGATTGACAGGGTTAGGGTTAATGAAGTTAATGAATATGAAAGAACAAAATAACATTCTTCTCTAACACCTCACCTTGTTATTGCCAGAGCTGTGATGAGATTGTTTTTATAGCCAACACACACACACACACACACACACACACACACACACACACACACACACACACACTTCTTCCCTTCAGACTGTAGACTACTTGTTGAAACGTTCTCCCTCGTCCTGTAGGTGGCGTGTAGTAACTGGAAGCGGATCCTGATCGTTCTGAGCGAGAGCCTTCTGCAGGATGGCGTTCCCCAGAGAGACCCGCTGGCCATCCCACGGGACCTGGTCCACAACAGCAGCATGCACTTCACCTTCAACAAGTTCTGGAAGCGTTATGGCAAGTTTGCAAGGCATCTGATGAAGGTGAGTCCACGTAAACAACTGAAAAGACAAGATTAGTGCGGCGGCAGAGATTTAGATGACATCAGTGTTGTTAGCTCCACAACCTGGTAGGTAGAGTTTCTACAGGATGACATCGTACAACAGTGCAGGCAGACCCATCCCACCCCCGCACCCCAGCAGCCATACACACCCCCCCTTCGCACACACTCATCCTGGCCCGCCTGAGATAAAGAAACTAATTGGTGTTCAAGTTTTCAGTCATGGGTCTGCCATTGTCTGTGGGAGAGAAATGATTGCCATTTGTGATAGAAGTGATCAGTGTGTTCCCTCAGAGTGTGCTGGATTTTCTCCATTTTATGAGAAAACATTGTGTCCTTCAGCCACTGTGAGCCAGAGGGAGGAGGGAGGGATTCCACAGCAGAAGCACCGCTCTGATCTCAAGTTATTACTCATGATCAAATTTCACCAGATCAATGTTATACTAGTCTACTAACTGAGTCTGGGTTTCAGTACATTGAACATTCAGCGTGGACATAACATGATTTGGTTGATCATGACCGATGCTCCTACCTGGCCACTTGCTTTCCTCCCTCCTGTGTCAGTGGAGCTGAGCCTGATTTCACCAGATTAGAGTCTCTGTCCTTGAGCATGTTATTAGAGTTTGAATGACCTCCACCATGTGAATTATGTATTCTATGTGTGATGTTCTGTCTTATTAAAGATGTGACTTATTTCTGAAGGTGAAGCTGAAGAAGTACACAAAGTTTCTGTTTGTGCGGGACCCGTTCGTGCGCCTCATCTCTGCCTACCGCAACAAATTTGAGCTGCGCAATGAAGACTTCTACCGGCGGTTCGCACAGGTTATGCTGCGGCGCTATGCCAACCAGTCGACGCCCCCGGCCTCTGTGGACGAGGCTTTCTCTGTCGGACTTCACCCCTCCTTCTCCAACTTCATCCAGTATCTATTAGACCCTCAGACAGAGAAAGAGATGCCCTTTAATGAGCACTGGCGGCAGGTCTATCGGCTTTGCCACCCCTGCCAGATCCAGTATGACTTTGTGGGCCACTTGGAGACGGCAGAGGAGGACGCTGAACATCTACTACGGCAGCTGAAGGTAGACAATGTGGTGGAGTTCCCCAGCACCCATAGGAACCTTACAGCCAGTAGCTGGGAGACGGACTGGTTCAACACCGTGCCCATCGACGCCCGGAGGGAACTCTACAAGCTGTACGAACCCGACTTCAGGCTCTTCGGCTATGACAGACCGGACTCACTTCTCGACGAGTGACACCCGTTTCTACAGAACTGACCCAGCTGCACACAAACTAAAGGTTTCACATGTAGTCAAGTAATGCAACACCCCCAACAACACAACGACACCTCCCCTCGTGTTCTCCTGTCCCGTCTCAACCGCAATGAATGTACAAAATATGAAGGAGACTTAATCCTGTAGGGAAGCACACAGAGATGAATCCAGGTATTAGTCCAGGTCATCCTCACAACAGAAAGTCATCCAAAAAGAGGAGATGGAGACAAATAGAAGCACACACATGTTTGGTTACGACAGCTGAGATGTGGACTCCTGATATTCTGTACATTCAGTGCGGCCATGCAGTATCTGGGTACCAAATGTTGATGTCACCTCATGCCTCGGCTCTGTCTGTTATCTGTGATGTCATACTTCTGTGACCATTCCTGGTTCATGTCATACGGTAGCAAAGATGGTAATGGGAAAGTGTTCACATGGCCTGACTGGTGCTGTGAGAGGAGAAGATGAGTTTCATGTGATGTGAAGCTTCCTAGTTTGTTTACATTTCACACGCGTGTAACAAAGTCAAACATATCAGAAGGTAGAAGAAATGTGATTGTACTTGTACTGTCATTGCCACTGGGACCATGATGATGAAGATGATGGGATGTCATTGGGGAGTTGAGGAGTGATCTCTACGGCAACATCCAGCTGACGGGAGTGCAGCATGATAGAGCATGATAAGCACGGCGGTGTTAGACAGGGGCTCTCAAACTTTGTGAACAAGCACCTCCTCTGAGCAAACCAAACATCTGAGCTCCGGCTCAACAAGCCAAGTCTGAAACTAAAGATGCAAACTGAAACTGAAACCTCATGAGCGTGAGTGTGCCACAGGGAAATAGATAGCCATCACACACACAGAGCACAGGACGGGCCGTCTTCATTCTAATGTATTTGGGGATGATTTGTCCTCATAACAGAGTTTCCTGCGGCGTAGACTCGTACCACCAGGGGGCGCTTAAAGTACAAGTGGTAGCACAAGAGTGAGAAGCTCTGATCTAATACTTTGCCGCTGTGACGCCACAGAGTCATGTCTGGTGTCAGTGTCGTCCTCTGCTATGTCTAAGAAGATATCTGTAGGTCAGGTGACCCTCGGCTGCGTCTCCGCCCTGTCTGACCGCCCTGTCATCCTCAGGCCGCACTCCTTTTTAGGGTTTGTTCAGTACCAGTCGTCATTTCTGAGAATATTCCAGCAGAATGCCTCATTTAGTTTCTACTGCATGTTTAAATGACAGATCATACTGAGTTCGTTGGTGACTAACTGAAGCACAGCGGCCTGAGTGAAGCTGAGCCTGAGCAGCTGGATTTGTCTCAACTCGTCTTTAAGGGCATGGACCTGGAATTTCAAACATTCTTTAAATTCTTCTACCATGTCATCCCAGCCATTTGCACAAACGAAGCAAAGCCTTTGTGTGTGTTTGAATACACACATTCATCCAAATTGTCCAAAGGGAACATTTTATATTACTGTCTTGATTCTTATCACCATGGTGATTTTGTTATTATTATTATGATTACCATGATTATTACTACTACTAGGATCCTTTCTGTCAACGCTCCAGTGAGTTCCTGATTAACAGTTTTGTACGACTCTGGGTAACCATGGCGATCACAGCAGTGTTGTTGTTGTTCCGTTCCCCAGCCTGCGTGTGATGAGACATGAGCAGAGATGGCAGTGTTTCAGTAGCAGGCGCATCATGTGCATACTGCATAAAGACTTTAGAGTAGAGTTGATTTGTATTGTGTGTGTGTTTGTGCGATGCTGCTGCGCTCCTGTGAGGACATGTCACTCTGTCATGAGGTCACGTGACCAAGCTAGCATTTAAACTGAAACATGGGAGCTAAACGAGTCAGTATTGATATCAGAGATAAGTAAGTGTTGGTCTGTAGTGGTTGATCTTAACCTGGGCCGGTGTGAAGCAGAGGGACGATGAAGATGATGAAGATGATAAAGATGCGATAGTGCCTTTGGTTGTAAACGTTTACACAGCAAAAACAAAAGTATTTTTGTAGGGCAACTTGATTTTTACTTCAGACTTCATACAGCATCACTCTAAGGTCTATCTGATATGTTTTCACTCATATCAGGCCTGATGTTTACCTTGTATGGAGAAAAGGAACAAATTGAGCTGTGGGTGATTTTGAGGAAGATATTGTTTATATGATTCATGTTTCTCTGAGGAAACTTTCAGTGTTTGTGACCAGTGGTTCGCTCCAATGTCTCCCTGCCCTGCCTAAGGTTGGTAGTTTGATTCCACAGCAGAATGCCTTGTGTGGATTGTATTGTACATGATGTCATGGACATGATCTGTGCCACAAATGATCTTGCATGTCACTAAGATGTACACCTTTGCACCTTGGAAACAGATTTGTTTCATTTCCTTTCTTTGTTTTTGGATGTGTGTGTGTGTGTGTAGACATATACCGAATCTTCTTCTTTCATTTAACTAAGGTTTAGAATATGATGGAGTTTAGTAGCATCGCTCGCTGTTTTTATCAAGAAATGTCATCAGTATTGCTATGTAGCGCTAAAAACAAATACAAAGCAGATCTAGGTTCATAGAAATGTAGCTGAGTCACCCAGGCTCCCACAGATCCACCGTCTGAGTGTCTGGGAACCAAATCAACACCTTTACTGTTTCTTAGGCTTTCCTATATTTTGCCTTGTCACTGTTCAGATGTCAGAAACATCAACATTATCTTCTAGCCTGTTTTTGTTTTTACTTGACTTCTCCTAAAAAAAAATTGCCTGTAGACCAACAAGTCTGTAAGAGCGGCAGAGGCATCATGTTAGGCTAAAGGGAGAACAAGCAGCTTATAAAGGGAAAATCAACCGTGAAACATCACTTCAAGTTTAAGACAGGACTGCTGAGATTGTGTGTGTGTGATCCGTGTGACACCACAGGCTGCAGCACCGTGTCTGACTGAACACCTGACCTTGACCCAATGACCTCATGCCTATTCCTACAGTGGCCCACAAAATAAAGTTATTTTTGTGATTGATATTTTTCTTAAATGTGTATATTTCATACCAGCTCAGATTGTGTTTGAGTTTGAGTTTTGTCGTCTCATAGAATATGCAACCTAGCAGACGGAATCCTTTTAAGTTATTCAAATGTTTCCTTAGGATCTTATCATCTGTTTTTCATACAAAGAAATAAAGGTTTTGGGGCATGATTGAAGATTTATAAGTCTCTCTTTATGTAGGTTCCTTTGCAGATACGTTGATGAAACATTTTCCTTCAAGGCCAAACAAGCCACTGCACAATCTGTCTTGTTCTAATAATATCCTGGCCTTAAGGGAAAGAAGCTTCATCAATCTCCTTAACTGTTACAAACACGCTAAAACTCTTTATAATATTGTGACAGATTTGTCCACCAGAAGTTTCATTGAGATTGATCTTTTTAGAAAAACACACTGTTTCACAATATGAGTTCTCGGATCTGTCTCCTGATCCAGCTGTGCTCTTGAATGTTATCCCAGGCAGGGATGCCAGATTTGATGCATTCTTAAGTAATCCATTTGCACAAATAATAAGAATGTGTAAACAGACAACAGGTCACAAATCAAAGTCTAAATGATGTTTTCTAGCCATATAGAATAAGTATGAATAACAGTAAAGCCAATACAATAATAAATAATATTAACAATGGGCAACACACACACACACACACACACACACACACACACACACACACACACACACACTTTACTGCTCTAGATTAATAAAAGCTTTGTACAACAAAAGAAGAATATGATTACCATATTTATAGTATTGAATGTGTGTTTTGAAATATAAAGAGGTGGGAGAGTTTTCCTGGCCTCATTTGCTGCTGGGCGTTCACCATAATGTGATCATGATCCACAGCCTTAGAGTCAGACCACACCTCCTCCCCAGCCACCGCTCTCCTCTCCCACAGGTCCTGAAGGTCTGCAGGGCCAATCTGACCAAACCCCAAACACTGCAGCCTGAGCGTCCAATTTACCACTAGGTGGCCTCCTAAACCCAAGGAAGTGGAACCATGCAGCTCCAGTAAGAGGAAGGAGCTACACACACATAGGCACACACAAGCACGCACAAGCACACACAAGCACACACAGGAAAAGTCTGCGTTCAATACTGTGTTCACTACTGTGTGGGTTGCTGCTAAAACGGTAGGATATTTTGTTACCATGGTAGTCATAGAATGATTGTTATGGTATATAGGCGGGTTGGTAGATTCTACACACAAACATTTGCTATATTGTTCATGTTTCATTCTATGGACAGTATATTCTTTGTATCTCTATCTATCGCTCTCTCTCTCCTTCTAAGTAGAGCGTCATGCAGATGAGGCAGCATGGCCCCTCCCTCAGACACCATCTATGGTGAGGGGAACACTGTCTGCACACAGGCGAGGAGACCCAAGAAGAGTGTGGTTTCTGCCCCTGAGCTGGACTGTCAGGTAGAGAAAGTCCAGGATCAGAACACCAAACACCCCTTCAGCTGGGTCTCTCTCTCTCTCTCTCTCTCTCTCCCTCTCTCTCTCCCCTCCCCACCCCCCACCATTGCTTGTCAGTAACAGGAAAGGTTTCAGACTACTGGGCCAGGATCCAAGCTTTGCTTCCATTTCGTCTATAAAGCATATAGATTTTTAAATAGAACACTTGTTTTGAGTCGCTGCGCCTCATCAGCATCCCGTTGGCTTCCTCTTCCTCCCCATGATGAGAGCCAAGCAGCTGCCCGGTCCAGTGAGACGTCAGTGTCCAGCAGGAAGGCGGAGGTCCACATGCAGCTGTTGTAGGAGGAGGTGGGAGACAATCGGTCCCCTGTCAGCAACATCTACACACCCCTGCCTGTCTGTCGAGTCATCCAGGTCCTGGTTGGCCTGGAGGTGTCTCACAACCTGCCAGCACTTTAACTTTATCACTCTTCTGTGCTGCAGGGAGAGCAGGTCATGATAACATCTCTGTCCAAAAACAAACATGTCCTACTTATGTTTGAATAGGAAAAGACCTTTCAACTGGATTTCTCGATTTCTCTTGTATAGACTCACAATGTTTCCTGTTCAGATTCACCGATCTTATAAACTCAAATCATGAAATGGTAATGCATAGAGACTCTGGACTTAGGTATGATGGTGAGATTTGAACATGTGGTGCTTCCAAAGTCACAAATTATACTTGATTCAATGACATCACCTCTCTCCCATAATACTAATACATCTCAATGGAGCTAATCGATCACGTCATGGCTCTACTCGTGCTCAGGCACTGTGAGACTTGGCTTTGGGTTTCTCCGGCCTTCTTTGAGTACAATGAGGGCAAACAGACAGGATCAGAACCCAGAATTTGGTCATGTGACCCGCAGCAGAAACAAGTCTAAGAGGAAATAAGTTTAGAGAACATCTACATTTAGAATTTAAGGATTTTAAAATGCTATGTGACCCATAAACTCTCCTGTGGTGCTTATTGGTGGTATTTGCATGAGATTGTGGTTCAATTTATACTTCCCCATTTCCAACTTGTTCTAAAATTATGTGTATTGTTTTGCTTTGATGTCTCTCCCAGAAACATTGTGTGTGTAACCCATAGCTGGCAATGCTGATTGGCTTTTTATTTTTGCTGATCACAGTTTTTGTTAGTAAGGTTTGATGAGAAAACACAAAACATGAAGCTTATAAGTTTTGTTGGTAAAAAAGTGAAGAGTTTATCTTCTTATTTATCTTGACACGTTCTCCTGTATAGACCAACACTTTAGATTCAGGCTATATGACAGTATGAGAGTCAGATTGTTACCTAAACACCAAAGGAAGAAGACAATCACATCCTCCACTGAGCCGTCGTCATTGTTCCTCCGTGTTGGCTTTGATGAGGTATCCATTGAAGGTGATATAGACGTCAACGTCATCGCCGTAGACTGCGTTCTCCCTCTCCCTCTTGAACAGACGCATCCACACCTCATCGCTCCGCTCCAGCTCCAGCATCACGCTCTGACTCTGCATGATGGAGCGGTCGCCGGGCTGCGCGTACACGATGGCCCGCTCCACCTCGTTCTGCATGATGTGCAGGTACGTCTCCTTGTAATTCCAGGTGTGAATGTTTACATTGAAGAAATAGATCCCAGGTATATCGCAGAGGAACTTTCCCTGAAACATGTCAAAGTGAGCGTGAAGATTGACAAACTCTGTGTCAAAGACCAGGCTCTGGTAGTCCTCCAGGCTGTGGAGGGATTTGCGACGACCTACTGAGAAGGCGGAGTGTTGGCTTTTGCAAGGTTCTCCTGGAAGACCGGCCTGGCCTTTGCTGCCTTTTGGTCCCACAGGCCCTCTGGAGCCTAAAGGACCCTCCTGTCCTGCTTTACCTGGTGTGCCTCTGTCCCCACGTTCTCCTTTGTCACCTGTGTGATGGGAGGGAAAACATCCATTATTATTATTATTAAGAAGGAAAAGATACACTGAAGACAAAATAATAAAGCAAAAGCAAGAGGAAAAGCACAACAAAGTCAGTTCTGTCATACATAGAGCACTTTAGTCAAACTGTACATATATATTTATACATTTATACATTTCGTACCTTTGAGGATTGTCATGTTGATGAAGGTGCGAATCTCTGGCACGTGATTGAAACCAACTGAGGGCGGCAGATCTCCGCTGCCCTCTGCTGACTCCAGGTGATCACAACATCGGCTGCAGGGAGTGGGGCGACGTGCAAGAGCCAACAAGGAGGAGAGGAAGAAGACGGGCAGTAGGAAGAGGACTCCAAACATGGCTGTGTCTACGGACCAGGAAACAAGAGATCATAGAGGACAGATTAGATAGAAAGCTTGACATTTCCATCCGCTGGTGGGTTTTGGGTAATTCTGAATAAGTAGGTAGGATAACCACAGATGCAATGTGCATGAGGTCACACATCCTGCTTAGAGTAAAGAAGTAGCAATACCACAATGGAGAAAAAATCACATAACTCATTGTGGAGAATTGTGACTCTCAGAGTATTAAATGATCAAATATAACAATGAATAAATGCAAAATACAAGGTTATCATGCTCTCTGGTCATTTGAAAGAAAATAAGAAGAGAGCAGGGCAGGAAAAAGGAAGTTAAGAGGGAAATTAAAAGTGCAAATAAGAAATAAAAAGGTAAAATAGAGGAAGAACAGAAAGAAAGAAGGAAACAATACATATGAACAATAATGACTTATTTGATTTTATGTTGAAATTTAAAATACGAAGCTGCAAACTGCATTACTATAGTCGAGGCCACTTGTGGGAGCAGTAACATACAGAGAATAAGGTCACATCTGTCAGCTGTTAGACTTGATTACAAACATGTGGACGTGTACGGCAACATAAAGCTGCAGAATCAAGAGCAAATATTTTATAGCTGACATGATGGTGGTTCGATCAGTAATGGTGTCAATGTGCAAAGGGAACGAGGCTGAATGTGTGTGTGTGTGTGTGTGTGTGTGTGTGTGTGTGTGTGTGTGTGTGTGTGTGTGTATATTCCCCAGCTGTGGGAACCACAGTATGATTACATTTCCAGTTTGTGTTCCAGTAGAGAAATCCAGACATCGGTTGCACAATGCGGCCCGTTAATCTGGGATCTGCTCTGATGGTGGTTCAAACAAAAACCACCTTGAAAATCCAATGGGGAATAGATGGAACACACCCATTTACATTTGTCTGCATACAGTTAGACTAAACAAAAGCTCCCCGGCACCGTTTGTGAAGCAGAAGAAACAAATGTACTTGATCAAATATGAATTGTCAAGCAGCTGCTTGGAAAAAAAAGATCCTTAAGTGTCCTGGTGGAAAAGAGAGAGAGGGAGTCTGAGAGTCTGAGCCAGAATAAAAACATCTATTAGCCCAAAAAGAGGAGTCAGGAAGTGTGGAAAAACAAATAAAGGAACAAAGAATTCCGCCAGCAAAACCATAGTTATTTAAACACGTTCATAGTGGTTTTTCATTGCTTGTGAGAATGCAGCAGTCCACCTCTGCATGTCTGAAGAGCCGGCATGCTTCCATATTACTCCTGTGGGAATTAAAGAGCCTCAAGCCTCTATAAACTCTTTAAACTCTACAGACTCTATAAAAATCAAGAGAAATCTTCTCGCGCCTTCTCAAACAAATGCCCACAGTCGAGAAAATTGCAGAGACGTGGCCTACAGGGCTCATAAATCACTCAACAGACAGAGTCACCTTTCACAAATGACCCAATGAAAGATAATTAATGAGGGTTGGAACGTCGAGGGAGCTTTGCACAACTGAATACACAGAAAGTGGGGAATGATGAGCCAATCTATAATTACATGGTGCAAATATTATTCATGAACAAATTGCTTTGATTTTCACCACCAGTCGTACATGTAAACACAGTTTGAGAACCAACGCCATAGACATTGGAGTTACATTAAGAGGAAACTGTTTCTGTTATGTTAAGTTGTTTCCTGGACTATGGAGGAAATGACCTCTGACCTGTAAACTGTCTCTCCAGCTGTCCTGTATTAAATGCACACAAGCACACAATGTTCCATGCACACACACACACAGACACACACACACACACACACACACACACACACACACACACACACACAGAGAGAGGCTCATCACCCTCTGTGGAGGAGAAGAGTGGGTGCAGCAGTAGCACTGAGTGCATTCCAGCTGCTCTCCATCAGAGTGTTTATGTTTATGTGTCAAACTGTTTAATCCTGTGTGTGTCTGTGTGTGTGTGTGTGTGTGTCTCTGTGTGTGCGTGTGTGCGCGCACGTGTGTGTGATTCCCTTCCTTATTATTTGTAATGGATGAGATGGATTCATGTAATTTTTCACCTAAAAATCAATCATAATAGTAGTAGTAGTAGTAATAATAATACTAATAATAATAATGATAATAATAACATAATCATCATCATAATACTACTACTACTAATAATACTAATAATACTAATAATAATAATAATAATAATAGTACTAATAATAAATAAATAAATAAATAACAACACACCAGGATCAAATTGCAAAGACAAGAGTCCACAGTCAGTATGATGAAACAGGAGAAAATAAAACACAGTAAAATGTAGTTACATAAACTTTACACGTGCATTGTTAATTTTAACGCGTTTAAGTCATTGATGCCTAGGCGGCTAAATCTTTGTTTCTCCTCCAAACTGAAGCCGAGCTGCGGGCAGTAAAGATGTTCATGCATGTGAGTAACAAGAGGAAAGGACGCGGCTCGACGACGATCGTATAACCGTCAAAGAGAAAGACGAGGCGCCGATTAAATGAAGAATTCAGTTGAAATGAATCTCACCTCGTTTATGTCTCTGCAAGCTGCAAGGAGCTTCAATCTGCGGAGGAGCCTGGAAGTTGTGTCAGTCCCTCTTCTTCCCGTCTCTCTGCCCCCCTCTGTGTCTCTCTAACTTCCTTCCAACGCTCTCTCTCTCTCTCTCTCTCTCTCTCTCTCTCTATGAAATAGTCTGGAACACTGTTAATGTTTATTTTCATTGAGCCTATCAATCTTGAATTAATCTAAAACTAGTATAAATATCGCTAATAATGATAATGATTCTCCCAAAGTTTGTCAAACATTCAAAGACTTAAGTTGACTTTGTCTCCAATATCCCAGTTTCAGATACACACAGCAACAGAAGATGATGGGTCATAAATCTGCACAGGTTGAAGGAACTCAGCTTCTCCCCCCCCCCCCCCCCCCCCCCCACTACAGAGTCATCAGAGGACTGCTGCAGGTGGCAAGACTCTGAGTTGTACTGAAGGTACTCAGAAGAGGCATGTTGATGGTATTGAAGGTGGCACCAGCAGCATCCAGGTGGCTGCATTGTCAACGCCCCGCATGGTAGCATTAGTAAGCAAACTGTAGAAGGTCGAGAGAAGCAAAGACCAGTTTCTCCACTACCTTCATGACATGTGACGTAAGGGCCACTGATCTGAAGTCAGCACCAAGCAGGATGTTTTCCAAAGCGTCGGCGTCCTTTCCTGGATTAGACATAAGGTGTCCAAGGTGTTTTAGACTCAAAAGAAGAGACACGTTCACACAGCCAAACTTTCCCAAACAAACATGGAGGATCAGGCCTCTCTTTGTTTATCCTTCATCTTTAAGATAATTCTTTTGCAGTCAGCAATGAGAGCCATCTCCTTCTCTAAGGCCCGCCACTGCTCCTCAGCATGCTGCCCCTTCTGCAGCTTTTTAAAGAAATTCTGACTGATATTATTCTTTGATTCCTTATTTAACTGTGGTAAAAACATGGCTTCATTCATGTCTATTTCAGTTTGAAGTTCTTCCTCCCTCATATCTCTGGTGCTCAGCTGATTTTGGTAATCTCCTTTCATCTTCCGCATTTTAGCATGAAGAGCCTTCTCTCTCTTAGAGTTCTGACACCCAGACATGTCAGCCTTTTCCTTGGAGCCCTCAGGAACTCCTTCAGTGGTTGCTTTAAGATACTCTACCCACGTGTGCCAGACTTGCTTTTCCCTCTCCCAGCCCTCCAGATTTTCCATCTTCAGCTTCTTGAAGGCTTGTTTCATGCGCTGTATTTCAGCAACAAAAGCCATCTCCTTCTCTGAATGCAGCTCCTGCAGTCTCTGCAGCTGGTCAACCAATTCATACCTCTCCTGTTTGCAGGCCTTTACACGTTTTTCCTTCATCAGTAAGGAACTTGTCACGCAGTAGAGTTCGTTACTGAGAGCCTTCTCCCTCTCTAAGGCCTGGCGCTGCTCCTCAGCATGCCGCCCCTTCTGTTTCCGCACCTTTTGTCTAAAATTATGTATGACATGCTTTGATTTCTTAATCATCAACTGTAATAATAGGAAGGATGCCTTCATGGCCTCTACTTTAACTTGACGTCCATTTTCCCTCATATCTCTCACGCACAGTTGATTTGCAAAAGCCTTCTTCATGTCCTCTATTTCAGCTTGAAGTTCTCTCTCCCTCATATCTTTCCCACTCAACTGGTGTTTGAAGGCTTCTTTCATATCCTCTACTTCAGCAGAAAGATCCGTCTCTCTCTCTAAGGTCTGGCACCTTGCCTTGGACACGCCAACATCTCTCTTGCAGCCCTTATAGTCTCCTTTATTGGCTCTTTTAAGATGCTCTACCCACTCATGCCAGACTTGTTTCTCCCTCTTCCAGCCCACCAGATTTTCTGTCTTCTGCTTCTTGAAGGCTTTTACCATGCGCTGTATTTCAGCAACAAAAGCCTTCTCCCTCTCCAGGGACAGGCGCTGCTCCTCAGCATGCAGCTCATTCTGTCTATCCAGATGGTTGGTAAGATCCTTAATGGTATTCTCCAATCTTGGGCTTTTCTTTGCCTTCATTGCCAGCTTGTTCAAGTTCTGCTTTGCTTTGTTAAGGAATGACTTACCAGCAAAAGTCCCTTCACTATCCATGTTGCATTATCATTGTCATGGCATTGTTTCTGCAGGTCATAAAATATGCTCTCTATGATCTTTAATGAGGTCACCAGTCTGTGCTGTGATGTCACTGAAATTTATTTAAGTTGTGCTGTCAGTTAAGGGATAAGCGGGCAGGAACTATGCAGAACTAAGTACACTGCTGGGCGACCAACCTCCTCTACGCGTCTCACAACGGTCTCCAGAAACGTCTCCCGACTCTACCTGCCCAAAGTCCTGCACTCCTTCTCACATCTCCATGCACTGGACCAGAAGATCTGAGGCACCATTGTGAGGGAGATCAGTCGGGGGCTTGTCAGTTGAGGTGAAAAACGATGTAAAGGGTGTGGCTTTGTCTTCACCGGGGGCAACCTGAAATAGTTCTGCATCCAATCTGTCCAATGAAGCATTCAAAGAAGTTCAGATGAGCAAACAGACAAAACTCTCAACACTCCAACAGTTCCATCTATTCTACAGCATATTGAAGTCAGTCTAGCATTTTATCATCATGTCAGATGAAATTAGTTTCACCCTATTTCCTCTTGTCTCTAGCATTCTTTCCCTCCATCTTCTGACCAACTGGAGCTTGGCTAGACTGCTTATGTTATGTTTAGGGAAGGAAACAAAAAGTAGAACGAGGAAGTTGGAGGAGCAGTCAGGGATAAAGTGCTGGGGTGAAACTCCACAATTGACTCATACAGCCAAACCAATGTCAGAATTTGGTTGAACCTCATTCAAACAGCTTTCTTTCCTTTTATTTTCTTTCTTTCGTTTTTGAGATAGATGTCACACACCCAACCAGACAAACGGATTTATAGGGGAATTCTGGTTCTGCTCTGCTGTCATCTTGTGGTAGAATGAACATAATGCATCAAAGACCTTCAATCTACAGTAAATCTAAAAACATTTAGAATGATAATCATTTCAGCAGTATGAACATGTACAATATGTTTTATATACCTAGATATTTAGCTAGCTAGACTGATAGTTGATGCTATTGTTATTTTCTGATGAGGTTGTTCTCTGTGAGGAGAACGGATGTCACTCGTGTCGAGTTAAATGTCAAACCACATTCTAATACACACACACACACACACACACACACACACACACACACACACACACACACACACCTGACAGGACTTGTAAACACTCACAACTTACACACAGAATCACACGTGCAAACGTGTACATGTGTGTACATGTGTGTACGTGCGTCTGTGTGTTTTCTCACATCAGCTCACTTGCCCACACTCAGCCCCATTCCACCATACAGGAAGTCAGGGTGACCCACTTCTACTAGAGCTTTTATTTAGTTTGGTCTTTGCGCAAATGTCAGTTAGAGCAATGGAAACATGTATCGAGACATTTATCAACAACCTGAATGAATGACACAAATATAACAAAACTGGGAAAAGCAGCCTAACAAATGTACGGAAAACACAATTATTTATGGGATATTTTAAATAGTAATCTCATTGAGCCCCCCCCCCCCCCCCAAAAAAAAGTAAAAATCTAGTAGGATCTGCTCTTGAAATCATTCATACAGGTGAAGTGTAAATGCTGCTTATCGATATAACTGTGAACGATATAGAAATGTATACTTGCGAGTAAATACATAGAAAAAAGATGCAACAGGGCAAACCAGCTGCCTTTCCTTCAACCACAGACAAATACAGAAAATGAGTACGTGAAAACACAAACACGAAAGAAGGAATCTATCATAGAATGTGTTATTTTGCAACATATTGATTGTTTTAAGATTACTTATATCACTCTATAACAGTTTTTCAGAGGACAATCAACACAGTCTGTATTTCTCAGACATTAAAAAGCCGATTCAGAGGAAAATCAGGACATTCAGATATAAAATACAAATGCAGATGTAAAACAGCTTTGGCACTAAATACACAAACTGCATTTTGATTTTCCCTGATAAGCTTCAATGACAGCAGCATTTCCTTGACCAGGAGAGTTCATTATTATGTTTTCCACATCGGTATTTATTAATATTGTGTTCTTGTAACTATCCTGATAAAGCTTAACGCACTACAGCTAAATGATGATTCTTTGTCTTTATGAGGGATCCTGTCCGCAGCTCTGACGTGGTCGATAAAGACGACAGCTCAAATGTCTGCCTTCGTCCCTTCGCACTGTTGTCAAGGTTGTTCTTTTACTTTGTTTGATCAGAACGTCCTGTGAAAATGGATTTTAATCTCTCAGGACAAATTCCTATGAGTTCATTAAACTCACAGTGATTGTGATTAGGAACAGATAATTTAATGTGAGAAATGTATATGTATATTTATTTACAAATGTAAGTAATAAACTAATGAAAAGCTTGTAACAGCAACCCAAACGTCTAAAACAAGACGCCATTGCCTGAATTAAATGAATGATAATAACCTCTGAAATAAAGCCAGGAGGTCTTTTTCTTTCATTTTAATTAAGGCTTTCTACATGGATCAGCTGGGTTGCTACATTAAGAAATTAAAGTTATTTAACATTGTGGAGATACACACATTTTGTGAACGCATCCATTACTATCTCATTCAAAACTGCATGATATGGCTCCATGGATGCTATCAGAACCTCACACCTTCGCTCAGAGCAGAGAGACAAACCAGATCAGGCACTGCCTTTGAAACGGTGCCATGCTGATGCTTTCAGATGGACTTGTTGCTGAAGGTGGTCTGTAGCTCTTTGAGGGTGAGATAACCTGTCTTACTCGGTTCCACAGGCATAGAGGAAGACCTGGACATGGTGGCACCAACAGGCCAGGCTGCATAGCTGCTACTCGGAGCTGCCACAGGCTCATCTGGGTCTGGGTTACCTAAGCGTACCTGAGTTAGACTGGGAGGAGGAGGAGAGGGGAGAGGAGGAGAGGAGGAGGCGGAGGAAGGGGGACCCATCCGAGACGGAAGATGAAGAGGGAGGATAAGAAGCAGGCCGTCACTGGAAACCACTTCTCCCTCTGCATCCTCGTGTTCTTCATCTTCCTTCGCTTCTTCGTCATCCTTTTCAATACCAAAACCAGAGTCAGGGCTCTGCGGCTCCATCTCCAAACACTCGTAGGTGGTAGAAGGGGCAAAGGCGGGGCAGAGTGAGAGGTGGAGGCCTTCGTGCGGGACTTTGAATTCGTCCTGATAGGTGAAGTAGTCGACGTTCCAGACGCGCGGTGGAGGTGGACTGCTGGAGTAGCTGGAAACGAAATAGCCCATGTTGGAGAAGAAGGAGGAAGAGGAGCTGGAGGAATGACAAACGACGCCGCTGGTGCCAGAGCCGGCAGAGGGGCAGCAGGGACGAGAGTGGAGCAGGGCGCTGGTGGACAGGGAGCTGGAGGAGGGCAAGGTGTCCTCCCAATGATGGCATACCTTCACCGGGGAGATGCACTCGCTCGGCTGGGGCGCAAAGAAGGATTCACAAGCCGCCTGGGGGTTCAGCCATTTCTGAGAGGAAGAGAAAGAGAGGGGAAGATGAAGACCACATCACAGCACCACATACAATCCAGAGAAACACACGAAAAGTCTTTCTCACGCATGAGTTTTGACCCACAAACCACAAGGAGAGCTCAAAGCTGGTGACTGGTGTGAGACTGGTTTCTGGTTTACGTCGCACCCATCTGCTCCCCCTCCCCTGACACATTTCAGCTGAATCTCTCCAATGTAGTATAAAGTGTATGATGCAGCGTGTTAGAAGAGGACAGAGTGTTACCTTCAGATTTCCTCCGTGGACAGAGTGGAGAGTGTGGAAGTACTTGGAAGGATCCGGCACAGGATTCCCCTTAAGGAGTCTGAAACAACATGAGGTATTACTCAAAATGAAGGAAAGGCATGTGGGAATAGGCATATAAGAACATGTATACACACACACATAGACACACTTACCCTCTACTCCTGCAAGTTCTGAGGAGAACCACCAGGACAACGGTGAAGAGAACGAGCAGGGACAGTCCACCTAACAACAACCTGTGCACAGACGGCACTGAAGCCGTCCTGTTCAGATCAGCAACTGCAAACAAACCCTTGGATCTACCTTGGCTGTCCATCGCTCCCACCCAGGACGTGGTCGGGCTCCAGCTGCTCCAGGGGTTATTAGGATAGAGATTTTCCGGAGGTTTGACTCGCACCCTGACCTGCTGATGTCCCCTCACTCGCCAAGACGGGATCCTCACCACTTGTTCTACCGTGAACAAAGTGGTGGCCTCCTGGTATCAGATCAAAATTAGCATCAGATCTGTGGTGTTAGCCTGAATGTGACTGACGCATGGAGACAAATAGTCCACACATGAAACGAATGAGAATTAAATCCAACTGTGACCCAGGAAAACTATGAGGATGAGCATGAAAGTAATGTTTATCCTCCTGAGACCCTGCGTCTTCATATGTGGACATTACATTTTCCTTCCCTATACTTTATTATATATCACACAGGCCATGATACAAGCCTGCATACTAATACAGAGCAACCAAAAATACACACACACACACACACACACACACACACACACACACACACACACACACACACACACACACACACACACACACACACACACACACACACACACACACACACACACACACTCACTCACCCTCCATTGCTGGTGCTTTTGTTTGATCTCAATTTTGAACTCATAGGATGGGAAGAAGCGGGAGACAGGGCTGCCTGGAGTCCAGAGTATCCTGGTCTCATTAGCGTTGGTGCTGACATTGGTAACACTTGGTGGGTGCATCCTTACTGCCATACACACACACACACACACAAACACAAAAGAAAAGAAGAAAAATGACGCAAATGAACTCAGAATGTATGAAAACGTATTTACTCTGCATCTCATTATGGGGTCGTAGACTCATTCTGTGTTCTTACTGTGATTGTAGGGTATATAGTTAGTCAGGTTCCCCACCAAGGTGCCGTTACACTCCATGTGTATGCTGGGCATCACTTCAGGAGCGCTGAATTCCTGCAAAGGCACAATAACACATCAATCTGACGGTTTTTGGCTCTAGATGTTTAAAAACAACAAACAGCAACGCGGCAATTCAACAGGGCAAGAAACGTTGAGGTGACTTACTCTATTTTCAAAGACAAAACTGCAGCCAGGTGGAGAATCTCGCCTTTGTTTCAGTTTACAGCTTCGACTACGAAAAGAAAAGAAAAATTACCACAAAATCCGTACAAAAAGTACCGTTACAAAACTCTTTATTCCAGTCACGTCTATTGCTCAGTCTGTTCTAGTGAATGTATGATGTTGCTTACATCATAGGCAAGACATATCTGACTAGGTCCCTTCCAGAATATATCCAGGTTTTCTTTTCACCAACAATCCAGCAGTCGACTCCAGGGCCCACAGGGGAGCCGCTCCATGTACAGCTGATATTGTTGACAAAGTCATTAAGACAGGAGAGACCTTCAGGGACGCAGACATAACAGAAAGAGAGAGAGAGAGATTAAGATGGCCGTCATTGGAGTCCTTCATGCTGGACCTTCAGATAGACCCGTGAACTCTGCATGCACTGGTAAACTAGCCAAAGTCTTTGATTGTGCCAATTCAGATAAATGTAACAAAATAACATGCAGTGAATCCATGACATCATGTACCTTTACCTTGCAAACCTCTATGAGTGTGAGTGTGAGCTGGATGCAGTGAAAGCAGAACCACAGGGACTAAAGACCACAGCGTCTCCATTGCCATGACCATGATGCAACTGAAAACAGAGGAACACCAGCATTATTATTGGTAGAACTAGCCTGGACAGAAACATCATCTTCTATCTCTGCATCATCTCCTCTGCTTCTGTATTAACATGTATTCCTTCTGAACCTTAGTCAAACCCATTTAAGACATTTAAAAACACACCTCAGCCGCTCATAAGCCCCCGCAGGTCGTCTCCGACTACAGCTGAGAGTGTGAAAACAATAGAAGACCCAGATTGAGAAACGTAAGGCGACACAGAGTGGGCAGCAACTCGTAGATGTGCTGCCTGCTGAGCAACAAACTGTAGGACTGTCACCTTTAACACTTCAGACTAGGGCTCTGGAGAGTCTTAACACTGAACTAGGCCAGGATAAAACAGAACAGAATAGAATAGAGGAAAGCCTTCTGACTACATCGTGTCACAGTGAGGTTGATTCTGATGATGCTGTCACAATTCAAGATGGAAGATTGTGTTCCACTTTCTGTAATCATTGCCGCTCGTTTCCATCGCTGTCTGAATTCGCTGAGTAACTTATTAGTAAACCGCAACTGCATGAAGAACATACATACATACAGTATATTCACACACACACACACACACACACACACACACCTGTGCTGTCTATGCTGATAGATTAAAAACAGAACCTCTCTCTGCATTATAACACATCAGCTTATGATTTAGTTAGAAGAAACTCAATTTGACATTAAAAGGTAGCGCACAGACACACACAGTACCTTGGTCAGTGAGGGTGGAAACACACTCTCATCTCCTCTGATCTCTCTGGCAGCCTAACGGACTTTCCTCCACTCCGTCTCCTGTACACTCATTATATCTCACTGTCTTCTGCAATCTCAACCTGTCTCTCTCTCTCTCTCTCTTTCTCTCTCTCACTATCAGTCACACACACACACACACGCACACTCACACACACACACACACACACACACACACACACACACACACACACACACACACACACACACACACACACACACACACACACACACACCCTTCCCCTCCCTTTCTTGCTATTCAAGTGCCCAGTGACATTTTCCACTTGTTACCACAGCCTCTGTTTGAGGCTGACAGGAAACCTCACTAAACTAAGTGAGAGAGGACGGTAGAGGGTGACGGCGTGTGTGTGTGTGTGTGTGTGTGTGTGTGTGTGGTGGGGGGGCTGCTTTAGAGCACCTCCTTCTTCTCAGCGCTCAGCCCAACAACCCAGTTTACCTGCGACCCATCGCTGTTATAAGACACAAAATAATTGCCGTGAAAAGGAGAAATACAAAGCACACCACATCCTGTTTCAATCACAACATAAGTGGGTTGTTTAAAGACAAACTTGCACGCCGTCTTCTGAAGTGGTTTATGTCAATGAAACTAAGCTTACAAAGAAGATTGGGAAGATTAAACAGACTCAAACTGCCAGATATAGAACCCAGGGTTAAACAAACCAACGAGAAATGGTTTTAAAGCGACGAGACCACTGCCACAACCGCTGCTAACTGCTTTCACACCTTCGCTTAGGCTTAGACTCTCTATTAGGAGTATCAATGATTAGATCAATGTAATATCGGAGTAAATAAGTCAGGAATGCAACAGGGTTCATGCTTTTTGCTCATAATTTTATTACCCAATCATAACTCAATAAATAGTCCCGATTAGTTTCTGATACTCTTAGTTTCCGATTAGTTGCAGATCAATGAATCTGTCTGAGAAGTTTCCCTAACCTCAGGTGATAGTTTGTAAAGTGTAGCACACAATACACACTCCTTACATCCCAGCAAACCAACTCCACACCTGAACATAAGCAGTGGTTCATTGCACCAATCAGAGTTCAGTCTTTGGGGAAAACGCTACAGACTGTTCTTAGATAGGTTCGAGCATCAGGAAGACGGAAAACACACAAACAAACAAACAAACAAACAAACAACCAAACAGAAACAGGTAGAGGAGTTCAGTCTGCCCTCACACCTGTCCATCATTACAACTCCTCCCCTTGTTAGCAGCAGCCACTAGGTGCCGCCTGCTACATCAAGACATTTGGCTGATATAAGTAGTAGTAGTAGACTATTGATTGTCCACTCTGCTCTGTTAACACGCTCTGACCCTGCAGGCCTACACCTGTTACAGGTGTGGGTCTTGATTGCAGGTCTTGGTTCTCAGACTACATCCCGGGTCTCTAAAATGTCAAACCCATGTAGTGTGATGGATGTTATGCTGTGTTTCTCTTGTTCTCTCCAGACATCTCTCGCTGTCTGCTTGTGTTGTGTTGTGTTGTATGGAAACCTCACATGTACGTCTGCTAAATGACTAAATGTGTTAAAGTAAGGTGAGAAGTTAAACGCAGCCCAGGACTGAAGAACGTTCCAGCATCTGTTGTGTTTGTTTGAGAGTTCAATAGGAGGACGTTGTGTAAGTCTTGAACGCTACATGTAGGCTTTCAAACCACAAAGCCTTCACTCGTACAACTGTTGCAACACAATGAGCTGGAACTCCACACGCAGCGGCTGCTTCTGCTCTGGTGCCTGAGCGGCTCTAGGCCAGACGCTCATCCGCTCTGCCCCATCTGAGAGGCTGAGGCGTGCGGAGGAGGTGGTAGAGTAAGACAAGCGTGCGGCACAGAACAATAGCAGACTTCGTAAAAGGTCAAAGTCCGCGGTGGCTGGGACGGGAAGCTGCTGCATAGGCCGTAATGATGTTTGTGCTAAAAGGCGACGAGATGATGGTCTCATCTGTAGACCGCAAAGAAAGAGGGGGGCGGTGGAGGTTTTGTAGGGAGGAGGTGAGAAAAGTGTGAAGAAAACCATAACAAAACGCTGGGGCCCTTTTTAAACACCATACACTCGTCTGGTGGAGAAGTCCCGTACTGAAATATGTACAAACATGTAAGTATGAGACAGAGATGACTGAGCTCAGGACCTGAGGGAACATAAACATGCTGACTAGTCTACGACAATATATAAGACAGATCAAATGTTCATTAAACAAACAAACAAGCTTACACGTGATTTGAAACCCACATAACAAATGAGACGTCACTCAGATGTGCGTTGCTTTTACCTCACAGCTCCTTTATCACTGTTCATTAGTGATGACTCAGTGGATCAGCTCCATCTAAAGTCAGGCAGTTCTCTTGAACTTCCTCTTCTCTGTGTAGCAAACGACAGAAGAGGTTACTACTGCAGATTTAGAGTAACTATAGATCTGACTCCAAAAACAAGTTTCAGTGGTTTGTATTGAAACCACTGCAGTGCGGCTGCTACCTTCTTCCCCCTGTGATGCCTCTCCACAGCTCAGGACCTCACAGATCGAGACCCGGTCCCCTCAGCTGCTGCTACTTTTAGCAGTACAGGTCCTTTAGTTTCGGTCTGAGTGTTTGACATTTTTAACTGACTCTTGTGTTCAGCTTAGAATTGACAACATCTGACCTTATAGAGAAGAGTTGACATTAGATTTACAGCTCACTGAAGGAAGGATCTGAACTGAATGAGGATTTCCCAACAAATCAACTAAACTGAGGAGGACATACTTTCTCTGAGGAACAGAACCAAGAATGTTTATACCCGAAATGCACATTGACTCCTTAAAACTGTCTGTTTTCACTCACTGGGCACAAAAGTGCTGGAGAGAAGATGAAAGACATACTTACACAGGCCACTTTATTAGAGACACCATAGCAGTGCCGGTACCAACGCCCACAGTTGAGAGATTCATCAATTCGCTGAAGTACAGCGATGTCATTGTCCGGTTCATGGAGCCAGTCTGAGTCATGTTGAGCGTTCTGACATGGTGAGTTATCGTTCACCTGATCAGCCGCAGCTCTCAGACCGGCCGGTTCAAACAATGTAAGGGATTCCTGCTGCTGACCACGTGTGTTGTGTTGTGTTGTGTTGAAGGTTCTGAGATGCTTTGCAGCTCATCACAGTTATGAAGAGTGAAAATCGGCCTCGTCGTAGCCTGACCTTTCTTCTCTGACCTCTCACATCAACCAGGCGTTTCCACCCACAGTGCTGAATTATAGTTTTATTATTTTCTTATCTCAGTTGGTAATACATTGAAACAAAAGACAAGTTCCATTTGAATCCATAGGAATAGATGCAAACCTTTCATATTCCGATATAATCAGAAATGAAAACATCTACTTTTCCTTTCCTGCATTTTGTTTCTATTGTTAAGCAGGAAGTTTACAACTCAACTGGTGGTTACAAATGAACATCTCTACTCAAAGTGTGAATCTAGAGGCTGCTGTGTGAGTTGCGGTGTGCGGGGAAAGGAAGTCAGACCTCATTTCGGGACGCCCCTCTTTTCCATTGCCGTCAACAACTTGTTGACCTTGTGGTCCACAAAGTTTCTCTCCATCCATTGGACTGTGGAGGAGGGATCCATAGTATGAACGGGGACAGACAACATGACAAGGGAAGACAATTGACAAACAGGAGAGGAGAGGAAGGTGCACCTACCCATGTCATCAGTCCTGTGGCCGTGCCAGTGATGGGGGTCTGCAGGCGGCGGGGGGAGAGCGGGGCGGCTGTAGGTTTCCTTCTCAAGGGATTTCCATTGGAGAGGAGCACCTGGAGATAAGAGACCATATGGATAGAAGAAGAAATGAATGGATGGTTCACATTTAATAAAAAGCGGACCAAGAGAAGAAAGTATGGAAACAGAGAGGACGCAATGTCAGAATGTCTTTACTGAGAAAACTAAAGCAGCTTCTTTTGTTTATTTGTTTCTCTTTACAGTGTAGTTCACTGTTACACACTGTCAGAGTGCACATGATGGCAACATTCACACACAGCTGAATTATTTAGCAGGATGAGCAGATTCTATTTCAGCCCCTGAGGACTTTGTGTGCGGTGGATTGGGTCTGGACCTTGTATGTTATGACAATATGCCAATATCAGTCAGCTGGCCCATGCTTAGTTGAATGAACGGATGGATGGATGGATGATAGGGGCTTTGATTATAATGCCAGGTCCCTCTTATAGACCTGTCACTTCAGATAATACGGTGCCAGGTTGGTGATCCCTCCTGCTGTGATGTGAAGTTAAACAAGGCCTCAACGGAATCAAAGGTTCTGAGCGCCAGATATAATATTTGGTCTTTATATTGTTAATTGGTGACCTGGCCCTAAAGAAGTGTTGTTTTCTGCATGTGGTCTTAGTAGAACACACCACATGAAAGGAGTTCTTATAAGTTTGAAGCCACGAAGGAGAAGACTCGGTACTTTCCTGTGAGATGCTGATGAAAGCCTCACATCTTTGCTCTCCATGTTTCCATGTCGACATACGGACCTGGAAATATGTTGGTTCTCAGACAGCAGCCCAGGTTCTGATAGGAGGCGGCTCCAGCGTGGTCATAGTGAGGCAGCAGCAGGAGTGGCACCTGGGGGCCTTCTGATGGTTTCTAAGACAGACATCAGGCAGTGGACCAACAAAGCGTAAGCAGCATTAACAAGTTATCAAAAGAGAAAACAAAGCTAAGGAAATAACACACGGCCACTCACTGCTGCCTTCAGGGCTTCAGCTTGGTCTTGGCTGGGTGAAGTCATAGCTAGAGAAACCGCAAGAGAGGCGAGGTTCAACTGAAGGTGTTAAGTTTCTATAGAATGACACCCGAGACTGCCCCATCAGGTTTCACCCTTTAGACCAGATACACAAAGACATTTAAAGATGAATATTGAGTCAGATCTTAGCAGAAGAAACTACAAATGCAATTTAAAATCATGCTATATTCCTTATTAATCCCAAGCAGGCGGGACGTTACCTGTGTGAGTGTGAGTGGAGCCCAGAGCTCAGCCAGTCTGGCTCAGAGGACCGTTCCAGGTTAATGACTGATCTCTGCAGACCCCATGCAGCTCCAGAGATGTGACTCACCGCACACACACGCAAACACTACCTGCTCCCATTCCCACTCCACCCAGAGCCGGGCCAGGCCGAGCTGAGGTGAGCCCAGAGCCGGTTCTGTTCCAGCCACAGCTTCAAACTTACATGGAAAAGTATTGAAAGAAAACCGAAACCCTTCTGTTCTTTTATTCAACTTTATTTCACAATTTTATAACATTCAACGTGTTCTTTTCATAAAACCACACACAAATGTCAAATGGCTAAAACAATATAAAACATAACTTCCACAGGTTTCGGTATTTATATTATGTACATGCACTCGTGTCTTTAGAGGCAGAAAGGAACAGAAAGCCTCAGGCCGCCGCCGCCGCTGATTCCCAAGTGCACTTCCATCTGTCTGGCAGGGTGAGAGGCCATTCCAATGAGGATCCTTCAGTTTGAGTCAATCCCACAACAGAATTACAGATTTAAGTGCTTTTGGATGTATACTTTTTTTGTTTTTGGATAAAAGGAGACGGTCTGCTGGTGACGGTGACGGTCCTCCACAAACTGACACGACTAGAGCGCCAAAACAAATCAACACAGTGAACACTTCTTGTTACTTTGACTACGTTGCTTGCCTATCTGTGTCATTGGGGGAGGTTGATGATGTCATACTGCTGCTGTTTTTGTGCATGAAGTTCAGCCCTGCAACTCACAAGAGACTCGCCGTCACTTTGAGCTGGATTCACCGATGGAATCACGAGCGCCATGTTCATCCAAGTCTCACTGTGAGAGAGGATGATCTAAACCTCCGACCTGGTTGTGGGAATCAGTCGGGGATGGGAGAGAAGCGAGGGAAGGAGGATTTAAAGGAAGCATCTGCACGTCTGTGGTTTTCTCACTTTGTCCCGGTTCTTCCCTTTTTAAATGAAACACTATCTACAGGATGTTTGAAGCTTAACGTTTGGATGAAAACTGTAAGGGAATGTCTTCTTTGTTCACTAGTGAGGGGTGAGACGGTTACTACATGAACCGGCCCAAACAAAGACAATACAAACTGGATTGTCACTTCATAGGCTGCAACAAAACGGAGATAGATTTTAGCGGAGGAGGAGAGAGGATGAGAATTTAGTCGGGGCCTTTGCGATCCTTAAGAGACGGGACCAGCGGTGATAACTTGGAAGGGGAGGTTGACCATAAACCAGATTACATCAGAGCTGCCGGGAGATTCCAACACGCTCGCATTTTGAGAGGTGGCCGACTTTTTAGAAGACGAGTGAATGCAGCAACACATGAATGGAGTTTCTGATTATAATTGAGTTTTCAGGTTGACAACAGAGTTTTGGATTTGCCATCTATGCTGTGAATATTCACCAATATGTCTTTCTTCAACACGCATTCAACTATTACCTTATAGAACTTTAATTGATTTAAAAAAAAAAAGGAAAGAAAAAGAAAAGGAAACTAACTTAATACCTGTGTAACAGTACAATAACACTGAAAAGTGGATTGTTATTGGAGTGGTCCTTCAGGTGCCTTCTCATGTTCTTGATCCACTTCGGTTCAGGCTATTCAGGCAGGATGGAGGCCACGTCTGCGCTCTATGTGGGGGCAAACTTCTTGGCCTGTGCCCTTACTCGCTTCTCATAGTCCATCCTGTTCTGGCTGGAACACACAAAGGAGCGGAAACATCTTTAAACTCGACTCAAGTGTTCACAGGAAGCGATGTGAGGTGACGGTAATGGAGGCTAACATCAGGTTCAAGATCATCAGCATCAGCGTGTGAAGCCTGCAGCTGACAGGGAGAACGTGGAGTTCCTCTGTGTTATGGCTCTACAGGTCTGTGACGTGTACTTATCTTAGAAAAGCTCTGACCTGACAAACTGTGACCTTACTTGACACAGAAGAGGAGCGGTGACATCCTGCATTAACAAAAATAACCAGGGCCGGGCGTCATCACTCGCTTTGATTGTGTGCTTAAGGGGGAGCGGGACAATAGGGAACACCGGCAACCCGACTCCCACACCCCCAGACTCAGGGTTGCAGAAGTCACTTAAGCATAATTATGACATGATCGGTCTTATTGTGAGCTGTGAGATCACTGCAGACGGGCAGCAGCATGAGAGCCGACACACTCACCAGTAAATCGTGTAAGCCTCTGCTTGTGCTGGGTCCTGAATGTTTGGCTCGTTCAGCAGCTCCTGGATGCCCAGCAGGATCTGCAAACACACGGACGGGTTCCTCATTTAGTCTGACACTCACTGGTGCAGAGTTGAATTGGAAGAATTAAAAACGCCACTAGCCACACACACACCTGTTTGATGGTGATGGCTGGCCTCCAGTCTTTGTCCTCCTCCAGGATGGACAGACACACGGTGCCTGATGGATAGACATTTGGGTGGAATATTGGAGGCTCAAACTTGCCTGGGTGGAAATCAAACAGAAACAAAGTTCAAACATCACAAACACACTAAAGGAACACCGGCATGGATAAATGGAGATTTTCTATTAGAAAGCACTAAACAGTGAAAGACAACATCAATTAATAAATACATTACATCATTTTGTTGTCTATTCCTATTGAGTGACATTCATATCTTTGTACTAAATGGTATTGTTCCATTTTTACACACATTAGTCTTAACTTCTGTCACAAAGCATTTCAGAGTTGCACATCTGTATGAAAACTGCCAGAACACCTGTAACATATTTATCTCTTTATCACTTTAAAGGTCACTGTATTGCGTCACCAGGCACCAGCGTACTGCACTCCACTCCACTCCCAAAAGGATGTTACAATGTTATTGTGCAATGGCAGCAAACAACATGCAACATGTGGCAGTAACACAACGGAAGATTTAGGTTACACACTTGAATTATTATAAACTCAAATCAAGCACGGTTCTCAAACAGATGGATTAGTAACCTTTTAAAACATTATCTTAAAAAGCCTCCAGTCACACTCACATTTGGGCGGTGAGGAGGGGTAGTCATCTTTGAACAGCATTCGGAGTTTGTACAGTCCTCCCTCCCACAAGGTCTAAAGAGCAGATAAGGTTTATTGAAAAAGCTGAAAGAACACATGAACAATATCAAAAATGATACAAATAAAGACTCCAGAGACTCACAATCACATTTCATCTGGCAGCTGTGGCTGTGAGTTTGTAATTGCTCTGTAACTAAGCGCGGTATGTGTTTGTGTGTATTGATATGGGTGTTTGGGTTTGATAAAGATTTGAAAGCAGCCTTCAGACTGGCTCCTTTTATTTCCAAAGCTTTTTCAGCTCAAGGTCAAAAGAGAAGAGGTCTTGTGTGTGAAATCTGAGGCCCATATTGAAACATCATATTTTTCTGTGTCATGTCTTTTTATGAACTCATCCATCAGGCTCATATTTACACCGTGATCCAGGATTATGCTGTAATTAACGCCTGGTGCTGTAATTATGAGAGTTACAATGCAAGCAGTGCTTGGGTTGCACTGAAATGAATAAAGTGTTGGTGTATCACTGTTGTGTGTTCTTTGACTCTTTAGTAACTCCAGATGAACAGAGTGTCAGAATGTGACTTACTCCCTTCTTCCCTGGGATGGCACACTCCCAGTTCATCAGATTCATGGTGCCATCTGGATTCTTAGTGGGCACAGCAACAAATCCCTGTTTGGTTGGCGAGGAGACAGAATGTTAGTCACAGTCAACGTTAGGCAAAAGATGATGTATGTTTAAATAGAAACATTCAAATCTCTGTCACTGGATCCTAAATGATGATGCGGATTAAACCGTGCTGCTTACGAATGGATGGTCTTTCCTCCAGGCTTTGCGCTCCTGGGACAGTCTGCTAAGAGCGATGCCAGACATAGCTGCTCATCAACGCCCCCCTGTGGAAAAACAACAGAAAACAACACACCTGGCGTAAATTATTCAATTAATAACAGCCTACCGTTTCAAAATGTCGCTTCGGTAACTTCCAAGTCAAACTTTGATCACCTCTCGGTTAAAAGTGTAAACAATGACATTAGCTAAGTAGCGATGTTATCGAGTTGTGTGAGTGAAGGGAACATGGTTAATGTTGCCAACGTAGCCTTACGGAGCTAGAGTGAGCACTGTCGATATAAGTCCAATATTGAGTGACTCCCTGGTCAAAAGAACTTACCTTGTATTTTTGACTAACGCAACAATGTTAACGAACAGCGAAAGTCTCTCTTAACTATTAGAATTACGTGGGTTTGTGTGCTAGCTTGTTTGCTAACGATAATGCTATGTTGACGGTAAAACACACCCTACGACGCTGAACAACAAACCGGCTGGGCCAGGAAGAGCGAAAGCAACGAATACGATAGAAAGCGCTATTTTATTAACATTACTCAAACACTCTGCGCGACATATACAGGTGTTAAAGTTTGACGATTTACACTACTTGTCCAAAACAATACGAGTCGTAAAAGCGCCGTGACTGCTAACATATCGCGGGAAAGGACCCCAATTTGTTTATTTCGTGAGGGCTTTCAGGCAGAGTAGAAGACAGCCCCGTCATATACGTCACACGCTGTACGCCATCTTTGTTGTGGCAGTGCTGGGGAGTTGGGTGGATTTTTTTCTGGTGATTGAATCATTACGACTCGGTAGCTTCAATTGTCTTTTTTTTCAAGCCATGGGCCCGCCTGGTACCGTTATGTCATAATAGATACATAATAGATTATGTTTCGTCTATAACCAGCTCAACATAAAGCAGCTGACGAGCCCTGTTGAATCCTGGCTGATTTTTAGGCATTATGTAATATGTATCACTTCAAATGCCGGCTGAATTTTCGAATAGTTCAAAATGACCTGTTCGTTATTTTCTACCCAGTAATATCATTGGAGGATGACAGGGGATGGAATCAAATGTAACGCTTTCACGGCTATCTTCCTTCTCTGTCTCAAAATGGAACCCCTCCTTTAAAGCACGATTAAATATTTTGTTTACATGTAGCACACGTTAGTTGTACGTTGTCATGTACACCCATGGTGTTATATGAGAAGCAAAATTATGAAACATTTGTTTTCGAAATCGGGCATCTTGCCAGACACCCCAAATCAAGCGGAGGAACTGGATTGAACTGGTTTCGATTTGCTATGCGTCAGCATCCCAAATTTTGTTTTGTGCTCACTCCAAAAACTCATTTTGTGGGCTCACTCTCGTTTTTGTATAACTTAAATGCAGGTGTGTAATATCTTATGATTTCAAAATAGAATCGGTAGCTGTATTATTGTGGCTGGAAATATAATCAAGAAGTAAATAAACCAAAGGCATAACGTAGGGAGCTGCAGAAGCTCCTGTGTGTCTCCCAGCTACACAAAGTATTTTGCCCCTCTGTCCCCTGTTGCATAACAAAGCTCTATATTGACTTGTATGGTTAATAAGTGACATATGCCTGCAATAATAAACTTTCACTGCATAAAATTCCAAACAAGAGATTTAGACTTTTTTACAAAGCCATTTTATTGCAACATTAGTACAAACATATAATTTCAGCCTATCACCAAAAAGTGCAAGAATCAAGCATTCACATTTAAACTTCCTTGTATGATAAGTTGAATAGCTGGGATCAGTCTGTTTGAAACAACACCTTCAAGCTATTCTAACACACAAAATATTCCTATACCATTTTTTGTTAGGAAAAATGGAAAAACATCTCATGGCCACAATTTCCACAATATGTCACCATTTGACTGATGTTGATCATGATAGTGTTAGAGCAGTAACTGGGTTTAACAGTCGAGTGCAGTATGCAGTACGTTACATTTTAAGAAATGTATTTGGAAAGGTGTTTTGAAGCTGGACCTCTCATTTGAGCAGACATTACTTCCTCTTCCTCTCCTACTTCCTTCACACCTCCTTTGCCTTTCCCTCAGAGATGATGTGCTCAGGAGAAGCCCTTTTGAACCATTCTGACCACGAGCCATCGTATACACACACCCCGGGGTGTCCGAGCAGATGTGCAGCCAGGGCAACATGACATGCTGTGACACCCGAGCCACAGGTAGCCCAGATGGGCTGCTCCAGGTCCACCCCTGCCTCGCTGAACAATTTGGACAGATCCTCCTGCCCCAGCTCTTTTCCAGAGGCATCCAGGAAGGTACTGAAGGGCATGTTGACTGTTCCAGGGTAATGTCCTGGCAATGTGTCTGAGGGAGAGAGAGGAGCCAGAGACATTATCATGATGGGAATAATGAGGGGAAATGAGATTTATTGAAAATTCATACATTTATGAAATGAATGCTGGAGGTCATGATGATTGGTTCAGTAAATGTGAAATGCCTCACATGTTCCCTGTGCCCAAGGGGACATCTGCAAATCCTTGTTTTGTAAAACCTGCTCACACCCAATACTTAATACTTCTGATTAATAAATTATTTATATTGTTGATCCTTTTATCAGTCAACCAATGTACGATTTCAGCAAGAAGACATCTATTCTTTTTGTTATAAAATGAAAACATGTATCTAAATCATTGATTGTATTATTTAATATTTGACCAAATATCAATCCATTGTCACAATTTGATATTCATCACTTCTAGCTATATTCGGATAGCAGGCAGATGTGGAAAAGGAGTCGTAAAGGAAAATGTCTTATACTGGCGAGAATAATAGCATTTTCTATAACTATACTTTTCAACAAATGCCTTTTAAGCGTTGGAACCTTAAAATGTCTATATGTATGTTTGGGGTTCCTGTAGGCTTATTATGTTAAAAACGTTTTATCTTAACCCAATCACTGCCACACGTTTATGAGTATTGTTATGTTTATGACAGGCAGCAGTCTGCAGAGTCACTCACCGTCTCTGGGCTCAGGCTCAAGCCCCCTGAACCGACCTGCAGACCTGGCATCCACAACCTGGACCTGCTTAGTGTTGACGTTCTCCAGGATCTCCTCGTAGCTCTTCACCCAGGACGGATTGAAAGTCGCCTTGAACTCTCTGCACTCCGGTTTGTGGTAATCAGATGTCACTGGATGACCGTCAGCTCGCCAGTTCCTCAACCCTCCCTCCAGAACCGACACCAAGTTGTGACCGAACAACCGGAACATCCACCAAAGCCTGGGTCCACTAAACGAGCCAAAGTCGCTGGTGTCATACACAACAACATGCGTGTCGTTCCCGATGCCCAGGTTGCCTACATACTGAGAGAAGCGGTCTGGAGTTGGCAGCATGTGATCGTAGGGAGAGTTCGTGTCGCAGCACTCGTCTATGTTAAAGAAAGACGAGCCCGGGATGTGCTGCTGTGCAAACTCAGCCTTCGTGTCCCGCTTCATTTTGGGGACATAGTACGAAGTGTCCAGAACGCGAAGCTTGGGACCAACTAGTTTGTTCTTGATGGCATCTGCAAGCCACTGGCCTGACACTAGAGCCCGAGTCTGCGCCGCCATGATGGTGCGCTAAGTGAGAACAACTGAGCCCCCGCGGGGAAATGACGTCTGACAGTTACATCATTTAATATCACCTTTCATAGAAGTTACCTTTTATTTGAACATTTTAAGAAAACACCACCACCAATAATAACAATAATAATAATAATTCACTAACGGATCCAGCAAAAATATCTAAAGGCGCAGTCTAGGTTGAAATGTTAGGCATGTAGGGCAAAAAGTGCAACCCTGTCAAATAAAGGTTTTTACAACTATAGACTCCAGTACATTCATTTATGTCGTTGTCAGGTTAAGGCACAAGGGGTTTGTGTTCAATTGTTTGATTGTCTTATTGAATAGTCAGAGCAGGTCCACTAAAGCACCAGCAGGCTGTGCTCTAACAACACATGTTGTCTGGGAAAGTTCACATCAGACTGAGTTTCTCAGACAAGTGAGAGCATTAAGGTGCAATCTGGTATAAAGATCAACTGATGAAACTATAACATTATTCATACATTACTGGGTCAAATAGGGATTACAGTGCAAGTTTAAAGAGCTCACAAATACCTGTGAGCCATTCACACATAGGGTGAATTAGCTCAGTATTAGAAATCTAATCAACAAAATAAGATCTGTTGAGGACAATTAGAGAGGATTCAGACCTCTTAACTTCTTCCTCATTTTCATACTCTGAAATGGTTTCATGCATTCTTCATAAGAACACAACAGAAATATATAAAGAAATATGAATGAAGAAAAGGGGCAGATTAAACTGTGTTTTTGCATTGAAGTAACTACCCTGCTGCTGCTTCCCTTGGCATCTACTTAGCACCCACATCTATGGTTAAATATCTCTGTGCTGATTATATGGCCTTTCTAATCCCAGCAAACCAGGGGATTTTATAGCTCTGAACTACATCCTCCTCATCCTCCCTGCTTGCCTTTGGCGTCAGAGACAATATGGTCAGCTGGAGCCTTGGTGAACCACTCATACCAGGAACCATCATAGATAGAGGCTCCAGGGCGGCCACACAGGTGAGCAGCCAGCACCATGTGACAGGCCGTCACACCTGAGCCACAGCTGCCACATAGAGGCTTATTCAAGTCCACTCTGGACTTTTTGAAGAACTTCTCCAGTTCCTCAGTGGACAGCATCATGCCATCTTCATCCAGAAAGTCGAGGAAAGGCATGCATTTAGAACCAGGGATATGACCTGGTAGGACACCTGTAGGAGAATAATTGGGACAATAATAATAATAATAATAAGTGGTTGAATTACATTGCTGTGCAAAGTTGTACCACAGTGATTTGCAAGCTTTAAGGATATTTCACATGATATTGAAAATCCTAACAAACTAGCTGAAGTATTTGGGTCTAGATATGGTTTCGTGTTACTGTTCCTCCACTGCACTTTGTTGACTGTCCCTTAGTGTAGGAGCGACACAGGCCTTTAATCTAGTTCGAATCTGAGATATGACACTACGTGATCTCGGGTAACATTTTACATTACACTCACTGTAGGAATAGTAAAATAGTTATAGTAATAGTAAAATAAACCTCGCCTTACCTTCTCTTGGTTCCGCTTCCCACCCACGGAATCTTTCATAGGGCCTCACATCCACCACTTCAAACTGCTGAGCTGAAATATTCACCACCGTGTCCTCAAAAGACTTGACCCAGGCGCTGTTCATGGTGGCGGTGAAGTGGGCTAGTGCAGGCTTGGTGTACGTTCCGCTCACTGGGTGTCCGTCTTTAACCCAGTTCCTAAACCCCCCGTTCAGCACCGACACACGAGGGTGACCAAACAACCGGAACATCCACCATACTCTAGTGCAGGAAAACAACCCAAAGTCACTGGCATCATAAACGACGACGTGACTTTCACTTCCAATACCCAGATTCCCCACATAATCTGCAAAGAACTGCTCAGAGGGCAGCATGTGGTCGAACTTTGAGGTTCGATCTGAGCACTCATCTATGTCGAAGAATGACGCTCCAGGGATGTGCGTTTGCGCAAATTCTTTCTTGCCGTCTCGATTCATCATCGGGAGATACCAGGACGTATCCAGAACCCGCAGTCGAGGGCCAGCAAGATTATTTTTCACCATGTTTGCAAGCCATTTCGCAGAGACGAGAGCTTGAGTTTGTATCCCCATTTCTAGTTTAGAGTGCAGCCTTCCCACGGGGGTCACACTAAAACTCGCCCAGCTGCTGTACCGCGCAAGCGCCCTTTAAGGACCTGGCGAAAAGGACAAATAAGGGTAAATAAACCTGGAGAAAAAACCTGGTGCGTTACTATTTTTGTTCCTGCAAACGAGACAATGTTCGAAATGATTCTATAGGTTGCAAAGCAAAAATAACAAAAGCAGTATTACGAGTTTCTGCCCCTGCATGTTTATAATTCCGCGTTTTGGTTGTTTATTCCGAGAAGCGCTCAATCTCCCTGACCTTGTTTAAACATTACATAAACACACATATTAATGACCACAATCCGATGAGCACCTGAACGCAACACAATTCCATCGGCAAAACTGTTAAGCGTGCAGGGCAATAAATCATACATCAGTGAAACGACGAAGTCAAACAATATGAAATTCAGGCACAATAAAAAAAACATTACTCTCTGTTGTAATTGTTGTTACGATTCATGAAATGTTAACGTTTCATTCCTTGACACTTATGACAGTTTTCAAATAATTGCAACAACTCAGAACTTCTTAAGGTTCAATGATTTATTTTGTCAGGGGTATTTAACTCAAACAATGTGATTGGATGTGTTCACCATTGGGTTATGTTCATCTGGAGCCCCTGGACATGTGATCAAGACATATGGAAATATAATAAGTGAAACCAAAACAATCTATCTAAAATGTATGCTTGCACAATTATGGCCCCTTTAGAAAATGAATGGGGAAATCTACATTATTAGCATTTTATAGAACAACTTTATAATCAACTTGAATTATAAAGCTCTGATATGGAGTTCCAGGTCAGAGCATTCATCAGAGGACTTTGGATCATTTAATTTTCATGACAAAACACAAAACAGAATCAGCAATGATTACAAGCCCAAACAGCCCAAAAAAGTTTCTCTACAGTGATACAGAGGTTCAAAGGTTGTTTTTAAGTCATTTTTGAAGATACATAATAATGATTACTTATAAATTAAACAGATATGAAGTCAATATTGTAATCTACACATTGCCATATTGATTTACTTCAGCGCATAATATTTGGTATTGGGTTTACAGCAAAAAAAAATAAAAAATCAATGTTACTATTTAAACAAACTTTTACAGAGTTAAAACAACTCTTATTTTCCTGTATTTGCATCTGTAGCCCTCTCTTGTGTTGATTTATTGTGATTTAACCCCATTATTGTTTTCCAGGCATGCTTTTGCTATTGGGGGACAGGGGAATGGGGAATAAAGTGACATGAAGCTACTCAGCCGGAAAAACAGGGCAGAAAATAATTGATTATGTTAAGAACATTATTTCTATTAAAAATGGCCCCTTTGTGATCTGCATTGGTTTAACTGCAATGTGATCAAGGCATGTACTTGGTTCCCTTCATTCTGGGTATGATTTGTATGTCTCTGACATCATCATGCTGAAGTAGCCAGCACAAGTAGCGCTCTGTCCCCATCCCCCATCCACTGGTCAGGAGTGGTTTCACCTCACGCATGTCAAGGTACCACCTGTATGACTCAACTGGAACTGCATGGTGCCTGAGGGCTTCTTGTGCCATCTCAGGAGTGGAATGGCGTTCACCCAGACCCAAAGTCTCCCCCAGTCCCAGGAGGAGGTCAGCAGCTTTGGCCTTGCTCTGCCCTGTACCTCCCACATATGCCTGGTAGAAGGGAACTCCAAGATGATCCATCTCAGTCAGCCAAACAGCACCACCAAATTTCTCTATCAAGACCCGTTCTCCCTTGCGTGTTAGCTTTCTGCCAAAGTGGGGCTGACCATCTTGTACCCACTCTACACAGTCAGCAGAGGGCATCATGGGAATTGCCTTATCTAGAGGGATTCTAGGTAGTGGGGTCTTTCCATCCAGTTTGTTGAGCATAGCAGTGACATGGGTAAGGGACCCAGTAGAGTTGAGTATTACATCAGAGTGTTTCTTCAACATAGAGTTGGTGAGATGAGCTAAGTAACCCTCTGCTATGTGGATGGCTTTGTCCATGTCGCCCAGTAGTTCACACTCCACATGGTAGAACTGGTTCAAGTGTGTGGCATCTGGATCTTCCCCTCTGAAGCTGGGAGATATGTAGTAGGTTCCAGGTAGGTTGTCTTGGAAGCGGAGGAAGTATTCTAGGACAAACTGCATTGAGTCAGCCAAGTAGATGTCCTGGCCTTGGAGGTTTATGGAAACTGGTTCTGAATCAGATCCCAGGCCCATTGGTGAGGAGATGGTGTCTGTGGTGAGAGGGGTCAGAGCATAGGAAAACTGGCACATATTGTGTAAATATTCCACTGTGCTGTGAAATAGTGTGTTTTGAATCTGGAATAGGTTGCGATACCACTGGCTCTTGATAGCAAGTGTGGAGTGAGACCGAGGGTCTACCCATGAATGAGGAGGCTTGCACTGGGTAAGTTTTGAGTGGATCTTTTTGAGGGAGTCGGGGTCAGCAGCTGTACCATCCAGCGATGACACATACCCGGGGTAGCTGTGGAAGCATTCTGCCTTCAGTTGAGAAGGCTTCGTCCCATCTGCTGAAGGTACCAGAGGGATCAGCTTAGCATGGGCATAATCAATCTCAAAGCCCTCAAAGATCAACGCAACACCTTGAGCTCTCATCCCCTCCATCAGTAGCTGGGCGACCTTATATGAGGCTAAGATCAGTGCTTTGTAGTCAGCATCCTCCAGCCTGAAGATGTCACTGGGTAATGGTTTGCGTGGCACCACAACAGTTAGTCCAGGAGTGTTTGGGTATGGTGTGAGGAATGCAACATGGTCACTGTCTTCCCACACTCTCCACTGTTGCTCCTCTCCACGTATAATACGAGAAAACAAGTTATCATGAGAAGGGTCCCCAAAAAAGTCAAAGCAAGAAGGTGCATTTGGAGTTGGCAATTTGTTCCTTATTTTGGCTTGAACCTTGGATAGTGCATCATCATCCCAGCATGGGCCACTCTTTGAGGTGCAGTAGCCAGGATCATAAGCCTGGAATTCCTCCTTTTCTGCAAGATGGGGCTCCCACTTTGACCCTAAGCCATGGAGTGGTAGCAGTCTGATTTGCGCTGGCTGATCAGTGATTGGATTGAAAACTAATGCACAGCGCTGCACTGCCAGTTTCTCACAAAGCAATTTGGATACAACCTTTGCTCCTTGCAGCAAAGCCACAAAATCAGGTATCCCAAACTGGAAAATACTGCTTGTCCCGCTCAGGGTTTTTCTTGTCAGGATGGTTGACCCCGGGGTCCAGGGGCTGGAATGCAGGTAAGCAACCAGCTCATCAGTCTCCCAGATCACATGAGAGACACTCTTCATGGGTCTGAGAACTTCCACACGTGAAATCCCACTGATCATTGAGGCCACAAACATCACACCTGCATTAGTTTCAATGATGGCATCACCTTTAATGTCTACAGCAACAATTCCTGCACAGACCCCTTTCAGGTTTTCAGTCATCACTTCTTGACATGCCTGCCTAAGGCTGTAGCCTTTGTGAAGGTAGAGACTGGCTATTTTCTGTGCAACAGTGTGCCTGAGAAAAACATCGCCATCTCCAGAACAAGCAACAGCTACCTTGTCATCAGCATAGATTCCTGCCCCAACTACTGCTGTATCCCCAACTCGTCCTTTCAGCTTCCCTACTAACCCACCTGTGGAGGATGCAGCAGCAAGTCTCTGCCAGCGATCCAAGGCCACAGCTCCAACTGTCTGAGGGTGATTGTTTGTTTTCAAATTTCCACTGCTAAGCTGTGCTATCAACTGTCTGTGACGCAGATCAGTGTAGAAATATTCAGGCTCCACAGGTTTCTCCTTCTCTTCAACACTCTGCAGAAACTCCTCAGCTCCATCTCCTACAATGAGTGAGTGTGAGCTTTTCTCCATGACACATCTGGCTGCTTTGATTGGGTTCTTCACATTTTGCACACAAGCAACAGAACCTGATGTCATTGCATTGCCATCTACAATAGATGCTTCCATTTCATTTTTTCCGTCTTTGTTGAATACTGAGCCTTTTCCTGCATTGAACAGGAAACAGTTCTCAAGAGCCTCCACTGATCTCTGAACTGCATCCAGACTTTTGCCACCTTGGTGAAGCACTTGGGATCCAAGGGTTAATGCTGTCTTTAGAGCAAACTCAACAACCCCGATCACTTTGGTGTTCAGCATCATCTCCTCACCAGCACCACCATGGATGACCAGAGTATAATCGGGGCTCATGCAAGAGGGAGAGAGAGTGGTGGCATTGCTTTTTTCTGGCCTTTCTGGGCAATTATACAAGTCTCCATTCATTTCACCTGTTTGCCCTTGTTGAAGTAAACATTCCAGGGCGCCCATTTGACATGCAATGGCATATCTAACAGCAAGGAGCATCACTAACTTCAGGTTTATCATCAGGTTTTCTTCAAGTTTCTGCAGTGTCAGAGCAAAGCTCCCTTTTCCATTGAGCACAATGCGAACTTTGTCTTTCTTCCCAAGATATGTTACAGCCAGCTGATCTTTGGCATAGACGTTCCCGACTCCACACTCGACACCCTCCATCAGATCTGTACCTGTAAGGTACACAGATGGACAACCAAAAGGATCAAGGAACTTCTTCAGTGGGTTGTTAGATGGCAAAGATCGACGTAGACCAGCTAAATGTGGACCAACTCCATGGCCACTCTTCGTGCTTTTGATGAGGCTCTTGTGTTCCAAAAAGGCAACATGGAAAACACGCAGCAGGTCAGGCGTGTATTGGATTGTGTTATCTGGTCCAATGCAGGATGATAATGCACCTACTAACTTGCGCGAATGCATGGTGAGAGAATATGTGGGGTCACAGCGGCCATGTTTGTAATGGCGCATATGGGTCGGTGTGACAAGCACATGACTGGCAGCAGATTCCCCAAGAGTCTGCCTCAAAGACAGCTGCAAAGAGAAATTGATCCAAGCATCATAAAGGCCTCTATGCCCCCGTAGAGTAGAAAAGACATCAGGATAAGAGGGCACATCAAAGGTTATAATTGGATGAGTTGTTTTAAGCGAAGGGTTTGGTTTGGGACTATTCACACCCTGCAAGGGAAATGTCAGTGAAGTTAGAGGAACACAATTGTTATTCTCTATTTCTATATCTGTGCGGTTGAACTGAACAGTTTCTGACAGATTGTACAAAAACTCTGTCACAAGTCCTGCGACCATTCCGTCTACAGCACTGTGCTCAAACACCATTCCAGCTGTGCTGTCCTTAAACACCACCAGATTCACCACCTGACAAACAACAGAAGAAAACAGTTATCACTTTCATATGTCTGTGTATATTCTATTATACTCTATAGATTCTACTAATACCTTGTCGTAGTATCTCAGACAGGGACTGTCTCCTCCTCCCAGCCTCACTGCATTCAGAATATCAGCCAGTTCAGAAGGTGCATTGCAGTCTTCCAGTGAAATGGCCACCACGGCGCTCTCCATCACCCCCAGTGACATCGCTGCAGGCCCTCCTTGCTCCAGGATCTCTTCCCTGATGGTGGCCCATTCTTTGCGCTCCAGGGCAGAGAGGCTGCAAATGGCTGAGGGATCATCCTGTCTCCCTGCAGTGGGTTGGATCATGACCTGAGACACCTGTTTGTAGATGTCAATGAATGGTCGAGCAGAAAGCGGCCCACCAGTGCTGTAACGACACAGTATGTCAACAGGGAAAACTCCTCCAGCACATGTGATGATGGCATGGAGGCTGTCTGGGTAAACCTGGAGATGACAAAGCTACAGATTAGAAATAAAGGCTAAAAAGGATGTGATTTGAGAAAAAGTTAGTATGGCTGTGGAATGAAAACTTGTATCTTTTCGTATCTTTATTAAAGAGTCCCACCAAAGAAACTCACCTTAATTTCATCTTTACTTCTGCCAGGTATTCGGCAAGCAGCAAATGCCTCAGACTGCTGTGTGTGCTCCCTTGGCACGTCCCCCTCCAGCAGTGAGGGCTCACTGTACAGTTTTGCAACTGCCCAGAGCAGAGCAGCTGCCCTTTCCACCTGGGGACATGTTTGTGCTTTTGATGGGAGCAGAACAACAGGCAGTGCTGTGGAGGCCGGCAAGGGATCGGCACAAGACAATATTCCACCTTTGAACTGCTTTGTTACCCAGTTTTCTTGACCTGCAGCACTGGATAGTAAATTCTTTTGGGCCTCTTGGAGGAGCTCCTTCTGCTGTTCCAGTGTGGATTTAAACTCACAGTACAGGTCAGGACCCAGAGTGAGCTGCAGGACACGGCTTACTTCACGCAAGGTGACCTCCAGATCGGGAATGGGGTAATCAGAAAGAGCCATCTGTCAACAAAGAATACATTACATTACATTACGATCATTTGGCAGACGCTTTTATCCAAAGCGACTTACATTACATTACCCTTCGCAGAGGGGGGAGCAATTGAGGGTTCGGTGCCTTGCTCAGGGGCACCTCGGCAGGGGCTCGAACCTGCGACCCTCCGGTTCCCAAGCGGAAGCACTACCCACTGAGCCACTGCCCCCACGGAATAGGTTTGTGTGGAGAGGGAAAATTGATCTACTAAAGATCTAAAGAAAAACATCTTAAGAATGAAAGATAAAAACATAACATTTAATTGATATGACCTGGAATGCAGAAAGTTTGATTTTCACTTTTATAAAATTGGTGGTTATGTTTTTGCAAATAAACTCTAAGTATTGTCAGTGAACAGATGCATCACAGTGCAAATACAGTCACACAGGACTTTGCCATTTGAAAGGCAACAACAAAACTGACACAAAAAAGACAGTCAGACTCGGTTAACCCTCAGATTTTGTGCACTTTGAGCAGAAAAGGCATATTAAAATTAATTGAAAAGTGTGTATGTATGTGAGGGTCTTCATACACACACACACACATGTCAAAGAGGAAAAATTCAGTCATGTTCATCCCCATGGTTGACTATTGGTATAGTAGTAACAGAGATAGACCCAGAAACATTTAGCTGTTTCAGTTATGATGCACAAATCAGTTTTTCTCTATTTGAAATGTTCGGTGAATAAATGACACACAGGCCATGCAGGATATCATAGCAAATAGCATCTTAACACAGCACAATTTACTGTAAGCATCTCATCTCCTTTTACATTGTTCTCATGTGAAATCCAGCCTCTCTCACATAAGCAGAACCAGGAAGTCAATGATATAATTCATTTTTACTACGAGGATTAAGGGCGTATGAGTCTAACAGTGCTCTCTTTGTGTTACGCATGAATGGAATGCATCAGGAGTTTACTCTGGTGGACTAATTGAGCTACACTGACTGTACTTTTGTAAAATGTAAGTAAAATGAAATATGTGCATTTTTCAAAGTAAAATCATATTCACAGCTTTAAAATACAGATTTTACACAGAAAATTAATCAAACATCAATCCATTAAATCTTCTTCCTATTTTTACGAGTGAGATATTACTTAAAGAGCTACTTCCTCAATAATGCCTTGGTATTACAATTTACAGTTATTAACATTTTTGCTCTCTACCTAATTTCTCTGATCTGGCCAACTGGTGGGACACGAACCTTTACAACAAAAAGGCTATTTGTGCAAATTTGGAGCCAGAACATTCAGTTAAGCAATCCAATATCCTCTCTGTTCTCGGAAAGCCATTTTGTCAGGATTCCTCTGAGAGTGATGAGAGCCTACTTGACTGTCAAATCAAATCAGATTTATTTGAGTTTTTGGTGGTCAGCTTCTCATGTTGGACTGTTTACTGTTGGACCTTATAGCGGGCAGAGGGACTAGATATGCCAGGAACAACAAAGCATGGCTCTCCAATATACAGCAATATATACAGCACAGTGCAGTACACCATGTCTTCACTGAGTATTACTCATAAATATTGTTATTTTATCGTTTTGTTTTGTAAAGTAATTTACTGTTCAGTTGTTTTGTTAAATTAGCTAAAAACTATATTATGCATATCAACTATTTTGAGAAATATTGAATTTGTGTTTAAAATGTTATGTTCAAAATTATATAAAACAGATGCAGATAAAAAATAGAATAAAAACATAAAAGTTGTTTAAACTCACCTCTTCTCCGGTGATGTAATGGCTGGTCTTGCTTCCTCTTCAGCATAGATGATTGACAAATCATCGTTGTACCCCCGACAAGCAAAAGCAGACTTTATAAAGGGTCAGATCCCTCCCTCCTGCGCCTTATTTTTTACAGAAGTTGTAGGTTATAGTGAAACTGTACTTGGAAATCAAACCACTTCTTGTAAATGAGCAATAAGGTTGTATCATTGCTGTCCAGTCAGCAGGGGATGTTCATACATCGGCAGTTCTAATTTTTCTAATTTTCTAATTTTTATTTACTAAGTTTTATTAACGGTAAATATTAACACACATGACATACAATATCAAAATGCAGAGGCACACCATGACACACACACCATCAGCATTTAGTTGTATCATTTTATTGATTAATCAATTTTGGCATTGATACAGATCTGAATGAGGAATTCTGTAAAAAATACTTTGGAATATTGATGTACTACAGAGGTCAGACCAGTTCATTCCAATTCTAATCAGTCCAATTTAATGTGTAAATATTTCAATGGAATGCAACTAGAAAACATGTGTATAATGTTTTTAAAGCAGGTTACTCTAAAATAAGAACATTCTGTGAAAACTTCACTTCCATGACGTTAGATATGAATCTGTAACACGGCGGGTGAGACACATCCAAGAATACAAGGTGAGTGTTCCAGCATTCATCATGTCGTCACCAGTCAATCGCAAAACAGAAGAGAGCAGACTTTTGAGGACAGAGCTTTAACAAACCAGGGCCTAAAATTGTATGTTGTTGTTCAGTGTGCACAGGAAAGCTGTAGCAAAAAAGTATTTAGCCTGTTTTCTCTAGAAATATCCATAAGGCTGAAGTACAGAAACTCAGAAGTTTTCTGTTTGACCTTTTGGCTGCCCTCGGCATTTTCCAGCACATCATCCCAGCACGTACGTTCTACCCCTTCCCTTTTTTCACTCTCAGAATGACACACTGGAGACACCCAGCTGTGTTTTGTCATGTGAAATACACAAGGTCATTTATCGGTGAACTTCTCTCCAGAACAAAAGAAGCAGAGAAAACTGTAATTCTTGTTGTCTCTTTATTCTATTTATTATCAGCTGGGTGTTATGCTTTTAAGTACATACATGTACTCTTGGAAATGGGAAGAGGGAAGTTTCTGGTTAGTCAGATGGTTTGGTTACTGGCTCCCGCCCACATTTGCACCCATGTCAAGGATGTCATTTTCTGGACAGATATGTTAAGTATATTAGAAATATACTGTACATATAAACATATATGTACATATATATACTGTATACATATATGTATATATGTACATAGCATAACATGCATAACATGCGCTCAAAGTAGTGTGGGCCAATGATGTCATTAACAACTGTGACATCATTCATGCTAATGTCATCATTCATGTCACCAATCTCTCCTGTGTCTGTCTCTGTGTGTGTGTGTTTGCGTGCGTGCGTGCGTGCGTGTCTGTCTGTCTGTCTGTCTGTCTGTCTGTCTGTCTGTCTGTCTGTCTGTCTGTGTGTGTTTGTGGTGCTTTGGATAAATGAAATACATCAATATGTAAGACTGAATAGACAGACATGATCCACTGATGGAGAGAGAAACACAGAGAGTGATATATAGAGATAGAGAGACAGTTAGAGAGCGAGAGACAGACAGACAGACAGACAGACAGACACACACACACACACAGACACACACACACACGAGAGAGAAAATTGAATTGCTTAATTGGAGTCACTTGCTCCTGAGTAAAGGAAAACTGCTTTTTGTTGTACTGGCAGTTCGTCCATCACAGCAACTGGCCAGACCGGAGAGAACTCCACACACTCAGGTAAGCTTTTTATTTACATCTACATTATGTGAGTCCGTACTGTCGGGGCCTCTTTGATGACGGACAGTATGATATATGTGTTTTGTAGTTTATAAAGTAAATGTGAGAAGTAAAGTAAACAAGATAAATATATGGGGGAAGCATTTGTTTTTAAATGTCACTTAATGAAAATTTAAATAAAACCCGATTAAGCATTCATCGTCATATCTCATGTTGAACTAAAGGTGACTGTGTGACCTCATTTGTGAAATGCGTCCATTTAGAGAGCCTCCTGTTACATGCAGGTTAGAATCTACTGTCACAAATTAGAAGAGATAAGAATATACGACTCGAGTAATTAAAGTAGAAATTAGTTGTTTTCATAAACATTTTCAATACTTCACTACAAGCTGGAGAGATAAATGAGATTTCAGAGGGAATAATGAGTAAAGTTGTAAACCTGTAGTTAAGTAATGACAGTTGAAAATATCTTATTAATTAAAACAAAATTGCCGTTATGTCTTCATGTTGAATGGTTTGACAAAATGATTAGAAGTTTTTTCAATGTCAGTTTAAAGTCTTTAAGATGTTTAAGACAGATGTTCATTCAGTTATCTGAGAATTTGACATTTGTCTCCATATTCTTCTTTTTTCCCCTTCTTTCCTCGTGCTTATATTCTCTATTGGAATCACAGGATAAGGATCACTGCCAAACCGGAATTCTGCCTCAGAAAGAACGCAGACAGGCAGCATTGTAGCAAATCAGGAGAAATCTAATTTCCCATGACAACCAGCTATGCAAAATGCCATTTTCTGTATTTTTTGGGGGGTTATCTTAATTGACCGTTAACTTATTTCACATGCCAGAGGAGGAGCAACATCTCACATAGAAGTACAGTATATGGATGCATTCCAGTTATGTTGACCAGTTAAAACACAAAGAGGCTTGTGTTTGTCTCTAAAACACAAATTAGATCACTGACTGACTGACTGACTGACTCACTAATGTGAGAAAGGATGGAGATCATGTGAAGAAAATGTTTAACATGATGAGAAGGAGCATATTCTGTATTATAAGATATTAAGATTACAAAATGCAGAGTTACTACACATAAACTGAAAGAGATAAACCCTTTCAGGTGAAGATTCTGGTTACACATTGAGTATAATGAATATAGAGGCTTGTTTCCTTTCATTACGTCTCTGTATCCTACCTTGTTGGTTGGAAATATCATTGCATATTTAATAATCAAATCTTTATTCAGTCATTATTCAGGACAATATTGCAGTGATGGGGTGCTTGGACTCTGGTATATTTAGCTTTTCATACAATAGTATGCTACTAGTAGTAGGCTACTGTAAGGAGCAAGGAAGATATGTGAGGAGAGGAAATGAGGAAGCAAAAGTATGGCAGTAAGATTAGACCATGACAGAGCCCTTACTGTCAGTGTCTGTCAGAAATGCTTGTGACCATAAGCATTTAGGCCTTCAGTGCCCTTCTAGACTTCATCAGGTCTTCCCCACTCTAGACATTTCACTGCATCAAGCATGTTCTTTAGGCTTTAACAACTTTAAAGGAAACATTACAAGGAAATAAAAACCCCTGCTATAACCTGCCACGCTCACATCAACCAAAACCTCTGTTTGCTTTTCTTATCCTGTATGATATCAATGACTGGAAAACCATTCCCGTGCCAAATCACCATTCAGTGCATTGCTTGGTGAAGAGAAGCTGCTCTGACATTTACATTTGTATTTTTATAAGCACATCAAAACTACTGTATATTTTATGATGTAATCACTGTGATGTGTTTAAAATTGGGTTAAACTGATGTTGATATACTTCATGAAACAGACAAAGGTGGATCTGAACTCTCATCAGATATGGTGCTTATGCTCCATTTGACAGCAGTGTTGTTTGTTCAGAGTTTGGACTCAAGTGCTGTTTATTTGATCACGCATGCCTTTTGTAAAGCAGCCAAATGACAGTATTGATTATATCCAAGGCACATAATGTGCTTTACAATGCACCACTAAAACCTCTCTGTCCCTCTCTCTCCCTCTTCTTTTATTGATAGGATGACCCTTCTTGACTACCCTATTCCCGATCTGGAGGTCACTTTGCGAGAAGTAAGCCGTGTCCTACAGCTCACCTTGACGCCTGACCTTTACCCTGAGTTCAAAATCACACTTGAACAGCAGAAGGAGCTCCTCCAAGAGGCCCAACAAACAATAGCAACCATTGCTGCAGGCAGAGAGAACTGGGTGACAGAGCAGTTCAAGAGAGCGTTGCTGTCCTGTGCCGATCCCTTGCCCACCTCCACAGCACTGCCTGTTGTTCTGCTCCCGTCAGAAGCACAAACATGTCCCCAGGTAGAAAGGGCAGCTGCTCTGCTCTGGGCAGTGGCAAAACTGTACAGTGAGCCCTCACTGCTGGAGGGGGACGTGCCAATGGAGCACACACAGCAGTCAGAGGTATTTGCTGCTAGCCGAATACCTGGCAGAATTAAAGATGAAATTAAGGTGAGTGTCTTTGGTGGGACTCTTTAATAAAGATACGAAAAGATACAAGTTTTCATGCGACAGCCATTCTATCTTTTTCTCAAATCTCCCATCACATCCTTTATAGCCCTAAATGCATATTATGTAATATCTAATCTGTAGCTTTGTCATCTCCAGGTTTACCCAGACAGCCTCCATGCCATCATCACATGTGCTGGAGGAGTTTTCCCTGTTGACATACTGTGTCGTTTCAGCACTGGTGGGCCGCTTTCTGCTCGACCATTCATTGACATCTACAAACAGGTGTCTCAGGTCATGATCCAACCCACTGCAGGGAAACAGGATGATCCCTCAGCCATTTGCAGCCTCTCTGCCCTGGAGCGCAAAGAATGGGCCACCATCAGGGAAGAGATCCTGGAGCAAGGAGGGCCTGCAGCGATGTCACTGGGGGTGATGGAGAGCGCCGTGGTGGCCATTTCACTGGAAGACTGCAATGCACCTTCTGAACTGGCTGATATTCTGAATGCAGTGAGGCTGGGAGGAGGAGACAGTCCCTGTCTGAGATACTACGACAAGGTATTAGTAGAATCTATAGAGTATAATAGAATATACACAGACATATGAAAGTGATAACTGTTTTCTTCTGTTGTTTGTCAGGTGGTGAATCTGGTGGTGTTTAAGGACAGCACAGCTGGAATGGTGTTTGAGCACAGTGCTGTAGACGGAATGGTCGCAGGACTTGTGACAGAGTTTTTGTACAATCTGTCAGAAACTGTTCAGTTCAACCGCACAGATATAGAAATAGAGAATAACAATTGTGTTCCTCTAACTTCACTGACATTTCCCTTGCAGGGTGTGAATAGTCCCAAACCAAACCCTTCGCTTAAAACAACTCATCCAATTATAACCTTTGATGTGCCCTCTTATCCTGATGTCTTTTCTACTCTACGGGGGCATAGAGGCCTTTATGATGCTTGGATCAATTTCTCTTTGCAGCTGTCTTTGAGGCAGACTCTTGGGGAATCTGCTGCCAGTCATGTGCTTGTCACACCGACCCATATGCGCCATTACAAACATGGCCGCTGTGACCCCACATATTCTCTCACCATGCATTCGCGCAAGTTAGTAGGTGCATTATCATCCTGCATTGGACCAGATAACACAATCCAATACACGCCTGACCTGCTGCGTGTTTTCCATGTTGCCTTTTTGGAACACAAGAGCCTCATCAAAAGCACGAAGAGTGGCCATGGAGTTGGTCCACATTTAGCTGGTCTACGTCGATCTTTGCCATCTAACAACCCACTGAAGAAGTTCCTTGATCCTTTTGGTTGTCCATCTGTGTACCTTACAGGTACAGATCTGATGGAGGGTGTCGAGTGTGGAGTCGGGAACGTCTATGCCAAAGATCAGCTGGCTGTAACATATCTTGGGAAGAAAGACAAAGTTCGCATTGTGCTCAATGGAAAAGGGAGCTTTGCTCTGACACTGCAGAAACTTGAAGAAAACCTGATGATAAACCTGAAGTTAGTGATGCTCCTTGCTGTTAGATATGCCATTGCATGTCAAATGGGCGCCCTGGAATGTTTACTTCAACAAGGGCAAACAGGTGAAATGAATGGAGACTTGTATAATTGCCCAGAAAGGCCAGAAAAAAGCAATGCCACCACTCTCTCTCCCTCTTGCATGAGCCCCGATTATACTCTGGTCATCCATGGTGGTGCTGGTGAGGAGATGATGCTGAACACCAAAGTGATCGGGGTTGTTGAGTTTGCTCTAAAGACAGCATTAACCCTTGGATCCCAAGTGCTTCACCAAGGTGGCAAAAGTCTGGATGCAGTTCAGAGATCAGTGGAGGCTCTTGAGAACTGTTTCCTGTTCAATGCAGGAAAAGGCTCAGTATTCAACAAAGACGGAAAAAATGAAATGGAAGCATCTATTGTAGATGGCAATGCAATGACATCAGGTTCTGTTGCTTGTGTGCAAAATGTGAAGAACCCAATCAAAGCAGCCAGATGTGTCATGGAGAAAAGCTCACACTCACTCATTGTAGGAGATGGAGCTGAGGAGTTTCTGCAGAGTGTTGAAGAGAAGGAGAAACCTGTGGAGCCTGAATATTTCTACACTGATCTGCGTCACAGACAGTTGATAGCACAGCTTAGCAGTGGAAATTTGAAAACAAACAATCACCCTCAGACAGTTGGAGCTGTGGCCTTGGATCGCTGGCAGAGACTTGCTGCTGCATCCTCCACAGGTGGGTTAGTAGGGAAGCTGAAAGGACGAGTTGGGGATACAGCAGTAGTTGGGGCAGGAATCTATGCTGATGACAAGGTAGCTGTTGCTTGTTCTGGAGATGGCGATGTTTTTCTCAGGCACACTGTTGCACAGAAAATAGCCAGTCTCTACCTTCACAAAGGCTACAGCCTTAGGCAGGCATGTCAAGAAGTGATGACTGAAAACCTGAAAGGGGTCTGTGCAGGAATTGTTGCTGTAGACATTAAAGGTGATGCCATCATTGAAACTAATGCAGGTGTGATGTTTGTGGCCTCAATGATCAGTGGGATTTCACGTGTGGAAGTTCTCAGACCCATGAAGAGTGTCTCTCATGTGATCTGGGAGACTGATGAGCTGGTTGCTTACCTGCATTCCAGCCCCTGGACCCCGGGGTCAACCATCCTGACAAGAAAAACCCTGAGCGGGACAAGCAGTATTTTCCAGTTTGGGATACCTGATTTTGTGGCTTTGCTGCAAGGAGCAAAGGTTGTATCCAAATTGCTTTGTGAGAAACTGGCAGTGCAGCGCTGTGCATTAGTTTTCAATCCAATCACTGATCAGCCAGCGCAAATCAGACTGCTACCACTCCATGGCTTAGGGTCAAAGTGGGAGCCCCATCTTGCAGAAAAGGAGGAATTCCAGGCTTATGATCCTGGCTACTGCACCTCAAAGAGTGGCCCATGCTGGGATGATGATGCACTATCCAAGGTTCAAGCCAAAATAAGGAACAAATTGCCAACTCCAAATGCACCTTCTTGCTTTGACTTTTTTGGGGACCCTTCTCATGAAAACTTGTTTTCTCGTATTATACGTGGAGAGGAGCAACAGTGGAGAGTGTGGGAAGACAGTGACCATGTTGCATTCCTCACACCATACCCAAACACTCCTGGACTAACTGTTGTGGTGCCACGCAAACCATTACCCAGTGACATCTTCAGGCTGGAGGATGCTGACTACAAAGCACTGATCTTAGCCTCATATAAGGTCGCCCAGCTACTGATGGAGGGGATGAGAGCTCAAGGTGTTGCGTTGATCTTTGAGGGCTTTGAGATTGATTATGCCCATGCTAAGCTGATCCCTCTGGTACCTTCAGCAGATGGGACGAAGCCTTCTCAACTGAAGGCAGAATGCTTCCACAGCTACCCCGGGTATGTGTCATCGCTGGATGGTACAGCTGCTGACCCCGACTCCCTCAAAAAGATCCACTCAAAACTTACCCAGTGCAAGCCTCCTCATTCATGGGTAGACCCTCGGTCTCACTCCACACTTGCTATCAAGAGCCAGTGGTATCGCAACCTATTCCAGATTCAAAACACACTATTTCACAGCACAGTGGAATATTTACACAATATGTGCCAGTTTTCCTATGCTCTGACCCCTCTCACCACAGACACCATCTCCTCACCAATGGGCCTGGGATCTGATTCAGAACCAGTTTCCATAAACCTCCAAGGCCAGGACATCTACTTGGCTGACTCAATGCAGTTTGTCCTAGAATACTTCCTCCGCTTCCAAGACAACCTACCTGGAACCTACTACATATCTCCCAGCTTCAGAGGGGAAGATCCAGATGCCACACACTTGAACCAGTTCTACCATGTGGAGTGTGAACTACTGGGCGACATGGACAAAGCCATCCACATAGCAGAGGGTTACTTAGCTCATCTCACCAACTCTATGTTGAAGAAACACTCTGATGTAATACTCAACTCTACTGGGTCCCTTACCCATGTCACTGCTATGCTCAACAAACTGGATGGAAAGACCCCACTACCTAGAATCCCTCTAGATAAGGCAATTCCCATGATGCCCTCTGCTGACTGTGTAGAGTGGGTACAAGATGGTCAGCCCCACTTTGGCAGAAAGCTAACACGCAAGGGAGAACGGGTCTTGATAGAGAAATTTGGTGGTGCTGTTTGGCTGACTGAGATGGATCATCTTGGAGTTCCCTTCTACCAGGCATATGTGGGAGGTACAGGGCAGAGCAAGGCCAAAGCTGCTGACCTCCTCCTGGGACTGGGGGAGACTTTGGGTCTGGGTGAACGCCATTCCACTCCTGAGATGGCACAAGAAGCCCTCAGGCACCATGCAGTTCCAGTTGAGTCATACAGGTGGTACCTTGACATGCGTGAGGTGAAACCACTCCTGACCAGTGGATGGGGGATGGGGACAGAGCGCTACTTGTGCTGGCTACTTCAGCATGATGATGTCAGAGACATACAAATCATACCCAGAATGAAGGGAACCAAGTACATGCCTTGATCACATTGCAGTTCTATTTTCAGGCCCTGGGATAACATCATATTTAGCCGTAATGGGGCCAAAATGGAATATAAAGTATGGATTATAATATATATAGTCTTTGGGAGTTTCATTGAATTTGACGTTTTAAAAGTCATTACCAATTTTCTGCTTTGCCTGCCTTTAGCCAGGAAAAAGTGTGCACTAATTTAACCATGTACCTTTACCCTACAACTAAAATGCTCCCAAAATTGTGATTTTTATTTTGTCCAGCTCAAACCTCAGGTGTAATCCCAAAAGAAAATATATAGTTGGGGTTGAAGAAATATGCCTCCAAACATGTAATGCCCCTCCCATAACGTTTTATATGCAGCTCTACCTAAAGATATACAATATTGTTCATAATAATTAATAATTGATGAATTGTAAAGTTGTTTTCTCCACCAATGTTTAATGTTTTGACACAATGATGTTTCATCTCTGGTACATCTATCCAAACAAGGTAAATACCACACAAATCGATTGCATTATACAAATGAACATCAGATTCATTATTAATATCAACATGTCCTTACTGTATGAACTGTCACCTGAAATATGTGACTCTTTTTGTGCATGAATTTTTATATATTGATTTGAATTCCTGTGCTTGTAATCTCTTTTAACCTTTTCGCTGCAAAACAATGTTCTGTGGGATGCAAACTATATTTACATGTTGACATTATAAAGCTTGTACTTTCTAAAACATTTTTGAGCATCTTCTTGTTATTTTCTGATTTACTGAATGAGAAAATCCACCTTAATTTTCCAGTGCTTCTGATATGTAATCACAGTGGCACTGGAATGTGCTTTCTTGTTTAAAGTCATGGGACAAGCCTCATTACTCTTAAGTCCCTGACTTTTGTACTTATCATGGCATGATCTAAATGTAATTCAGTGATTCAGAGTTAGAGCCTCACTCCACATAAAACAGAATATTTAATAGTGTCACCTATCAATCTGAAACTTACTGAAGTTTCACACAAACAAACAAGGAGGAGAATACATAAATACAGGATCATGAGAACATTTAACAACACGAGGTCTGATAGCTGCTAATGTCAACTCCTTATAACACACTAACACATGGATAGACTCAGGTGGAGAGTGTGACTTCTTAATCTACTTTTTGTAAAATAGATGTTATTGACTAAATCCAATCATCTCTGAGATTGCAGTGTACAACATGTCCACAGATGGCCCATTTATCATTCTTCTGACCAAATACATCTTGTGACAAACATTTAACATTTTACCTCTTGGTTAACCTAATAGGAGACATAAGGTATGAATGTGTTCGGTCTTTAACTGTTTTTATTTAAAGACAGTGAGGGACTCAGCGGTTGAATGGAGAATGGTAACTCATTCCACCACCTTGGGCAAGAGTTGTGGCACCTGCTGCTGTTGGTTGGCTGAGCCCAGTGGACCTGAGGGAGCCTAAACCTGAATGAGGGAAGCGGTGTGATTTAGACACTTCCCCCCTCCACTCTGAGAGAGATAAGAGCCAAACCAGCAATGTTTTATTTGGCATTTGTGGTTGTATTGCGGGTAAACGAGCTGATCCATGTTGATTCATGACAGTTATTACTAGGATTTCTTTTAAATTCCAAACACCATGCAGCAAAGTAGTACTCATCGTAAGTAATCTTGAAAATTATTATATATTATTCAAATGGTTGTTATTAGAACTAAACAAAGCAAAACGCAAAGCTAATATGCTGACTTGTTGACTTGCACGTATTAGTATAATATTAATAATATTACATGTTACAATATTACATTTTCTCTATTTGAATATGAACTATAAGAAAAACGAATCTTATAGTATTTGCTTCCAGGAGTGACGAATGACAATTTACAAACGTACGCAACCTATTATAAACCGGATGTAGTATGATATAGCGGTATGTTTGTTTCCGGTTTGTCATTCTCCTACCTGACCCCGGCGTGATGATAATGTTCCTCCAGTCTAAAGACAAATCTTTGGGCTAATTTCTGAACCGTAAGTCATTTTGTGTGTCCATACGTGTTGTGTAGTTGTGTTTTTTCTCCCCGCTCTCTCACGAGTTTGCGCTGTATGAAGAAGAACGTAAGGTCAGTGTTTGCAGAGCTAGCAGCCTGTTAGCATGACAGGCTAACAAGCTCGTCTGAGTGACTTTCCATTGAGCCAGCCATTTTCTCAAGACTCTTCACCTTTTCGTGGCTTCTCGTGTCAACACTCACCGTTTTACACTGAATACGGAGGTAGTTTGTATTATTAGCGGTCGCGTTTGCATGAGTGGTGTGATTTGCATGCTCGCTCAGCAGCTGTACCGGCCACAAGACAAGCATTAAACCTTTTCATTAAATGTCAAACTGTTATGATTGAAGTGAAGGAGTTAATCGACTACAAAGTGTATTCAGATATGTCCAACAGATCAGTTTGCTGTTGATTTCTGTCTGTAAAGCAGAATAAGAGGGTTGTTCCTCCTGTCTGGACTTCAGTGTGTAACATGGAAACTATTTCTTCTATCTTTCTTTCTCTCTACGGTTTATTAACTTTCTGAGTGGAAACCTGTGCTCCCTCCCTCCTCACATACTTACTCCTGCCGTCCCCTGTCCAGGTCTCCAGGGTGTCCCCCCTCTCCATGTGTGGTCCCTGATGGGCGGCTGGTCTCGCAGTGCGGTGCTGGACCTGTACAGAGCACTGCTCCGTGCAGGGCGTCACCTTCAGTACACCGACCGTACTTACTACCGCCGCGCCGTGGCCCGGGAGTTTCGCCGCTGCAAGGCCCTGACGGTGGCCGAAGATAAGGAGGACGCGCTGAAGAGGGGCCAGTTCTTCCTCAGCAGCAGATTGGGAGGGCTTATGTAGAGGTGGAGGGGAGGTTAAAGGTCATCTGGTGCTGGACTTAAAGACCGGTATCTCTTAAGGTGAGGTTAGAGAAAAGGATCTGTAGCAATCAGACAGGCAGTGAAAGAGGATATCTAAGAATAAGAGGCAGCAGTCAAGTTAAACCTTCTGTCCAAGTCTCTCTCTAACTTTCAATCTGTCCCATTATAGACTGAGCTTGGTGCCAGTACAGCTCGTCTCCACCTGAGAGCGACCTGAAACCTGATATCTGTGTGTGTCTGCGTCTCACTTTATGTCTTTATGTCCTCCGCTCTCAGAGGAAGGATGGCCGGGTTAAACGGAGATCGTAAGGGGAAGAAGGACGACAACGGGATCGGCACGGCCATCGACTTCATGCTTTCCAATGCCAAGCTGGTGCTTGGAGTGGGAGGAGCCGCCGTGCTGGGCATCGCAACTCTGGCTGTCAAAAGAGTAAGAGAGGAGAGGAGTGATGACGTAACCGTGTTCCTCACGCAACAACAATACATTACATTACATTACGATCATTTGGCAGACGCTTTTATCCAAAGCGCCTTACATTACATTACCACCCTCCGGTTCCCAAGCGGAAGCACTACCCACTGAGCCACTGCCTCACCTCACAATAACAATACGTCCCTCTGCTGGTCTTTGTTGTACAGATGTATGACCGAGCCATAAGTGCCCCCAGCAGCCCCACCAAGATGGAGCAGACGGGACAGAGGAGCTGGGAGGAACCAGCCTGGATGGGCTCCTCCCCACGAGTCCTGAACCGGGACATGAAGTCCACAGTCAGCAGGTCGCTCCAGTCTCTGCCTACGTCCTCACACTCGTTCCAACCAGGTGAGGATAACGGGGCCCCTTTACTGACCAACGGGGCAGATCACCCTGACAACAGTGTGATCTGCCCCATCGCTCAGTGCTGTAACCACACCTCTTAAAGGGACAGTACACCATTTTATCCAACCAAGATCATCCTCTTTCCACAAAGCTTTTAAAAGCCTGAGACCTACCTGTGTGTCAGTACAATATTCACCTTATTCTTCCTCCTGATTGTTATTTAATGCAGAACACTACTCCTTAAATGCTCTAATGTTATCACAAAAACAAGTTAACACATAGAAAAGTGTTCACTGGCTCCTGCACCGATATCAGCAAACTAATTGATCACAAACACGAAGAATGTCAGCCTCCCACTGTCACACTGTCACAGCTCAGAATGTTCCAGCCCAGCTTGACTCTGACTCACTTCCCTTCCCCCCCCTCAGACTGTCTGAGGCGGACCGTGGGTCGCGCCGCCCTGGGAGCCAGCGGCTCGGCTCAGACGGATCTGTCCCGGGCCCGGATGCGTCTCTCCCTGCAGGAGCACCTGTGGGTTTTCTACCAGAACAACGTCAACATCCCCGCCGATGAGCAGGCTACGGCCAGGAGGGCGGCGCTGGACATCTGCGCGGAGCTCCGGGTCTTCCTGCACGCCAAGCTGCCCGACATGCCCCTCAGAGAGATGTACCTCAGCGGGAGCCTCTACGACGACCTACAGGTAAAGGACAACAAACCCCTGCCCAAGTGTGGAGAACAGTCAGGGCTGCAAGTGTTGAGATGGAAACTGTGCTTCCTCCGTGTCCTAGGTGGTGACAGCCGACCACGCCCAGCTGATGGTGCCTATGATCCTGGAGAAGAACCTGTGGACGTCCATCCCTGGGGAAGACACCATCATGAACGTCCCGGGTTTCTGGCTGGTCCGCAGGGAGAACCTGGAGTATTTCCCACGGAACAGCAGCTACTGGGACCGCTGCATGGTGGGCGGTTACCTCTCGCCCAAGTCTGTCCTGGAGGTCTTCGATAAGCTGGTGGCCGGCTCCATTAACTGGCCGGCTATAGGCAGCGTCCTGGACTACGTGATCCGGCCGGTGGTCCCCTCAGAGACGCTGACCCTGGAGGTGCAGTATGAGACCAACCGTAAGCTCTATGTGGACTTTCTGCCGTTGCTGGTGATGGAGGACGGGACCTCGCTGATTGCCAAACCGCATCGATTGGCGGCCGAGCGCCACGAGAACTTGTGGCGGCAGAGCTTCCGCGTGGCCGAGACGGCACGGCTCAGGGCCCTGGACCAGGAGGACGGGGGCTGCAGGTGCGCCTGCCTCAAGGTGGCCAAAGCCGCCTGCAAGCTCAACCCCGCCCTCAGCCGGCTCAACTCCAGCCAGCTGACCAACGCCATCCTGCTGCTGAGTGAGAAAGAAAGGGACTGGACCCAGGAGGCGCTGGCCGACCGCTTCCTGCAACTTTTGCGAGCGCTAGTGGGACACCTAGAGGTCGGGAGGCTGCCGTGCGCCCTCGCCGCCAAGGTCAACCTGTTCTGCGAGCTGACTGAGCAGGAAGTGGACGAGCTGGGCTACACCCTCTACTGCGCCCTCTCAGATCCAGAGGAGCTGCTCAGAACTGCCGTCACTCAGCAGTCTCACCTCTGAAAGCCGGCAGCCCAAACGACCACCACTGTTTCTGTGGATAACAAAGACCCCAAGCCATAACCAGGGTCCCGCAAAGAACTGCCCCCGCATGGACGCGTCCTCGCCGTCTCCTGGATCCAAGAGCTCCCTTCTTTCTTTTTTTACTTTCTGCGCGGACGTGCGAGTCACAGTGTAGCAGTCACTCCAGACAAGACGGCAGCGTGGGGCCGGAGGTGCGATCAGCCAAGTCCACAGCAGCCCATGGCTCCCTAAAGCCGGTGTATTAATGGAGGAGCAGTGTGAGTGACGAGGCACTCTGTAACTAAACATTACACCGGAGCTCCAGGCCGGTGGTTTGAGTTGTGTCAGGGCGGGTAAACAGACGGGCTGTGATCATTAAACGTGTCGTGAAAGCATAAGGACTCTTCATTCATACAAAGGCTCTGTCATGATGTGTGTGTGTGTGTGTGTGTGTGTATCCTCTACATGTTTCCAGGGAGGTGTCACAGGCTGTGTGTGTGTGTGTGGGGAACATGTGCAGCTGGCATGCGTCGTGAATGAGGACACACTGGAGGTCGATGTGAAGATTAGAATGTAATGAGTCTCAGCCTGGTTATGAACTGGTTAAACATTCTGCAGCAAATCTGATTGAAATATGAACTAAAACACGGCACGGCAGTTTTATTGTTACGTTGGCTTAAATTTACAAATTCCTCCCAGCACTTGGATGTTAATCTATAGTTTCCTTTTCCAATGTCACCTCTGTTTCTCTTCACACAAATCTGATTTGCATACTTTTGCTTTTGTAAGCGATCTTATTAAGAGACCTCCAGAATGTGACTTTGTCCCCTGTCGGGTCCTTCAGCTCCTTCTGAAGGTGCTACACTGAGCAGCAATCTGATCAATAAAATGTTTCTGCCCCTAACTATAATCTGAGGTCCAGTGCTTCCCTGTGCCGGGTCAGAATCTCTGAGCTGTGCTCTGTGTTCATTCCTGCTTGTAGCTTCATTCACACACACACACTGTCAGCTCAGATTCAGATGATCCAGCTCTGTGTTGTTTCCTCATATTTGGTTCAGAACAGATAAGCTTTGTAAACTTATTTTAAAAAAGGTACAAAAGAATCCAGTGATAATTTCTGATGATTAATGCTTCTGTTGTAAATGAATCTGATATGTGTGTGGGATCTCTGCCAGTGTGGCTGTCATGGAAACACGGATGTAAACGGTTTGAGGATGGAAACGTAGCGGGAAGCTTTAGGTTCACGGACGACCAGAGAGATGCATGCTGGGTACTGGAGAATAGGATCCAGACCTTTTCAGAAGGCGGTCACTTGTCATTATTTCACATTTTCTTTTGGACCTCAGTCTGAAGCTAAACCCAGGGCTGGATTTGAACCCGAGCAGCTCCAGAGTGTGTGCCAGAGGTTAACAGGATGGTTCTGTGTGTTACCATCAAACGTGTGACACAGGCAGGTTGTCTGATGTGCATTTATATTCTGCTAAATCACTGCTGCTCCACTTCACAGCTGGGGTTCTGGACTCTGGGCTGGTACACAGCTGAGTGAAGTCATCGCTCACTCATCTATTATTATGGAACACTATAATAGCTCTAATAGCCTTAGAATGCAGAGGTATTGAGTAAATGTTTGTGAACAGTCTGTAGAGATGTGGCTCAGTTCAAACAGTCAGCATCCAGATAATGGGGTAACAATTTAATATTTTTCTATTTATTGTACATTTGTAACCAAAAAGAGTATTTATGTTTGCAATAATTCAGTCTCCATGTAAAGAACCATCTGTGCTTTGTTCTGGATGTATTTATATTCTGAGTGTTTTGTGTACAGGTTCAGCATCTTCCTTTGCTTACACACATTTCACACACACACACACACACACACTGCAGTGAGCAGAGGCACTGTGCCACGTGTTTAAAAGAAAAGAAGCAAACGCCCAAAGTAGATCTCTACCTCTACGTTGTGAAGATGAGCTTGATCATGTTGCTTGCATGCTGTGTAGTTTCCTGCTGGTGTTTTAATTTGCAGTTCAGTTTTGGAGTCAACTGCTACACAGCACTTTGTATACTTCAATAAATGTTATGAATATTCAGCTGTGCTCAGGCTTTCATTTCACTAACTGATGTTGATCATGAGCCCTAACCCACGTTCCATGTCTCTCCCTGCTTTACCAGGACCGGCTTTTGATCCAGTGAAGCCCGACTGATCCTCATGTACAGGTACTGTAAGAGCAGTGAGACCCACACAGCTGCCAAGATTAAATTCATTTATTATTAAATAAGCTTTTAGAGGCATGTTCACATAAAATTCTAATTTGCATGTTAAAAACTAGAGCAGTAAACTATAGTCCGAGTCCAGAGAAGCCGCAGAGTCTCTGAATTCTGACCACAAAGACTGAACAAAGCCTCGATTACAAAAACAAAATGGCAAAAATACAAACATTTGTTGTGTAGCATAAACGCATCAAACATCCTTTTCCAGTGAGTAAGTGACATCACTAGAGGCCTGATTCAAGTGGTTCTGACCTCTAAGGCCTCAAGATCTCAGGAAATGGTTTAACTTCTGCTTATTGAAAACAATACAAGATTGAGAAAATGTATTTTGGCATTGGTGGATTTAACCAAACAGTAATGCAGAAGTGGAAGCAGCTTCATACAAACACAGCGCCCTCTCCAGGCCTCCCCTCCTCTACTTGGCAGGAGCAAAACCCACCCGGTCAGCGTCCCTGTCAAACACAGTGTAGTACTTCCCAATGAATACATCTCCCAGGATCCACAGGGGCCCTGCAGGAGGAGGGATATCCATGGCCATGAAGCCTGACAGACAGATGGTGTGACCCATCTGAGACTCCTGCACCAGGAGAAAGACACAAGTTTAGCTTATACTGTACATTTCTCAATCCATTTGGTGCCACTGGTTCAAATGTAATCCAGTCGTCTCTACCTTCATGACGTAATCCTCTCCAGTTAGGTTAAACAGCTTCCCTCCAATGTTAAAGGAGATAACAGGGAGGGTCGGTATCTTCCTACAGTCGATCAAATACTAGAGGGAAAGAGACGAGAGACAGACAGATTGTCGTTTCATCAACTACAACAGCATGACAACAACTGACACTCGTTTGTTGACATCTACAGGCTTCCTGGATGTCAAGTCCACTTAAAGGAGCGACCTGCTTTTAATGATCTCCTTTCCCACAGTGACGGCGTGCAGCAGCGTTAATCTACCTCTCCCATCAGCAGCGGCAGCGCTCCGATTGCTTTGTGCAGCGCTCTGATTTCCTCCACAGGACCTACGAGCAGGGAAGTTCCCGTGTCGACAATCGCCTGGCAACCCGTTTTGCAGAGAGTCAGCTGTTGGCCAACTTCAATTCTGAGGAGAAAGCAGAAGGGGAGCAGCAGGGTAATGTGGAATATAAGAAAATCAACGCCTGAACATCAATATTTAACCACACTTGCCAAATTGCATCATGGGTGCACAAGTGTTGCTGGACATGTCTAACTCATTGGCTCACCTTGTTGCTTCAAGCTCATTGCCTGTTAGTCAAGTTCCTCTAAAACCTCATTGTGGAACTCGCTCTGTGATGAAAACAGATCAACCCACACTAATCTATGCTAGTTCCTCAATAGCGCACACAGGCACACATGGTTACTTTCTTTTACCCGTTCATCAAAATCTGCCAGTAGGCTTTGCGTGTGACATTGACATAGTGCAGCTCTCCGGTGTAGTACTGCGGGTCAGCTCCACCCAACATCAGCTCTCCTCCCACTGCTGCTGCTGGATCTCTGAAAGACAGCAGAGGGGCGTGGCCAAGCAGAGGAGATTAAAGTAATGTCATCATCTACATAAATCAGCGATGAGTCAAACCTGTCAGATGCTCCACCTCTTCCATAGAAAGATAAACTAGTGTCGCTAAACAAGCCAGTTTAGATACTGAGAGCTGTCCTACATAACTTTAACAGAAACATGTAGCACAGCTCTCAACACACTAAGGTGACCTGAAAGTAATGACAGTATTCAAATGAGTAGATTGTTTAACAGATTGGAGGTAAGGAAGCGTTCACACAACCTTCAGATAATTAGATGATAACGACACAGATCCCTTTCCCTCCATCAGCGACTCACCTGCTTATGTAGAAGGAGAAGATGTTCTGTGGCAGCAGTTTGGCGGCCATGGCCGTGTCAAACACTGGGGTGACCTTGGCCACGGATATGGAGGGGTAGCCCATCCCCAAGACCCCGTCGAACCGCGCCAAAGCAAACGTGATGCCAGGCTGTTTGACTGCTTCACCAAACTGCTGGCCCGTGACGGACAGGCCCGACACCTGAGAGCGGGGAGGAAGGGGGTGAAGATGAGGACCAAAAACCTGTATGCACCTTCATCATCATCAAGAAATGAGCCAACCCGCATCACAAAACTAATGTGCGTCAAGTCAAATACTTGTTTGTTTAGTTTATCTGCAGGCTGTTGCTTTCAAATGCCAGAATTCAGGCGACACCTCTTATTGACCTGCCATTTTTAAAACGAAGGTTCCTTCCCCTGAATTCCGGCACAGCTAATATTTAATGAAGTGATAGGAACGGCATGACTGCTTTAGCTGGACCGCGTGGCTCCACGGAGGGAGATAAGCGTACAGCAGCTACCAAACATTGCCTATTTACCCACAGACGCTGGATTGCAGCTAAATAAAAGGGCAGTGTGAGCGGGCGGGGGAATGTGAGGGAGCGTTTGTCAAACTCACAGAGACAGTGTCCCCACTGATGAAGCCAGACAAGCTGCCTCGGCCATACTGGATGGAGAACTCAGTGCCGTTTCGCGCATAAGTGCTGGACTTCCTTGAGTTGTACCGATGATGAAGCCCTGAACAGAACACAGCAGAAGCCAAAGTGAAAACACAGACTAAACATCATCCCCGACACACAAAGGTCAACGCTTTGCCCCGACTCACAGCAGGCCACGTCCATTAAGGAGCAGTGGATGGAGGGGACCCAGAGGTTGGAGGAGCCGGTGTCAAACAGCACCGTGAAGTCCTGGGGAGGAGAGCCGATGCTGATCACGCCGTAGTACTGAGCCTGAGGGGACAAAGCAGAAGAACTCAGTCATGAGCTGCTGCTGGAAAATACACACGTCTTTGTCCTCTTGTCTGGAAGAGCAAATGTTTTTGCATATTCAGAACTTGAAGATAATAGTAATCTAAATCGTTTTCTTTTGTAGAAAACTTTGCTGCTCCATCTGAATCCACTTGCTCCTCATTTGTAAGTGGGCTGAACATTGAAATCAGCTCTTGGCTTTTGTTGTTACTGGAAACCTCCAACCATGTAGGCAAACTCATGGACAAGACACTAAACTAAAAAGGAACAAATGTTTACTTAATAATTACTTCCTTGACTCTCGACCTTCATATTTGACTTTCAGACTGAGGAGGATAATCTGCCATGTTATTATAAATGCAGTTAATGTAGTTTTGGGTGAAATGTACAAACTAAGGAGAATGACTTGATTGTGGGGTTGGTATTGATTGAACATATTCAGACATACATCCATGAAGTTGGTGAGTTTCTCCACGGGGACTTTGGGAGAGTCTGTCGGGGAGAAAGCGGTGTCTGCGGCTCCGATGGCCTCTGCCAGATCCCGGAGCTGCTCCAGAGACAGGCCGTTATCGCTCATCAAGCGGCGGGCGCTTCTGGTTTTATGAAGCGGAACTCTGCAGAGATCAAAACATTAGGGCACAAGGCGCGTTCACGATGCGGATGCAAAGTGCCTAAGCTTCCGTCTGATTACGTTTATCTTACGAAGCATCAGTGCAGATTAACTGCAACAATACCATATGAACCAGCCGCCTGTGGCACTTTGCTATCAAACGGGGCGCTCCTACACCGTAGTGCGTCACCACTCTGACTTTACGGTAATCAGTGACTGCAGAATGTCGTTGGACGTATGCAGGTGTACTTTCCAAACAACCTGAAGTGCTGCAAGATGTTTTGTAAACTTGACCCGTCCGTCTACATGAAGGATTATACTGAGCATCATTCTGGAATCATTCAAGCTCGTTTGTTGATCGATGAAACAAAAAGGTGAAACGCATTTCACTTAAATCATGCGCACGCACGCGCTCATTTACGTGTTTCAAGCGCGTGCTTTGTTACCGTACAGGTCGCGCGCTCTAACGACGGAAACGCGAAAGGCAGCTGCGATCACTAACAAGTGAAGAGTCCGCACGTAATGAGAAACGCCTGAAGCCAATTATGACTTTTCCCACAGATGCATTACTCACTCACTGTTGCATTTAACAGAAGTGACATTTTAAATGAAATACAACTTACGGACAAACTCTTTACCTTATCATGGCAGCGCTGTGTGTTATCAGCAGAGCTCCCAATATAACAAATATATTCAATCGTGCCATTTGTGCCTCCATCGCTTGGGTTTGACTTCAGCCACCGGGAGGGCAAACAAACAATCCTCTATTTCTGCAGACTGAGAAAGATTCGGCTGTTTCCGTGACCTTTCGGTTTTGTTCTCTCCGGGCCCCTGTGATTGGAGGAAAAAAGTCCTCCAAATGTTCTTATTGGTACAAACCGAGAGACCATCATGTCGTGTCATCAATGTGGTTGCACGGGTTGCATCAAGTGACAGGAGAATGGCTGAGCACGTACCGGCCATGTTTAAAAAAACTAAGCTTATAAAACACCTCAAACAATAAAAGACACAAAGGCTTTGACCAGCTCTGCAGGCTTCAGTGTGCCTGCTGGCATGTGGACTTGTTTTCAGCCTCCAGTCACCCCGCAGCTGTTTTAATTATTAGTTGGTCCAAGTTTGAGCTGTCACTTACTGAGGAATTGTTTTGCATGTGGGGAACATAATGAGCAAAAACAAGGACATGAAGTTAACAGCTTATAGTTCAAGCACAGGAATGCCTCTTTCGAGTATCAATGTCAATAGAGGAAACCATAAGTATAAGCAGTGTTCACAGGAATTCACAGTGACTCATGTCAACCACTAAGCTGCTCTTCCTGATGAAGAACTGCGACAAAGTGTGGAAGTATATATGCGATAAAGGTTGCACAACACCAACTCACTCCACCTGTAGAACAAGTTACAGATGAAATCTCTAACATAGGCTAGACATCTACCCGAGACATCCAGTGTTGCCTAAAACACAGGAAAGCAGAAGACATAGACAAATATAAACACATGAAGCACTGTCCTTCATCCTATGTGCAGTTTATTTTACCTAAAGTTAATGAATATAAGTTTATAATTTTGTCTCATCTGATATTATAGCTGGACCGCAAACACACAATACGGTGAAATTATAAAGGTGGAACTTTTGGTGTGATTGTGTCAAAAAGGTGTAAATTCAGCTCTATGGTCATTAAGGATTCTGGGGTATGAAGGTTGTTTTGTTGGATTTTGTAGATTATTTCTGATTGAGTTGATTAATTGATTGATTGATTGATTGATTGATTAATTTGGTCTAACCCAGAGAGTTAAAGTTAAGAAAAAACACCTGTTGACAATGCCAGCTGATGGCGCTTGTGCTTGAGAAACTTTATTAAAACTTTGCCTATCTATGTTAAAAGAACATTCATTCCATAAAACAATACCCTCATGAGTTCACTGTTCTGCTTTATCCCTCCACTGGGGGTACTGATGTTCACTTATGATCCACCTTTCTATGGGCTAGTGTGTGTGTGTGTGTGTGTGTGTGTGTGTGTGTTAGTGAGTGTCCATGCACATCAAGTTTTGCAAAAAGTTGATCCACCCTCATTTTTTTCTTTGTGTTGGGACAGTCCCACACTCACACCCCTGTCAAGCGTCTTGAGGAACTGGAAGGCAGCGAGAGTGACACAGAGGCATCAGGCATCCGCGGCATCTGAGCACAGGAGCATGTTAATAAATGCTGTGAGAGTTGTTTGTGGGATCTCCGATTGAAGAAACAACAGGATATTGACAAAAAAATGGAGCCACAGCAGCTTCTCAGCAGGAACATGTTGGTAAGGACAATTTCTTCCCTTTGAATGTATGTTTTGAAAGAACTGAGGTAAAAGGTCAGGGAGAACAGGTTGTCGATTCTTTGTGTCAGCTTTACTTAACCTCACCTTTCTTCTATTCGTCTAATTTAGACATGTGACAGTGTGATGAACTTTACCTCCATGACTCACACGGTTGTGTTTCAAGTATACTGTATGCAGGTATACAATAAATCTCCTCGTGTTTTAGACACAACTTTTGATCTGAGGCACTTAAACTTAAAGACTCACAACACCAAAGAAACAATGGTGAACACATGACAAGACTGACAAATAACTGGACAAACAAGTGGAACAATCATGAGGATGCAGCAGCACAGTAACATGCTTCAAATATCTCTCTGAATTGTGTTACTGTAGCATGCAAACACATAGCACGCAACACATGTCCCGTCAGGAATTCTACCTGAACCTGATAATGATACTCATCTCAGTTGGGTTGTTTTTGAACTCTTGGATGGGAACCAGATCTTTGAGAGTATTATAATTATGGCATATTTTCTTCCTTGTGCTACCATGTGATGTTACCTATTACAATAGTCATGGGTGTTCCCTCAGTGTGTACTCAGCACTGTTGTTTTCTTTTGTAATGCAAACACTTTAATTGCAGGGTTTAAGTGAGAATCTGACTTCTCATCCAGCATTCAGAAAAAACATGACATAAAATATATCTGCCCCTAACATGACCTATTTAAACATGTTGTGAGGTAAGAGGTGAAGCAGCCCTCGATTTTGATACAGTCCGTACATTTACATGCACATTAAAGCACCATCATCAGATTGAAATTGCCATAATTTGAGTCAAGTTTACTCAAGGTAATTGACCTAGATTATGTCTTTGTAAACCAATTAAGTTAAGCACAAACAACCTATTATATTACAATTACCATAAGCAATGTTTACCTGCATTCCTAGTACTTCCGCTCATATACAGATTAGTCATGTGTGTTTTAATCCAATCAGTTCCAACCATTAACACATCCTTCTATGAGGTGTCACCTTAATTGTAGCAGACGCAAACTGAGGCATGTAAACAAGCTTTTGGTTGAAATCGATTAGCACTGGTTAAAAACAATGACTCGCACAAGAGTTGTCTCTGAGTTGTGTTAGTGGGGGAATGGGAAATGGAGGGTCCTAAAATGGTCTGTAGCTACAAAAAGACTCAGCAGTAAGCTCATCAAGTTTTACCAGAAGGTACAAGTAGAACTACCGATTCCCATCATTGTGTGTGTTCAAGATAGCAATCGGACCCTGATGTGTAAGAAGCAGGAAGTGGAAATAAAATGTATTCATTTGTATTGGCTACAGCCTCCAAAACCCCCAAGGAGGACAAAACTATCCATCAACTCCTATGAATCTGTGTCTTCCCAACCGGAACCAGAACCTGAATACCAAGACCTAGATTCACCATCGGTAAGAAAAACGGGTTGATTTTTTAATGAAATGACCGTCCCTGTGTGTGTATGGCTATATGTGTCTATATACTTGTACTATAGTATACTCCACCTGATTCTGAACACACCTGTAAATTCAAAAACATTCTTCACTTTTGGTTTTGGATCATTGCTATTAAATTTATCATTGTTTCCTATAGGCACCGACCCCCTCTGAGACCACATGCATGGAGAACCCCGCTGTCACTACCTCCAGCCAAACTGAGCCCCCCTCACTGGAACCTGAGTACCAAGATCCAGATCCAGATCCAGATCCAGATCCATCAATGGTAAGAATATGGAGATGCATTGTTATCAACTGACCATCTCTCTGCAGAAAGAGTAGAAGGATTTCTGGTTTATCTCTTTGGTTAGTGGGAGTTGGGAATGCTTGAGGTGTGGGACTGTGGGAAACCTTTGATAATGGTACCTTTTGACCCTGATAGAAGCAGGAGAAGCCAGAAATGGAAAATCAGCTTCCATTACTACATTACTGTTATTCACAAAAGCCACAAACCCCTCCACAACACCAACACCAGTGAAAGTGAAAGTGTTCAACCAGGGCATTTACTTTGATTTTTCTCCACAGCCACCAATCTCTCCTGAGGACACACGTACAGAGGACTCCGCCGCCTATAACACTGTGGAGAATTCTGAGGAACCAGAGTATGAGGAGCCAGATTCACCCACAATAAAAATGGTCAGATTTGTGTTATAAAAAGGTCTCATGCCTGACTGAAAGAAATATTTGATCTCTTTGGTCATTTTAAGATGCTTTGATTTTATTTTGATTGAAGTAACTTGCATGAATGTCTTGATATTGGTTAGATTACTGTTAGAAGCAGGAAAAACCAGAATTTGAACGTCATTTTCCTTTATTATTAGTATTCTCCACACCTAAAAGACTCGGCTGAGACAGAATGCCCGGAGGACACCAGCTTCTATGAACCTGTGGCCCCCTTAGAGGAACCTGAGCTTCAAGAACCAGACTCAGCTACGGTAAAAAAGCATCAAATTAATTTAAGGTTTATAATATCAGAACCTCAGACCCTGTTAGAATTAGAAGACATTAGAAGGAGAAAGTCATGTTCCTTTATTATTAATACTCCACACAGGCACCAGACTCCCCAGACTCCCCAGACTCCCCTGAGACCGCGGAGAGCCTCTACGATACTCTGCCACCTCCACGGGAACGCCTGAAACAAGAACCAGATTCAACCACGGTAAAAACATACATGTGTTTGTTACGAAACAAAGCCTCAATGCATAAATGAGTCAATACGTCTGAGTCAGTATTCAAAGGAAATTGAGATGCTTTGAGTCACTGTCATGTAACTTCCAAATTGCAAAACCGCCTTAATGAGTTTTCTAAAGGTTTTGATTCAAAATGAACAAAGTGTGACAGATAATAGGATGCCACACATTAGCATGGATGGAAATATGCATTCTTTAAGGATTTGAATATTAGTTTGCTTTATTTTCAGTCCCCACAGCCACCAGACTCCTCTGAGACAAAACCTGTGAAGAGCCCGTACAGCCTGTATGACACTCTGTCACGGGCACAGGGACGCAAGAAACAAGAACCAGTTCCATCTACAGTAAAGACATACTTACTAAAACGCATTATTTCTGCTTTATCTGGTAAATTTCTTTGGACATCCTTTAGAGGAAGCTGACAGTTTTACTGTGATTTGCTTTTCTGTCTCTTTTAGGTCGATTTGGGTGGATTTCTTTCTTTGTGTCTGTCAGTGACTTGTTGTACATCTTGATTGACTTTTCTGTGTCTTTTATCAGCCTGATGTCACGGAGGGAAACCAGTCAGAGCTTAGATTCAAACCGAAACCTCGTCCCAGGTCTAAGCAACTAAAAGCTTCGCTCAGTACTGACAGCAGTGTTGACTCTGTAGATGAAAATGCCAACAAACTTATTACAAAGGTGAGTTGAGCAACTGGAAAAGCTCTTTTCTCTGGCCAAAGGTACATGATCAAGATTTTATTTTGCTTCTCTGTATGCAGCTTAGATTGGTGTGTATTAGGTTGAGCTGCTGGTAACAACACATTTCATTGCTGTACTTTTGTTTTTTAGCCTCAACAAGAGCAAAACTCACCAGGCTGTAAGACATCTGACCCAGATTCTCCTTCTTCCGGTCCTCCAAATGACCCAAATGTGATCTACTGCACTATCTCTGACATGGTTAGTGGAAGCTTATGTCACCTCCAATTCTATGCTGATTATGAAAAATATCATATAGTTTCATTCTACTATTTAAATATTGCTCATATGTAAGGGGCAAGGTCATCATCATCATCACACACACACACACACACACACACACACAGACACACACACACACACACACACAGACACACACACACACACACACACACACAGACACACACACACATACACTCACAAACAGGGAACATGGCTGAAATGTGAGAGCACAAATTCAAAGAATGTTTTGAAACAATAACACCAGAACATCTGTGAATCAATCAATCTATGATAGAAATGTTCCTTCACATCAAGAACATAAGGCCTCTCTAATGTTGGTTTTGGCGCTTTGTAATCATTCTTCTAGCATCGATCTGTTAATAACGGATCACCGTCGCCTGCTTCCCGTCCTCAACCTGCACGTCCTCCCCCTCCCAACATCTATTATGAAAGACCACCTCCTGGAACTGGGCTTAAACCACAGGTAAGGGCGCGTGGAGACCAGGCCTCTACATCAGGCTGAACTGGATCAAATATATATTCCCAATGCTATAACACAGATATAATCATGGCAATTTAATATTCATCACAACATCTTGACAACAACAAATAGCAAAAGCAGGGTGGACACTTGCATTGCATTGCATGACTGATTCCCTCATGCAGAATCTGTTTTCTAAATCTCTTTGTACAGGGCGTCACTGGGGAGAATCAGAAGAGTAAGATGTACGCCGCCTTACCACCAACCTACAACGAGGCAGTGAGGCAATATGGGACTGTTGATAAGAGGAACTCGACTGAACGGGGAGCAGACTATCCGGCCCAACGCAAAGATGGACCTGAAGTCCCACCGCGGCCTGATCCAACACTCTACCCAAAACTCGGCAGCTACTCATCAAATTATAAGACCTCATCTTCACTGGTGACTAGAAAAACAAGTTCCTATTATATCCCAGGTCTATATGTTACTGTTATGACAATATCAACAACTTGGATGTAGCTGTTGTTGCGTGTCAGCTGCTGTAATAAAATGCCTGTCAATCAATCTGAGACTGATCACAGGCTCAGATCTCCTGGTATGCATTCCATTTAGGTGTGCCCCAGCAAGCCAGCGCCCAACTATTGTGAATACCAGCTCACTGACATGGAGGAATCTCAAAAATGTTTGCCACCAAAAAGCTCTCCTTCTCTATGCTCTAAAGAAATCTTCTCAAGGAAACAAATGATTTTTCCCTGTCTATCACAGCGAAGCACGACTTGTGAAAAACAACAACCGCCACCACCCAGCATCAAAGCACCACCACCGCCACACAACCAAATGTACAATGACATACAGGTGGACTCCTACCTGAAAGTTCTACCGGGGAAGCATTCTGAAACAGTAAGAGAGACAAGACAACACACACACACACACACACACACATGTACACACAGCTGCATATGAAAGCAAACACACTCAGGTCTATTTGAGTTCATTCATTTGTTTATTCTCATTTATTTCATGACTGTATTGTATGTGTTATTGTGTTTTTACTTTTAGTTTCAGTCTACGGTGACAGTTAACATACATGTACATTCACACAAATTGTATTTTTTATTTACTTTGAATCCAGTCATCTTTTCATAAGGGCTACCCAACAAATGGATCGACCGTGTCTCATAATGGAACACGCCACTCAAGAGTCACAACTCGTCAGTCTACCTTTCAGGAGTTAGAGGTAAAGCTTCCTGAGTGTTACATGTGTACATGTCTACATGGATTGGATTATCAAACATTCACCGGTTTCACTTGCACTTATTCTGTAGATGTAACTTCTAGAGGATTTTTTTTAGTTCTGATGTCATTTGGTACATTTGATTTGACGAGATTCAAGATTCAAGATGCTTACCTGTACCTACATGCATTCATTCATATGTAGTGAAGGGAAGTGAAAGGCTGACAGAGATTGTGCAAATAGCAACAACAAAATAAGTGGATAATTAATAATTTATTTATGGTGGATAATTAATAGTAAATGTAATGCATTATTATTTGTGCATTTTTGCTACGAGTCAAACAAATCTGTTTTTCTCAGGAAATCAATGGCATGTTGAGATGGCTGAGACGAGTGGAAAGTGAGTGTGACATTGTCTACATTACATACAGAAGTGTGTGCTCGTCTTATAAAACGCAATAAGGAAAGAACCAACAATCATAAGCTTTTTGTTGATTTTGTTACTTAAACTTCTATTAACTTTATATGAGTGTCCTCACTGCTAGATCCACCCCAGCCCAGTCCGTGTCTAACTCATCTTTGTGTTGGTGTTACTGCAGGAAATGGAAACATGGCTCCATCACTGTACGGCCTCGAAGTTGAGGAAGAAGTCAGGTAACAACAGGAAACCACCAACATTTCAGTCCCATTAATGTCACAATATTCCTATAGATTTCTACACTGTGCGTCATTACATCTGAGAGTAATACATCAGGGGAAAGATATAGATTTGGTGTGGGAAATCTATACTGACGATCAGTGTTCTTTATACACATGACTGATTTTCTAGTAATTGTTTTATTCCCTTAACTCATGACATCATCTTTGTCATTTTATCCATGCAGAGAATTTAATAAGAGAGCTGAGTGTGTGAGGAAGGGCATGCGTCTCTTCAATATCCTCATGATGAGACGCAGTGAGAGTCTGCGAGAGCAGATTTATGAGCTCACTGACATCTCAGACGGCCTGGACAAGATGATTAAGAAGAACAAAACCACAAAGACTGCTGGAGGGGCCACAGGTGCCGCGGGAGGGGCGGCTGTAGTCATGGGGATTGCCTTGGCTCCTGCAACACTGGGCGCCTCCCTGATTATTACAGCTATCGGTGCTGGCGTGGCGGCGTCAGCTGGGGGTATAAGTGCCCACAAGTTTAAAGTCAACAAGAAAATAGTAAACAGAAAGGCAGTTGACAGACTTGTATCGGACTACAGGGACAACATTGAGGACCTGGAGCATTGTCTGGCCTTTATCCTCGGTGGGATGAATGAGATGCGCAGGCACGACTTTGCCAGATTACAGAGGGGAGGAGCTCAGCTGGATGCATTGAAGATGGCACATCTGTCCCAGTCTGTGTTTAAGGATGACATGAACAAGCCCTTTACACCTGCAGGTGGGGGGGTGTCATCTGAAAAGCTGCTCCGGGATTTTGTTGAGGGAATGGATGAATGTTTTAAAACAGTCAAAGGAGAGCAGAAGCTGAGGGAGTCAAAGGAGAGCAGTTTTTCAAGTAGAGTTCGCCTGCTCGCTCAGAACCTGGAACATCAACTAATGCACATGAGTCATATGTGGGAATTGTTCTGTCAGATGTAGGATCCCCGCCCCTATATGTGTGTGTGTGTGTGTGTGTGTGTGTGTGTGTGTGTGTGCGTGTGTGTGCGTGTGTGTGTGACAGAGGAAGAGGCTTATGTTATACTAGTATGCTTTACTATTTGTAACAAAACTTTTACATGACTTTGATTTACCGAAACATCCTGTTCAACACACTGTAGCTGTACAAACTATTATTTCAAAATGCATTCTATTAAGTTAAATGTACTTGTGTATTAATAACATATTTATAAAATAATAAACAAAGCTGAGACTTTCCCTTGTCTGGAAACGAGTCTGGTTTGTTTGGAACAGAGGTATGCAAACCTTGGCGGAGTGATATGAACGTGGCCGATGCGGAAGGATACCGAAGCTCTTTGCTCGTAGACTCTTTATGCACGGCGCCCTTATCAGCGCCATTTCCTTTCTAAGCAGCAAATTCTTCGGTCGACTGAATTCCAGCACACCGCTTTCAGGGCGAAATGGCAGTGTAAACGTGTGTCGCGACTCCGCCTCAGCCGTCCAGACAGTGCATCCCTCCAGAGCACTGACTCACTTTTTAATTCAACAAAATGTCGTAAGTATAGTTTTCTTTTTAAACGATTTTGTCGTCGACGGGCTCTCGGGCCCGGGTTGGTCGCCTGTCTGTCTCGACGTCATTGTCACGAACAGCGAATTAATCTTGATAAAATGTAAATATATAAGAGATAAATGTGAGAAGTAACAGACTGAAGTGTAGTGTAGATGCACAAGAGCTTGATATGCGACCGAAATGTTTTTGAAGAAAGATAACAGAATTAATATTTAACGACGTGAACGCTTAAATTTCCACGAACCGCGTTGTTTCTAGTGGTCTCATTGTACCATTATGAACGCTCTAGTCACACTTTACTGTATTTGCATGCAGTCTTGATGTTATTATCTCATGATGGTGTCAGTGTCAAACGAGGACGACAGAAAAAAATGGGTCGTTTCCCCTTTGAGAGAAGATGGCGGCCGTAGCTGTGTAGGTGGGATGGAGAACAAAAGCAGAAGAGAACCAAATCTCGCGACACAAATAAGAAAGTTGAGCGAAGACGTACGGACAGGCCAATGACGTCATTTGAGTAATGTTTTGATATGGAGAAGTATTTAGTAGTTAATATAGCTTCTCTATTGGAAATGATTGAATAATAACCAAATAGTTAACAAACATTAGTTCAAAAAAATTTAATAGCAAATGGTCCACTTAATTCATTAATCCCTTGATTTTTTTCCACCATCAATAATTATGAAAAAGGGTAAACATATCTAAATGGCCAGCCAAGTAAATAAAAGGAATGAGGGATGATACGGATGCTTGGATCGGGTGTCCTCTTTATCTTCCCAAAGAGGAATTGAAAGCGTGATTGATGAAGTGCATTTATCAGAAAAGCTCCAGTTGACTTTGTATGATTCAGCCCTAATGTGGAAAAGGCCTGTTAAGTTCACTCTCTATGTCCATTTGACAGTGTGCCATGAATCTGGTGTCTGTAAATGTCTCCACAACATTGAAGAGAGAGGGGGGGGGGGGGGGGGGGGGGTTTATGGGCTGGTGATGTCACTGGGTTAGGGCGTGTAATGTGAAGCAGCAGTAATGCCATGATGGGGGCAGTGTTGGGCCTAGTAATGAAAATGATTAATACCATTACACTTTCTTGCAGTAGTTCCAGTATTTAACATATTTTTACTGAAACATTTGTTCAGACCTCAATCACAAACATTGTGTGTTAATTCCTTCCGTCTCGTCCTCAGGTCCCATGTGGAAACCCTCAGCTCTGCTGCATCCGACAGCATAAAAGAACCCAGCGCTTTCTTTGCATCGCCACACGCTCCGTTTGTGACCAACAACAGCCACTATGACCATGATGATGACCGACTCGCAGTTTGGCCTGGAAGACATGGAGGCCCTACTTTGGGGGCCTTCCTCTCCCATGGCTGACACCATGGGGTCCCTACTTTTCCAACCTGATCTAGAAGAAGAGCAAGGCGGAGGAGGGGGCACATCATTTGCCTCTCCCCTCACCACCTCATCGCTGTCTTCTTCCTCATCTCCTCCACCTTTTTACTCTCCTCCTCCTTCACCACCAGCCCTTCTTCACAGGGACAAAGCTGGTACTGAATTGGACCTGCTCTCCCTCCCCTCTTTGGCCCACTCTGGCCAGCTGGGAGTCCAAAGAGTTTCAGCTAAAGGTATTGAATGTGTAAACTGTATTTGTTACTAATGGTCTCAAAGCATTTGTTATTGTAAAGTTACTCAAAGGCGTGCAGCTATGAAACATCAGTCCCTGTCATTAATGCTGTGCCTTGTTTGTCTCTCCAGAGGACACATTTGGTGACATGGAGTGGATGACCGAGAGGGTGGACCTGACTGAGTTTGACCTGGATTCTCTCATTGGCTCTTGTAGCCCTGCTGAAGAGTCGCCCAGCTCTGAAGATGACTTCCTCGCCTCTTTAGATTGCTCAGTAGAGCTCGACAGCCTCCCCATCCCTTCCATCGCCACTCCCTCTACTTCTTCTACAGGTGTAAGTCCCCCGGCCCTCCCCCCAGCTTGTTCAGACCATTCTCTCCTTCCAGCGGTTGAACCTGCTTACCAAGGGCAGGAAGTTCCCTCCCCTCCCATGTGTGTCCCTGAGCCACAAGAGGAGCTGGAAATCAAATCTGAGCCAGTGTCTCCTGGGCCTTTCTCCCCCTCAGTTGATTCTCCCTGCTCCCCTGCCTACACCCTGGACCTAGGCAGTGAGGTGGATGTGTCCGAGTGTGAAGTCAAACCAGTGGGACCTTCAGTGGTTCCTCAGGTCCAGAGGATTGTGCTCTCCCTCTCACCAACCCGTATTGTCCTTGTCCTCGCCCCCAAAGATGAAGTGGCTGTCGCTACTGCCACTGTAACCACCGCCACACCAGAGATGGTCCAGATGTCCCCCGCTTCTCCATCGAGGTCCTACAAAAGCAGACCCTACCCCGATCCCAAATGCATAGCCGGCCCTCCCTCTCCCAATGCTGCCAGTGTCAGAGTCGACCCCCTCCGGGCAGCAAGTGGAGGTGGACGGGGAACCTTGAAAGCACCCAAAGACAGGAAGCTGAAGAAGATGGCCCAGAACAAGACGGCAGCCACCCGTTACCGGCAGAAGAAGAGGGCTGAGCAGGACGCGCTTCTGTCAGAGTTCTCTGTCCTGGAGAGGAAGAACATGGCGCTTGCAGAGAAGGCAGAGTCCATGGCCAGAGAGATCGAGTACCTCAAAGAGCTGATGGAGGAGGTGCGCACAACCAGGATCAACAAGGGTCTGAGTGCTGACCCTTAGTGGGTGACAGCATAGATGAGGCGTTGGTGTGTTGAATCAGAAGTGGAATGATGTAGAAAGTGAAAGTTTTTGTTTTTTTAATTCAGCATAGTATGACTTTAAACACCCTGCATGTTTTCAATGCCCAGTATAACTCAATAATAATAACATAACTGATATATTCTGTCATTTAGAAAAGTTCTCTGTGAAAACCTTCAAGTATTTCCTGCTGTAAACCTGAGTGCTGTTCATGCCTATACTCTAACTCTGGACCTTTAGTAACTTGCCAGTAGGGTTCTAATCTGTATTTCTGTCTACTATATCCTGCTGTATGTAAGCATCTCTGAATAAAGAGTTTTTAACCCAAATGACACTTTGTTTTGATTCTGTGAGCCTCATCTTTGTTGTACAGGATATTATAAGAATCTACCCAATGTGTCAATGTATCGATCCAGAAACATGGAGTCTTAAGGGTCAAACCTATAAACTAAATTTTTTCTGAGGGTGTCAATGCCTTATATGGAACAGGGTTCTGATGGGTTCTACACTTACAGACGCCTACGGCAGCTCTGAGAGTTCTAAACTCCAAATGAAGAGTCTGTCTCGCCTCAGCATTGAAGTTCTATAAGAAGGGTTGAGCGCCACCTAGTGATGATTCTGGAGAATGATTTTTTTCCTCTGATGTATTTTGTCTAAACACTGAGCCACAGAAACCAGAAAGGAAGAAAGGAGAAATACACCCCAACATATCCACATCTTTTATTGTAGCTGTCCGAGGATGAACAGAGTTAGTTCACTGATGATGTCATCACCATTGAGTAAGGACCACACAGGAGGAGACGTCACTTTGGCTACAGTAAACTGGTAAAACACAGTGCAAAATGCTCTTCTAATACAATGTAACATATTTTACACTGCAGTATACATGACTTATACAATGTATTCACAGGTGGAGTGGACGCCCCGCTGAAGGTTTGAAGCATCCTCATAACAAACTGTGAAGTCATGCCGGTCACAATAAGTGCTGCGGTCGCCTATGTCACTAGATGAAGCACACAGTTCTTTAATAAGCTGCATTATTTGTATAAAATGTGTGTTTTGCTCTTCTTCTACCACATGGCAGTGCTGTTGGTCACCTATGGCACCTTCACACCCCGCTGTGCCAGTCTGAACAGTGCTGGGCGTGATTTTTCTTCTTCACATTTTTTGCTATCATAAAGGTTAAGGATGTGACGTCATACCAGAAATTCACATTGACTTGCTCGAGGCAAGATTGAGAAGAATAAGAAGTGAGGTTGCCTGTAAGACTGTATAGGCACTCGTATATCTGCATGCGCTGTCTGAACATGCCTCTGGAAGTGGAAGATAAATATAGTTTAGTACTGATGTCAGGAGCAGATGTCTGAAGGATGTAGAAAAACGTTAGCAGGTAGTTAAAGCTCTATCTGACGTCTAACGATTCATGAGGTTATCTTGTTTCTGAAGCATGCCAAAGCCGGATGTAGCCTACAGGGCACAGCAGCGCCCCCCTGCGGGGACGTACTACCTGAATCTACCTTGTCAAAGCTGCGCTGGATGCGTGTGACCACAAAGCAGCAGAGCAGAGGCAGCAGCCAGGCGAGCTGCTCCGCGGGGATCCGAGCCTGCACACATTTAATGCAGCTTTTCTTATTTTTCTTGAGTTCCCCTTGAGCATGAGCGGCGCTGGTGCGTGGTGAGCTGCATTACTACAATTTCTTTGATTTGATTCAATTTATTTCTGGCACAACAAATCCAAGTGGGTTTTTTTTTTTTTTTACACACCAAGTGCAAACACAGACAAATCTAACTTGAACATCTATTTCAGTTAATATTTCAGTCACATCTTGCAGTTTTGCATGAAGCATTTATCAGCGTTTCTCTTAATGCGCCACATTTTACCCCAGGGGGACGAATTCCACCCAGAGTGGCTGAGCAGGGACTAAATGAATGCTAATGAAGAGGAAACTATTAACTATCACTCACGTCGTAGATCAGTGTTACTACATGTTGGAGTTCTGATGGTGTACTAATGATACTCGAGTACACAAACAACACAATGGAATCTTCTTTTCTTTTCAATACGCGTGTGTGTACACATTCTAGGGCACATCATTATCTTTTGCCACATTAGCCATTTTTTGGGATGAGAGGAAAGCATATCTTTGATTATTTTGCAGCGGGTGAGTTTCATTCAGCCTATTTCCTTGCTTCAAACTTAACATAAGCAGCAGTTTTTGTACACTTTAGTCATGAGTCCTACAGTCCATACTACCTGGTCATGAGACCCCAAATCACCCGAAAGCAACCTGACATGATGCACCATTTCTGGGCAGATTGCATCATTCGGTGGGCTTTCATTTTGGAATACAAAGCACACTAGCGAGTCTGTGCAGTCTGAACAGAGAATAACAATGACTGCTACTTCTTTACTGTAACACTGCAATGCTGAAACTGTGTCTCCTTCGCAGCAGTCGATATCTGTGAACGTGCTCGTGAACACTGATCGAGCTCTGGCCCATGGGAGCAGAACTCCGGTTGTTTGAGGAGAGCACATGGAGCTTTTGGTCTCACATGAACTTATTCATTGGGTTGAGGTCAAGCTTTGCTCAGGGATCAGTAAGTTCGGTCTATACAAGTCTAACACAGAACTACTCGTCACAGAACTCCTGTCAGAACCCTCTGTTTGATCTGAGTTTCACCTTAAACTCTTCAGAGTTGCAGAGGGATATCTAGATGAGGTTTATAGTTACATGAGGTGATGTTTGGGTCTATTGAAGACTCACTGAAGAGCATAGACAAAAAGCAGGACCACTTTCCTTTCACCGTGTCACTGGACCTGGCATCCTCGACAGTCATCCTCGGGTTCAGTGTTGTCCGACGAATACGAGCTCTCTTCACTCACTGTCAAACGCAAACACAACGGCATTAGTCCTGCTGTGAAAACAACTGGAATGGATTAGAAACAAATATCAGACAGTGAAGCAAATTAAACGAGAAACTAAGATTAGTCTGTTTCATCTGTCTGTGAATTGAGCTCCATTAAATGCAGTGATGAGAATATGCTGGGCCGTCCCGTTTACATGTGGACAATAAGAACAACACGATTCTCTTTTAGTAAATATGACATGGCTGGCTGCCTCGCTTGTGAGGGGTTGGCAGGCAGAGCTCAGGTCGCTTTGATTGATTCATAACTGCGACCGCACATCTGCTGGTGTTGAATAAACATTCTGTTATCAGAGAGGCGGTACCGTCTCCCTCCCCTCTTTTTTTAATGCTGTAGCCACTCCCGACTCCTCTGGCCATCATCATAGAGCGATCCAGGGCGTTAGAGATGCTTGGCTTATGTCTTTTGAAGTATATTGGGGCCTTAAATCGACCTGAGCCATTATTTCTATACAATATCTAGCATGTGAGAGGTCAGTTAGATGTTAAAAGCTTTGTGTCGGAGCAGGAGACATGCACAGTCATAGGCCACACTGCATCCAGGGGGGTTGCAAATACACTCGGTGACTACTAATCAACCTGGCAGGCATTGAAGTAAATAAAAACAGGAACTTACGCCACTCGGTCTGAATGGGGAGGAAGGCCTTGTCACCGTTCTCCCTGATCATCTCCTCTATCTTGTCGAGCAGGACTGAGACGCTCCTGTCTTTGCCAGGGGTCTTACTGTCCATCACATGGTAATAGTTCCCACAGTACTCAAGCAGTCTTTGCAGCTCCCGCCCTCCCCTCAGAATGTGGTCCTCGATGGGAGTATGGCCCAGCCAGTCGCCACAGCTGAATAGCACCATGGTATGGAGACACGCACTGTCACCAAACAGAGTCTCAATGTGAGCCAGGAGCGTTCTCCTCTTCCTCGCCGTGAGGGACGAGACAACAGGGAGGACCAGCAGCAGGGTGTGGGGTCCAGGTCGCAGGAGGGCTGCTCCGCGCTGGGACTCCTGGCGGATCCGCTTTGGGGTTCGCCTCACTGAGAACCAGTCCCACCCTGGGGTGTCAACGATAGTGACCCGACGTCCCGACACCAGAGCCTGCCTCCTGAGGCACAGCTCTGTCTCCTGGCCTGACTCAAAGTACCGCCGACCCAGGATACAGTTCCCCACAGAGCTCTTCCCAACACCCTTCCAGCCCAGCAGCAGCACCCTCAACTCTGTAAAACCAGGGAGAGAGAGAGAGAGAGAGAGAGAGAGAGAGAGAGAGAGAGAGAGAGAGAGAGAGAGAGAGGGAGAGGGAGAGAAAGCAAAGCAGTTTAAGAACACATGTGCACCCATCTCCCCCTCTTTTTTTATGACTCACTAACAAACACACACACACACACACACACCTCTGGGGGGTCCTCCTATCATCTGGTCCCTCTGTCTGGCGTGCTCCTCCATCCTCATCCTCTCCTCCTCCAGAGCTCTCCTGGCTTGCTCCTCTTCCAGTAAAATGAGCTCATTCACCTCAAAGTACCAGCCTGAGGAAAGCAACCATACACTTATTTATTATAATACTATACAATTAAACTGCTTTATAACACATTTCCATTGTTCATTTCTATTGATTGTTTAATAAGATAATGGTGGGAACAAAGAAATGAGGAGCGTGGCGTCTCCTGAACCTTACCTTGGTTGTCAGTGATCATTTCCTCCACCTTCTCCATCAGCTCAGGTACCTGTGTGTTGTCCTCTGAGTCTTTACGAGTGTTATCAAAGGCATGGTACCTGCAGGTGGAGCAGAGTTTCAGTCTTTGTGAGGCAGACGTGATGGTACAGAGGATGAGAGGGACTCTGGAATAGGGGGGGGGGCTCAGAAATGAGATTTGTTAAGAGAAACAAAAAGACAAACCTGCTTCCACATCTTTCCACCAGCCACTGCAGCGGCTCTCCAGTGAGGGATATGTGCTCCTCAATGAAGACACCTTTCTGTAGCTTGTCCACCCCAGTAAAAAGCACCATGGAGTACCTCCAGGTCCCTCCACCCAGGGCCCCCAACTGCTCCTCTGCAGCCCTCTTCTGGGTCTCAGTGAAGGGCTGGGTGACGGACACCACCAGGAGGATAGCGTGGGGACCAGGAGGGCAGAGAATGGCGCCCATGCACGGCCCCTCGCTGTCCAGGCTCGGCGTTGGCCGCGCCGGGGTGTCTGACTCAGCACCGGCATCATCGTTATTGTCAGCATCGTCATCGTCATCATCGTCTGGGTCAATGGGAGTGGCCCACTGTGGGGTATCGACCACAGTGACACGTCGCCCGTAGATCTCCGTTTGGCCTACGTTGCTGTGGGTCGTCTCCGTCCCGGCATCGAACACTTCATCCCCCAGAATGGTGTTAGCGGTGGAGGTCTTACCAGACTGTGAGCCCCCTAAGAGCAGAAGCCTGCGCTCAGGTGGGTGGCGACTCCTGTGGTCCCCTGTGGTCAAATAATAAGATCAGACTCACTTTAACTTTCAAGATATCCTGATCCATGGAGCAAGGATCAACCACAACATTGATCGTTCTGCTTTAAGAAATGATCTTCATCAAAGCTGTCATATGTCTAAGGTCTCATCTTCCTCTTGTCCCCAGAAGGATTCTGTTGAGGAGGCTGACAATTTGTACCAACATCAGCATTCCCTCCGCTGCATCATAATGTTTCTATCTGAGCTCTCCGTCTCACGCGTTCACTTGTCCTCATTTCTGTCCTCTCTCCTTATTTATTCTAGTGCCCTTCCTCCCTACCTCCCCTCCTTCACCTTCATTCCTCACTGTATCATTTCTCTCCCTACCCCTCTTAGTTTCCCTCCTCTGTGTTTTCCTCCGTCCCTTAGCGTTTGGTGAAAAAAAAATGGGTCAGAGAAGAACCTCGGACTCCTTCCAGAGAGAATGGCATGTAGGCAGGATATGATTCACTTGAACAATAACAAATATTTTAATACACTGGCCCCATGCATGTAATCTGAGAAGATGGCAAGATGAACGTTGCTTGTTCTATGAAGATGACATGAGATGTTAGAGATGTTACTGCTGGCTTTCCATGAGAGCTGCTAAACACAGGAAGTGGACTCAAGCAACAGTTTTCCAGTATTGTGTGTATAGTGAGATGATGCTGTGAGTTTAGCTTTGATGCTGTGAAGGAGCCGTTGAACACAAGCTGCAGCGAGGCATGTGTGACATGGGATGGAGAACCATCACTTACCAGTGTCAGAGCCAGAGGACAAAGCAGCCATCTTGTGTGTAGAACCTCTGGCTTCCTCCTCTTCGCCCCCCCTCCTCCTTCTCCTTCTCACCTCCAGGTTGACTTCTTCTTCTTTCCCTCTTCACAAAACAGAAGAGTGTGAGGCGACGGAGCCTGAGTGGTCTGTGAGAGGCTGGTGACTCAAATGCTTCTTGGCTCTCTCTCTCATTCTACTGCAGTGTAACACACTCTATCTTCTGCCCCCTCTGTATGCCCCTCTCTCTGTGCCTCCTCTGCCATTCAACCTCTCCTCCTCTTTTTTCTATCTATTATCCTCCCGCCTCCCAACCGAGGAACAGCTATTTTCTATCTTTCCCTCTGAATCTCCTGTCCTCGTCTTGTCTCTGTTGCTCTCTTCCTCTGTCTCCCTCGGAATTTATTTATCTGTCTGAGCAGAGAGGACAGCTTGTGCAATGCAGGCAACCAGGAGCCAAAACCAGTCCTGCCGCTGCAGCAGTTCCAGGAAGGTGTCTCGTCATTTTCTGATGAAAAACAGAGGAAGCTGTTCCTCCCACTCCCTCATATCACACAGCAGCAATGTGGCACTGTATAGAGACTGCAGCTAGAGGACAGATGGAGAGAGGGAGAGGAGAGAGAGAGAGAGAGAGAGAGAGAGAGAGAGAGAGAGAGAGAGAGAGAGAGAGAGAGAGAGCGAGAGAGCGCACTCTGTTCTCTGTTTACAGCTGAAGTATTCCCCAGCTGCTGCATCAAGCATACACACAGTTTATGTGATGCCCACAGACATGGAAATGTTATGAAACACGAAGAAGATGTATATTGCATGAAAAATGTAAATATTTAATGTATGACATGCTGCTTCAGATTACATAATACATAGAGATCAGTGAACTGCACTGCATTCCAACCGTCTTAGTGTCATTTCATTAGGACTGTGCTGTGTGTTGCATAGAAATAACCCTGAACGTCTCATCTAGGGAATGTGACGGGTTAATGATGCGCGATATCAGACGAGATGCAATGATGCATTTACGGACCCGCTGAAAGTCTGGTGGATACAGATTCAAAAACACAACACGGGGACATTGGCAAATGTATGCAACGTAAATACGTAAATCGCACATCTTGAAGCACAGTTTTACTACAGACTGTCGCAGTTGTTTTTTTAAAACAATGAATGAGACGTCGTGTTGTTTCGCAACACCCTGCCGAACGTATGACGCGTGGTGCGTCATCACGCCGTACGCCGACCTAGTGTGTCGTAAAAACGCATAGTCTTCCCGCGACACAACAAACCCAAAGCGGCCGGCAAGTGTTGCCGCAGCCACCGTGTGTGCGTCTGTGCGAGCGTGTGTGTGAGTGTGTGTGCCGCAGAAGGCGCAGAGCAGAACTGTGTGTCTCATTAGCTGCCATAGTGTCCTGCAAGCATGGAGGGATCGGACGAATTCATGAAGTATCGCTCCCCGCTGGTGTCCAGATATGCCAGCAAGGAGATGGCCTACAACTTCAGCGACAGGAAGAAGTTCAGCACCTGGAGGAAGCTGTGGATCTACCTGGCCAAGGCGGAGAAGGTGAGACATGAGCCGCTCAAGCTAGTTAGCCTGTAGCTGCAAACGGACTTTAACTCGTCATTTACACAACGTATAGACTTTAGATCGTGACCTTTAGGTCGTGACAGAGGCTCTATCAGGTTCCCCTCTAAATATAACCCAGCCCCAAACTTCTGCTCCTCAGGGCCTGGAGTTTGTCTCACAGTTACTTCTCCTCTCTGGCTAAACGTTCACAAGTTGACAGTGACAGACGGTGACGGTGAAAGTCTCATTATCTTCATCGTTAGTGGCAGTAAATGTCAAGAAACTACAGCATGACTCCCCTGACAGCAGGGACATGTTGAGGGGACATTGACCTCCTGGACTGAGAACTTGTAACAAAATACATACGAGGCTTGAATGACGTTTGCTGATGCTTACTGACACATCAAGTCTGTCAGGTTGAATTTGCGTGAAAATATCTTTTTGTTTGTTTATTTACCTCTAATACCGGTGTTTATCTGAGCAGTTTAAGATTCTTCACTCCTGCACATCATCGTCATCATCATCATTGGGGCTGGATAGTTGATTGAATTTCTAGTAACTCCTATTTCTAGCTTAAGAGTCTCAATCTTCAACTCAGTAATGAATGCAGTAATTAACCCTCTGTAGCCTGTGGACAGTAGTAGTTCTGAAAAGTAGCATTTGAACTCTCATAACTGTGACTGATGTGAAGGTGGGTTTGCCTCAGGAACCAGACTTTAACTTCTTTAAAGTATGAATTTCTCCACCTAAAACCAACACACAGATACTTGCGCTGTAGCGGTTCTAAAAGAAGAACAATAAGAGGAATAACTATGAAGTGCAGAACCAGAATCTAAAGCTTATTAAGAAATAACACAGTATGTACACAATGCAATATAAATCAACTGTGCAAATCTCTCACAACAAGCTTGCTCTGAACAAACACACTGTGAACAAACACACTCTACTGCCAACATTGCATTGCAACAGGTAACCATCTGGATCACACAGCAGGGGGGGGGGGGGGGGTTCCCTCTGAGCCTACAGAGAGTGAACACAGTGCTGCACATGCGCTGAGATGCGGAGGAATCAACCACGGATCGTTCACAAGCTCTACAGCTACCAGTGACATCATCAGATACCCCACTACACTGCTGTGTTGCTCTATGTTGTTACTATGTTACTGTGTTATTCAAAACGATTGATTGTAAGGATATATACGTTTTATATTAGTATTTGGACTTCAGATTTAATGGAAGCATGTCATCTGCACCCATTACTGTTTATCTGCTATGGATTTGACCCCAGGACCCAAAGGAGGTTTAGATCCTGATTGGGCCACTGCAGCGCACACACACACACACACACACACACACACACACACACACACACACACACACACACACACACACACACACACACACACACACACACACACACACACACACATCCCAGTCTGTATATCATGACAGGAAATTGTGTAAATAAGTTGCGCCCTTCTCTGATTGAATCCTGTGCTTAAACGGTTGCAGACCCTCTCTCCTCATGTGACCTGTTCCACACACTAATCAGACGTGATCAGAGTCCATCTTTGTGTTTCTGCTGCACATTGGCGTTTTCTACAGGCGGCCAGAGAGCTGCAGTGTGTCTGTGTGAGCTGCAGTGTGTTTGTGTGAGCGGATGCCAGAGGGTCTGTGTGAGCGGCTGCCAGAGGGTCTGTGTGTTTAAAATAGCATGGAGAAAAGGCCACAGTAATCTGAGACCCCCCCCTCGCCCCCCTGAGAGGCGCCATTTTAATACGCCGCCATCCTCCCCAGCTGAGCTCTTTATTGTGTTTCATTTGACCTTTGACCCAGCAGAGTTTGACACGAGCACTCCAGCATTCTCATCTAACTTAATTCTGCCGCTCCGCCTCACATGACTGATCCGTCCTCCTCATAGTAAACACTTTAATCTAATCAGGCTCTGGTGCGTCTCCTCACGAGGACGGCACACGGCTGCAGGGAGGACAGAGGGGCGGAGTCACATCATCCGGAATCCTCTCTAGCTTCTGTTTGACTGTTTTATTTAGGTTCTTCTGATTAAATAAGAGATTAGAACGTGACTTCTTCTTATGACTTCTTCTTAAACATGTTCATGACAGTGTGTGTGTGTGTGTGTGTTCTTGCCTCCTCAGGATCTGGGTCTGCCCATCACCGACTCCCAGGTGGCGGAGATGGAGAGCCACGCCGACGACATCGACTTTGCCATGGCGGCCGAGGAGGAGAGGAAGCTCCGGCACGACGTCATGGCTCACGTCCACACCTTCGCACACTGCTGCCCCGCCGCCGCTCCCATCATCCACCTGGGCGCCACTTCCTGCTACGTGGGAGACAACACTGTACGTAATGACCACTGCAAAGATATAAGATATGACTTTGTTATCACTGACCTCACATTTGACCTTTAACCTCTTTTCTTTCCCTTGTGTCTCTCCTCCTCAGGATCTGATCGTGCTGCGTGATGGCTTTGACATCCTGCTGCCTAAGGTGAGACTCAGCTGTTCACCGGAGAACACGCAGAGCCGCTCAGTGGCGCCCGTGTGGGATGAGCGTAGCTGCTCTGATTAGCTTCAGTCGTCAGGTGCACAGTTGAACAAGGTGGAAGTAATTCAATCAGCCCAGTTCAGCTGTGGAGTTATTTTAGTTTGTGATGTGACGGCTCATGTTGCCGTTGTCTCACATGTGGGATCACTCACAGTTTGTTAGGCCGTACTGTCGATCTCACAGTGGGCTTAAGAAAGACTTCTACACACCGACAAGACTTTAGGCACGGCTCCCAGAACTGTAAAAAATGACTAATTAACACTAAAATAGCTGTAACTGAATGTTTCAGGGAGAATTAGATTAGATTAGTGGTTCACACTGATGTTCAGGAGTATGAGCCAAGCAGAGCCTGGGTCCAGATCAGCTCCCCACACAGACGGATCAATCAAATGTTGGTGACATACAGTACAACATGATTAGATTGTCAAATTAACCAAAGTACACACACACTACAGAGAGGTGAAAACACTCTGGATTTCTGGAAGGGATTGTGTTTTGCATTCATTTTCTTTTGGCTTCCACAGCTGGCCAGAGTCGTTGACAGACTTGCAAACTTTGCAGAGAAATATGCTGACCTCCCCACGCTGGGCTTCACACACTACCAGTGAGTCTGAGCACAGCCGGGCCTCTCTGAAGGTCGTTTGGTCGGAGGCGTCTTATTCTCTTGGTTTACTTAAAGGTACACACCCCGTGCTAACAAACATCGCCCCCGTCTTTGTCCCTCTGCTCCAGGCCGGCCCAGTTGACCACGGTGGGGAAACGGGCGTGTCTGTGGCTGCAGGACTTGGCCATGGACATGAGGAACCTTCAGAGAGCCCGCGATGACCTGCGCTTCCGGGGGGTCAAGGGGACGACCGGGACCCAGGCCAGCTTCCTGCAGCTCTTCCAAGGGGACCATGACAAGGTTTGTGAGTCAGCGGCGGCGGCGGTTTTGCTGATTTCCGTGGCATAGACCATCAGCTCTCATTATTTTTGTTTTGTTTACCTTTAGGTAGAAGAGCTGGACAGAATGGTGACAGAGTTAGCTGGCTTCAAAAAGTGAGTCTGGAGTAAAAAAGGAGAAGCAGGACATTTGGCGGGCAGGCGATGAAGACCTAACCCCTCCTGCTCTTCTTCCCTTTCCCCTCAGAGCGTACCTGGTGACTGGACAGACATACAGTCGTAAGGTGGACGTGGACTGCCTGTCCACCTTGGCCAGTATGGGAGCGACCGTCCACAAGGTGAGCTGCCGAGGCCGGAGACGGGGCAAGGGCGCCATCTAGTGGCGTGTGATGGATGTAGCGGCTCATCCGTACTGTGCTTCAGCCTGCTTGACTGTGGAGTGTGTGTGATTGTGTCTGCTGCAGATCTGTACGGACATCCGACTGCTGGCCAACCTGAAGGAGATCGAGGAGCCGTTTGAGAAAGAGCAGATCGGTACGTTCACTCATCACTCTCTCTTCATCACTCTTAGATGAACAGAGCTCTTCTCTTAACTCTCACTGTAACACCTCTCATCCCTTCCATGAGCCTGACGCTGTCTTTGGTCTGCAGGTTCCAGTGCGATGCCCTACAAGAGGAACCCCATGCGTGCCGAGCGTTGCTGTAGCCTGGCCCGACATCTGGTGGCGCTCTTGGCCGACCCGCTGCAGACGGCGTCGGTGCAGTGGCTGGAGAGGACTCTGGACGACAGCGCCAACAGGTCAGCCGCAGCAGCCCTGCACATGCATCAGAGGGCCCATTATTGAGTCTTTCTTATTCATTTTCCCTCCCTCCTGTTCTCCTGACGTCTAGGAGAATCTCCCTGCCCGAGTCTTTCCTGACCGCCGACATCATCCTCAGCACGCTGCAGAACATCACAGAGGGACTGGTGGTTTACCCCAAAGTCATCGAGAGACACATCCGCCACGAGCTGCCCTTCATGGCCACGGAGAACATCATCATGGCCATGGTGAAGGCCGGAGGAAACAGACAGGTACGCCCTCCCATCTATGAAGACACAAAGAAGGAATGCACAACTGTTACACATCTGCTTACCTCATTCACATCTGGGCTGGTATGATTTTCCCACACTCGTCTTCCTCCTCAGGACTGCCATGAGAAGATCCGCGTGTTGTCCCAGGAGGCGGCCGCCGTGGTCAAGCAGGAGGGCGGGGATAACGACCTGCTGGCCCGGGTCAAGGCCGACCCCTACTTCACCCCCATCCTGGGCCGGCTGGACGACCTCCTGGAACCCAAGACCTTCATCGGCCGCGCCCCCCAGCAGGTACAGTGTGTCTGTCTCACTGTCCCACAGAATGGGCACACCGCGGGTCTGTTCCATTAGCAACACACCTGCGAGACCAAACCTGCCTGGTTCAATCTAAACAGGATTAGATCACAGCTGTAAACAAACACAGATCAACAACTCCAAACATAGGTGCAGTAATAATAAGGAGATCACACAGCTCTCATAGCTTCAATCACCTCCAGCCGGTCGTGTGTGTGTGTGTGTGTGTGTGATGATGATTAAGGTTTAATATCCTGATCGTCAAAAGAACCTTTTGGTACATCTTCATCATCAGAGGCTCTGTGTTGTCTTCAGTCTAACTCTTATCTCTCTCTTTCTCTCTCTCTCTCTCTCTCTCCCTCTCCCTCCCTCCTGGTTCTCCTCTGGCCTCTTCTCACCTCCAGGTGGTCAGGTTCCTGTCTGAAGAAGTGCGCCCCCTGCTGGAACCGTACAAAGCAAAGATGGACGTGAAGATCGAGCTTGAACTCTGACTTTGAATTAACTTAGAAAACCTGCCAAGAACTTCACCCAGGTGTGTGTGTGTGTGTGACTGCGGTGAATAGAACATTTACCTCAATAAAACAAAGAAGAGCCACTGCTGGAAAAGTGTCTGTGATAGTTTTTATTTCTGTGTGTTTGATGTTAAACAATAATGGAACGAAAAATGTGTTGAATGATAAATGAGCTTGTTGCCTTTGTTAGTTTCATTTCTCCACCTCTGTTCTCTTCGTCTAAGGAGCGTCAGAGCTTCTACTTTAACAGCTATTGAGTTCATTTGACTGATGACGGACACTGATGGGTTTATAACAGGGCCGGTCATTATCAATACTGATAAGATGTGTGGACAAATTATTAATCCAGAACTTTACGACCTCACATTTATGATTCATCCAACAAACCTCCGTTCACCAGAGAGCAAAGCAGAGCGACTCTTCCACTCCTCCAGCCTTTAACTCTTAGACTTCATGTCCCTGTTACTAAATACTTGTTGACAAATGAAGCGTTTACATTTCAAGTGTTGCCTTCCATTTAGCGGAAGAGTGGAGGAAGAGAGGAAGTAGCTTGAGCAGAACTTGAGCAACCTTGTAAATCAAAATTCAGAGTCAAAGTCCAGCCCCAGTGCCTGAAACACAAACCGCCACATTACCGTAATGTCCAGGTTAGAGCGGCACTTTAAAAGCTCCAGACCTGGGAGAGGGTCTGATGCTTCAAATCCCTGTAAACAATCCTGAATCCTGTCTCCCTGCTCCCAGCCTCTCCCTCTGCCATCTCCCCTCTCTGTTCACCAGTGTAGTAAATGTGTGAAGTCCATTTATGACTCAGTGTGTTTGTATGAGGCCTCGGTTCCGTATTGTCCCCTGATAGCGCCGCGTTAGTGTAATTATGGCAGAGGTGGGGCAGAGGGTGAACGAGGCACTTTGACTCACAGCAGCTGCATCCCAAACTCCACACACACACACACACAGCACCTCTGAGCACAGTAAGTACAAGGCTCCTTTAATAATCTCTCCTTCACTCCTCGTTCCTCTGAATGCTCCGGCAGCTTCACCTGTAATCTGACCACTGTATTGTTTTGAACTGTAACTTTAAATGTGTCCTTTCCCTGAAGCCGTTTCCCTCCAAGTCCACCAGCCGTCCTCTAACATGTGGCTCTGGACTTTGCTTCCTGTCTGCCTGGCCGTCTTTGGCACGGCGGGCATTTGGAGTGTGTGAGTACCCATCCTCCTCCTCCTCCTCCTCCTCTATGTTGTGTTACTTTGCTCACTGCTGTGTGGAACAAAGACTCTGTGTACGTCTCTGTCCATCTTGCTCTGATGTCCCAGGGGGAAGAAGAGACTTCTGTATCTTCTGAGTCTGTTTTCACTTTTAGTTTCTAGTGTTTTGTTTTTGAGCTGCTCAGTCAATTGAATCGGTTGGAAACCCCCCAAGTTAATATGTGCTGTGGACATGTGGACTTGTGTCTGTGGCCTGACTGACTCATGACAAACTTATCTTATGGTCAGAAGTTCTGCTTTCAGAATAAATCAGAACACATCGCTGCAATCCAGAATGAAAGGTTGAATGTTTACTGCCTCAGATGAGCTAAAGCTAACTTTAGCCCAGATGGTTCTGAATCGGGCTCCTTGTCTAGACCACCGCTGTACACACACACACACACACACACACACACACACACACACACACACGCTACACACGCTACACACGCTACACACACACACACACCACACACCACACACCACACACCACACACACCACCTTATTCACTTCCTAGGCAATATTAGTCAGGAGCACTTTTAGTATGAATTTGACTTGAATGCATCCAAACCAACAGAGATCAAATCTCCTCGTTTTCTCCCCAGGTTTGCCATCGCTGTATCAAACGGCGCAGTGAACCTCACAGAAGGCGTCCCTTACATCAGGTGGGTATGGTTTCCCTCTGCCTCCTGTGTGAGAGGAAACTGAAAGATGAAGCCAGACCCTCCTGAATCACCCTCCCCCTCTTGTCTCTCTGTCGTGGTTCCACACACAGGAACATGGATGAGAGACTTTAGAAAGCTATAAATGTAAGTTATGGTGGAATAATACTGATTTTGTTTTCTCTCCCCCTTTAGCAAATGTGGCTCTGCTATCCCTCAGAGCTGCATCTTCGCTCAGATCTGCAACATCTGCGCTGTTCTAGGTAACGACATCATACTCTGTGTGGTTTCATCGTCTCCCTACAAGCTCAAGAGCTCCAGAAGTTTCAGGAACAGTGGTAATCAAATCTACACCTCTGTCCTCTTCCCTCCCTCTCTCCCTCTCAGCCTTGTGGATCGTGGTGATCCGTTTCCAGCAGGTCAGGGACTACGGAGGTCACGGAAAGGTCAACATCACCAGCATTGTCTTGGGCTTCATCTCCTGCATCGGAATCTCTATCATTGGCAACTTCCAGGTGACTTCTAAATGGACTAACCCAAGTTCATCTGTTGTGTTATTTGCTTATATAATCGTGATGAAGCTGCAGCCTGATAAAGACGGACATGACATTTATTAGGCCACAGCATGCAAATGAACAAACTGATTAGGAGAGACCAAAGTCAAAGTAATGGAGGACAATGTCTCTGTGTCTGTTTAATAGGATGGCTAACTTTTTACAACTATCCACAATCAGACAAAGGCACAGTCCAGGCAGCGAATCTTTATCTTACCAAGACAGAGAACACACTCCTCCCCAAATCTTCAAACTCCACCTTTCAAGTCTCTTCTTCTTCTCCTTCTTCTTCTTCCTGTAGCAAACAGCGGTGATGCAGGTTCACCTTCTGGGAGCATTCCTTGCATTCTTCGTCGGCCTGGCGTATTTCTGGTTGCAGCTGGTGCTAACTTATCAGTCTAAGGCATCTAAGGACCGGTGCTGGGTCGGGCCGATCAGGGCGTCCATCTGCAGCCTCTGCACCGTCCTGGTCGTCGTCAGTATCCTTCTAATACCTACACCAGTCTGAGTGACAGGGATATTAGGTTTGAAGGACTCTGTAAATAGCCGTGCTTGTCATGCACAGTGTGTGTGTGTGTGTGTGTGACAGAATCATCACATTGTTTCCATCGACCACACCGGGAAACTGCAAACAGAAACATGTAGTGAGAGGAAAGAGCAAAGAAAACAAACTCTGCCTGTGGCTCCTGGGTCACCTATGGAACACACACACACACACACACACACACACACACACACACACACACACACACACACACACACACACACACACACACACACGTACATGTCCCGTAGCAGAGTGTATTCCTTTGGCCTTTATTCTCCTTGACCCTCCTCCCCTCCCCCTAGTGGCCATCCTGCACAACACAGGCAATCGCTCCTCAGGGGCGGTGTGTGAGTGGCTGCTGGTCATGTTGTTCTTCTGCCTCTTCGGCCTGTTTGCTGCAGAGTTCAGACACATGGACTGCCACGTTCTCACCGTGCAGAAACGAGCTCTGTGGAAGATCGACCCTGGCACTGAGATGAACCGGCACATGGAGAGTGCCCGAAGCTGAAAACACACACTTGACACACGCACACACACACTTCAAAATTGGAGAGTAAGTGGTGCTGTAGCTGGTGGAATTGTAAAAACAACAACTTGCATTTCCTGTTGCTTTAATATAGATAGACAGTTTCTCTAAGTGCAAATAAAGAAGATTGAAATTGAAATTCCAGTGTGTGTTCATCAGGTGAATGCATGTAGCTGTGCCTATACAATGAGTTTACACAGCTACATCTAGCAGGAAACACATCCAGACACAAGGAGGCAGCATTCATCCATCACTCGTTCAGCTCCATCCATAAGCTCCCTTCTGATGGATGAGTTGACTTCATGTGTTCTCACTCATTCATGCTTCCCGTACAGATGAATCAAGCATACGTGTTTAGTTTCCATACGTTTGTGCGTCTCTCTCTCTCCTCACTCCTCCTGCTCTCGCCGTAGCGTATTCACTATCTTCAGAATGTGAAATGAGCCGATTAGCACACGGAGGGTGAATGCCAGGAAAAGCCTGGTGTTTCTCTCTCACCCTCCACCTGTCAGCTGCTGCACACAATAGAGAGGAGGCAGAGGAGGAGGAGGAGGAGGAGGATGGAAATATGGAGGGAAGATTGAGTCAGCGGGAAAGTCACGTTTCCCTATGATGTCATGAGAACTTTGTGCATTTTGCAGCACTTTGGCAAAAAAGGAAGTAAAACGCTAGAGCCTCAAATTTCCAAATCTCAAATTCACACTCAGTCTTCTGTCACCTTTGCCTAATAAGAGCAGACTAACTCAATCTATTCAATCAGTCCGGTGTAGTTTGATGGCTCAGAACCTCATTTGTTGACTCGCAAATATGAAGCTTTAAGTTACAGACAGTTTGACACAGAACCTCCCACAGGATGAGACTGGGACAACTGAGATCTGCTGGCAAAGCCTCTCATCCAATCACATTCTGTTTGAGTTTGTATCTTTTATTAATGTCATAAAGCACATAGGGAAGCATGAGATGGGAATAACTGAGCCCCCAGTGTCCCACTATGTCCTGGTAGCATTCTTTCACACACTCCATGCTGTGTGATCACTGGAGGGGGGGAAGCTTTCATGAGTGGGCATGGGGCTCAGACAGACAGCTTGGAATTCTATGGGAATTTCTCCAGCGCTGTTCCCTACCAGAGGCACACACACACACACACACACACACACACACACACTCATGGTCAAACAATGTGGTCTCAGCTCGCCCTGCACCTCCTCTCACTGCAGCTGACTGGAGACTTTTTCATCTTTCGTGTCGTGACTGCAGACAGACAGACTGACAGACAGACAGGTGGTTTAAACACTTTAAATCATTCTCTAAGTATATCTTAGCTGAAGCTGCTCAGGTGATTTAGTGTTTCTAAATTATAACGGCTCACACGGAGGAATTCAGAGGGAGAGCTTTGGCGCCAAAACACTCCTGACCCTGCTGTTTTCATTAGCGAGCATAAAAGGCTGCTGATAAACTTAAAAAAAACTCATAAAGTCACCAACAGCCTCATGCAAAGACTGGGAGCCCCTTGATGTAAATGTCAGAAAAAGGTCTGGATCCTCCATTGTGGAGCGGGAGAAGGAGGTTTACGAGACGCCGGCCTTGTTGCTTTTGACTTTGATCCAAGAAGGAGGCCGTAGCAGACGTGCTTTAATCTGGACCAACACCTGCTCGTGCTCTCGTCCCTCTTATCCCCTCAACAGCTCTCGACCAGGAACAATAGAGCTTCCCTATCATGCAGTGGAGCAGTTGCCCTCCTAAGTCCGCTATCAGAAAGCGGACTGCAAGCTCCTCGGCCCCCCGGCCCCTCGGCCCCCCGGCTGCCCGCGTCCGCACAAACCCGTCAGCTCTTATCACCGCAGACCCAAATCCTGTCCAAGTCCTCCTCCAAAGGCCACTTACATCTGCCAGAGAGCTGGACCGGCCAAAATGGAAGGCGTCTTGGTAGAGAGAGGACGAGGAGTTAAAACGAGCTCAAATCCTTTATTTCCAACCATAGATTTCTAATTTTCTCACTTTGATTCTCATTTCTCTCTGCGGTTTAAGTGTGACAAAGGTTTCTGATGAATAACTCAAATGCTTCCCACTCCCAGGACACCAGAGATGATTGACCATTGAGGCGGTGAGGACACTTGTGGTAAACGAGGGCGTTAAAAGTCAGATTCCATCAGTGGGAGGAGCTAATTATTCCTGTCAGGACGAAATGATGATCTCACTAGATTCTACAGAAAAGTCCCTTAGCGTTCAGATAAAAAGAAATCTCCAAAAAGTCTTTTGACCCGTAAAATAAATAAATAAAAGATAATAATTGAGCTTTCGGTGGTTTTACTAACAGACCAACCTGAACTGTGGACACCTTACAGTTCCTCCTCATGTCTGGCTGCTCTTCATCTCTCTCTATCTTCTTCAGATGTCCATCATTCCATCATCATCATCACAGCTTGAGGGCAGCGTTTTGTTTCCTGCACAAAGAATCCAGTCAGCAAAGCAACGTCTCTATGGATCAATGGAGCCACTGCATTGCTGTGCATTCACAACGTGCCTTAACGTTCCTCTTACCGTATCTTGTTAATGGAAGGTGTAAATGGAGCATGAGGTCACTAGCAAGGGGACACAATGGCTGGCGAGACAGGGAGACGGCGAGGCAGCGAGAGTGAGAATGATGGACAAAGAAGAGGGAGAGGGATTGTCCCGAGGTGACAGAGTCAGATCGGTAGTGCAGATAGAGGGACCTCGGGGACAGACTGACAGATTTCGGAGAGTCCCAGAAAGATGGAGTGAGCGATAGAGACAGAGGGGAGGAAGAGTGGGCAACCGGCAGCCGTGATCTCACTCCCGTCTCCTCTCCTTTTTGGCAGCTGCTTTCAGAGAACTGCCCTTTCGCTGAAAAATGCCAAAGCGCACCGCATTCCTCTGGGTTCCACACAAAAGCCCTCCCTCGTCTCAGCTGCACCGCACAATCTGACAAGGGATAATTATGTAATTAGGCCGGCTGGTGCAGACACGGACCCTCAGATGGTGTGTTGGTGTGTCGTATTTACGTTATCGGACAATGAAGAGAGTCTGGCCTTATCAGAGGAGTGTGTGGGGGGCGACAGCTGTGGCACGGCAGAACAAGATTGTCATGTTGGGGAATAATGGATGGAGAGAGTGACCTTCTGTCTTGTGGACGTGCCTTGGTGTGTGTGCGTGTGTGTGTGTGTGTGTTGGGGTACTGCCATACATGAGGAGGTGGGGACTTTCTGTCTTCACAGATGACAGAAGCTGAGAGAGGCTGATAGTGCCGTCACATTGTTTAGTGTTTATTACAAATTAAAAGCTCCATCAATGATGAAGACTGAGTTCATGGTTTATAGGTCATTAAGACGTTAAAGCACATTTGTATTGCCAGGTTATGGAGACTCAGTTTAAGTGTAAATGTTAGTTATTAATAAAGATGTCTTTCCACTACAATAATGCATCAAATCTGCAGCCGTAAATGGTAATAAGTTGCTGAGAGTCGTAATAAGATTGAAGTCTAATAGATCCAAGTTTGAGCCATCAGCTCCTTCCCTGTTGCATGTCTGTGCTCCATAGGGAGTGAGCTGCTCCGAGTACATTTGGTCAAGAATGTTTCATGAAGCAAACACAAGCATAGATGTCAAATTCCAAACTATAATTTTAAGTAAATGGATTTGAATACAAATGCTCTGCAGCCATCCAGGAAGTAAACGATCAAATGTTGCATTAGAGAGTTAGCTGATAAGTTAAAGCATGTTTATGTAACAACTGGCATCCCAATATTTGTTCCTTTTACAGGGGATGGACGCTCATTCCTCATTTTGACAGTTTATTATAGTTTAGAGTCACAAAACTTCTGTATTCTTCTGTAACATGCTGATGTCAACATGGAAGGTGAAGTCACAGACCTGGGGAAACGCAGGCCTGACTCAGGGGGACCAACCAGAACAGCAATAGAGCAGAGGTGTTTTCACTCAGTCTGCACATGGATGCTGCGGTTTGAGAGAGTAAAAGTGGATATAAACACTTTTTTTCACATGAAATCATTGCAAAGGTTACAGAATTGAAACGGTCTTATAAAGCCATTAGATACAAACACTCTTCTTTGCGGTGTGCCTAACTAGATAGTGGTACTTAGATATTAGATCAAGCACATGGAGAACGTGACCCTGACCCTCAGCTGCCACAGGAGACCAAACTGGCCCGTGCCTCCATGTTGGAGATGCACCTACAGATATAAGGACTCTGAGACACTACAGGGCTCTCATTCACATACATGGCACACATGGAAATGAGCATATACACTGAATGAGCATCAGATAGGACCACCTCTGCCCTCTTTCTCCTGCCCAGGCCCGATCCACACTCCCAGACGAGAATCCAGCTAGTGTCCCCCCACTTGGCTCCCACCCAACACTCTCCACTCTCACCACGGCCTTGGCTTTGGGTGTGTCTCCTCTCGCACGGGACGGGACAGAATAGACTATTGTTGATCGCACAAGACAGAGAGCCAGGGGAAAAAAGTGGGGGGAGGGAATGGAGATGGCGGGGATGTGGAGAAATTAGCTCTTAATGATCGAACGCAGAGCACATGGACAATGAAGCACGGAGCCCCACCCACACACAGACACGCTTAGTGTACAGGCAGCGGCACAGGACACTTCCTGACACACAGCACGGGGGAATTTACATTTGTGTTCTTTTTCATCCCAACTTTTTATGGATTTGTTTCATGAATATTTAAAGATATTTGTCACAAAGCGTTTCACTTTCACAAGCTGTTATTATGAGACTCCATCTGGAAATGTCAGCGTCAAAGCAACAATAATGCCAGAATCTCTTCAATACTGACACACAAACACACAAACACATAGATACATATACAGTTTATACACACCTTAACCTTTTACACCTAAAAACAGCATGAATCATCTTTGTTATGCTGAATCGGAGCACTTGAATCAGACGGTTAAAGGCCGTATGAGTTGACAATGGCTGTCGGTTCCACAAACCCATACAAAGCAATCACAGGACTAAACGATCCCCAGATGATTCATACTTCCATTAGCTTTGTGTTAACCAAGCGTCTGGTTTAACAGCTTTCTTTGGACTTTCCCCAACGTGGACCAACATGGTCTGCATGTAGGAAACAGGATGAAGCCAGCTCATCACTCCGGCTCTCTCCTCCGCTCTCTGATACTTTATGAGCCGACCTTGGACTCCGGCTCTTTTCTCATGGCACTCTGCTCATAAAACAGCACCAGTGTGAGATTTAGCAATTGGCTTTTCCAGTCTTGCATGTCAACATGTTTGTGTTGTAACCAGTTTATGCAACATTTGACTCCTAACACCAGAATATATCCTGCAATCTGAGATTATGGGATGAAATTCTACACTGCAGGAATCTATTTAGCTCAGCAGATACCGGATTTTAATTTTTAACAACTTGTTATTGCATCATTCCTCAGCTACAAAGCCCAACTCCAGGTGGTGAGATTCTGTTCAGACGAGGTGAAGGTGGAACGGTACAAAGCCCAGCTGGTGCTTGTGACTATTGTTTGTTATCAAAGCAGCAGATCTATCTAGAATCTAGAATCTAGAATTTATGATCTAGAATGCACCGTAGCACTCATATGATGGCATGTATTTAGGTACAACCACACAGACGCACACACACATGCGCTCTTTCTCCCTTTAGTGCATACGCCTGTGCATGTGTTTGCTCTCAACGCTACCAAACAGTCATTAGTGCTCCCAGTCTTCAATTGTCTGTGTGGAGGGATTATTCCATCTGAACATACAGCAGCATACCAACAGTCCCCTTCAATTACAGATTCTCATTCCCACTTTGCAGAATGCAGTCATGTGTAACCCGCTGTTACACAGCTATATTTGGGCTTTAGAAGTTAAGTTGGGAGACGGTGAGAAAATACTGTCTCAGCAGAAAATGGCTGTCATTACCAAACCTCTCTGTTTGTGATTATTCTCCTTTTAGATGTTGGCAGATCGTCTTTTGTCCCCAGAGGTTTGCATCGCTTTGGAGCTTCAGTAAATATTTTCCAGAGGATAAAAATGTAATGGGCCAGAGGTCAGGATCATTGGCTTGGAACTGGCTGTCCTTGGTACGTCACGTTCATCTGACTGCTGCCACTGAAGGATCAATGATAGACTCCAGGATCTCTCTTCACTGTTCATTATTGATGATTGATGCCATATTAAATGAGGAAATTGACAAACGTCTCACTTCGGTGTGACACTAGGCCGAGCCGGACTGATTATCACTCCCAAACAATGCCAAACGGAGACATGCATGGACAACATTATCATTCATTTGTCGACATAGTGAGGATAAATAAATGCAGCATGAGATTTAGACCAAATGGCATCGGAAAGAAATGTACTGTGGTTTGTGCTAGTTGCAGCACTTCCCAGACAGTTTCCTCCTCTCTTAGAATTCCGAGCTCTACAGGACACAACTTTGATTTGACATGTCCATTAGAAGATACAGTGTAAAATGTCAGTATTAATTAGCTTACATGCTGATTGTCATTGGCTTTGATACAACAACAACTCGTCTCTAATAGGATAATTAAAGCAACAGCAGCTTCATGTGTAAGCTGCAGCTGTTGCGATGCTTATTTGGAGTGGCACTGTGTAGTTTACTCTGTGTTTTTATGAATTACACCAGATAATAAATCAGTATCAAGGTCAGCCAGAGGGTTAATGAGTACTGAAGAAACTCATTCTCCACTTGTCCAAACCACTCAGCCCCCTTGTTAACCTTTGCCTGAGACCAGCTTGTCACAATTGTTCTCTCCTCTCTAATGTCCTGACCTTTGAGGATTGTTGGAAGACTTCAGAGGCGGCAGATCTGGTTTGTCACACTGGAAAATATATGCAGGGATTATGTAAGGGCCCAGACATTTTGGGGTGACCTCTGACCTGGGCTGCTCCTTTTTATTGCTTTGAGGATGGTGGAGACGTTGGCGCACACAGAAACCCCCGGGGTCGGCGCCATTCCTGGGCTGAATCGATGTCTTCATGCAGCGGCAGGACAGTGAGAAAGGATCCTCTCAGAGAACAGTCTGTGTGATGTGAGACTTCAAAAACAGAGAGCCTCACAACACGCTGTGGCTAATATGGCAAACTGGGAATGTAGTGTTTAACCATGATCAAGTGCTTTTCCGTAGACATGGTAGGAGCACTGGGCACGATTTTGCCCTCAAGAAGCCGAACTCTGACGTCCGGTGGAGGAGAATCTGCATCCAATCTCACCACCATTTTTAAATCCTGTTACATAATCGTTGTCAAACCTTAATGCAATGCGTCTGATGAAGATTCCAGGCTCGCACTCACTGTCACATCAGAAGCAGAACACAACACTTTGACCATGAAATCACACATATGACATAATTACACTATGTAAACATGATCCCCTCTCTGTGTGTGTGTCTCACACTGTAGTCTAGGGTTACCACTTCTGATTGATGACCAGAGATTTCATCCCTATTCTTTCACAGTACTTTCATCTGTGACAGCCTGAATTAAAAGTATTGAAAGGTTAAGGATTACCACTTTACATTTTATTTGACATTACTTAACTGCATTTGACGAGATCACACTCAGCAAACAAGTAAGATGCATTTCTGTGAAACCATTTTGTCCATCCATTGTCTGGATTTGTGTTGTTCTTCTGCTGTTTGGACAGAAGCAGCAGCGGCCATTAAACTGGCACCTCACCAGATCTCGGTAGTGAAGCTGAACAAATCCAAACCCGAGGCTGGGCCAGGCCATGGGAAACTTGACGTCAAAGAAGTTCTCCATCCAAAATAAGTAACCTTTCTTCCCCTCTCCTCTCCGGTCTGGCCTGCATTTTCATATTTCATTGGTATTTCCGGATGGCTCCCACATTTGCAAAATAAAGGCCATCAGAGTAATCGTTATAATGTTGAACAATAATAACTGGGGGAACTGAATGAAAGCCTAGAGAGGCTTGTTGACCTTTCTGAGCTAAACTGGTCCTGGCTTCTGTGTGTGCACTGCTGAGCCTATTGTGTTCCCAGACCTTATCATTGTGTTGCAGCTTCCTCTCCCTGCTGCGTGTGTGCACGTGTACATGTGAGGCAGTGAGTGTTATGCATGTGCTCGTGTGCTGTCCTTGTATGGATGTGTATTTGCGTGCATGTGTGTGAATGCCGGTTTGAGCCCTTTTCCTATCTTTGAAGTATCCCACTCTACACACAGATACACAGACGCACAGATGATTTGGATATCGCAAATTCTTGGTTTGGATCGAATCCCTATTGAAGGGATGGTTCAGGTTCTCAGAGGTTCATAAGGTTACTGACTATGTGGTGATGAAGATGATGATGTGGTGATGTCATTGAATGATTCAAAAGATGCAGAACCACAAAACCACATGACAATTTTATATTCTCCTCTTTTATGGTTAGGAACATTCTTTTTGTGCCTCTCTTTGTTTTTTTAAAATAAAAATTATCAAAGAAACCAAAAAAGTAATGACAAAATTCAGATCTGATCTCTCTCTCTCTCTCTCTCTCACACACACACACTTTATGATTTGGCAGCAGAAAAACACACCACGCACAGATTTCATTCACAATCAGGAACTCACTATCAAAAAAAGAAATCTTTCACAATCTCTTATGATCAAATGTGACTTCAGAGTAAACAAACGCTCTGCACGGCCGGCAGGAAATCCCCAAATAATAAAAGTGGCAGAAGTCATAAACACAGGTTAGGTCCTCTAGGTATTTGATTTTGGTAGGAAATAATGTGTTTATGGAATATAGAGCCTAAAGGAAGCATGTAGAGCGAATAGAAGAGGGCCTAGAATAGACCTTTGGGGGACACCAACACTTATCTCTTAAGATGGTGAGGACATATTGTTTTAACTGAGAATGTCCAGTCTTTGAAGTAGGATGCTTACCAACTGAGGGCAGAGGATGTTGGATGGTCGAGCAGAATATTATGGTCAACATCCAACAGCATTAAAACAGACATGGAGTCAACAGAGAGCAGTATATCCTATAACACTCAGCAGTGCAGACTCAATGCTGTGTGATGCTCTGGAGCCTGACAGAAACCTGTACAAGTTGTTATGCTGGCTGAGGTAAGATGATAGCTGTGAGAACACAACTTTCTCCATAAGCTTGGACAGAAATGGAAGTTTGGAGGGATGTCTGTCGTTTAGGGATGAGAGAAAGAAAGAAAAAAAAGAAAAATGCACAAAAGCAAGAATTCCCTGTGAATTTACTGTGTACTTTAAAAACAGAAGACAAAGAAAGAAAGAAAGAAAGAAAGAAAGAAAGAAAGAAAGAAAGAAAGAAAGAAGCATTGCCCCCACCTGCTGTCACTGATTCCATGAAGCACTACTCCCACTCCCACTCTCCAACCTTTGCAGTGCTGAGTGGAGTAGGAGACAGAGAGAGAGAGACACTTCATGGTGTCACGGTCGGCTCTATTCTGCCAGACAATACACCCACACCGTCGGGGCTTCCCCTGCCCCAGCAACAGGGGGAGCTGTTGTGTCCTGGTGGTATGTGTGTTATGACTCATGGCCTCCTTTCTCCCACGCAGAGCACACATGCAGTCATACGCTCATGCACACACTCACAGGACCATACACAACTGCCGTCATCCAGAACTCTATAGTGATGATGCACACACACATACACACAACAACACACACGGTGCATCGGCGTATACACTGCAGTGCATGGACAAAAGGGACACATAGGATGTGGGGGTGGACGGATGGTGATGTTGCCAGGGGCAACTGATATCCCAACACTGCTCTGACCCCGGTAACGCCTGTGGCTTATTGCATCAATGGCAGCACTGATACGCATGGAGAGAGTGAGACAACAGAGGGAGAGAAGAGGAAGAAGAGAAGGACAGAGAAGGCCACTGTGTGGGCCAATATGTGTGTGTGTGTGTGTGTGTGTGTGTGTGGTGGGTCTGAGTTTGTGTGCTTTAATCTACTGCTGTGTGTTCATCTGTGTGTGTGCATTAATGTATGCGTGTACTATCCTATGTATGTATGCTCCTACATGTATGCTCCCACTATGTGTGCATACATCACCTCTGTGTGTGTGTGTGTGTGTGTGTGTGTGTGTGTGTGTGTGTGTGTGTGTGTGTGAATAACAGATGTGTTTCAGAAGGTAACATGTTTTCCCTGATAGTAGGAGCAGCATATGGTTGAGGCCTAATGCTTTGCTCCTTGTTTACACACTTGGTCTCCTCATTAGTTTACTCACGACCTGTTACCTCTGTTAACCTGTCTGTCCCCTGTTTGTGTCTGTGTCTGTTTGGACTGAAGATTAATGCGTTTTAAATAACAGCATTTATGGTTAAATAGTAAATACATAACAATATGTTGCAATGAGCCTTATTGAGTTTTACAGCAGCTGTTGTTGTACAGGAGCCCAAAGTTCTGGCTCATGCTGCACACACACAACCTGGAACAGTTTGTGGTGTGAACAAAAGCCAAATACGTGAATGTGTTTATATTTGAGGAAGTAACAAAAGCATCAAAAGCAGAATATAAATAAATGGTAAAACTACGAATATTATAAAACTATTAAGTCTGATTTCACACACAAAACTCAAATCAATAATCAACAAACTACATTCACAACACTAGCAACTAATCACATTTAGAATATTCCAATTATTCAACCTTTGATTTGAATGAGTTTGGTTCAACCTTTGACCTCTGACCTTTGGTTATTCATAGCAAATTAAACAAATGCGGTGTCACCTGCTGTCCCTTGGAGCATTGTGCATTATCAGGCCTCACACCTGTGTCCTTGATCGTGATTGGTCCAAAGAGGGGCCCAATACCAACTTGATGATGTCACAACAGGTCAGGGAAAGTTGTGTATTTAATGTTTTCCAGACTGATGCTGTTCTATTAAAACAGACACAGCCATGACAAACAGGAGACTTAGTGCTGCATCTGAGGACTCCATTCTAGCTGGATGTGCTGGGAAGGCTGCTATCTATGGAAAAATGGACCCCTGACTACCTGGTGGTTATGAAGGCTTTCAAACCCTTAAATCTTTTACACCTCCGGTCCAAAAACCTTACAACCAACCAGACAGGTGGTCCATTTGTCTTTCTTATAGAATAGAGTAGAATATGTTTATTGTCATTGCACATTAGCCAGGAAAATGAAATGATGTCTGCATTCCCTGAGTGGTGCTCAAAGAACACAACAGTAGTGTTGTGTTCAAATAGGAATGAGACAAGCTTCTGTATCCAGGGTGGGTTTATGTATTACACAGCTGCAAGGAAGTATGAGAGTTGCGCAACAGTCAGTGACAGTCTTAAGTAAAGATAACAGTGCACTAGTGAGCAGAGCGTACAGGTTAAAGTCAATAGATATAGTGGCAGCATGTACATGAGAGAGCCATGGGTGTCAGCTTCTTATGAGAGAGGTGAAGTGGGGTGAAGTGGGGTAGTGTCAGAGTTTATCTGAGTGACTGCACATGAGGAAAAGCTCTGTTTCAAACTGGAGGCACTTTCCTTTATAGTATAATAATGAATAATCTATAGTATTAAAGTGCCTGATGTGCAAAAGCTAAACTGTAGATCTTCACAAACACCATCATAATGTTATAGACACCACACTAAACCATGGAGTACTATGAGTCATTCTGAGAGCACCTATTGTATAGAAGGAATAGGAAGAAGTGTATGACCAAACTGTCTGTATAAGCAATCACACATCCATACAACCTGCTGACATCCTGACTTTGCCTGAAGGATACACTGTGGCCGTGCTCAGCAGTCAGACACAGCCAGGATCTCTGGCTGATCTCCCGATGGCCGTGCTGATATGGATATCTACAACAAACCACCTCTGGCCATCAAAGCTATCCTACAATTGTTCGCCTACGCACAGGAAGCAAGGTTTGTTGTGTTATTGTTGGATGAGGGAGAAAGAGTGAGGGAGCTGGGAGAAGGCAGGGAGGCAGGAGGTGTGTGTGAGCGTGCACACATGAGAGAGTTTGATTTCTCTCTGTGTGTGAATTAGGTTATTGTAGTACTTGTCCATGTTTCCGTGTGCCACACTTTTGTCTATAGATGTGCACATGTGTATGCATCAGAATGTGTGTGACTCAGTGCCGCCCCGAGTCAAAACGGAAGAGGAGCTGAAGCGGCTCTCTGCTCGGCGGAACACATGAACCGTGCAGGAAAACACCTGGGAGCTGAGGGAGAACAAACAAACCCAGAGGAGGGAAGAGGGAGAAGAGAGGAGAGGAGAGGAGAGGCAGGAAATGAAACAGAGCGGCAGAGCAGCTGCTGTTCAAGTCAGGCAGAACTCAGATTTTCACAATTTGGGTGTTCATAAATGAGAGTATAAGAGAATAGAGTGAAGGCAGCATGGACTGAGTTTGATTAAACATCTTGAATTATGTCTCCAGCTTCCGCTTAAGGAAATTATTTGTCTTTTCTTTCAAATGTTGACTCACTCAAGCATTTTATCATCTATTGTCTTACATTTGGCACAAAGATTCTGGTGTAATGCGTCATGTGAGATGATTAAACAGCGGGTCATCAGTGAATAATGGAATTGATTGAAAAGTCAGTCGAGTTCACTCCAAACTTCCAGGAGTGGCTCAGGCGTGTAGATCAGGGCTCTCATGATAATAATGTAATAGTATAATAATAATAGTAAGGGTCAGAAGGGTCAGGCGCTCTGACAAAAGCCTTTTGTGGTTATGTTCACATTGAATAGTGCTCACAATGACCAATAACTTAAATCCCCCTTTCAAGTTTCATCTGTGTGAGAGAGGAAGCCTGCCAGGTGAGAAAACGCATCCACAGACTGACCGCATGCTCCAGACTTATACAAACATTAGGTCTGGAATAATGACTGACTGTTGACTGTCATCTTCCTTTGGCTGAAACAAGACGGATGAACAGAGACAAACACAGAGACACACACAGCTCTTCCACACAGACAGAGGAGCTTGTCTGCATTTGTTGTCCAGACATCACATCCTCGACACTGTTCCCCGTCTGCCATGCAGCTGAGACCAGCCACTCCACAGTCTCTTCCCACTCCGTCTCTGCAGATGGCATTGTTTCCAGACACAATTTTCATTGTATGTGGAGTAGGAGGGGATGGAAACCACTGCTGCTCGACACGCCAAGAGCTTTTGTACTCAACGACCCTCATCGGCAGTCAACGCTCCGGAGCAGATCTTCTCGTCTTCCTGTTCTCGCCTGTAGCCCCTCTCTCTCCCTCTCTCCCCCTCTCTCTCCCTCCATCTCCTCTCCTCTCCTCTCCTCCCACCCCCCTGCATTGCTTCTGGGAGGTAAAGCCTGGATTTCCCCGTTTCCACTCTCTCTACCTCCTTAACCAGTAACTTCTCGCTCTCACCCTCTCATTTAGCACCACTCCTCTCATTTCCTCCCTCCCCTCTCAAACCATTATGTCCTTTTATACGGCCCAACTCACGCCCCCCCCTCTCTCCCTCCCTCCTCTGTTACCACCTGTGCTCGCAACACTGAATGTGTCTCCATGGCGTCACACATTCAACCCTTATTTACAATCTGGACTCTGTTTTCCCAAAGGTTTCCATTTCACATTGATTTCGGACCAACATGTTACCAGCTGCCACACTAGAGGTGCTTTCCAACCCGTTTGAGCATTCCAGACTTATTGTAATAATTCCTGAACGAGTACTTAACCTGGAGTCGATGCTAAACATGGTTCAGGTTCTGTGGTGCTGCTACCAAGATGGATTTAAATTCCTCCCTGCAAAAGCAATGAAAGTTCCTGAATTCCTAAAAATGCATCGAAGGCACTGAGGAGCTATTTGCTGTCCAGAATCTTTGGTATTGTCACACAGTATGAGTATGTGTGTGTGAATATCACTGTGTAGGCTTGTGTGTAAGTTCCTATAATCCTTCACTTGTCTCGTTTGATTGAGTGGCACAGATATTGTTAAAGTCTGAAGTCAGAGTGTTAAACGTTAAATGTGCAGGTGCAAAGTTAAAATACTTGTTGTGAAGAAAAGTACATTTCAGTCACATCAATGGCAAGAGGGCAGGAGAGGAAGTATATCAGGAAGACAATAAGGAAAGAGGGCAGAAGAGAAGGAAACCCTCCAGTGCCGTACCTTCCTATGTGTCCTCCATCAGTGTCCTCTGCTCTTTCCCTTCTTCCCTCTCTGTCTGTTCCATCCCCAAATCCATCTGATAAGTAATTGCCTCCATAATGTAATAAGCAGGTACGGAGGAGATGTTTAAGGCAGGGTTCGGATGCACTTAATGTCTTTGGCTTTGGTATTCGCCCTGTTCTGCCTGGACCTGTCTGATTGTTCACTTTGATTACAGGGTCCTCAACTGAACCAAGGTATTAAACCGTTTTGACAGTGTCGAGTGTGTGTGTAAGCGTGTGCACACATAGGTATATTTGCGTGTGTTTGTGCAGTGCGTTGTGCTCGTGGCCGTGAGTGCAGGTGTGCACACTGTGGCTGTCTGCAACCCTTCCAAGAATCAGAGAAGCTGACATCTCTGTAATTTATGGCATTCTAAGGATGTTCAACTTTCACTGAGCAGCTGCATGGCAGAGCAACAAAGAGAGAGAGCAGCTACCAGATTACAAAGGTGTCAAGCCCGGGTGTGTCAAATTAATTACTCACTACCTCCTGACCTTGTATTCCTCCGTGGCTCTCTTCCAGTCTTTATGCTCCACTCAACATAGTCATCATATAATGATGTCATTATTTAATGACCATCAATAAAATGACTAAAGGCCTCGACCTGCTTCACCCAAACTGTCCGTCTCAGGTGTGGGAAACCCCCTCTGCTGCAGTGAAATGGAATGGGGCTGTGGAGAACGTTTAACTCCAAGACTGTGTCAGTCCAACGGCCACACCCACTTTATGCAGAAATTAGCCAGGTACAGTTTCAACTCCTGAAGGTCTATCTTTATTTTTTATTTCCTGTCTCTCTCTCTCTGATGCGAAGGGAAAGTGTGCACTATGTACACTATATACCAAGTATTGCTAAGAACTAGTACTTGAGTTTTGGAAGAATTTGCTCCTCAGTATTTCTCCTTTCAGAAATCACTACTTTGACTCAGTTCCTTTAGTTGCCCTTCCTCCATATTTGTAAGGTTTGTGCATCAGTGTCTCGTCTTGTTTCTTGTTAGCCACGGTTCATAGCTTCCCTGGGTCCAGATCTCCGGATGTAGAGACAAATCGGACCATCACTGGGGTTAAACATTCACATGCTTCTCACATTTCACAACAATTTGATGATATTGTCTTTCACATGGGCACCAAAGATACGATGATAAAACAGTCTGAGGTCACTCAATTCAAGCCCAAAGGATTTGTGACCTTGCTAGAAAGATGACTCGGCATCTTATAATCCTCCATGGCTCCATCCCTGTCAAGTCAGGCCAAGTCAGGCCAAGTCAAGTTTATTTGTGTAGCTGAACAGGCCCACAACAACAAAACAGTTCCCAACCCAGCCCAGAGCTCTGAGGAAAGACAAGGAAAAACAACCTGAACATACAAGAAAGGGATAGAAACCTTGAGAGAGGCAATTCAAAGAGTCATTCCCTCCCCTTCAATGGTCAGGTGTGCAATAGGAGCCGCAGATGGGAGAGAAAACATTACTAAGAGAGATGTAATAATACAGCAGAAGGTAAATAACACATGAGTCCTGATCCTGAGAGAGAGAGAGAGGGAGGGAGGGTGAGAATAGAGAGTCAACATATGTAAATAGAAGCAACCCAGCGTGCACTGAGCACAAAGCCATGGTTGGCAGGGATCCTGGGCTGTGTGGCACCGATGGGATCCTGGGAGTCTGGAGGGCTGAGACATCTGAGGAGCCTTCTGGTGTGGAGACAGCATAGTAGACTAGATGAGAGAGAGATGGTCAGTACTATCAGGGACCATGTTTGCAGTCTAGGTCCAGCTGATGTGTGAAGGCCCCACGCTGAATTTCTTCATTGGATGTGCAGACATTGGTGTGTGTGTGTGTGTGTGTGTGTGTGCCGTAACAGTGTATTCAGCACCAGGGACAGTGTACCACAAAATGCAGACTGAGATATACCAGCGGCGGCTACTGTCCAGATACAAGATAGTGTAATGCATCTGTCTAATCTGTCACCTTTGACCTAAGTACCAGTCTTGCCTAATTTATGCAATTTTGTGGACTCTCTGTATTTCCATTAGGCAAATGCCAATGAACATGCTCATATTATGTCATGTGACTTTCATTGGGCTGAGGAATGAAACTGATGATATGAGACAATGAGATCATAACATGAACAGAAATGGAATGGAAACCTAAATCCTGTTGGCTTATAGCAAATGGTTCCTGTGAATAATTCATAAAGATCCGATCAATTAATAAAGTACATTACCTCTTGTTTTCCATTCTTGAGCACACACACACACACACACACGCACACACACACACACACACACACACACACACACACACACACACACACACACACACACACACACACACACACACACACACACACACACACACACACAAACTCACACACACTCACACACACTCATAGTTTTCTGAGTAGATTACCAGATGACAGAGTGTGACACATCCAGCCCAGCGTCATCAGGAAGTGGCCCCGTAAACAGGAACGCCTGGGAGGAGGCTCCGCCGTTCCTTTTTAGACTGACCATTACACATCCACCTGTATTCCTCTTCCCTCTCCTCCTTTTCCAAATCTGCTTCCTTTCTATTTGTGGTTGACATGAGGCTGCTGCTGCTGCGGCTGTGTGCTTGTCTAGCTGACCTCATTTATGAAGCAATACACAAACTAACTATTTGTTTCTTAGGTGTGTGAAAAGCACGAATGGAAATTAAAGGAGTCGTACATCCGTCTATCCATCTGTGGGTCTGGATCACGGATGCAAATTGTTCCAGTTAGATGTTCCTCCACAAAGAATCCTCCAGGAGGCCTCCTTACAAACTCATTCCACCAGTTTGTGTGTGTGATCTTATTCCTCTCCTCACTACACCGTCACCAGCTCAACTCCTTAGATTCCGTCCACAGTTGGTGTCTAAGTTACTACAAATACTTCCACACCACAAGAAAGAGGTTGAATATGAGCTGAATGGGAAAATTAGAGGATGATTCATCAATCATGTTCAACAGATGCATTGCAGCGTTTTTGCAGAGAAGTGTGGAGTGTAGGAAAATCCCCTGTCAGGCAGGATAGGGAGGGGAGGCTGGCAGGATGGCTGCTGTATACAGTCTGGGTAAGTGAACAAAACCAGGCATTCCTCATGGAGGTGTTTACATTCTGCACAGTGGTGTGGTCCATTCTCCCAGTACCTGTTAGTGTCTTCATAGTGTCACTGTCAGCACAATCCTGCAAAATAAAACATGCCAGCCACTTAGAAAAAACACAGACTCTGTTTGGCACCTTGGGGGTAGTTTGGTTTGACCCATGTGGGAGAAACTATTCTATCAAATGTGTGATCAACCAACCGTCTGGACATATTAACTACACTGAGCAGATTATACAAGTGTGTTCAGTGGTTCACTTACTTGCCCACACTGCCTCAGATTGTTTCCATGACTCCCTTACTTCTTATCTCAGACACTTAAGATGCAAGGGAAACATAGGAGGACAGGAACGTCCATACCTGGCAGATCAGTGGATTTAGGAAGTTATATATTGTCAGAAAAGGCGCTTCACAATGCTTTCTATAGGCGCCTCAGATGATAAATACTGAGCCCTTCCTCACCAACAAGCCGGTAGGGAAAGATTTTCACCTATGAAGGTTGATTGATAAGTTCAGAGCTCAGTTGATTTGGGCCCATCCGACTTTCACTACTTCCTATGAAACATGAAAAAGGCTTTCGCTGGAAACTGCTTGGCCTCAGGTGATGACATCACTTAAGCTGGGGAGGATTTTTAGACAGCAGAGAAGTTAAAAGGCTTCAGTGAGCCAGAGACAGATCCCATCCAGCATCATTGGCAGCCTTGAGTTGGAAGGAGCTAATCTGAGAAAGACATTACAAGTCAAGTCAAGTTCATTTGTACAGTCAAATATCACATAAACTGTCTCAAAGGGCTTCACAGGCCCAGGACAACAGGCGGCTTCCGACCCGGCTCTAAGCTCTCGGAAGACAAGGAACCACTCCAAAAACCCCTAATGTATAAGGGGAAAGGAAACAAACCCTGGGAGAGGCAAATCAAAGAAGAAGAATCCCCTTCAACTGATGTATAATGGAGCCAAGCCGTGGAAGAGTTCAAAAGTTAGACCTTAAATCTGCATTGATGGGAAGCCAGAAGAGTGTAACACTTCTGAGTGATCTATTTCTGTGATCGGCTCAGATTTCACTTTACTCTCACAGCACGATTACTGCTGCTGGCCACATCAGACGTGGATCCAGGTTCTTGTTCGTCATACATCACGCCATTTCCTGTTGAATGCCTATTTGTTCCAAGATCACACAACATGACCGCTATTAGGCAATGCCTATGATCAACCAAGCCAGAGAACATGTCCTGACTAAAGCTTTTGGCTCTTGTTTGACATGCAGTCAACATCATAATTCTCTGAGCGGCTTGTCAGCCAGTCAGTCAGTCAGTCAGTCAGTCAGTCAGTCAGTCAGTCGGCTTTACTGTCTGAGTGCAGCGACCTCATGCAGGACTGATTCATGCATCTTACACACGTGCTCGTGTATGGAAGAATGAGTTATGAAGTTACCACACCACATGCTGGCACAGATAGGTGGGGTCAAAAACCTGCAGAGAGATAGAACTCATAAACTAGCAGAGGAAAGGGAACAGGCGGTCGATAGTGTCCGGGACGCAGCAGGCTGAGACGGCCCACATCAGCCCTACCAGTTATATGGCTGTAAATTACAGTCAAACATCAGAGAGAGGGCACCTGGAACTGCTCCTTCACCACGCATTCCTTTAACCCAGAGCTCCTTCTCCTTTCTCACACACTCGGCCCTTGTGTGTTGTAGCAGATTCGTCCCTTCCTGTTTGTCTTTTTCAGCTTGTACTTTTGAATTCCATATCAAAATGTGTCCGCTGCCTCTGTCTTTGTTTTACTACACCATCATCTCTCTACAACCCTGCCTTAGCAGAATGCATTCCAGCAATTCTTCCCTGTCAGTCACCTCTCTCTCTCTCTCTCTCTCTCTCTCTCTCTCTCTCTCTCTCTCTCTCTCTCTCTCCTGCTCTCGTTCCTTGGCGTATGCTGACAGATCCTTGCTGAGACATGAAGACGTTGCGCTGCCATAACTCTGTCAGCCGTGTCACTCTCAGCTCATTCCTGAATGAATAATTCTACATACAATAACAGAGACACAAAACATCTAATGGCATTATAAATGTTTCCTACCAGACATAATGGAGACCTGTCAATGGGGATACAGCAGAAACAGAACCTAAACAAGCCCAAGGTCTATTGGCATGTCCATGTTTTGTTTTATAATGTGTCTACATTTGTCAACATCTTCATCTCTCCTTCTTTGCAAAGTCCCCATAGAAAATGATATGCTGTCTCGAAATCTATCTTTGACAAAAACAATTCCAACAATTTGTCTCCCCTAATCCCTTTTCTGAATCAGAACAATTCATCCGCCGCTGCACCTGAATCTGTTTCCTCTTTTCATCTGACGCAGCCACATTCCTCCTTCAGGATGGGGAAACCTGAGAGCCGGGGTGAGCGGTTATACTGCTCGCTCGAGGGGCCAACTAATGACTTCCCATTAGTCCATTTGGTCCACATGAGCTTGTATTATCTCTGAGACACGCGCTGGAGAGAGTCTATCCCCACGACTAATCCAGGGTCAATTGTCTCCCCTCTTGACTTCTATATGCCTGTAATGTATGGGACAGCAGGAGAAAGTGCTCATACGCACACACACACACACTCACACACTCACGCACATGCACAGACACAAAACCAAGGTCCTTTGTACAACGCAAATACAGTAGATTTGTGTTTTTCATGTTGCAGAGCCGACAGTGGTGGGACAGCCCAAATATGCCATTACTGCGTCAAATTAACCACTGATGCTTTTCAGCCAACGATGGAAAAATGCTTGAAATCAAATGCCACCATTGTTCAATAGAAGATTAGTTCAGGGTGCTGTGACCTCTCTGGATCTTCTGAAAAGCTCTTAAATATTTGAGCGAGTGCTGTCATTTCTCACTCAATTGTTAAGCATAGAGGGCCCTCTGTCCTCTGTTCATGGGGAATATGGTTTCAGCTTAACTTTGTGTGTGTGTGTGTGTGTGCGCGTGTGCGTGTGAGAGAGAGAGGAAGGGGAGTGAACTGATCCACAGTGTGCTTTAATGTGTGTGAATGCTCTTCATGTGCACTTTCATTGAGAAAGGAAATGTGTCGTTGCATGTGTGTGCATGTTTGGGTGTTTGTGTACGTGGAAGAATGTCCATGCGCATATAAGCTAATGTGTGCCGTGTGTGTGTATGCAGTTGTGTATCTGTCTGTGCTCACGCAGGGCTGTAATTGTGTTTACATAAAGTAGAGATTGAAATCCTGATTCTTTTCAGTGATTTGATTCTTTCAAATCTGTCCAGTGTGTAAATAAACACAATCAATCATTCAGCTTTGTTCAGCACTGAGCATACTTTGTGAGATTCTTTATTATAAAATACGTATAATAAGTATCTCTTTTCTATTTGTAAGAGAAAGTCAAACTTTTTTGCTCTGTGGTTCTCCAGCCTGCACCGCATAGAGCTGGACGAGATGTCCCTCAAACAATAGTGACTTTTAATGCTCACTGCATGTTCCTGAAGTGGAACACACACACACACACACACACACACACACGTACACATACTGTACATACTCCTGTGTGAATCATACAGCATTTGTGAATGTTTCTTATTAAGCTGTCACCACTGTAGAGAATGATGAATGGCTTCCTTTCTATAGAATTGACGAGAGATGTTACGGCCACAGGTGTGTGTGTGTGTGTGTGTGTGTGTGTGTGTGTGTGTGTGTGTGTGTGTGTATGTGCGTGTGTATGTGTGTGTGTGGGACAGAGAGCGATCTCCTGTTTGATCCATGCATTGGTCTTGGGTGGGAAAATCCCTACCTCTAGTCAAGGACCTGCTCCCAACTTCTCATTCTCTTCCTCTTCCTCCCCCTCCTCCTCCTCCTCCTTCCTAACTATTTCTCTCACACACACACAACCGGCTCTCAGGTTTGGAAAGCCACAACTAGAACATAGGATTAAAATATGTTTCGCCCTGTAAACTGAAGGCACCACTGATCTTGTTTTTCATTCAGGTGTTGCCTTCACATCTCCCAAAGTCATTCCAAACAAATGCACACTGCGATTACAGCACCAGTAAAGACACACATTCCTATAGGTGACTGTTACTTACATGCCGTATTGCTCAAAGTACCATTTTATACTTTTCATAAACAATGCATACTTTATTTTCCACCCTATTTCATGCTTGTTCCACACTGCATAGTGACTTAATTTGGAATTGTTCTCTCCGCTGCTTGTCCTTGACCAAACGTGTGAATATGAAACGCAGGGTAAATTTAGCTCAATAGCTCATGGTGTTTCCTCCACTGACTCTTGTTAGAGAAACAATGGCATCCTATTATTCAGGCCGTGATTGGTCTGGGAGAAAAGGCTTCACCAACTGTGGGGACTATGACACAATGAGGTTTGACAAACTGCAAGGATCTGATTTACTACGCTTTCATTCAGATCCAATGTACGAGTGTATAGACTATAGAGCGTTGCACTGCAGTTTGGTTGTTTGCGTTTGCTTTAAAATGCGAAAACCGTCTTGTTTTTATATCATTGTCACGTGTCATTATAAGTTATTTAAAGTCCACAGGGTCGGATAGCTGATATACTATTTCTGGGTTGTCTGAGTTTAAACATGTAGAGACACCGGCGGGCAATTGTTCCGAAATGTTCCCTAAACACGACCGGCCATGAAAGGTCAGGACTCTGAGAATAAGTCCTGTGATATTTAGAAACACCTTTTGTTTCCTGATAACCCTGCTAGCGGCGACGCTGAGGTAATACCAGGAATTAGAAAGCATGGCAACCGTCTCTGTGACCTCTTCAACAAAAGATGCATAAAGGCCTGAGCTCTTACACAACGGGCTGAAAAAGTTATGGCTTATTCATACGTGTTGACTTTTCTTAAAACATCGCTTGTTTTACAATTTCAAGACATATGCTGATTACTCAGACAGGTTTTTGGAGTTTGTTGATTGGAAGGTTGTGTGAGCATAAACATATACACACATATACAAGCTTAGATCAGGTGGCACAGAGAAAAAACTCATCACAGCTTTTATTTTGTAGTAGCTCCTTGTTTGTCCAGTCGATGAGCCCTTAGAAATTAAAGTATGCTATTAAAAATGTAATTCTGTTTTTAGAGCTTGTATGTCTTTATGGCACTTTTTCAAAACAACAAAATAGTTTGTTTCAAATGTTGTTTTCAAAAATAAGTCTATTCTCAAAAGTTGTTGTCCTTGTATCACCAAGTTTTATGGCAAACACTTTTCTTAGCTGGAACAGTATTAGAATGTTTGTCCATTGAAGCCCATGGGGCAAAAAGATAAAAGCCTGAATTTAATTGTATTGTTGGTTTCTAGAGCCCATGTGGCTTAGTGGCATCTCTCCAAACTTCAAAGTGTATGCTTCAGAATAAAAGTTTAAAAGAAACAAATTGGTTTGAAAGTCTTGTCTAAGTCTTGGGAATATGTGCCTGATCCAGAGGAAACGCTGCTCAAAGCGGCTGGTGTGTGGCGGGCGGCTGTGTGAGCTCTGAGCCTCTCCTTTGTATGCAGATTATGAGCCATTCTTCAGGCAGGGGGCGGGAGAGAGAGATACTGGAACGGCAGCGGACTTGGAAATCTGCTCTCCCCCCCTCCCCCCTCCCCTCCCCTCACCTCCACGCACCACAGCGCTGCCCTGCGTAATCAGGCCGCTCCAGGACTGAGGCGCACCGGGCTCTTCTTATTGATAAGACTTCTTGGAAGACGACGGGCGCAAAGTCTGGCGCACTGACCGGTGCCGTTATTTCAGACATGTCAGCCTGCGCGTGAGCTGGACTTTAAAAGAAAGAAACTCGAGAAGGAGAAGACAAGTGGACGCTGCTTCACTGAATTATCTAGGAATTTTGGCTTCTTTTGGAATAACTTCAACTTGACATTTTTTGAGCTCATTTCACGGTCACAGAGTTCGGCTGGATAACTTTGCCTCGATCGTTACTTAGAAAAGAGAGATTCGTTAATTAAGTTCTGCGCAGCGTCACTCGAGCGTCGCGCCGAGGGAAACGCACGCGCCTGAAGAAGACGTTAGAGGAGGGTTTGTTTTTTTATTATTTTATCGCACGGTGTGCTTTTTCCACATGAGCGGGGCCGAGAAGCAGCGCGCCTCAGACTGACCGCCCCCCCACCCCCCTCACCTTCCTCTGGTATCTGCACGGGACAGAGCGAGCGAGCGAGGCGCGAGCGGACAGGACCAGGCGACGCGCGCGCCCAGTTCCGCGAGGCAGAGCCGCAGCTGTCCCGCCGCGCGCAGTGCTGAGCAGAGCGGGACTCTCGCGCGTCCATAAATGCCCGGGCCGTCGAAGAGGCTCGAGGCTGGGCAGCAAGATGAGCGCGTGCGTGCAGCTGCTGCTCGCGCTGCTGGCGGCGAGTCTGCGGTGTGGCGCTGCAGAGGTGAGTGAGTGCGAGTGCGTCTGCCGCGAGTTTGGCAAACTTTGTGGCTGTTGTTACCGTAATAACTGGAGTATTCTTACAGTAAATGAGAACATGATGGATTAAACACACCGTCACAGCAAATTGTGTTTTATTTGACATGTTTATTGTGAGGCCATGAAGTATCTCAAGGCCAGTGAGCCACACACACACACATCCAGACAATGCACATACAAACACCTTTGTAGTCCCTTCCTAATAGTGTAGCAAATATATGGTGAGCCACGATGTTTGATACATGTTGTCCATTGTATAACATTCTAGATATAAACCTTTGAAGTCTAGAGAGCATTTTGCTTTGAAGTTGATTTTTATTTGTTACCAATTTGCCAAGCACGGCAGTGCTTACCATAGAAAAGTCTTGATGCCAGAAGAATTGTAATAGAAAGTTAGAATAACTGATTTGAGTTTTGAATTTTTTCTACTTGAAACGTGTGGAAAATGGTCCATATACAACCAGGGGTGATTTCTGAAATGTAAATGAAAAATTCACGGGTGTTAGAAAATGTGAAGAGAGGAATCTTCAATTCATTGTCAAAAAAATTCTGCCACATTTGGTTGCCATGTGACCCAGTTTATTGTCTTGTCACACTCCCTCTCACGCTGGCTTGACAGAAATGTCTGCTGCTGCGGTCTAATAAACGATGTTGTGCAGTGCCACTTTTCAGATAGTGGATCAAAGCCAGATTCAATGAAAACTTCAAACTTCAAAAGTAGGAGTGTCGCTATTGTCGTGAAGACTTCCCATGTATTATATTGAAAATGTGCTGCAAACACAACATCACACTGCAAAGAAAGATACAGTATAATCATGGAACCTAATCTTATCCAGGTGATTGGACTCTTTAGCTCATTGCTTCACTGAGGGGTGGAATCCTTGCAGAGAAAATAACTGTTATTGCTCCCATTAACTGCTGCTCTGAATGGATGCCCAGGGGCAGACACATGTCGAGGTCGTCCACTGTGGGTTTATGCCGTTTGATGAGCAGCGAAACAGAAGGAGCCATGATAGGCTCGGCCTCAGTCGGCACGTGGTTAAGGGATGCATTCATGGATGCTATTCCAGCTGTTTTACACTCTGAGAGTAGCTGTAAATCTGTCACTAAACACCATCCTAACATCAGCTCAACTACTAAATGTGTGTTGCTCCCAGTGGACAACCGGGAGGAGAGTCAGCAGCTCACGGCTGTAACCACACACCATCTCTTCATATTGAGTCCATCGCTGCCCCCAGGTTGATTATTACAGACAGACATAAAAAACACATTGTCTTTGCCTTAGAAGCAGAGTTCATTGTTCTGTTCCATCTAATAATAATTTCAGACATGATGGATACACACAGATGAGCTGCATTGAACATGTTTGTATGTATTAAAGAAGGGGATATGGACTGGTCTCATGCTTGATATTGTTTGCAGTGACAGTTCAATGGTTCTCAAACGGTGATGTGTTATGAATATGGAAATTGTGTTACTGTGGCAAATGTTTTACAAATCTTCATTAGGATATAAGTTCATTAAGCTGAGTTATTGAGTTATTATTCATCTTATTATTCAAAGACAAAGTCTTTTGAAAGTGGCCAATCCTACCCAGCATGTTCTTCTGTTGTACTTGGGTGTCACACGTGGCTCAGCTTCAGTACAGCACACATGATGTTACTCTGTGAGTTGGTGGCTTGTTGGTGTGTAGGAGCAGTGAAGCAGGAGCCAGCAGAACACTTGTGTGAAAAGTCAAATCCCAGCGCTGTGTTGGAAACTGTAGGGATCAAACTCTGCTGACGGTGATATTAGCATCATGCCACAGGGTATACTCATATTACTGCTGTATGCAACAAGGAAATACAGATGAGATCACTTGACGAGTTCACTTGCAAAGTCCGATAACGTTGAGATATTTATCCATTAAACTTCACAACATATGGAGTGAAGAGGGAGTTCAGATGAAAGACGGATGCAGAGCAGAAGAATGATGGGAAAACTGAACACCGGCTGAGGTGAAGCAGGAAAAGAGTTTGTCAACAGATCAACTAAGACTTCTGGATTATCAACAATGTCATTGTTCGTGTAAGAAACAGTGTTGGCCTCCTTTGATGACAGCAGCAGATATGAAGCCCATACATTGCAGACTGAAATGCAAAGTGAATGTAGGCAGAGAGAAACAGATCTGTATCTCTTTAGGGTACGGGGATAAGAAACAGCAGAAGGAACAAGCTGGTCATGGGAAGTGGACCTCTAAACAAGTCAAAGAGTAGAACACAACCCTTTGTTTTCCCCACCCAGTTGTTTCCAGTGAGTCTGATGGAATGACACATATGGGTTTGTCGGATGAGAACACAATCCTGTTCATCACTCTAATGTTACGTCCCAAAGAGACAGAAATGACAAAACTAAACATAACATTAGTATAGATCGATCTCTGTAACCACTAAAGACAAGGCAACGTGTTTCCATTGAGTTTGGTGTATTACTTTTAAAGAAACCGAAGAAGCCAACTCAATACTGACAAATCATGTCAAATGTCTTGGACCAGCTGTAGATCTTGTCTGTGCTGTGAATCACCGTTCCACCAAAGAGCATCGGGTTTGGCTCAGGAATCCAACAAACAAACAAAATAAGTAACCAACAACAAACGCAGGTGAAAAAAACCAATGTCTCTAGTGGTAAAAGTGAAGAGGAGTTGAACTGTATGAAGCTTTTGGATCATAAAACAGTCAGAGAGCGTTCAACTCTTTGATTCCCTGCAGGCTTTGCAAGAGCGTTTGCACTGAGCTCAGTTTGAGTATAGCCTCCCATCTTCCATGGCTGGATTTAATGTGATGAGTTCAAAGACCTCCCATAAACGTATCTTTTAATTGCACAGCTTTGAGTCCCACATGTGAAGGAGAATTTAAATTTGACATTTGTCATTTTAAAGGGGAAAGTCTTTGAGGTATACAAGCAGGAATTCCCCATGTTAAAGTTACTGTACAGCAGGTATGAAACTGTGGAGCAAACTTCAATCCTGCTCCTTATAAAAGTACATTATCACATTAGAACAGATCTGCATTACCCACCCAAAGCTTCAACTCTGATTCCCAACTCTGAACTAAATGATTTAAAGAGAGAAAACTGACAATTTAATGCACTTTTAAAAGAAACATGCCAGTGCACTGCATGTGTCTGCCCTGCTTCTAGGCCTACATGTGAAACTTAACACGTGTGCCGTGGCTGCTGCCGCCTGTGAGCCGGCAGCAAACTAGAGCCCCTAATTACGGGCGATTAGATGTCTCTTCTCCTCCCCTGTCTGTACCTGGTATTCCTCAATATGTCCAACAGGCCTTCAGGGGATGGAGGAATATAGGAGAAGAGGACTTAAACATGGCTGAGGTTTGTGCAGAGTGGGCTGTGTTGGTGTGGATGAGCAGCAGACGGGTACAGCTGTTATGTCTCTGCTTCATCAGCACAGGGACATTATTTGAAACAGGCTAGCGGCTCCAGATGGAGCTGGATGCTGAGGCAGACTCTTCACGGACTCACAGTGGGATGAATGTTTGGTGTTAAACCCTCTCAGTGTATTTACAGTACACGCGTGTTAAAGCTCCAGTTGTAATCTGATTCAAACATCATATTAACACCATCATCAGATTGAAACTTCCTGCATAACGTCCTCACCTTGCACACTCCTGCTCTCAAGTCGATTACGCAATGAGTGAAGTACAACATTTACAACAATCACACTAACACCCTTCATCCCGTCCTTCTGTACGTGGATTCCGTCAGGCTCTGTACTTCCCCTCGCAAGTCCATTAAGCTTTAATCGCAGAGCAGACAAAGACAAACATGCAGTATGGAGCGTGCATGCAGATCTACTTCCTGTGCTCGGTGTCGTATTGTGAAGCTTTATGGTTCCGGACAAAATGCATCAACAACTACGACCGAACCATCTGATAGCTGCTTATTATCTTAAAACAGTTTAGCACAATGAATTATTCTCAATGAATATAAGAATGTAAAAACCTTATTGTGTAGGAAGTAAAGTCAAGTTAGATTTTATACACGTACTGAGTTGGGATTGTGATTTCCACGGTTACCACAGAAGAACAGGAAATGTCTCCTAGTAGGGATTTCACAGCTATTTTTGTATTTATTTATGATGGGTTCAAATAATTAATTTTAAAATCAAACATTTGTTTATGTGTGCCATCTGCGCTACACGAGCCTGTTTACAATTGTTTTGTTTGTCAGAAGTGGAGTGTTTATTTCATATTTCCTGCTTAGACACAAATCGTCATGACAGCAGGCACCACCGCAAACAAAGGCGCACATCCTATAATTAACTTCAGACACAATTAGCCAACGCAGGCAGGTTAGCGAGGGCAGGAAGTCATCATGATGGCTCCTCAGGGGCATCAGCCGGGCTCTGCCACGGAGACGTTACTGTAATACAGCAGGCATTTCCCCGCTGGACAATGTGACTGTGAACAGTCGGACAACAATGGGAGAAAGTCAGCGGCACAGGCCTGTAGTGTGGGTAAAGTGTGACGGATCGCCGCTTCCTTTGGCCAAAACCTGCTTTCCTCTGTTATTCATGATCCTCAACCTGGATGGACTGTTGAATGAGTGTGTGTGTACGGGGTCTGACCTAGATGCTGTAAGTCATGTTTAATTGAGCACACGTTACTACATACATGCTGCTTTCATGTCTTTGATCTCATCACACTAACTTTGTGTTCTACTGCTCCACTAGCATGCCCGTGTTTGTTCCTCTGTGTTTGTTCCTTTGAGATCTTTTTCATTGGTTCCATCTCAGCACGGGACAAAAGAGAAGGCACACCCACAGCATTGAGACCAGTGTGAAGAAGTGTCTGACCCATGTCTGATCCATGTCCATTTTCAACCTCCTGTCTTTTATTCATCTATTATCCCTCCTTTTTCACGTCCACCTCCCTCCTCTCCTCCTCTGCATCAAGCCTTCCCCCACTTCCTGACTCCTTCCTGCCTCCTTTGACCCCTAAATGTTAGCAGATGAGAGGACACAACACCAATAGTCATTCAGCTTGCTCTTAGTGACCATTGTGTAGCTTTGGTTAACACCCCCCCGAGCTCTCTTGTCCGTTAATGACCGAGGGTGGGATGGTGTGGGGCGGGGCGGGGGGGCTTAAACCCACAGCCACAGTGTGAAGAACCACAGTGTGTGTGCTGGTGTTTTATATGATATCAGTACCTTTCAGATTTGTACTTTACATTTGCTCTTATTTTCACATAAATGACAGAAGAGCATGCGTTGTAGATGCAAAGTCCATATTTCATCTTCCCAACGTCATGATTGAGTTTTTAGTGAGTAGCAAATCTATCAATCTATCAATTTGAAAACGACAGCACCGTCACAACAGAACAGAATCTCATGGATACATATTTACAATGTAATGGAAATATAATTCTTAAGTATGTAATGTAATGTAATGTAATGTAATGTAATGTAAAGTATTGATTCTCTGCAGAAAGCCCAGGAATGATGGCCTGGCCTACTACCAAGGAGCTCATCAAGTACATCAGACTCATACTGATCCCTTTTCTATCTCTCTCCCTCTCCCTCTCTCTCTCCCTCTCTCTCTCTCTCTCTCTCTCTCTCTCTCTCTCTCTCTCTCTCTCTCTCTCTCTCTCTCTCTCTCTCTCTCTCTCTCAGGGGGACCCTCTGCCTGCAGCCCTGGTGGAGCTGGTTAGAAGCAGCCCCATCTCCTCCATTGAGGACCTTCAGCTCCTGCTGCTCACTGACTCCGTAGGTAAAGACTTCCAAATACTTCTGCTATTGATACATTACATACAATCTGACTGTATTATCCTGCACACTGACACAAGACTCACAGGCCTCATTTATCACAAATGTACAGATAAATGATATCTCTAGTAACGTTTGAAACCACCAGGATGCTGACAGACTAAGAGAGGAGGCATCACAGATCTAGGCTATTGTGTGATGAGGAGCAGTGCTGGATTCCAGTGGAGGTTTCAGGTTTTAGCTTTAGTTTGATGACATAGATTACATGCATTACATGGTGCTTAATGGGCTGACAGAGCCATGCATTCCTGCGGTTTATGAGATCAAACTGTAAAATGCGCAGCCATCCAACAAAACATTTACTGTGACTTTTGGGAGATTTTCACACAGTGTGTCTCTCAGAATAGTCTCATATAAACAATAAGTGATTTGTTTTCTACCCTAATTGTGATGCGTCAACAGCAGCAATAACACAAACAGCACAGATAACGAGTCATGCATGAGCTCATACACCAACACAAGCATGCAGGCACAAGCGCTTGAATTAAAGCACTTCACACTCTCACACGCACACACACACACACACTTCTGTGGCATTAGTGGCTCCCACACCCTCTTTTTTTCTCCCTTTCTATCTTCATGTGCATGCTCACAAACATACACACACAAGCAATGACTTCTACTCCTTTTTTGGAAATGAGTCTGATCTCATCTTCACTCATTGGTCGTCCATCACAGGAACCAATCCCTCCTGGACCAAAGTCAAGATTTGCCAATTCCAATTTCAATGAAAGCTATGTGTTACTTCTGGATTATTCTGCCTACATGTGAACACAATGGACACATCAGCATATTGTAGAAAATTCTGTACAATTTGTTGGCAATGGTTTGCATATATGGAGTTAAATAATAAGTTGTGTGTTTGTTGTTTGTTTTGGCTCAGATGAGGAAGATGAACGTTCATTATCAAACGGAGTTCACAGATTACCAAGGAGCCTTGGTGAGTTTATTTTCCATCCTCTGCTTTCATCCCGCTGTCCGTCTGTGTATCCCATGTGATCTGATCAACCCTTACTGGCAGAAAATGGCGTGCGGCTTGTATTTATTCATGTGTAATGGCTGAAGGCAGTAACAATCTCTACTTTAAAGTCAAAATGCTAATGTCTTTGTTATCTGGTTATGCACACAATGTGAGTTTATAGTATATCTAGAAAAAGAGAGGCCCATTGTCTTCACGCTGAGGTGGAAATGACATCGCTCTCATATCGTTAATCACACAGAGTAGGTGAATCAAAGGTTGGAGTGCCAGCATGTAGGATTCCTGATTTTCCTCGTGAACGTAGAAGTGCTTCATCCTCATTAGTCGAGGACTTGGGGCGTTTCAGTCAACCTTCCTGGGAGGTGATTTATGTGACAAGGATGATCTTAGTGACACGGTGAAACCCTCTCCATTAACTCTTTTCGCTGTCACCATAACGCAGATGTTTGGAGTTTTAGCTGGTATCCCTGAGGAGATGCTAATGGCTCATGGTTAAGAAGCTATGGACCATAAGTCACATTAACAGAGATTTATGATGTAGTTGCCAAACACTTATACCAACAACAACAATTTGGGAGAGTGTGAGATTGATGTAGCTCATCATTACAGAGTACATGTGCATATTAATTGTGTCCTTAGCACTTTCAATATAATGATAGTATTGATGTCCCGTGTCGTCTCTCAGATGCTCAGCCAGCCCAGCAGGCGCTGTGTAAAGTTCGTACAGAGGTGGTCGAGGTCACCAGGGCAATGTTAGATCGCAGCAATGCCAACTTCATGTTGTGGCCGCCCTGTGTCGAGGTGCAGCGTTGCTCCGGCTGTTGTAACACCAAGAGCCTGCAGTGTGTCCCGTTTGTCACACACACCAGATACTTACAGGTAAACAAACACATCAACACATACATTCCTCATGCATCACTTTACATCTCATGAGTATAAGTTAGTGTAGTTAAGCGGTGTGAACATCTACAGGCACATAAACATTCTTATCCTCTCCAGGTCATGAAGATCGAGTATGTCAACAAAAAACCAACCTATGCCAAAGCTGTGGTGTCGGTGGTGGACCATGTTGAGTGTCGATGTCAGCCGGCTCCTCGCGCTCCAGCAGCCAAGAAGAAATCAGCTCGCAGACAGCACAGTCACAAGGACCAACACCGCAACCAGACACTCAGCCAGGGACACGGCCGGGGACAGGTGTGTGTGCTGATGTGTCTCTGACTAATGTCCTCCGCCCTTTTATCTACCTTTGTTGAACGCACTTATTGGAAGTCGCTTTGGATAAAAGCGTCTGCTAAATGACCGTAATGTAATGTAATGTAGTGCAATTTAGTGCTGAAGTCATTAACCAACTGACTTACTGTGAACTGTATACTGGGCATGTTTATTAGTTGAATTGAGCTGAATGGTATTGCCACAGCCTGAACTGAATCTGGTTTGATTTTAAAGGCCAATGGACATTCCAAGGATGAGCTCCATCAGTGGGATGAGCTGAAGCAGAACCAGAGGGTCCATCTGCAGGAGTTCCTGGAGCAACACTGGAGCCCCAGAGGAGACACATTCACTCAGCCAGGAGAAAGCTACAGGCTGCCTGGCCATGATGCGCCTGGGGAGACTGTTCTGTTTGCTCCTCATTGGAATCATAACTCCTCCAGCCCCACTGACACTAAAGACAACACTGAGAAGCAGGAAGGTGTGGGGAGGAGGCATGGCAACATGACTCAGTCTTCATTGGATGTAATTGATATTGATGAAAAGAACAGTGGGTTAGAAGGTGGAGATGGGAGACTTCTCAACAGCACTGATGGGAAAGGGAAGGCGGACAGGAGACTGCCATCAATTCCAAGGTACAATGTAGGAAATGAGGGCAGGGATGAAGGGGCACATACACAGGGCACACACACACAAAGTCAAGAACATAGAGTCAAGACAAAAGGCTTCTCTCAGCCTGCCACTCCAAATCCTGAAGCTGAGTTCATTCCTACTGAGGAAACTCAACAGGGAGCTGGCAGCAGGTTCCGACCCACCAAAGAGCCAAATCCAGATCCTCGACCACAGGAGAGACGGAGGGACAACAAGACTCCAGAGGAGGACAGGATGCTGCAGATTGAGCAGGTGAAAGTGGAGGAGGAGGCCAAAGAGCTCCTGCTGCTCCACAAGAGGCTAGACCAAGAGAAGGAGATCTTCAGACAACAGCAACTCAAACGAGAGGAGGAGGAAAGAGAAAAGGCAAAGGAGAAAGAGAGGAATAGTCAACACCACCCGCAAAATAAACATCACCATCATCTGCAAACGACAACACAAAAATCAGGTAATGGATAGGAATAAAGCAGCCACTGAATAAAGAAAGACAGATGTTTGCTCATTTTATTGTTTGACATATTTCTATTCCTCTTACTCAGAAACAGTATCTCCCACGACCACGCAGAGGCCGTCAGCTCCGGCGGGCCCCAGGCCCCCGGCCAACCTCCACCCCAAAAAGAGGAGGATGAGGAAGAACCGCAAACGGATCAGCAAGGCAGCTATGAGAGCGATGCTAATGTAGAGCTACAATCAACCCAAGTGAGTCACACAGAAACGGTAAGGACATTCATGGGTGAATTTCTGAATGAATAATTAGTATCTCAGTGTGTCTGACAGATAGTGTGTGTGTTGTCTCTCTCTCTTCAGGGACACACAGTGATCTTGGTGTATTTTGTGGATCATCAGAGGAGCAGCAGAGTGACTCATATGACCTTCATATAACTATTTATTCACGTGTCAGTAACCTGCTCGTCCTGTGAGATCTCCTCAGTAACACTACTAATGACTGTCTGCTGAACCTGTAACTACCCCTGTACAGCGTGAGAGGATTGTGAGAAGAGGGAACATGGAATACAAGTTAAAGGCAGACCTTTGGAAGAGAAGAGAACAACTGCCTTTAGACAAACATGTGCCGGTTTGCTGGCACCTTTGAGACTGACTGGGTTGTACCGCACCCATGATGGAGTCAAGCTATGAGACTGATGGGAACTGTGGGATCCTTTAAGTGCAATTTCGAAGGTCTTGACTTTGAACCTTGTTTTGAGAAACAGAGGGAACCTGCACTTATAGCATTGTTTCACAGACTAGGACGCATTCAGACCAAACAAGAAGGGAAAAGAACTCTGTTAATATTGACTGAAAGGGGCAGCATTTTCTCCCATTCATGCCAGAACTCCATGCTGATCCCATGGGTGCATACTGAGAGCTCAGCGTCGACTCCTTTAGGAGGGTAAAGCTGGAGAGATTTACCGATCCAAGGCATTCCTGATATCATTATTTTTTTTAGCTCATTCAAAAACATTCTTGGTGTCTCTTTAACCATATTTAATTGTATTTAATGGATTGCAAACACTGGAATTTCACTTAATATGTTGCATTATTGAGGCTCCTTTGTTTCTAAATCCCTTCAAAGGTATGAAGATAAAAAGTTTTGTGTTATCTGAGCTTTAGACTTGCAACCTGACTGTGTGCTGTTTCTTATTTATTTATTTTCCTCATTACAGTGGACCTTTCACTGAACGTACAGATGTTGCATACATGAAGTAGTTGGAATATGTAACATTGATGGACACACAGGCGTTTTACAGAGAAACCCCAGCCTTCTGTGAGCGACCAACCGAGGCAGAAAGGATCCAAACCTTTATCACAGTTTGTGTAATTTTATATCAGAATGTTGATATATCATAACATAGTTTTTTTGATGGGAAACCATTTATACACAAAATAACAATATGCCAATGTCTGTTTATGACTAAACCAGATAATTAAATACCTGACAAATCAAGGTACATTGTCACATTCATACATTTCTCTTTCTATTTACAACTTTCCTACAAACTGAGTTCTACACAAAGCAAATAAACAAAGAAACAACAACTAAAATCATGTGTGTTTAGATTTGAAGTAAACACATGTATCAATTGAGGTTCAAGGGTTCAATCTCTTTCTCGGGGCTCTTTAGGAGGAGCCAGGAATCAAACCAGGAAACTTCCAATCCCTAGACAACCATCCTGAGCCTTACCAACATATCCATTCAAGCTAATTCAGCACTGTTTTGTATTTGCTCCATTTGTGTCCTGTGGCGATAGAGAGTAGGAGGGGTGGTTGTGCTGTAGATGAACTCTAGCACCTCGTCTCTGTGGTTTGTTTTTCACGCGTACCCACTGCACTGCCGGCTGCAGAAAGGTACCCAGTCAGCACCCAGCTGCATTGCTACATCTGCTAATTATCAAGCCCAGAAGTCATCTGCTGTCTCGTCAGAACGCAATCATAAGAATGGCTTTGAAAGGGACACACGTGCGACGCAACCTTCAATCAAGTTTAAGAGTTCACTCTCATGTATCTGTAATCAGGACTCCATAAATGTTAGACTCAAACTTGTTGTCTGTGCTTTACTTTTTTAAACCCATCAAATCGCTGCATCTGTGCTTCCTTACAGTCTTTCATGTTCTATAGAATGATGTTTCTATCTCACCCTCCTGTGTGCCTCCACAGACTCCATATGTATTCAAGTATCCATGCAATACTTCCCAGCTGCTGGCCTGTCAGTCTCACACAGACACTCTATTTCTAAACAGCACAACATCTCCAAATTCAGCATGGAGGTGGGATGCCTGTTTACCATGCCCATGTCCCAACCCAACCCCCCCACCATTGACTTCAAACAACAGGCAATAGGAGCAGTGGGGAGGGTCGATGATTGTCACACACATCCAGAGGTCAACTGCCATGACTGTGTGGGCGTGTCAGAGGGAGCAGAGACTGTGACTAAAGAGACAAGATGCTTCATAGCTGACTGAGTCAACCAGGGAAGGATCATATGGGTTAATGAAGCTGAACAACAACTCTTTACAAAGCAGCTAACAGATTAAAATAACATTCAGTAAGGAGCAACCCAAGTATGGAGGGAATTCTGTTATTTCACTTTAATTAGGTTGGGAATTCCTAAAGAAACACTTCAGTTTCCGTCTTTACCTGAACTCGTATCTTCATGTTTATGAGTTATGAGAAGTTATGTCATTACGAGTAGTGGAAGGTGAGATTCCAATCAGGATGTAATGAGGATTTCAGCCAATTCTGCAAAAAAGTTTTAAAGCTTTAATGGCCAAACATTTGATTTGACAGTGATTTACTGGTGGAAGCTGGTTTTACTGAGGGGAAGGACGCATAAAACACAGAATCTTCCCCACAGAAAAGTGGAGAGCAGCTCATCAAGACTAGTTTGAGTGCTTTAATCTGGATGGGAATGGCCTGGAAATTGAACTGATGAGCATTGAATGAACCCTGGCCTGTGGACGAACCTCATAACCGACTCGACCCAATTTAAGGAAACCAAGTCATATATGCTGAGGAGGAAATTACAGGGGCCACATGAGGCGGGGCTCTGACACATTTCTGCTTTGTAATCACTTCAGAAACCCCATAACTGTGTGTCTAAAATCATTTAAAGTGGGTACTTTGTATAATTGCATCTTAGTTCAGTGGGTATATGTGCAGTGTGCAGCCATATGACAGCTGTGTATGAAGCTGTGTATGAAGCCTTGTTGCAGACAGAGTGAGTACAGGGACGCCTGAGAGCAGCAGGCTGTGGCTTCAGTCAATAAGAGGAATATGATGGTCCCACTGGATTTGACAACAAATTGTTAAAGTAGTCCAGCACTCTTTAGTGGTGGGTGTAAACATTACAGCCGGTAATAAATTTCAAGGTTCCACGCTAAACAAACTCCGACCTCCAAACTGCTTCAGCTGTGAGTCAGGACTCCAGAAATCACAGTTTCTTTAAGAAGAGA